>NC_135641.1:29620429-30243137 GCF_053574225.1 Canis aureus | reverse complement strand
TTGATGTTGTATTTCTTCTGAATCAAAATTTACTTCAGATTCCCCACTTGGCTCTAGTTTACTAGACTGAAGATAAAATACATTTTGAGTGGAGAACCTATTCTAATTTACTACAAAGATTGCCTTGATGAAGTAAATGTTAAAATATCTGTACTTAAGATCTCTCTCTCTTTATTATTAACTTTGTATCAGTAAATTAAAACTGTATATGCTCAGCTCTTTAGAGCTATCAGTGCAGGAAGGTTTCAGGAACTGTTCACAGTGGGTACATCAATCTCTTCAATGGCTTTCTGAGAGTACTTTACTCTTTAAAGAGCTGATATGATGCTTTTCTCACCTAGACCTAATTTTGAAACATTGTATAGGTATTTTTAAAAATTTCTTGTCTTTATATTATGTACTTTGTCTTAATGTATGGATTAAAAAAATAATAAAATAAGGGGCACTTGGATGGTTCAGTGGTTGGGCATCTGCTTTTGGCTCAGTTCATGATCCCGGGGGTCCTGGGATGGAGTTCCATATCAGCTCCCCCCAGGGAGCCTGCTTCTCCCTCTGCCTATGTCTCTGCCTCTGTCTCTGTGCCTCTCATGAATAAATAAATAAAATCTTTAAACTAAATTAAAAAATAAAGTAAAACAAAAATAACCTTGAAAATATTCATCAATTTTTTTCCAATAAATTCCAGATAAAAACATCAGGTGGTCTTATAATTACTTTTTGAAAATAAACATTTAAAGTATTAAGTTCCATTGTAAAGAAAATATTAATTTTCTCTATTTTTTTCCTCCATCACCATTCTTAATTAAAAGTGAGCGGGAAAAATATCAAAACTGACTGTCACATTGAATAGACCTAATTTTACATTTTAGGATAAATATTTACAACATAATAAGAATTTTTTTCTATACAATCTCTGATTTTACAAATAAAATGTTTCCACCATAAGCTCATTAATTTATTTAAAGAAAAACAAAGGTAGCTTAAAGCATATGAGATGTGTCATGGCACAACAAATGTGAGCTTTGAGATTGAAAGGAGCTGGGTTTTAATCTCAACTTCCCCACTTTCTTGTTTCTCTGAGGTTGAATTTCCTAACTTTGTAGAGTTATTATGAAATTAAAATGAGATGATATTAAATGCAATGCTATATGTAAAGCATCTAAGAGGCAAACACAAAGTGCTTAATGAATGGCAGCTATTAAGAGGACATGGGGGTTCAATTGGGAGTCTTCTGGGGAGGGTTATTTGGATGCAATACTTACTAGGTGCATACTTTTAGATAAATCAGTTTAGCTTTCAGAACTTCCATGTGCTTTATTATAAAACAGAATAATAATACTTGCAGAGTTTTGAAGATTATTAAGTAATAATAGCATGTAAAGCACATCTTCTATGAATTTTACGTATGGTGTGACCTTAGTAATGATTTATCCATTCTACTGTAGATGAGTATTTGGCTAATCACAAAAAGTGCTGCTACAAACATTCTCATATACGCCTTTTGTTGCACATACATGTGAATTTCTATTAAGTATATACTAGGAGTAGGATTGCTGGGTAATGGGGTGTGTGTAGCACAGTGATAGCCACGTAGTAAGGTGATCATTAAATGATAGATAGTAATATCGTTTGATAGTGGTTTTCAGATTTCCAGGGTTGACAAAAATGGGAAAAATACTTGTCAAAAAAACCCCTCTGCGAATACTTAGTAGAGGTAGGCAATGACAATGTCATATTTATATGCAAGTAGCATTACAATCCTGAAGTTTACAATCAGGCAATCTAAGATAATAAAACACACAAGAAAATAAATAAGTAGTCCACAATAGCCGAACTGTGCCTCGGTGTCCATTGAAAGATGAATGGATAAAGAAGCTGTGGTCTATGTATACAATGGAATATTACTCAGCCATTAGAAATGACAAATACCCACCATTTGCTTCAACGTGGATGGAACTGGAGGGTATTATGCTGAGTGAAATAAGTCAATCGGAGAAGGACCAACATTATATGGTCTCATTCATTTGGGGAATATAAATAATAGTGAAAGGGAATATAAGGGAAGGGAGAAGAAATGGGTAGGAAATATCAGAAAGGGAGACAGAACATGAAGACTCCTAACTCTGGGAAATGAACTAGGGGTGGTGGAAGGGGAAGAGGGTGGGGGGTGGGGGTGAATGGGTGACGGGCACTGAGGGGGGCACTTGACGGGATGAGCACTGGGTGTTATTCTGTATGCTGGCAAATTGAACACTAATAAAAAATAAATTTATTATAAATAAATAAATAAATAAATAAATAAATAAATAAGAAAAAAAAGAAAATAAGTAAGTAAATATTATAAGGTTCCAGTTCACCAGATTGGAACTTTCTTCTTTCTAATACTTCTGTATCCCTCTTGTAGGACATGTGAGCTATAGAATATAGTGTGCCCTTCATAAATAGTGACAAGTATTATATTCAGGTATGTCCTGGTAAAGGATATTTAAGTCATTCAGCTCTTTCAATACATAAACTTGAATGTCTAAAGCATTCTTCAGGAAAGTAGTCCTCTCTTGGTGTCTGTGTGATGCTAAAATCACACGTACAAAAACAAAAATATTCAGGCAAATTGGCTGTTCAATATTCTATCCACAGATTCTATTGTTTTGCTGATTTACATTAAAAAAACAAAAACAGTTGAGTAAAACCAGTGTAGCATGTAGCGACAGCCTTATTCAGCATTCTGTGGTTTTTCTGGACGATGTGAAAACCTCCTTAATTTTCAGGCTAAGTGCTATTCCATGGAATCATTTACACACTGACAAAAGTAGGACCAGGGCTCACAGAGTCAGAGGAAAGGTGGCTGGGATGCTTTGGTAAAGCTTAACTGCTTAATTCTGTAAGAATTGGTCTTCTAGAAAGAACTGAGCCCTTCTTTGCCTGTCATCTTCAAGTTTAACCCTCTTTTTAAAAATAAGGAAGCTGAGGTTCAGAGCTGTAAACTACTGATCTGAACATTCCAGTAGGTGGTGGCATTGAGACTGGAGCCCAGGTGCATTGACTTCCAAGCTTTTGGTTTTTCTATTAAATCAGACATAATTGTATATGATAGTAAAGTTTGGCATATAGGTAATAACTCAATGTTAATAAAAGCAAGAACAGTTTTAATAGTAATACCTCACATCTTCTCAAACTTTATCCGTGCCAAGCACCGGAGTGAGCAAGTAACACACATCACCCTTCATTTGCAGAACAACCCCACTAATTAGCATTACTGTTACTACTCTTTTCAAGATGAGCAAAAGGACTTTAAGGAACAAACCCAAGGTCACAGAATCAATAAAAAGCAGAGCTAAATTGATATCTAGTTCTGTCTGATTCCACTGAGGGACTCTTAGCCACATCCTAATGTATAATAATACTTGCAGTTAGATTATTAAAGTACCACTTAAGGCACCTTCCCTATCTCTATCTTCACTTACACTTGAAAATATGAACATCCCCTCCACCATATGGGTGAAAACATAGGTACTATCTATTATCACTGGTGAAAAATAAATGAGCTTCTGGCAATTTGGTTAGCATACCAATCATCACCAATCTTGAAAAATATAGCTCTAAGGATGACTGTTATCTTTGCAGTAAAAAAGATAGCATTCACTTAAATAAAATAGAAGGTTCTTGCTCTATAATATCCCAATTCCATGACAGTCACCTGTCATTAACTCAGCGTGTAACTCTTTCATTCAGGCTGAATAATGTTCTGGAAAAGGCCGCCAGACTACTTAAACATTCATACCTATATTGGGTAGGAATTCATTTTTTCAACCACTGAGTATTCATTCCTTATGGACAGAAAGAGTAAGATATGAATGAAATATATATTGAGGAAGGAACTATTTCCCCAGGACAGTTCAAAATAGGTGGAAAGCACCATAGTAATTTCCTTGCAATTGCATAGTTCCTTTGCTTATTAAATTTTGAAGAGGTTATCAATTTGGAATATAACCTAAAGAGTTTATGTTTCATAATTTTACTTTATTGCTGAAATATTTATGCAAATATTCAGTGTAGGAAGATGCTGCCAGATGGAAATGCAATAGTTGTGGAATTCTTCCTGGCATTTCCGACAGAATATATAATACCGAATCGCTTTATGCTAATGTTTTGCAATGGAATACATATTTTATAGCTACTTTGAAATGCAAATTTAAAAGATCTGAACACTTTAGAAATCATGCCAATGCAAAGTAAACTAATATAAAAAGTAGGAGCTAGATAGATAAATTACAGCAGTGTCATATCAACTACATTTTGGTAAAAGTAATGAGCCATGTCTTTATAGCCTTTGTGTAAATACACTTTAATATTTAGAAGTAAAACTGTGTTTTTGGCAAGATTAATGTTAACTAACCTCAAGATATAGGTGACATCTGTCAAATATCTGACTTTTAATCTAAAAGGTATACTTAAAGACACTTAACTTTCCTATTCCCTCTTCTCACACTATTTTCATCATTGATAAATTCTATGATAGAGGGTATGTGGTATCTTTGCTGCATCCAAAGGTCAATGGAAATTTTAAGGCATATGTCACAGGTGAATATGAGTTATAAGAGGATTAAATTTTTATTATTATTGAAAATCTTTAAGTCTGAAATTTGTTGTTTCTATTACTTGTCAATCAATTTTATCTCACTATGTTATAATACTTTGTAAGAATCAATGCAATATCCTAACTCTATCCTTTCTTAAAATTGTGGTCAGAAGGTCAGGGTTTAAATACCAAAACATTCTTTAAAAGACACTATCTTCTCATTGACTCCATTAAACAATTTTCTCTTTTCAAATTGGGATATACTTCATCACAGGGTTTTAAAATAAAATGACATCTTGTTTTGAAAGTTATGGTTGTTTCTGACAATGTCTTCAATTTATATTCTCATTTTTAGAGCTATTTTGAACATGACTCAGGAACTGAATCTGGGCAAGAAAAAGGAAACTATGAGTGATTCATGAATGATTAAAATTATAAGCCATTATAATAACTATTTAGGTTCATTTAAGATCCCAAAATACCTGAACCATTTTCTCTTTTGCTTCATTCCTCCTTAGTCTCACAGAGAATATTAAAAAACAACATCATCAATGCCATTGGATTTTTTTCTTTGCACAGAATATTCAAATCCAAGAAAAACAATGTTGTTGAATTCACTATTAATAAAACACATTATGCTATTTGACCATTACCAATTGTCTTAATTGTCATTATTCCATTCATTCCTTACAATTATTATAGGAGACGAGTATTATTACTTACTTTCACAGTCAAGGAAAAAGATTCAGAGAGGTTAATTGGCTCACCCAAGTCATACATTCAGGGAATGCTACTGCTGGTTTCTTCTGATACTTAAACTTTGATAGTTTAGACTTGGCTTAAGTACATGCTGTAATTGTGAATTAGAATGCTTCAGTGTTAGTTTCACTCTGCAACTTTAACCAGGGAAAAATTCTTTCTAACAACTACTGTTCTCTGGTTCACCTTATTTTCTCTCAGGGTAATCTATACATATAAAACTATATGTATAGTTCTTTACTCTATAACTACTTTATAGTTCTTTAGTATAATATATAGTATACTAAAGACAGTACTATCATATAGTAATATATATTCTTACTATAGTCTATCGATGCAGAACATGTGAAATATTTGTTTTTGTGGAGGATAGAGCATGTGAAGAATTCAGATTTGGTTATGAAGCCAGTGAGCTATGAAGTTTTAGAGAGAAATAAGGAAGAGTATTATTCATCCCATCCTCCTTTACCAGAAGCCCTGTGAGTGAACTGCTGTCCAGCAGTATTTCTAGGCCCTGAAGCCTGGCACTCAAATGTGATCTTGCATTTGCAAACTTAAATCTGATATTTCAGGGGCTGTGTTTATTAACAAAAGCACTAGTACCCGCATTAAAGTTTTATACAAAAACTTATTTCATTAGAATTTCTAGGTGAATATCTGTATGACACACTCACTAATGCCAATGACCATGCCCCTACAAACCTACTTGCCTCATTTACAGGCAGCCCTGATGGCCCAGTGGTTTGGCGCTGCCTTCAGCCCAGGGTATGATCCTGGAGACCTGGAATGGAGTCCCACGTCAGGCTCCTGCATGGAGTCTGTTTCCCCCTCTGCCTGCGTCTCTGCCTCTCTCTGTGTGTGTGTGTGTGTGTCTGTCTGTCATGAATAAATAAATTTTAAAAAAATCTTTTTTTAAAAAAAAAAACAACTTTAGAAAGGGGTGCTATGGGTGGTTATTTTTTATAATAAAATTGCTATTCTCTACAATGCACAAACCCAAGCTAATCAAAAATGAATCATGTGGCTCCCAACACATTTGAGGTAAATTAGGAATCACCATCTGGCAGAGAGCTTCTCTTCTTAAAATTGCTCTCTCCTTTTTTAATTAAAATGTGTTTTAATTAAAAATAGACATGTCAAGAAGCACTGTATATCAATTACATGACTGACAATATGCTTTCATTTTTTTTCTAAAACATATGAACCAGAAATGGGATGTCATGGTTTCTCTCAAGAGAAACTATAAAATATAGGAAGAAAGAGAGAGAGAGACAGAGAGAGACAGAGAGAGAAAGTTGCTACTAGAAGCCATTTCAGTTTTATCAAAATCTAACCAAATCTTTTTTTGAATGTTTTATTGTCTAAAGAAAATACTGAGAGGGTGTTTATCCTTCATTTTTTGATGCAACTAATAGTGTTTTTCATAAACGCCATATCATCAATAGTTTTGGAAAATTTCTCAAATTTTTGTAGCCAGCTTCTTCTTATGTGACCTGGGATGTTTCAATACCTATCCTCATTGCCTAGGCTCCCCTTTTAGCCCTTTTCTGTCCATGCTCCTTTTCTAATTGACTCAAAGTAATAGAAGATTTCCTTGTGTAGCCAGAAGTACAAAGGGTGAGGGTGACAGATGTGGGTCCAGAAAGAAGCAACAGGAAGAGAGAACAAGAGGCCACAGCAAGGATCAATGGTACCACCTACAAACATACACACACAGCCCTGTTGTCATTTCTTTTTAGGCTCCTCTTAGCTGTGACAGTTTTTCAGACCTTCATTATTTTTGATGATCTTGACAGTTTTGAGAAGTACTGGTCAAGTATTTTGTTAAATGTCCCTCTATTGAAACATTACTGATGTTTATCTGTGGTTGTATCTTTTGGGAGGAATACCACAGACATAAAGTGATACTTCAGCACATCATATCAAAAGTACATACTATCAGGCAGCCCGGGTAGCTCAGCAGTTTAGCACCGCTTTTAGCCCAGGGCCTGATCCTGGAGACCTGGGATCCAGTTCCATGTTGGGCTTCCCTGCATGGAGCCTGCTTATCCCAATGCCTGTGTCTCTGTCTCTGTCTCTCTTTCTCTCTCTCTGTGTGTCTCTCATGAATAAATAAATAAAATCTTTAAAAAAAATTACACACTCTCAACAAGACTTATTAGTGTTTATATTGATTTTGACCACCTGGTTGAGGTATTATTTATTACAAGCAATATGTGATAGATTGAAATTGCTTTAGAAATACTCTCCTGAAATGGATTGTGGCAGCCGTGATGGGGAAGGAGCTATGGTCAGAAAGAAGGGCAAGAAACAGACTAACACACAGGGCAACACATGGAGAAAACAAATCCCCATAGCAGTTAGCTTGGAAAGTGAGAGGGGCTGAATTTCATGAGATCTTGCAACCCGTGGGGCTTAAAGCCTGGGGTTCTCAAGGTCAGCAGGCTTGGTTCAGGGAGAGCCCAAAGACATTGGGGCTACTCTTGGAGAGAAGACAGGGTAAACAGCCATGGACATACAGTATGGAAACAGTGACCTAAAGAGCACCTGGGGATCACAATGGGGAAGTTATTTGCTCATCTCAGAGCATGTCCCAAAAAGGCTGCATTCACAGAGACCCCTCCTGGAACAAAGGGAATGGCAGGTGCCATTTTGCTCCTCCAAACCTTCAGGATAAACACAGAGCCACCTGCTGGAACTAGCACAGTGCTGACACTCACTACCTAACTTTCTTACACCAAGCCCTGACCTCACCCCCCCCCCCCCGCACCTGCCTTCCTGTGGAACCACCCTTCCCAGTTGTGCTTGCCTCAGTTCTAGCACAGGGTGCTCTCTTCCAGAAAACTGGCCCAAATCCCTGGCTTCAATGTGTTTCCCAACACGGGAATCTTGCAGGGCCTCAGTTCTGGCAGTAGTGGTGACAGGTTTCATTTTAAGCAGAAAAGAGCACATGTAGTTAAAACTCTCCACATTTAGGCCAGGAACCAGACACTGTCAACAGGCAATAGGAATCAGCAGGCAACTAGCATGAAGGATAAAGCAGCCAAGACACAACAGCAGAGCATACACAGCATACTTTGGAGACACTCTTTGAAATGCCAGGCCCTAGAGAACAGGGGATACTACATTACAGTGCACTATAAGACATCTTCTTCATGAGATCATTACCATCAAGAACAGGAGAAGTAGCTGACTTTCATTACACCCAAAAACATGGATAGAGACTTAGAAAAAAAGGAGAAGACAGAGGAATTTATCCCAAATGAAAGAATAGGACAATGTCATGGCCAGAGATCTAAGTGAAACAGATAGGAGTAACATGCCTGATAGAGAATTTAAAGCAGTGATCATAAGGATACTCCTTGGACTTGATTAAAGAGTGGAAGACATGAGTGAGACCCTTAAAACAGAGATAAAGAATAACATAGCAGAGATAAAGGGCTCAATATATGAAATGAGAAACATGCTTGATAGAATGAACAGCAAGTTGGAAGAAGCAGAGGAATGAATTAATGACCTAGAAGATAGAGTAATGGAAAGTAACCAAGCTGACCAAGAGAGATAAAAGAATTATATAAAACAAGAATAAATTTAAGGAACTCAGTGACTCTATCAAATGTAATAACATTCTCATTATAAAAGTCCAAGAAGAAGAAGAGAGGTAAAAGGAGACTGAAAGTTTATTTGAAGAGAGAATAGCTAGCAACTTCCTTAACCTAAGGAAGAAAACAGATATCTAGATCCAAGAGGCATAGAAAATCCTGAACAAAATCAGCAAAAGCAGATCCATACCAAGATATATTATAATTAAAATGGCAAAATATAGTGATAAAGAGGGGCACATAAGCAGTTCAGTCAGTTAAGCATCTGCTTTCGGCTCAAGTCTTGATCTGAGAGTCCTGGGATTGAGCCCCATGTTGAGCCCTACTCAGTGAGGGGCCTGCCTCTCCGTCTCCTCTGCTGCTCCCCTTGCATGTGTGGTCTGTCTGTCACTCTCTCTCAAACAAACAAACAAATAAATAAATAAAATCTTTTAAAAAATATAGTGATAAATAAAAACATTTTAAAGCAGAAAAACAAAAGAAGACAATTACATACAAGAGAAACTCCATAAGGCTATCAGGGGATTTTTCAGCAGAAACGCTCCAAGCCAGAAGGCAGTGGTGTGATATATTCAAAATGCTGGATGGGAAAAATCTGCAGCCAAGCATACTCAGTCTGGGAAGGTTATAATTCAGAATAGAAGGAGAGAAAGAGCTTCTCATACAAACAAACAAAACACTCAAGGAATTCCTGACCACTAAATCATCCCTGTAAGAAACATTAAAGAGGACTGTGAGTAGAAAGGAAAAGCCACAAGTGACAGTATGAGGGTAGGAAACTCAAAAGCAGTAAGAATAAATATTTTTGTAAAATATCAGGCAAGGAACTCACAAAATTAAAGGATGTAAGACACTATGCATCTAAAATGTAGGAAAGACATCAATGGACAGAGCAAACAAAAAATCAACAAGGAAACAGTGACTTTGAATAACACACTGGAACAGATGGATTTAACAGATATATTCAGAACATTCCATCCTAAAACAGTAGAATACACATTCTTTTCAAGTGCACATGGAGCATTCTCCAGAATCGGTCACATATTAGCCCATAAAACAAGCCTCAACAAATTAAAAAAGATCCAAGTCATACCATGCATTTTTTTTTTTACCACAATGCTATGAAAGTAGAAGTCAACCACAAGAAAAAAAAAAACTGTCAAGACCACAAATACATGGAAATTAAATAATCTGCTGCTAAATAATGAATGGGTCAACAAGAAATCAAAGAAGAAATAAAAAAGTTCATGGAAACAAATGAAAACACAATGTTTAAAAATCTTTGGGATGCAGCAAAAGTAGTTTTTAAAAGGTAAATTTATAGCAATACAGGCCTACCTCAAGAAGCAAGAAAAATCTCAAAAAAACAACCTAAATTTATACCTAAAGGAGCAAGAAGAACAACAAACAAAACCCAACATCAGCAGAAGAAAGGAAGTAATAAAGATCAGAACAGAAATAAATGATATAGAAACTAAAAACAAACAAGCAAACAAAAACAATAGAACAGATAGAGGCAACCAGGAACTGATTCTTTGAAAAGAATCAGTAAAATTGATAATTCTCCAGTCAGACTTATTAAGAAAAAAGGACTTAAATAAGTAAAATTATAAATAGGAAAGGATAAATACCAACCAATACCATGGAAATACAATAAGAGAATATTATGATAGACTATATGCCGACAAATTGAACAACCTAGAAGAAATGGACAAATTCCTAGAAACATATAACTACTAAAACTGAAACAGGAAGAAATAGAACATTTGAACAGATCAATTACCAGCCAAAAAATTGAATCAATAATAAAAAAAACTCCCCAGCCCTGCAAAATAAGTCCAGAACCAGATGGCCTCATAGACAAATTCTACCAAACACTTAAAGAAGAATTAATATCTATTCTTCTCAAACTATTCCCCCAAAAAAAGAAAAGGAAGGAAAACTTCCAAATTCATTCTATGAGGTATCAACATTACTTTGATACAAAACCAGATAAATACACCACAAAAAAAAAGAGGACTATAGGTCAATATAGCTGATGAACATACAAGCAAAAATCCTCAATAAAATATTAACAAATGGAATCCAACAATACATTTAAAAAATCATTCACCATTATCAAGTAGGATTTATTCCTGTAATGCAAGGGTAGTTTAATATTTGTAAATCAATTAACATGATACATCATATCAATAAGATAAAGGATAAGAATCATATGATCATTTCAATAGATGCAGAAAAAGCATTTGACAAGGCACAACATTTATGCCTCAACATAAAGTCGATTTAGAAGGGACATACCTCAACATAATAAAGCCATATATGAAAACCCCAGGGCTAGTATTATCTTTAATGGGAAAAACTGAAAACTTTTTCCCTAAGGTCAGCAACAAGACAAGGATATCCACTCTCACCACTTTTATTCCTGCTGTGGAAGCCCTAGCCACAGCAATCAGACAGAAAAAGAAATGAAAAGGAATTGGAATATTCCTCAGCCATTAGAAATGACAAATACCCACCATTTGCTTCGACGTGGATGGAACTGGAGAGTATTATGCTGAGTGAAGTAAGTCAATCGGAGAAGGACAAACATTATATGGTCTCATTCATTTGGGGAATATAAAAAATAGTGAAAGGGAATAAAGGGGAAAGGAGAAAAAATAAGTGGGAAATATCAGAAAGGGAGACAGAACATGAAAGACTCCTAACTCTGGGAAATGAACTAGGGGTGGGGGAAGGGGAGGTGGGTGGGGGGTGGGGGTGACTGGGTGGCGGGCACTGAGGTGGGCACTTGACGGGATGAGCACTGGGTGTTATTCTGTATGTTGACAAATTGAACACCAATAAAAAATAAATTTATTAAAAAAAAGGAATTGGAATCAGTAAAAAAGAAGTAAAACTTTTACTATTTGCAGATGACATGATACCATATATAGAAAATCCAAAAGAGCCCACCAAAACTACTAGAAGTGATCAACAAATTCAGTAAAGTTGTAGGATACCAAATCAATATACTGAAATCTGTTGCATTTCTATACACCATTAATGAAGCAGCAGAAGGAGAAATCGAAGAATTGATACCATTTACAAATTTTGTACCAGAAATAATAAGATACCTAGGAATAAACCTAACGAAAGAGGTTAAAGACCCGTGCTCTGAGAATTATAAAATTTTGATGAATGAAATTGAATGTGGCACAAAAAAAATGAGAAGACATTTCATAGCCATGGATTGGAAGAACAAATACTGTTAAAATGTATATATTACCCAAAGCAATCTACACATTTAATGCAATCCCTATCAAAATACCAGGACCATTTTTCACAGAACTAGAACAAACAATTCTAAAATTTTTATAGATCACAGAAGACCTGAATAACCAAAATATTCTTGAAAAAGAAAAGAACAAAGCTAGAGCCATCACAATTCTGGACTTCACGTTAAATCAGAAAGCTGTAGAAATAAAAATAATATGGTACTGACACGAAAATAAACACATAAATCGATAGAACAGAACAGAAAACCCAGAAATGAATGTACAACTCCATGGTCAATTAATCTTCCACAAAGTAGGAAAGAATATCCAATGGAAAAAATATAGTCTCTTCAACAATGGTGTTGGGAAAACTGGAAAGCAACATGTAAAAGAATGTGACTGGATCACTTTCTAACATCATATACAAAAATAAATTCAAAATGGATTAAAGACCTAAATGTGAGACCCCACATCATAAAAAGCCTAGAAGAGTACAGGCAGTAACTTCTGTGACATTGGCCTTAGCAACATTTTTCTATATAGGTCCTCTGAGGCAAGGGAAACCAAAGCAAAAATAAACCACTGGGATGACATCAAATACAAAGCTTCTGAACAGCAAATCAAGAAAACTGAAAAGTAACCTATGGAGTGGGAGAAGATGTCTGCAAATGACATAGTCAATAAAGGTTTAGTATCCAAAATATATGAAGAACTTGTACAACTCAACACCCCCCCCAAAAAAAAGTCCAATTAAAAATAAGCACAAGACAAGAACAGACATTTCTCCAAAGAAGACATACAGCTGACAGACACATGAAAAGATGCTCAACATCACTCATCACCAGGGAAATACAAATCAAAACCACAATGAGATATCACCTTGCCCGGGTTGGAATGGCTAAAATCAAAAACATAAGAAACAACCAGGGTTGGAGAGGATGTGGAGAAAATGGGACCCTCATGTAGTTGGTGCAACCACTCTGGAAGACAGTATGGACGTTCCTCAAAAATTAAAAACGGAACTGCCATATGATCAAGTAATTGCACAACCAGATTGCACTACCAGATACTTATTCAAAAATAGGGAAAGGCTAATTTGAAAGGATGCACACACCCCTATGTTTATTGCAGCATTATTTACAATAGCCAAACTGTGGAAGCAGCCTAAGTGGAGAACAGTATAGAGGTTCCTCAAAAACCTAAAAATAAGAGACAACTCTATATCGAGTTTGATACGGCACCTGATAGGCCTTCAGCCTTGCCCCAGGACCGCTGCTGGCAAATCCTGCCCTGTCTTTTAAAAAAAAATTAATTAATTAAATTCAAGTATAATTAACATAGAGTCTTCTATTAGTTTCAGGTACAATATAATGATTCAACAATTCTATACATTGCTCAGTACTCTTAAACCCCTTCACCTATTTCACCCATCCACTGTTCACCTCCCTTCTGGCTACCAGTTTTTTCTCTATGGTTGTGTCTGGTTTTGGGTTTCTCTCTCTCTTTTTTTGTTCATTTGTTTTGTTTCTTAGATTCCACTTATGAGTAAAATCATAATGTATTTGTCTTTCTCTAATTGACTTATTTCACTTAGCCTAATACTCTTAAGCTCTATCTAATCGTTGCAAATGGCAAGATTTCATTCATTTTTATGACTGAGCACTATTCCATTGTGTGTGTGTGTGTGTGTGTGTATCACATCTTCTTTATCTATTCATTTATGGATGGACACTTAAGTTGCTTCCATATTTTGACTGTTGTAAATAATGCTGCAATGTACATAGGGGTGCATATATCTTTTTTTTCATATATCTTTTTGAATTAGTGTTTTCATTTCTTTTTTTTTAAATTTTTTTTAATTTTTATTTATTTATGATAGTCACAGAGAGAGAGAGAGGCAGAGACACAGGCAGAGGGAGAAGCAGGCTCCATGCACCGGGAGCCCAACGTGGGATTCGATCCCGGGTCTCCAGGATCCTGCCCTGGGCCAAAGGCAGGCGCCAAACCACTGCGCCACCCAGGGATCCCAGTGTTTTCATTTCTTTTGGGTAAATACCCAGTAGTGGGATTACTGGATTATATGGTATTGCTATTTTTAGTTTTTTTTGAGGAACCTCTATACTGTTCTCCACTTATACTGTAAGTGATTGCACAAATTTGCATTCCCACAACAGTGCATGAGAGTCCTCTTTTTACCACATCTTTGCCAATTCTTGTTTCTTGCGTCTTGATTTTAGCCATTCTGACAGGTATGAGATGATATGGTAATTTTGATTTGTCTTGTCTTTTTATTTTTTATAGCTGAGTTTATCTTTTTATTTTATTTATTTTTATTTTTATTTTTTAAAGATTTTTATAAACACACACACACACAGAGGCAGAGACACAGGCAGGGAGAGAAGCAGGCTCCATGCAGGGAGCCCGACATGGGACTCGATCCCGGGACTCCAGGACCACGCCCTGGGCAGAAGGCAGGTGCCAAACCTCTGAGCCATCCAGGGATCCCTGAGTTTATCTTTTTAATTAGATGCAGCATTTTTTTTTTAGTATACACTTTTATGAGTTTTAACACATTAATAGATTCAGGTAACCATCACCACAATGGGGATACAGAAGAGTCTTATCCCCCCCAAATTTTCTTATGCTGCCTCTTTGTACTTTTCCACAATCTCTAACCCCTGGTAACTACTGATCCATTCTTCATCCCTATGTCTTCTCTGCAATGTCATAGATACGGAATTATTCAATATGTAACCCTTTGAAACTGGCTTCTTAGTATAATGTTTCGGGAATCATTCATGTTGTTGTGTGTATCAAGTAGTTTGTTCCCTTATATTGTTTAGTGGTATTCCATGGTATGGATGTATCTCCATTTGTTATTCATTCTCTCTCTTAAGGATGTTTGAATTGCTATTATGTATAATGATGCTATAAATATTTGTGTATAGGTGTTTTGTTTTGTTTTTTTTGTTAATGTAAGCTTTCCTTTGGGTAAATGACTGAAGGTGGAATTGCTGAGCCAAATAGTATATGCTCAGGCTTATAAGAACCTGCCAAAACATTTTCCAGAGTGGCTGCATCATTTTGCATTTCATCAACACTGTATGAGAGATCCAGCTTCTCCACATTATTGTCAGCACATGGCATGGTCAGTCTTCTTTATCTTAGCCATACTTAATAGCTTCTCTTTCTTCTAATTATCAGGTTTCTAGTCTCTATACCATCAGGGACCACCAGTGGCAGTCCAAATTGTCTGTCAATAAACCTTGGGACACATTCTCTAATTTAAAATATTGGCCTCCTCACACCAGTGAGAATGGGGAAAATTAACAAGGCAGGAAACCACAAATGTTGGAGAGGATGTGGAGAAAAGGGAACCCTCTTGCACTGTTGGTGGGAATGTGAACTGGTGCAGCCACTCTGGAAAACTGTGTGGAGGTTCCTCAAAGAGTTAAAAATAGACCTGCCCTACGACCCAGCAATTGCACTGCTGGGGATTTACCCCAAAGATACGGATGCAATGAAACGCCAGGACACCTGCACCCCGATGTTTCTAGCAGCAATGTCCACAATAGCCCAACTGTGGAAGGAGCCTCGGTGTCCATCGAAAGATGAATGGATAAAGAAGCTGTGGTTTATGTATACAATGGAATATTACTCAGCCATTAGAAATGACAAATACCCACCATTTGCTTCAACGTGGATGGAACTGGAGTGTATTATGCTGAGTGAAATGAGTCAGTTGGAGAAGGACCAACATTATATGTTCTCATTAATTTGGGGACTATAAATAATAGTGAAAAGGAATAGAAGGGAAGGGAGAAGAAATGGGTGGGAAATATCAGAAAGGGAGACAGAACATGAAGACTCCTAACTCTGGGAAACAAACTAAGGGTGGTGGAAGGGGAGGAGGGCGGTGGGTGGGGGTGAATGGGTGACGGGCACTGAGGGGGGCACTTGATGGGATGAGCACTGTGTGTTATTCTGTATGTTGGCAAATTGAACACCAATAAAAAATAAATTTATTATTAAAAAAATAAAAAATAAAACATTAAAAAAATAACATAAAATATTGGCCTCTTTTTCTTTTAAGATTTTATTTATTCATAAGAGAGACAGAGAGAGGCAGAGATATAGGCAGAGGGAGGAGCAGTCTCCCTGCAGGGAGCCCAACATAGGACTCAATCCCAGGACCCTGGGATCATGATCTTTATAGATCATCTTCACTTGCCTCTCCCCTGTACCATTGCAAAAACTGGTAAGACAGTCTCACCCACAACTTCTTTATATACTTCACATGGTCGGAAGACCAATTTAGAATGAGCAGATATTATCAAGCAATATTTCCATGTGATGAAGTTGATTCTTCAATTACACTTGTGGCTTTACAAGTTTATGTCATATGTAATACTGGTTATTTTCCTCCACAGAACATGACCTTCAGCAATGTATTTGAGAAAGCTACTGAGTGCGTGTTTCAAAACTGGTAGGTATGTCTTTATGTTTTATGCTTTCTTTTATATTGACTATCTTTTTTAGCTTACTTGAAGGATTTCATTCATTCTGGAAATTTAGCGTTAAGCATTTGGGCCATTAAGTCCTCCATATCAGGACAAAAGACCTGTTAATCGCTTCTTAAATTTCAATGTTTAGTTGAGAAATCTCATGAATATTAGTACTTTCCATACTTTCCAACTTAATATATATTTTTTACAGACAGAGTGGAAGGAAAAGGGATCCTATCACATGTTGATAATATCAGACTAATATAAAAAATCAACTTAAAGGTTGAATTCAGATCAATACCTTTAAAGCAGGTATTGCAAGGTCTATATGTACAAGAATAGTTTTTAGTAACTTCTATGAATCATTCATGTCTGCTATGTTCTTTCAGGACTGAATTGTGAGTACTTGATAAATCACATGAAATTTAATTTCAGTCTCATAGAAAAGTCAGTGGAGTGTGTGTATGTGTGTGAAAAAAGAGAGGGTAGTGGCTAATAGCTGGACATTGACTAATACCAGCATTAGAGCGGAATAGATTTTTGTTCAGCAATTGTCTTTTCTTATAATAATATTAATGGTAATTATAGCAAACATGTATTGATTGTTTACTATATTCCATGTACTACATTAAGTGTCTTATATTCAGTTTTTCATTTAGTTTCTCCCACAGATTCTCACACAATACTTGAATCTTTGGCTCCAGGAAGCCAACTGACCCAGAGCTTAAATGGATGTAAAGAAAACATACTTTTGCAACTTTGGAATTATAGATAATTTAATACCTTTTAAAATAAGCAAGTTTGTATTTTCAGTTCCATAATATAAAGGCAAAACCAAAAAACAAACAACAAAAAACTCAGGTGAGGATGACCTAATTTCATCTTGGAAAATTATTTCCTTATAATTTTTCAAGGTACATGCTTTATTTTAAAAGTAACAATCTTTCAGTACTACCTCCTCTTTTGTTGATTATTTATTTCTAAATCCAATGAGCACTCTGTATTTCCAGCATACTGAAACTGATGCTGACTGTCAAGCATGGACTGTGGTGCATAAGTAGCTCTTGCAAGAGACTAGGATCCATAAACAGAGCAGTAAAAACCCAGAAACATATCCATTTAACTGCTTTGTAATTGATGGATAATCATTTCACTTCCACAATCAGTGATGTATGAAAATTTACTGCTTATATTTCCAAATCCCCTCACTCTGCCCAACCCCCAGGCCCTCACATATATCCTCTTGACTGTCAAACTGACTGATGCTTATTTAAATTCCACAAGCTCAGAAGCATCACAATTTAACCATGGATATTCATTTCCATGATCTAACCCCCATATATAAAATCAAAGTTCCCCTACAAAGTCACAGGCTACTCTCAATGAGCTCTACACCAAACCCCACAGGATTTGTATTCCTGGTAGTTGAATATTTCATTTCTAGAAGAAGCTAACTGTAAATACATTTATTTCCAGAAAAAAAAATTAAAATTCAGTATTTTTTCTGAAATTCATAAAGTGTGAAATAGAGAAAATGTTTAGTGCTTTGCAATGGTAAAAATTAGCATGATTTAATGGAAAGAGTATGGGCCTTGGAGGCAGATTTGGATTCAAATCCTGATTTGATCATTTATTAGCCCTGTGATCTTGAGCAAGGTATTTAATTTACTGACTTCAAAATCTTTATCCGTGAAGCAAAGATAACAATCAATCTCATAAGACCCCTTTGAGGAATAAGGAAGATATTTTTGGCAAAATAATAAATTCAACAAATATTTATTGAGCACCTATTATGAGCAGGTATTGTGCTAGATACTAGAGATTGAGACTAAGAGAGAAACTGATGTTGGGGCACTTGGAGCTAAGTTGAAAAGATGGACAAACACGTAGTCATAACATTAGTGTTAAGGGATGTGAGCAAGTACAGCCACTGCCAGGTGAGGAATCAGAATAAGGCGTCCTTAGGAACAAATACCTCACAGATGAACCAGGAGTGAGCACACACGGCCTATTCAAAGATGCTAAAGCTGCAGTAGCTCAGTGAGGCCTGGGTGCATAGTGAGGTGAAGTGACATGGAATGAGAATGGCGATATCATGAACAGCCTCACAAGGAGTATGAGAGAATTTAAACTTCACCCTGGTCAATTAATTAAGGGTTGTAGGCTGAGAAAAGACATGGTCGGATAGATGTATGTTTTGGAACTCATTCTGAATAACTTGTTTTTGAACTCTCACATTTGGAAGGGGGAAGGCTGGTAGATGAGTATGACCAGTAGAGAGACTGGTTAGAAGGCTAACATAGGAAAATGTGGGAAAAATAATGAGAGTCTAACAAGTGTTGAGAGGGGAAAAAGGATAGTTAGGATCTACTGAGGTAAAATTGATAAGATTCAGTCCCTGAGAAGGAGAGAGTGGGCTCAGTTCCCGTCTGGATCAAGGAGTAAATTGTAGCATATTTCTCAGGGTGTGGAGGAAAAACAAGTTTGCAGAACCAGGTTTGGATGCTTGATAGATCTGTATGACATTTCCATGGAAAATGGCAGCCCTAGATACTGCAATACACTGACCATAATCTCTTGTGCATGAACCTGTGACTTAACGATCTGAGAGTTTCCTCTCTTCCATACGCATGGACATCCAAACCAACATGATGGGGAGTTAGTCTCTGAAGCTGCCTTCTGGCCATGACAGAGGCAGTTGAGGGATACATACTCCACTCCATTCCCTCTTCCCTCTCAGGAAGGATAAATCTAAGACATCTATACTCTCTCCCAGAGTGCCCCATCAGGACTGAAGTCCAGTTGCACACAAGTAGTATTTGGCTTCATGACGAACCCTTGATTCCTTTATCATTTCCTTACTGCCCTGAGATATCCTCCCAAATTAACTACTTGTATTTGAATTCCTTCTCAGGATCTATTTATAATGGGAGCTCCTATCTAAGCCATGCCTAGTAGGCACTGAGGTGTATGGATTGTATAGTGAAAGAGATGTCTGGGTAGGAGATATAAATTTTGAAATGATAAGCCTATATAAAATTGTTAAGGCCAGAAGAAGAAATGAACTCATTTTGAGGAAGGGAGAAGAGGTGAGATATTGGGACAATAAACAAACAAACAAACAAACAAACAAACAAACTCAAGCATATGAAAACCAGAGAAAATTAATAAGTACCTGTTTATTTTCAAATAATGATCTGTGGCAGAGAAGTTCTCAAACAAAGTTGCTGGAAATACTGGACTAATTATTTTATAGTTATGTAATCAATTTAATTTATAGTTCTTCTGCTGTACCTTGAAAATTGAGTATTTACTGGTTCTTTATGAGCTGTAACATTTTATGACCTGTCAGGTCATTGACTGATATGGTGCACTGAAAAATAATCATATAAAATTACCTTAAAATACGTGCCAGTATCTGTCATTTTGACAGTAGAATTGCAATACTATAAATCTACAAAGATTAAAATTTTTAAGTGGAATGTTCTAAGTTGAATATTATTATAGTACCTCAACTACACCATTAGAAAAAACAGAAACAAATTACTAATTTTACTCGAAGAAAATTTAGTTCTGAAATTCTAGGACTACAACAGGTCTCATACGTTTTTGGACACTAGAGTAATCTGCCATTCTTACTACATTTCTCATGACAATTTATAGACTAGTTTACAATCTTATGGGATAACATCTCTCCAATTACAAATCTAAATAATGCAAAGAAATAGAAAAAGGCATTCTTGATCTATGTATACTACAAATTAGGAGAAAACTGTCTAAAATTGTGATCATCTTTCATCAATCTTAAAGAAAAGACAATGAGCTGGTTTTATCTTTCTATGTCCCACAATAGTCCTGCTATATAGGCCAGTAATTCCTGGTCTGGTCACCTCTCAATTCCCCAGGTATTTTGAAAGATTTTATGCAATAAATGGCACATATTGACAATTAATTTTCCAATGTCTTGTTAATCAGAGGTAACCAAATCTCTTCAATGAATCCGTTGAGAACCTTCAGTCAATAGGACATACCCACAGCCATCACCCCTGATTTGATGGAACTCTAGCCAAAGAGTTTTTTTTTTAAATTATTAAGGTCCTTGTGCCCTCACTTTTTATTCCACTGGCATGTGGAGTTGAAGGTCTTCAAGTGGGAAACACTGCTATAGATTTACAAGCAGGACTAGAGTCTAATGTACTATCTAAATGCAATTTTCAACTGTTAAGAGAAAACAGGAAATGCTGGAAAGAAAAAATGGAAGAGAGACGATGGCCATAAAAAGAAGTAAGATTTGTTATAAAATTGGAATAGAGAAAGTTTTCATATAAGTAAATAGGAAATCCAATTAGCTCCACAGTGTTCTACAACCTAGACTTGCACCCCTCACACAGAATCCATCATGCCCTTCCTTCATACAACCTTCCAGTGGAGAGCCACCATGACAGTCTCTAGGTAAGGAGCTTAGTAAGTGTTTTGCTATAGACTTCATATCTTTCTACCTTATAACTGTACCAGGGACCACCTTTATTTTCTTTCTTTCTTCTAACATTACTTTCTTGGCTCAATCAGTTTTCTGCTTTTATTTTTTTATTTATTTAAAAAAATTTTTTTTTTTATTCAGGATAGTCACAGAGAGAGAGAGAGAGAAAGAGAGAGGCAGAGACATAGGCAGAGGGAGAAGCAGGCTCCATGCACCGAGAGCCCGATGTGGGATTCAATCCCAGGTCTGCCAGTATCGCGCCCTGAGCCAAAGGCAGGCGCTAAACTGCTGCACCACCCAGGGATCCCAGTTTTCTGCTTTTAAACACGCCCAATCCTAATAGCATTTGCTTCAACGTGGATGGAACTGGAGGGTATTATGCTGAGTGAAGTAAGTCAGTCGGAGAAGGACAAACATTATATGTTCTCATTCATTTGGGGAATATAAATAATAGTGAAAGGGAAAATAAGGGAAGGGAGAAGAAATGTGTGGGAAATATCAGAGAGGGAGACAGAACATAAAGACTGCTAACTCTGGGAAACGAACTAGGGGTGGTAGAAGGGGAGGAGGGCGGGGGGTGGGAGTGAATGGGTGACGGGCACTGGGTGTTATTCTGTATGTTAGTAAATTGAACACCAATAAAAAAAAAAAAATAAAAAATAAACACGCCCAATCCGTCACTGAAAACTAATCCCCAACAAACAGCCCCTCCCACACATAGTTTACCTGATGCTAGAACCCCTTTGTAGCTTAGAATATCACCTTAGAGAGACTGTGCTTGGGTGGGGGTATTACCATAGTCACCTGTGTCCTTGTCTTACTCATATACACATTCCCACTCCTCCTGAACATTAAGGGGCATCAGTTAATTAAGCTATCCATGTATCTCTGAAGGCATAGATGGACATCGGTCATTTTGTTCCTTGACAACAATAGGCCAAAAGAAAAGGATTGAAGATTTGTTGGACACATACTATGTACCAGGGGCTATACTGAGTACTTTACCTACATTATATTATTTCATTATCATCCCTATCAGGTGGAGATAAGCCTCATTTTATACTTGAGGCAACTGAGAGAAAAATCAGCCACAGATACAGTGAAATGTGCAGCATTTAAAACATCTACCCTTTGACAACAAACTAAGTCTTTTCCATTCCAATTCATATAAATCTGGCCATATAATTCACTCTCCTATTTAAAACCCTTCACTCTCTCTTCATTGCCCAAAAGACAAAGTCCTGACCCCTTGGTGTGGTCCCCAAACCCTCCCAGTCTGGCCTCATCCACCTCCCTGAGGTCTGTCCTGGCTGCACACTTCAGCCATACTACACTATGGGCATTTTTCTGAATACTCCACACTGCTTCACACTTCCTTGATTTGCTTACTTACTTCTGTGTATAATGCTCTCCTCTACCCTTGTCTACTTGGAAAAATCCACTCACCTTTATGACTCAGGTCATTTCTTCATCCACTATGAAGCCTTTCCTGAACAGCTGCTTTTCTTTCATCTTCTTATTTGTCCACCATTCTTTTTATGCCTCCTTACCCTAGCCTCAACCCCTACAAAAATATATTGACATGCTTCTATCACAGCCACATGATTTGAAATGTGGTTTGTGCAACAATTAATTAAACATTTAGTTTTTAAGTAATTAGAATCAAATAGGCACATGTGACTAATGGCTATCATACTGGATAATGCAGCTTTAGAGCTTATAAAGGGTCTGGGACATAGTAGGTATTAGTAATTACTTGTTGAATTGTACAGCCATTTAGTTGAAGTCACCCAAGGTTTCCACCTAACCAAGCCCAAGAGCCTTTGTGAATTTTCAAATTCCATTCAGCCACCTTATTGATGGAGACTTTCTGGACCATCCCTAACATTCCCCATATACTTTTCAAGCAAAGCTGAAGGAGCACTCCTCTCTTGGAACTCTTTCTGACCACTAATTTGCTTCCTTTGCTATTTTTTCTATCTCTCATTTCTACAGAGGCTATAAAATAGGATTGTATTTCCACCAGAGTCTCATTCCACAACATGTAACCATAAAACATAGAAGCAGAATTATTAAAGCCTCAAGGGAAAATGTATGAACAAAATATCAGCCTGATTCATTATGAAGTTATTATAAACAGTGGGCTTGCTAGCAAATGACAGGAAAACTAATGTGCATTTGCAAAAAAATTACACCACACACATCTACCATGGCTCTCATCCCCTCTCCTCTTTCCCCCTCCCCAGTATTACTAGGACTCTAAAGAAGTCCTGACAACTTAGAAAGCTTTAGGGTCTGTAACTCATATTCGTGAAGGTGTGACTTGAAATTTTTGCTAATAATCTCAGTTCTGCCTAGGTTTTCAGGTGGCTAGAAAGTCCACTAGATTCCCAAAGAAGACTACCCGAGCCTACAATTGCTGGGTGCTTACAACATTCCAGGAACTATGCTAAAGATCACCCCCCCTCCAAGAACTTCTGAATGGGTGCTAATATTTCCATTGGACCAGGGCGACTTGGGTGGCTCAGCGGTTTAGCGCCGCCTTCAGCCCAGGGTGTGATCCTGGAGACCTGGGATGGAGTCCCACGTCAGGCTCCCTGCATGGAGCCTGCTTCTCCCTCTGCCTGTCTCTTTCTGTGTGTGTGTGTGTGTGTGTGTGCGTGTGTGTGTGTGTGTGTCTCATGAATAAATAAATAAATTTTTTTAAAAATATTTCCATTGGACCAGTAAGGAAGAGGAGGGTGAGAAAGGTTACTGCTTCCCTTAAGGCCATGAATTGGGAATACAGCTTTGGTTGCACAAATACAAAGCCCACGCACTTGTAAACAACCTAAGTTTCTGCTGATGGATCAATGGATAAAAATATGGGGTATAACGAAGATATGTATATATCTGCAATAAATAGCCCAGGAAGCCAGGCTGCTATATGTCAGACTTGCAAGAAGCAGGACTAGCTATCTCTAGTAACAATCTAGGAAGCTTCTGTAATAATCAGTTCAAGATGCCTAGGATTTTATTAATAATTGATAGGTTCTCTAATTTTCGTCTCTCCTTCCAATGTAAGACCAATTAGAAAAAGCCAAATATGCTCCTCTAACCATTACAGTATGCCCTGCTTAACTTACCTCTAGCTTCCTTATGCCACCAGTCTCCAATCAGGGCACACCTGCAGTTTTCCTTTTTTCCCCACTATAAAGCTTTTCCACTCTTCTACCTGCCTTTTAATCCCTGTCAAAATGAAGTAGAAATGGCTGCTCTTTAGCTATAGTAAGACTGAAAAAATAGCTTTTGTTTTTCTCCTTTGGTTGGTCTTTATTTCAACAGTGTGCCTATATATATATTTATTCTAGCATCACTTTATGTAGCAAAAGACTGAAGACAACTAAAATGTGCATCTATAGGAGAATGGCAAACTAATTATGGTTCATCAATAGATGGAATGCTGTACAAATATTAATGAGAGTTTGAGGTATATATATGTGTGTATACAAGGACCAATCACTAAAAAAATTGTCATTAAGGGAAAAGCTGGCATTGGAAGCACATCTATGATAGTCCATGATGTATAATCATTCCATGCTGCCCTCTGCACATTTTTGAAAATTATTGAAATAAAAAAAAATTCTTTAAACAAAAAATGCACTTCACAAATAGGAATGACCAAGATGATTACCATTTCTAAAGAAAAATCAGGACTCACCACCATCTGTCCAAAATGAATGGCCCTTGAGTACAAAATACCAAGAGCCTGCATTGGATTGATGGTCAGAGGTGAACTACTGGAACCAGGTTGCCAAGCAAACCCACATCTCATTATCTGTGCCACAGGGGGATGTTATTATAGCACTAACAGAGCAAACCTGTGACATGCTAAAACACTTAATTGGCCAACATTAAGTACTGTCTAACAGATTCAAATGAAGAGAAAACCATGATTATAAAAGAAGAGGTAATGCATTTATCATTAATTACACTTGAAAACTAGAAACCAACACATGGATGAATGCTTTCAAACAAACAAACAAAAAAAAAAACAATAGATTTCAAAGCAAATTGTAAATAAGGCATTAATGTCATTAATAAGGCATTAAGATAACTACTTAAACAAGCAGATTTTATTAACATCACTGCCCAAGAAGAAGTTGTCACCACTGACACCTTAAAGGAACTTAAACATATTCACTGGACAAAAGATCTGGCCTGATTCTCAGCCACAATCCATGGGTGTACAAGCACACCCTAAATAGATACAGAGACCTGCATAGATATTTGTAACAGGCATTTAGGTTATCTACAGACAGATAAGCTTTTGTCATGGGTTTTGAGGCCCAAATAGCTATTTGTCTGTTTTACAGTTAGCCCTCTTCACTCAAAACCAACAACTAAGGATTTTCATACTCCAACTTCTGGAGCAATGACAAACTTTACTACTACTCACAAGTCCAAGTTTCAGGATATAGAGAAAATGAAACTTTTCCTGTAGAAAAGTGTCCATATCACCACCTCTCATATTCAAATGTGAATCAAGGAGATCCTTCCATCAAGGCACCTGTTCTTTAGGGGGTATGGGCAATGACTCAAGCTTCAGAGAGCCCTCTTGACCCCACAGCTGGTCTTAGGGTTTTATGTGGATGATGACCAATATTTGGATTAAACGAAAATAAATAAAATTCTTGAGGAGAAAATAAATAACCATAGAATGTTATAGATAGATGGAAAAATATGGAAACCATCTAATTCTATTCTTCACTTTATAGTGAGTCCATAAAGAGTTAAATGATTTGATGAAACCCTTCTTTGTGTCATGCCTTTTTTGTCTCGCCTATTGGACACGTTTCATTTCTCACATGGCATAAGCTGAAGCCTTTCATTTTATCTTGCTATTTTACTTTAGAAAAAAATTCTACCCTTAGAGATGGACTAGAGAGGGATCCCTGGGTGGCTCAGCAGTTTAGTGCCTGCTTTCAGCCCAGGGCATGATCCTGGAGTCTTGGGATTGAGTCCCACGTCAGGCTCCCTGCATGGAGCCTGCTTCTCCCTCTGCCTGTGTCTCTGCCTCTCTCTTTGTGTCACTCATGAATAAATAAATAAAATCTTTAAAAAAAGAAAAAAAAAAGAAATGGACTAGAACTTATTCAATGGATAACTTGTAATCAATGGACACTTAAGTTTAATGTCACTCCTTTTTCATCACCTTACTTCCAAGTAACAGTATAAAGTATACCTTTAATTTGCATTAAAGGTACATTATACCTTTAATTTGCATTAATATTAACTGTCTTTTCATAGTTTCCCAAAAATTTGCATCCAGGCTATGATTCTAAAATGATAATAAAGAAATTGATATAGAATGAATATGAATATAAACATTAATATATACATTAATGACATATATAAATAAACATATATAAATATGTCATGATGTGATACTACTACACATACACATGAATCAAAATGCCTAAGTAAAAAGTCTAATAATACCAAGTGTTGGCAAGGATATGGAGCAATTGCGACTCAGAAATTTCTGGTGAGAAGCTAAATTGATACAGCTTTAAAAAAAATATTTGGTTGCATCATTTTTAAAGCTGAACATGCACAAAATTTATTACTGAGCAATTTCATTCTTAGGCATACACTGAAAAGAAATGTGGATATATTCACCAACAGACACGCATTAAAACATTTATACCACCACTGTTTCTAAAACTAAAAACTGGGAACAATCTGAATGCCCATGAACAGTGGAACAGACAGAAAGATGGTAGTATATTTGCATAAAAATCATACTTCACTTTAAGTGGTGATAAGAGTTATAAGACATGGATCCAAGTAATTGAAAAACCAAGGATAAAATTGAGGTTAAACAATAATGAAATTTACTATTGCATATAACTAGAACTCTATAGATAAGCTTGGTTCCATGGGTTGTTAGAACAGCAGTTGAATAATGCCAGTAAGCAATCAGGTTCTTTCCAGGTTCTTTATGTTTTGCTGTCCTCAGGGTTGGCTTTATTTTCATAGTAGAAACAAAATGGTGGTCAATCATGTGATCAAGTCTCAGACAATACATCCAGAAATAGTTGCAACCAGACGTTAAAAAAGGTGAACTACCTTTTACTAATTTCTTGTATAAAAAGAGAACCTTTCCTTAGGAGAACCATAGCATAGTTTCCCTCAAATTTCATTAGCTGAAAGTGAGTCACATTCTATTTTAAAACCAATCACTAGTAGGGGAAATGAACTGATAGAATTTGACTAAGACTGATCTTCTGCAATAGACCAGATATTGAAGTCCTGACCAATAGGACAACTAACAGTAGCAGTTAATATTAAGAGTATTTATTTAGGGGCACCTGGGTGGCTCAGTTGATTAAACATCTGCCTTCAGCTCAGGTCATGATCCCAGAGTTCTGGGATGGAGCCCTGTGTTTGGCTCCCTGCTCTGTGTGGAGTCTCTTTCTCCCTCTCTCTTTGCCTCTCTCTTCCCACTCATTCTCTCTCTCTCTCTCTCTGCCTCTCTCTCTCTCAATACATACATACATACATACATACATACATATCTTTTTTTTTTAAAAAGGAGTATTTATTCAAACCAAAATACTGGATTTTTGGTTTCTGTTGAGAGGTGGAAGCAACAAAGCTCTCAAACTCACAACAAAAATGCTGAATAAACAGCAAATTCACAAATTCTTTTACCCATCAGCATGCTGAAGGTTCCGGAGAACTAACTACTCAGAATCTGGGGGAAAGCAAGTGTCTGCATTGAGATGAGACACAAACAGTGACCAAAGTATTTCCTCCAAAATATTTACTAATGAGAATAGTACCCTTATAGTAGAGAAACCTGACAGGTACCACTTACCTAAGTGATAAAAGAAAATATCATTAGTGATAAGTCAGTTTGATACCATATGGCTCCCTAAATGACAATAAAGCAGGCACTTTACTTATGTGGCATTCTTCCCTAAATTCCATAACCTTAATTTTTAACCCTGAGAAAAACTCATATAGATCAAAATGGTCAAATATTCTACAAAATACCTGAAAATATTCTTTGCAAAAGTTAAGGTGATGGAAGATATGGAAATAATAAGTAATAGACATAGATTGGAGGAGACTGAGACATAGCAATAAAAGGCAACATGGGATCCTGGATCAGATACTCATACAGAAAATGGATATTAGTGGAAAAAATGAATCCAAATGGTCTTTGGTTTTGTTAACAGTATTATACCAAATTAATCTCTTACTTTTGAAAATTGTAGCATGGTTATGTTAGATGTTAACATTAGGAGAAACTGGGTGGACAATATACAGGAATTCTCTCTACTATGGTTGTAACTCTCTGTAAGTCTAAAATTATTTTGAAATAAAACATTTTTAACCTGTTTATTTGCTATTCTTTTATTTTTATCTCAGGATTCAAAATTTTCAATAAATATTATCAGACTTTCATTTATTTTCCCAGTTCTCTACAGTGGTAACGTTTGTGCCAACAAAATGAAGGGATAGATATCTTTATATTCCTAGGCACTAAACATAAAAACAAACAAATGGAATGTGCCCAAGTTTAGGGAGACATGGAAAGATATAAGCCAGTTAATAATAATTTGAATGTCAGGCAACCAATAACTTTGCTTTTATACTATTTCCTTCTCTTCTATATATCTTGGTTGAGAAGTAATTTTCTCAACTCTTTTTCGTGCTTATAAAACTTCCATAATCCTTATAATCACTGATAAAAAAGCTCTTTCTCTTAAATCTATCATATACTTTAAGGAAAAAGGACTATAGAGGCATCTGGGTGGCCCAGTGATTGAGCGCCTGCCTTTGGCTCAGGTCACGATCCCTGGGTCCTGGAATCAAGTCCCACATCGGGTTCCCCACAGGGAGACTGCTTCTCCCTCTGTCTATGTCTCTGCCTCTCTCTGTGTCTTTCATGAATAAATAAATAAATCTTTTCTAAAAAATAAAGAATAGGAACTATAAAGGTTCTTACTCAGTAGCTGCCATTTCTAATCTGAGCTACAAGAGAACAAACAAATTTGATATATTCTTAATATGGTACAAATACTTGGGTGATTTCTCAAGAGGAATAACAGTGAAAAGGAAATATGAAATTTGTGACTGAAGTTAAAAAATAATGCAAGATTCTATAAAAGCAAAGGTAAGAAAAATGCCTTCTAATTGATAATTATCTTTCATTAAAGAAAACATCAACCATGATGTCTTTCCCTATTCTACTCTGGTTTACTAAATGTATAAAGAAGGATGTTGAGGAGCTGGTAATTTGCCTTCCTAGTTCATGGGTTAGCAGATTATAAGGAGTCACATCAGAAACTGATAAAGAGAATTGGGCACCTCCCAGAGATTTTAGAGTTTGAACTCCATTCAGAAACTATATGAGATTTCCTTATTCTGTATATAGGACAAAGAGTGATATAAGTACTTGGTAGCCAGAATGGAGGAGAGTGATAGAGATTGTTTTGTGTCCAGCAAACGCCATGTCTACTTCCTCTTAGTGAACAACCAGAGCACATTCCCCAGTCTCTCATGAGGTTAGGTGGGGTCATATAATTCAGTTTTAGCCATGGAATATAGGAGAAAATAAGGCATATCATTTTCAGAATGTGCATATGACAAAAGCTCAATCCTCCACACTCTTTCTTCTCTCATCCCTTGACTGGGTGTTTTTATCCAAGACTATCTTGCTTGTCCCAAGTTCAAGAGAAGGGGGCCTCTGCCTTGGTTCCTGAACCATGCCCACCAATCACTATTGCCTCATCAATCTATACTGAACAGTAATGTGAGTGAAAAATAAACATCTATTGTCTTATGTCACTAAGATTCTGGATTTATTACAACAATTAGCCTACCATGACTATTACAGTATTCCTTATGATTTAGTAAATAGTGATATGGGAGATTCTTAACTCTCAACCTGCTAAGTGATATATGTTCTGTCTAGATAGATAAAAGTTAGGCAGGCATTCTTGAATAGTTTTTTACTACCCGTTCCTTCTTATTCCTTCTTTTTCCTTTTGTCTTGTCTTGTCTAGGCTATGGTTTTATTGTATTGAGCTTTGTGATAACGGGGGTGACTATATGTTCCAGCATTTCTGGGATAGAGCTAGTTTATGTCTATGACTCAATATGAATTAATATTAATACTCTTATTCTTGAAAGTTTAGATGATAAATTATATGGTCACTCTAATGATAAGGCCACCTTATCTTCTTTTTGGGAGTGAAAGAGACAAAAGAGTAAATAAAATAGATTTATCATGAGGAGCATTATATTTTATGAGTATTTGCAGTTGCATTTCTCCCTATTATTTTTTAGATAGCCAAAAATATGATACTTTGTCTCCAGTGTATCATATAACATCATCTCTTTACAAGTTTATCAATCATAATGATTAGATAAAAATTAAGCGGGAAGCCTGTAGAATATAATGTTGAAATTCTGTCAGTGATTTAAGCCAAACTATTTTGGTGTCTGTTACATGATATTATTATAATTTATTGAGTAATGAATCCATTTATTACATACTAATAATTATAAAACTGTGGCCATAATAATTTGGATAAAGAGAATCTACATATAAACTTAGGATTCTCAGAAGAAATGTAACAGGAAAAGAGATCTGGATCACATGTTACACCTGGGTAGCTGGGAATTTAAGTTTGCATCAAAGGCTATGCTTAAAAATTAATTCCATGTGAATTTTTCCCATTAAAAAGAATTTCAAACTGATAAAAATATTCTTCATTGGCAAACTGGGGGTAATTCTTGATTTTCTGGATCATTAACTGCAAATAGACATTTCTTCATAGTCCTTAGAGACGGTTTTAAGAAATCACTTTAGACCATTTTTCCACAATGGGTTTTAAAAGAAACAACAAAATGGAAGCTCTAATGACTATGATTAAGTTAGGGTTAATTAGAAATTAACATTAAAAATAGTTTCTTTTTAAGCAAGTACAATGAAGTAACTTCTCTTTCAGGAAAGGCGAATGTGAAATGAGCTATAGTGAATATGGTATTATAAAATCATAAAAACTATCACATGACATGGAAGGGATTATGAACAGCCAAGTAGAAGATTCACTTTTGCTATATCTTCCACAATAATCCAAACTCTGGCCATTTTGAAGATAGATTACATCTCTATTTTAATTCTAGCATGCAAATCTTATCGATTTTATTCAGGTTGCCACCCGAACCTACATTACTGAAATCTCCCTCACCTTAGCTCTAATTTATTATAAAAAATGTCATCAACCTTTCACAAGAATTAATCACAAAAGATGTCGAAATTTTTGTGTTATAGCCTGTACCTGCAAACCTATTTGAAACGTGCTCTACCACATTGAGTTTCTGTCTGAAATAGCTGATTTAAGCCCTTGATATAGTAGAGCTGGTACCCCATTCATTGTGTTATCATTTTATACAGTCTGTCCATAAAAACCCCAAGAGAAGAATGCACTGTCTGTCCATGAAAAATAACCCACTGTCTGTGGCTTATGGAAACAACGATAGAATTTTAAATACCTTGGAAAAGCCAGGCATAGCCATTTACATGATTTTGCCAGCACTCTTCTGGTTGAATGGCAACATTCAAATATAATGAACAGAGGAACACAATTAAATATGCACCCTAATGAGGAATGGAGAAGTGAGACTTTTGTCATTTTTCAAAAACAAAAGCTCCTCAAATTTAAAATAATGAAGTAACATGGCTGCTGGAGAGAAGTAAGGGATGCATTATTAGACACAGCAGTAAATGTCAAATATAATATACTAGAGCAATATTCTTCAGTTTGACTATGGCTCTTTTATTTCTTGTTCCCATGTATCTCCTGCTGTTAACTGTTCATCTCCCATCAATTTTATTCTCATCAGTAGTTGCCCTGGTCAGGCAGAGAAACTGTCTTGGTTTAATTAAATGCCCCCACTAATAAGAATAAGCTAAGCAGACCTGGGCATGCCTAAAGTGCCGCTCTCACATTTGAGCAGGTGGTGACAAGCCTTGAGCTTACACTGAACTCTGGATTTTATTTCTGCTTGATTTGAAGACACAGAAGACTAATCTCTTTAAAAATTTCTCTGAATCTTGAAGTCCTAAAGAATGAAAATAATTTATGCCAAGATAATTATTATTGATTCTTGCTACACGGAACTCTATCATAATGACTTCAGATATATTATGCACCCAAAAATTTTGCTTTGGGTGTAATTGCAATTCAGATATTGCAGTGTGGATCTGACAAGGTATTCAACTAAATATGATTTATTACAACTAAAATTTAGGTGTTGAAACATTCCAAGTTGTTTGCAGGTTGAGGGATAATGGAGGCATCTTTAATTCATCTTTACCAATTCAGCCTGATAAGAGGAAGATGAACAAGGAGGAAGAAGAGAAATAGTGTGTGATCTGATAACCTGGAAGGTTACAAGATGCTTTCCATGCATGAGCAGGAATCTAAAGGACCAGGCCACAGGATCATCATTAGCAGATGAGCGTGACTACATGTATATCTTTGTAGCATGAAAATGAGTCTAATTCTATATCTGTTTGGTGGAAATTGGGTGAACCAGTGAACGATGGCAAAGTCTCAGCAACCCATGCGCATCAGAGAATGCAGAAGCACCAGTCCTGCCTGTGAGGTCTCTGAGAGGAGTGTTACAGCACTAATTGAGTCAATTCACTTGTTTGGGCTGAAGGTGGTCTGAATTAGTATAGACCTAATTTGTAGGATATTGTAAAAATGATTGTATTTTTCTATCAGTTGCTCTTTATTGTATATGTCATAAAATTAAAAAATTGATCCATAATGCACAAACACACACACCCTCAAAAGCAGCAATTATTTTCCCATGCCCATATTTCTTACCAGTACTTGCCATACATATAGGTAATAGATCAGTGTGTCAGTGAGCACTGGCTGTATTTGCTCATTTAAATCCTCATAACGTCTCTGAGAGAATCATCCCCATTGCACAGGGGAGGCTGAACTTAGGAAAGTTAAGCAACTTGTTCTATGTTGTGTGGCAAGTTGGAAGATCCTAGAAATGAGTTCTGGTAGGTCCAACTCCAAAGCCTCTACTTTTAGTCACTCTGTAACATGGCCTGCTGTGTTATATGATCAAGTCATGAGTGGGCTTTTATATCTTGCTTTATTTTTCTATCTTATTTTAAATGAACTTATCTTTTTTATTGCTTGCACAAAATTTGTTTGAATGAATGTATCATACTTTACCTGTTTCGCTATTCTTGGATATTTATGTATGTTTTTCTTTCTTTGCTTACATAGCCAGCACTGCAATGAACATTTCCTTGCCTAATTTTTTTTTTTTTTTTGCTTCCTCCTTTTGAATTAGTTCCTAAGGATAAATTCCCAGGACTGGTATTATATTGTCAAGGGATATAAACATAAAATATTTAATTATTTTAAATATATATCTTATAGAGATTTTAGAGAACTTCTATTCATTTTTTTATAATATTTTATTTATTTATTCAGGAGAGACGCAGAGAGAGAGGCAGGCAGAGGCAGAGGCAGAGGCGGAGGAAGAAGCATGGAGCCTGATGTGGGACTCCATCCCGGGACTCCAGGATCACGCCCAAAGGCAGATGCTCAACTGCTGAGCCACCCAGGGATCCCAGATTTTAGAGAACTTTTAATGAAGGGCTAAAAATTATTATATTACATTCTCTCAATATTCCTTATGAGTTTTTGCTACCTGCTGGGCACTAAGCTGAACATTAGAGATATAAAAACACCAGAAGATCAGATTCGTGTCTTCCAGGTACTTAAGTCTACAGAAGTAGAAAATTACATATTTATTTTAAGTATATATTTTATTCATAAGTCATCTGATGACAAAATTCTAGATTCTTCTAAGTTATTAGAAATAAAGAAGTCAAACATCTATGTATTTTTTCATAGAGAAAGATAGCATTTTTAGGTGTCTAGTACAATCCCAGACTCCATACTTAAATGGCTTTTCCTTGGGGGATTTACTTAATCTTTCAGTTTCTACATGGAAATAATGTATTGTAGGAGTAACTGAGATAATACCTCTGAGCACTTAGAGTGGTGCACAACACTTAGCAAGCACTCAGTAACTGTTAGCTAGTTCAGTAACGTGCTGGAAGCAGCTCAGATACGCTTGTGATTGCTACATTTTTAGGAATTTTGTAAGACAGTTATTAAACACAATCATTATTAAATAATTCTCATGGTGGGAATATTTATGTCACAGACATTGGCAAATATTACTAATCAACAACTTTTATTCAGAGAGCAGTTGCTAAGCATTTGCCACCATACCACTATTATTATTCATGTATGTATTACCTTTCCTCTGCAAATAACTGCTGCAGATAGTGGGTATCCACTAGTGGGTAGTTAAAGAAACAAGAGGTCAGTGAGGTTTCTTTCTGTAACGCTTTAGATACTGTGTGTTCTAGGTTGGTTAAGAAGCCACTGAGTACATATTCAATGTGCAGATGTTTTAAATAATTCCCACACAGACAATTCACCAGTGAACTATGTTGAAGTGGAATTTAAGTGAATAATTTGTCATTGACTAACAAATATGTTTTTGAAGGAAAAGCAAAGGGAACTTGGAGTAGACTAATAGAGGTAGCACTCATGGTTTTGCCAAGACCAAGCCAGTTTACTAATTTAAAACATTAGCTAACTTAATCTCTGTAAGTCTTGGCTTTCTTATTTTAAAAAAATGGAGATAATAACAAATAACTCATAAAATTGTTATGAGAAGTATTTGAGATAATATGTTCTCTAGTGATCAACATATAGTAGGTGCTTAATGCAAACCTGTCTTCCTTTCATGCTTAAAAATGGAAAGTCTTTTTTTTTTTAATTTTTAATTTAAATTTAATTTGCCAACATATAGTATAACACTCAGTTCTCATCCCATCAAGTGCCCTCCAAAAATGGGAGAGTCTTAAATGTATGTCCATATTGAAAGAAGGAGCCAGTAAAGATGAAAGAGAACTTATTGGTAGGCAGAGGAATCTGGAATGGATAGTATCAGGTGGAAGGATTAGCTTTGGACAGGAAGAGGAACAATACTTCCTCTCAGAGGGTATGGGGGCAATTTACAGGTGTGGGATGGGAAGGTTAAGAAGTTCATACCTGAAAGCCTCTGTTTTCTCTGCACTGTTAAACAAAAGTTGTTCAAGAGCTAGGAGCTGAGGGAGAGAAGAGCCTGGAATAGCCCTGAAAGAGGAGTATTGAGAAGCCCTGAGGACACAGCTTGGTGCAAGATCACATTTGTAAAGTGATCAACTTCTACCCAACCCAAGCAGGGTTTGCACCTGATGTGGGAGTGGAGGAGGCACCCTAGCTGAACTGATCCAAGGATCAGAATCAGCAGGGCAGGCGTAGTAGAAAGATGAGGCAGGATAGGAGGGTGCTGCAAAAGAGGATGAAGTGATGGGTACGAGAGGAAGTCAGGAGCTGGCTTAAAGTCTTGAAGAAAGGGGATGCGTCAAGGAACCAGAGACCTCAACAGAGCTCACAAAGCAACAGTCATGGAGGGACAGGGGTAGGGAAGAGACACAGTGGGGTTGGGGAGGGAGATGGGCTGTTTGCAGAAACTAGGAGGCAGAGGCAGGGATTTCTAAGCTTAACTCTTCTAGGTAGTAACAAAGGCTTGGTTCCAGCCCAGTGTTATTCAGAGCCCAGTCCTCTTTTAAAGCTGGGCTTATAATATAAAGCTTATAATATATCCTATAAAGCTTATATAATATAAAGCTATAAATAAGATATGAAACTATAGATAAGATACAAGACTAATGGGGTGGGGGAGCAATTCAGGCTATTTCTGAAGAGAAGGAAACAAATCCAAATGTTTAAAGTAATTAGAAATGCCAGTGAAATAAGTAAATACTTCTAATAAAACCTTTTTACTTTTAAAGAAGCAATACACACTTGGATATGTTAACACATGTATGCTTGTGTGAAAAATGAATCTTGTTGCGTCATAGCCTCACGGCAGCTAAAGAAAGACAATATAGAAAACCCGTATGAGAACTAGACCATGGGAAAAAAATGTAAACATGAAGATGTCATTCTAGCTTTATTTATGAAAGGAAAACACTGCAAACTGGAATATCAACAAAACATAGTGGTTATGGAGATTGTGCCATACACCTATGATAGAATATTATCTGGTTGTTAAAATGATGTTTACAAAGAGCTATATAGAACAACATGGGAAATCATTCTAATACATTAGGTGAAATCAAATGCAGGATTCAGATATACAGCTACACCATGATTCTAAGTGTATAAGAAACAAACCTAAGACAGACCTAAAATTAGAGTGGGTTTTTATTATTTCTCTTTTTTTGTTGTTTTCCAGAATTTTTATATGACTGTGTTAAAATTAAAAATTGCTAATATTCTACTTCAACTTCCTACTCATCAGAAGACTTCCTAAAACAGCTGAAGAAAGGAACTTGCAAATCTTCACTCCCTACTTCCAGCCTCAATCCCACCTCCTCACCCAGAAGGTGACCTTGCCTTTGACCAGAGAGGCCAAATCTCTCCTGGGAAAGCCACGTTCTTTCTGTCTTCTCTCTCTGCCTTTGCATTTAATTGTCTGCAATATCAAAGGGCTCCATCCTCTTTCCCAAGACAAAATCCTTTATGTGTCTAGAGAGAGAATGCTTGGCCAATTCTTCACTCTAGACCATGGCTTGTGTGATTTCCTTCCTTCCTTCCTTCCTTCCTTCCTTCCTTCCTTCCTTCCTTCCTTCCTTCCTTCCTTCCTCCCTCCCTCCCTCCCTCCCTCCCTTCCTTCCTTCCTTTCTTTTCTTTCCTCTTTCTTTCACGATGTTTTCCTCTCTTCTTCCTGCTCCCTTTTCAGAGTCAAGGTGTAGTCATCCACTCCCCTGTGATGCCTTCCCTAGTGCTCCTGCCTCTATCAATCACTCCCCTTGGATAGCTTTTCCGTACAGGACTTAATGATAGTATGTGCTCTAAAGCCAAACTTCCTGGGTATAAATTTTGTCTCTTCCAACTAGGTTATTTAGCCTTGCTGTGTCTCAGTTACTGATCTTTAAAATGGGGATAATGAAGGAATTTACTTTATAAGCACTCGACAAATGTAAGCTTTCATTATTTGTGTTCTTTGACTATGTGGTTATTCAGCTTATCTTCCTAGACACACAAAAGTTTTTGTAGACTATTTTTGTCTTGTTTTGTTTCTCCCTTGTATGATGATCAAATTGTCTGTGATTGCCCAGAACTTGGGGGTTTCCTAAAGCATGAAATTTTCAGTGCTAAAACTGGGAAAAATCCCAAGTAAATTGGGATGGTTGGTCACTCTGCCTTGATGCCTAAGATGATGTTCTACACATGTAGTAGGTGCTTAAGGATTTCTTATTGAATGACTTTGCATGCAAAACACAAACAAGGGATGCCTGGATGGCTCATTGGTTGAGCATCTGCTTTTGGATCAGGTCATGATTCCAGGGTCCTGGGATCGAGTCTCGCATCAGGCTCCTCACAGGGAGCCTGCTTCTCTCTCTGCCTATGTCTCTGCCTCTGTCTGTGTCTCTCATGAATAAATAAATAAAATCTTTAAATACACACACACACACACACACACACAAGCAAAATGAAGACAAGCACACACAAATACTTCCTGCTAAACATAAATCTACAAATTTATGTTTAAATAAATTTGCATTCACAGTGGGACATTTTCTAAAATGATGAAATCTCTTTTCCTGTGTTTATATGATAATTGATATATTTAAACAAATCCTGTTTTGGGCAGATAATGTGTCCTGATAGTAAAGGTAGCTTTCCCCTTTCTTATTTTATAATACTATTAGCCTTCTGTAATGATTTGCATCATCCTTTGGGGAGAAGCAAACTTTTAAAAACTCTTGTCCAAATTCTAAATCTGCATAAACTACCAGATTTCCTTCCACACTTAAAAAATGCCTAGATTATTAATTCTTTCATTGTTTTAAGTTATTTTTGCGAGCTAAAACCTAGTGCCTTTCTAATTGCCTGGAGCAGAGGATTCCTGATTTCAGAAAAATCCTAGCCAATAGAATGTTGGGTTGAAACAACTTGTCACCTTGACATCACAAGCTTAACTCTCCTCACTACCCCTAGCAACCAACATACAGGCATAGCAACGGCAGCTGGTGCACTGGAACTGCATTGTTTAAAATAAACATTTTCCCAGTTGGCATTTGCAAGTGATCTTTTTCTTTCCATCATTTAAAATATAAGTGTGAACATATCATAAGAAAAAGTAAAACAAATAAAATGAAAACTGCTTGGTAAGGTAGGTAGGAGAACAAAAATCCTAAGAAAATGCTAACTGCCAAAAGGGACCTATGCTTTTACCTTTACCACACTGGAAATTCCATTATCAGATATATTGGAGGTTTTTTCCTAGGGTTCTCTGAAATTTAGGATTCAAGGATCTCCTGAAAAAATTATCCCCATGTAATTCTATCATTCAAACATCTGGAGAGTGCCTACCATGTACTAGGAGACACCGGTATGCAGAGATGGAAAATAAAGTTATATTTACACAGATAACTACAAAATATAAGGTGCATAGAGAGAGCAGATTACACACAAATGTTCAGAACATGGTATCTTGAGCCAGACTGAGTATATTTGAACCATAGTAGTAGGAAACTTCACAAGTCACTTATCCTCTCTGTGTTGCATTTCCCTATCTGTGAAAAAAGGGGGAATAGTAGCACCTACTTCTGAAGGTAGATGTGAGGCTTAAGTGAGTTAATTTACATAAAATGGTTAGAATATGGCCCGACACACAGCAAGCATTATAAATGTGTATTCTATTATTAATTTTAAGATTGAATGTGACAGGTGACATATACAGTTTCAGAAGACATGCAATGGACATTTAAGAAAGATAGAGCTTATCTCTGGAGAGCAGGGAAAACTTTAAGGAGGAGGTGAATTGGATTTTAAGTAGTGTGATAAGGACAATATGAGAAGTATAAGCAAATATGGAAGTGACTCAGCAAAGGCACAGATGAAACTTTATGACTTGAGGAGGAAGAGAGCAGAGGGAGCAAAAGGGGATGAAAGGGGGCTGTGAGGACATCATATGGCAAAATATCTCCTCAGTGGCTCTCTCAGGGTAAGTACAACTCTGTAAGGCCTGAGGGTGAGAACAAGCCATTGCAGCTGGTGCAAAAGCTCTGAATTTCTATGTAACTCCATGTGTCTAAAAAGTGTTAAGAGTTCAGTTTTGGTCAAAGGACAATTGCATGGAGTTGAGGGTTGGGTGAAGGAGTACAGGAGAAGAGCAGAAGAAGCTAAAGAGGGGGGCCAAAGAAAGCCAGGAAAGGCCAGGAAGTCTACCAACATCACATGAAGGACCTGGGCTTCCTTATGTAGACTGGCATTTCTCAAAGTATGTGTCTCCTCAGAGTTTTTACCTTACAATCTACTAAAATGTTGGTTAAAATGCAGATTTCTTAGGAGAGGGGAAGAATATTAAGTGAAAGGGCTGCAGGAAAAATAGGCAGGAAGGTGGTTCGGGGAAGGAGAAATTAGTCCTACAGTTTTGTTCTCAAGTTCCTACTTCTAGGGCTCAACTTCCCAACATCTTCCTTCATTGCAAGGCATAAGAGGATTGGGTATTTGGATCAATTATACCTTTCCTATCCTCCCCTATGGGTTTGTAATTATCACCTGAACCCCTGAATGTATGTTTAAACCTTCTTTGAGGTTGAACTTAAGAGATCTCATTCCCTTAAAAGGGTAACCAAGGCCACATCAGAGAAGAAACTATTCTCTGGTAATTTGTGGGTATCAGAAACACATTGTGGTAGATCAGGAGTGGCCTGCAGACAATTAGGGGTCACAATGAGGAACCCTCACCCTACGGTGGGACCCACTTAGACTGCCAGAAAGGGATGACACTACACAGATCACACCATGCTGTGTGAAAAATAATGCAATGGCAACAGGAACCCTAACAAAGATGTCAAGGATATCAGCTGCAAAGCCAGGACAATGAAAAATACACATTTCTCTTAAGCTCTGGTGATCAGTCTAAAGAACCTCTCTTCTTGGTATAGTAAGTGCTTATGCGAGCCCATCACTGTAGTTTGATGGGTGTCTCTTCAAACTTTACTCTTTTGCTTTCATTTTTTGTTATATACAAAGAATCTTCTGTACCCTTTACTCAATTTGAGATAACAGAAGTGGGGTCTGTTGTGAATTCTATTACTCAAAGCAGCACCTGTACAAGCTCCCTAGAAAAACAGTCCTATTGAAGCTCAAACTATCAGAGATAAAGGAGATCTTAAGGCCCAAAACATAAGGGATATGTCTTCCTGTGCAAATAACTGGACAATCTAGGGAGAGCAAAGTACACACACATAAGTGGCCAAGTAATCTTGTTTGTAAAATCAATGAATAATTTGCTACACTGTGTTTTATAATTAATGATTTAATGCTGTCTCTGTCAGAAGGCTTGAAAGATTTCTGATTCATAAATATTTTAGAATTTGTATCATGGAAAGGTAGATCCAGAACTGTCAACAAAAAGTGAAGTGGTAAGGACAGTCATGCACTGAATGTATCGGGGGTAAAAAAGGAAGAGAGAAGAGAAAAACTTTAGACTTCATGATGCCTGCCATGTTCCATGCACTGTCCTGAAGTCTTTTCACATGTAATACTCATTTAATTCTTAAAACAGTCCCATAAAAGCAATAAAAATTATCCCAAAGAGTGGTTTCATTTCCAAAGACTCTACAAACCAGTATTTCTGATATCTAGTACCTGGAAACAGTATGAAGGTAATGATAATCATAAAAACAATGATGGGGATCCCTGGGTGGTGCAGCGGTTTAGCGCCTGCCTTTGGCCCAGGGCGCGATCCTGGAGACCCAGGATCGAATCCCACGTCGACCTCCCGGTGCATCCGGTGCATGGAGCCTGCTTCTCCCTCTGCCTATGTCTCTGCCTCTCTCTCTCTCTCTCTCTCTCTCTCTCTCTGTGACTATCATAAATAAATAAAAATTAAAAAAAAAGAAAAGAAAAACAATGATGTCTGCAAGCCATTTTTATATTTCATTTAATTTTTTCCTACAGAAATGTTATGACAAGGAAGAACAGTAGCTATGACCTCTGCTTTTCTAAATACAAGTAATAAATTAAGCTCAGAGAAGATAAGTGACTCAACTAGTGAAGCCTAGTTGAATATAAATCCCAAATATTGAGATTTCCAGGCTTAAATGATTTTTTCCAAAGTTAAGTCTCAGTAGAAACTGATGTTAAAGAAACCAGCAGCCCCCTCAAGCTGGGTCAGGGGCCACCGCATCCTCTCCTTACCCTCCCTTCCAAAAGCCACCATGTCACAGACATTGATGTGTCTTCCTACCCCTCCCACTGCTTGGAAGGCATTCCAAGGACATTAAAAGCTGTCACCCCCATCTTAGCACACAAATATAAATAGTCATGATACAAAACAATAGAGTGGGCTATTAAGCAGAAAGAACATATGCACTCATTAAAATGGGTGTTTAGGATAAAGTAAGCAAAAAAAGCAAGTTATAAGAAGATATGTATATATCTGTATATATATAGGCTTTTGAAGGCTGTATACTTTTCATAGAGATGCACATATACATGTATACATACATATATGCAAATGGAGCACATTATACACAAAAGCTAACAGCAGTTACTTTCAGGGGTTTGGGGACGTTATCATGTGGTAATCAACGGGGCTAGGCCCAGGTGTCTGAATACACAGCCTCTAGAGCCACACCATGTGGTCCTGAATCCCAGCTCATACATCAGCCATGTGACCACAGGCAAGTTACTCCTATACCTCAGTGTCTCCATCTGCTGTAACATGAAGGTGAAAATAGGGCTGATAAAAGGGCTGAATGATATAATAATATATAAAGCACTTACTTAGTCTCTGGTACTTAAAGAATGCTTTCAAAAAATGTGAGTGTTTTTTATAAGGAGAATATGTTACTTGTGGAACTTTTTAAAAATTTAAGTAGAATTTGAGATAATGAGAAGGTAGGTGATTTAGTTTCCTAAGGTGTCCGCAACAAAGTACTGCAGAGTGAGTGGCTTACACAACAGAAATGTATCTCCCCATCGTGGAGGCTGGAAATCTGAGGTCAAAGTGTCAGGAGGGCGAGTTCCTTCTGAGGCTATGAGGGAGGATCTATTTCATGTCTCTCTCCCAGCTTCTGGTGGTTTGCTGGCAGCCCACGGCATTCATTTGGCTTGTAGATGCACCCTGACCTCTACCTTCATCTTCACTCAGAGTTCTCCCCATTGTGTTTGTGTCTGAGTCCAAATCTCTCCTTTTTATAAGGACATCAGTTCTATTGGATTAGTCTTGCGCTAATAAACTCATCTAAATTGGATTCTCTGCAAAGACTCTATTTCCAAATAACTTCACATTCACAGGTTCTGGGGGTTAGAACTTCGCCATCTTTTGGGGAGACACAATTCAATCTGTAAAAATGGGAGAAGACCATACTAGAGGTCATTGCAGTAGTCCAGGCTTTTCCTAGAGTACTGGCCAAGTAGATTATTAAAATGAAAATAAACAAACAAACCAATACAATCTGGTGATTGGAGGTAGAGAGGCAGGGACATTGGAGTTTCTGGCTAAAGCATCTGGCAGATGCTGGTGGTGGCATTTACTGAAATGCAATGAGGGCCAGAGTACACAAACTGAAAGTAAATATTTAAAAGTCTCAAAAATTAACTTTAACAAAATACTTAATTCTAGCAAAGATGTGGCATAGGGCAACCAGGTTTATTTTAAGATTGAAGCTTGGGTATCTCTGGGTGGTTCAGCGGTTAAGCGCCTGCCTTCGTCCCGGGGCGTATCCTAGAGTCCTGGGATCAAGTCCCATGTCAGCCTCCCTGAATGGAGCCTGCTTCTTCCTATGCCTGTGTCTCTGCCTCTCTCTCTCTCCCCCCTACCCCCGTGAATAAATAAATAAAGTCTTAAAAAAAAAAGGACTGAAGCTTAATTTTTAGATTTTATGTCAGGCTCCCTGCATGGAGCCTGCTTCTCCCTGTGCCTGTGTCTCTGCCTCTCTTTCTCTCCCACCACACCACACCCCCCCGCCCGCCGTGTCTCTCATGAATAAATAAATAAAATCTTAAAAAAAAAAGACTGAAGCTTAATTTTTAGATTTTATTTCCTATGCTTTTAGTCTCCTTCACTACTTCTGGTGCTTGGATTTCAGTGTCGTGGGTCTTTTACAAATACTTTCATGTTGTTCTCCTCTAGATCTGTATGGATGACTTGTGATTAAAGCTGCCTATGGCAGAAACAAGAGAAAAGGAGATGTAGGAGATAGTTTGGGAAGTAGGATGGTGAGCAGAGGTAGAAATCTTTTAGGCTGTAGGAAAGTAAATTTAAAAAAAGGACTCCAGATTTTCCTATCACTGAAGTATTGTCAGTAACTATTTTGAATCAGTTAGGTGAACTGTAGAGTCCTCTCCTCTTTGTTCATCCTTTCAAGAAATATGTACCAGGAGTCTGCTATGTGCACGTGCCAGGCACCCTTTGATGCTGGGGATACATCAGTACCCGCCATCATGGAGCTTAGGCTCTAGAATGGGGAAGACAGGCACTAAACAAAGAAGCAAATGTACTATAATGTGTCAGATGGGGATGAATGCTTTGAGGAAAAATACAGCATTGTAGGGGGTAGAGCTTGATAGATGGGAATGGAGTTGCTAATTTATTGGAGTTGCTAATTTATAGAGTCATCAGAAAGGTCTTTCTGATAACATGAAAGGTCTTACAGTAAGAATAAGTTGATTGGAAATAATCTCCACCCTTTTCAAATTTACAGTGAATCTGAGGCTTCTGGCATATGGAAACAAACTTACAAAAGAGAGATGGGCTTTCTTTGACCTGGTGCATCTGCACATTTTTTCTTTCATTGTTAATATTTTAAAGTCATGATTGTTTAGAAGTGAGTGCGACAAGGTGGGAGAGCCAGGCTTTTGGTTTCTGATAGCCCTGAGTTCAGATTCTGGTTCTAGCCCTTACTGACCATGAGGGGATGAACAAGTGACTTAATCTCCCTTAAAAATAAGAATGGTAAAAAAAAAAAAAAATAAGAATGGTAATAAAAAAGAATGAAATCTTGCCATTTGCAACAACATGGTTGGAGCAGACAGTTTAATGCTAAGTAAAAGAAGTCAGTCAGAGAAAGATGAATACTGTATGATTTGATTCATATGTGAAATTTATGAAACAAAAAATGAGCAATAGGGAAAAAAGAGAGAGAGAGAGAGAGAGAGAAACCAAAAAACATATGCTTAACTATAGAGAACAAACTGCTGGTTACCAGAAGGGAGGTGGGTAGGAGAATGGATGAAATAAGTGATGGAGATTAAGAAGTGTACTTGTGATGAACACCGGGTAACATATATGGAATTGGTGAATAATATCTTGTACATCTGAAACTAATGTAACACTGTATGTTAACTAACTGGAATTAAAATAAAAACCTAAAAAAATGAGAAGTATAATGTCTGGCTTGGGTCACCAAGAACGGTCCCTGCCCCTCTATCCATCCCTAGCTCCTGTCTCAGGAAAGACATTATTTATTATTGGAAATTGAGGTTTGGGGCAATGAAACATAACTGTGCAATCCAGTATGAAAAGAAAACATTGATAATCCCTGAAGTTTCTACCCTTTTCATATTTAACCAACATTTTATTTAGTGTTTTCCCATCATTGACATGGGAACAATATTAATTATATATTAAGAATGATTACATACTAGTGAATTCAATTCAAAATATTTTATGGGATAACTTTAGGTATAAATGTCTTGAGAGAAATACAAAGGTCAAAGCCAACCACATCTGCCATCTAGAAGGAAAAGCAAGCATGTACAGTTCTAACACAGAGCAGTGGCAACATGGCAATAGAGATCTATAAGGTGAGTGCCACAAGAGCAGAGGGTGTTAAAGCGCTATATCTCAGAGGAATGAGAGGTTAGAACTTGAAGTGGGTCTTGTCTCATGAGAGGAAGGATTCTCTGTCAGATGGGACAGAGAGGATTCCTGCCGGAGGCAGAAGTGAGATTTAGGGGGAGCCAAAGGAGAGAAAGGGGGCAGGAGAGTAAAGGGTACAGAAGATGATATTTTTAAATGGGCAAATCTTAGTTATTTTGAAATCAAAAGTGATACTGAATGAAAGGAACAATTGGGACAGCTGTAAACTTCCTTATTGGACACTCCTTTTATGTAGGGTATGACTTCTATCTTGAATCACTTAGGGTAATAGAAATATGCTACAGGATACATGACATTTCTATTTCCAAAGCCTGAATCTTGGTCAGCTGGCAAAAGGACACTGATAAAGTCAGATAAGGAGGAGAAAACTATCTTTCTCCCTCTGTGAATGGTCTGGTTCTGATCCATTCTAAGTTACTTAGAAAAAGTATTTCTAATTCTTATGGACAAGCAGGACAAAGGTGTGAAATACCTATGAAGACAAGGCAGTTCAAGTTGCTAAATAGAAATATCTATTATCACTCTAGATTTTGAATAGTATTTTAAGACTCTAAAATCTACTTCAGGTTTCTTTGGATAAAGATAAAAACTTGCTCCCATTCTCTTTTTTTTTTTCTCTAAAAAGTCCAACCTTGATTCTATATGCAGACTTCAAAATGTTTTGAAGGTGGACATTTCAGTAGCAGAAAAAAAAATAACTCTAAATACTTTTTGGCAGGATTTGAATATTTTTTCAACTTTCTGCAGCATATGCAGACAATAAACAGATAAAATTATAAATCATGGCATGCTACTTGAGAGTTCTGTTGAAAGAAAAAATGTCATCTCAAATATCAGCCAAAAGGTAGGCTATAAATAAATACTTATAGATCTGTAAGTTATCATTTTTGAAGTTGTTTTACCATACAAAGGAGGATATTTTAACAGCATCTCATTAGCAGTTTCAGCTTATAAGAATTTTCTCATTGAAAATCTTAAAAGCTTATAAGGATTTTCTCATTGAAAATACCAAATCTAATTGATAATATCAGTATTTGTCATTTACTATTGATGAAGAGATGGAACTACATAGACATTCTGCTAGTAATAGGATAAAATGAATCCACATTTATCAAATGCTGCTAAAACAAATGTTTGTGGGTTTTGGAAACATGCTACTTGCCCAGTACATCAAGCCATCAGAGTGTACTTGCCAAGTAGCTTAATGAACAATTAATCCAACCTCCTCATTGTGTAAATGTGGAAACTGAGTCCAAGAGTGGTTAAATAACTTGTCCACATTGTTCAGCACCAGGAGATTCATTCCAGATGGATGATCACTAAGACATGGCACCTGAAGACTATTGTCTTTGGAGTTAGGATGAACCCAAGATCACTGTCTTGCAGTTTCTGACCTTACATCTAACTCTAATCTTTGTGCTCCTTGCTTCTTGGAAATCCCCTGTGTTACTTAAATGTTCATCTTATGAAAATAATTATCTGAAAGAAAGCTCTATTTCCCTCTCACTTCCCTCCCTCCCACAGAGTAAGAAAGAAAGATAAAGTATTATTTTCTATTCAATAACTATTGAGTCAAATTGTCTAAATGACATCCTGAGAATACTAGGCTTTCAAGAAAGCTCAATGGCTAATTTGATATCCATGACAACAAACAAAGGTATGGAGGGAGAAACGACACATGCCTCTTATTTATTTGTCTGAGATCTCTTTTGCATTAACCACCTGCTCTTTGCCTTACTTATAATTCTTCCAGATATATTGCTACTTGGCATTATCAACAAGGACTTCAGAATTGCAATGCAGTTTCAGACCATAGACTAGAAACAGGTGAAAGCCAGAGCAAGAAATGTAAGTGTGTGATCAGGGTAAGGAGTTTGCATTTTAGTTAATGTGCAATTGGATGCTACTGAAGTAAAGGGATGGTGTGATCCAATTTAAGTTTCAATAAATTTGGATTTTGTAGTGGATGCTTTGTGGAAAGTGGGTGAGAGCTGGAGAGGAACTCAACATTGGAGGCCATGGTGGTGATCTGGGGAAAGATGATGGCGGTTTAGGCCAATGTATTGGCAGTACTAATGAAGAGACACTTTTGTTTTGTTTGCCTTTTGGGTTTTTTTTTTCTTTTTTAAGATTTTAACACTTTCATTTTTAATTTTTTTACATTTCAAGTTTTTATTTAAATTCTACTTAGTTAACATAGAGTGTAATATTAGATTCAAGAGTAGAATTTAGTGATTCATCACTTATATATAACACCCAGTGTTCATCACAAGTGCCCTCCTGAAGGCTCACCATCCATTCCCCATTCACCTCCCCTCCAGCAACCCTCAGTTTGTTCTCTAAGTTAGGAGTTTCTCATGGTTTGCCTCCCTCTCTCTTTTTTATTCTTTCCCCTATACTTATCTCTTTTGTTTCTTAAATTCCACATATGAGTGAAATCATAGGGTATATTTTCTTTCTCTGACTTATTACACTTAGCATAACACACTCTAGCTCCATTCATGTCATTCCAAATGGCAATATTTCATTTCTTTTTTATGGCTGAGTAATATTCCATTGTATATCTATGATTCAGCAATTGCACTACTAGGCATTTACCCAAAGAATACAAAAATACTAATCCAAATGGATACATGCATCCAATATTTATAGCTACCTCATTTTCAATAGCCAAGATATGGAAAGAATCCAAATGTCCATTGACTGCTGAATGGATTAAAAGATATTTTTGAAGGTAGACTCAAAACCTGGTGGATTAGATGTGAATGGGTGGTAAGGAAGGGAGGTAATCAAGGATGACTTCAAGAGCTCTCTCCTGACCATCTCAGTGGCAATTTGCTGAAATGGGGAAAGTTGATGGAGAAACAGGTTACTGACAAGATTACAGAAAGATGGTACAGTGTGTGTATGTGTGAGGGGAAGGATGCAACAATGCTCCAATGACCAAATAGGAACACCCTTCCCACAAAGAAATCATTCCCTTTCTTCCTTGATAGTTTACATTATGAAGCTGCTTTGTGAGTTGATACCTGTGTCAGCCCTCAAGGTTGTCCACTTGCACTGGTTCCATTGGCAGTACAGGTTCCTCTAAGATTCCAGCAAAAAGTTTTCAGTCAGTGTAGGCTTTCAATGTTGATGTTCATTTTCATCCTTTCTTGGACTTCATAGGTATTTTAGTGGGAAAATAGATGCAATTACATGAAGGGATACCCACTAGGCATCATTTTATTTTATTTTATCTTCTTAATTTTTTTCGAGGCATCATTTTAAACCAGAAGTGTGTTACACTAGAATTCACACACAAAAGCTACAAAACATATTCTCCCATATTCCAGTAAATAATCTTACTGCTGTCTCAAAAAATTAGTATAGGATAAAAACAAAGATAAAAATAAGAATGAGGAGGCACCTGGGTGGCTCAGGGGTTGTTTGTCTCCCTTTGGCTCAGGTCGTGATTCCGGAGTCCTGGGATTGAGGCTTCTCACAGGGAGCCTGCTTCTCTCTCTCTGCCTCTGTCTCTGCCTCTCTGTGTGTCCCTCATGAATAAATAAATAAAATCTTAAAAAAAATAAGAATGAGGAAAATATAGCATAGACAGTGGTTAAAAAAAATAAGTGACTATAAAATATATATTAAATGTAATTAGTTAAAGGGTCATAAAACTAAAAGTTAATGTCAAAAGATAACTCTTGAAAAACAAGTTTTAAAGTATACATCTAAAAAACCACAGAAATGATCATCTGGATTCCATGACCCAGATATTAATATAGATTGAGCAGTGAGAGAAGGGATAATAAGATAGGAGAGAAATCAAAAACAATGAGAACAGAGGCTATCCTAGTTTCTACTGTATTACTAATGCTAGTGCCCAGCTCAGTGCCTAGAAAGATATAGGTCCTTAATAAATATTTATTGAATGAGTAAACATTAATTTAGTATTATACAGTTGCAATTTCAGTTTTTATTTTTTTAATTTAGACATATTAAACACCACAGGATAAAAGTTGAATGCGTATATCCCAATTCATTTTATAAGATACATAAAAGAAAATATTCATTCTTGAAGAGAGATAAAGCAAAAAAAAATAGCAATGAAGTATGAAAAATACAAAGCAGCAAACAAGGCAAGAGAAAATGAAATTTAATAATAGTTTGCTACTATGGTTATTATAATAAACCCTTGATTAAAGAAAAAGACTTATATTACTGTTCAAAACAAAATTCAAGTACATACTGCTTATAAAATGGTCAGTGAAATCAAAATGACTCAAATATTGAGAACAAATTTTGTAACTGTTACTTATCAGAGAAACATAACTAAGTAGGGATAAAGAATATAAATAATTAATATAGTAACTTTTATACTCTAAAATAAAGATCACAACTCCTTTACAAGCACCCATAGCAAGCTCACATAAATTAATCATATTTCCATATGAAAACCAAAAAGATCCCTAAACAAATGCTCCCAAATAAAAAATAAAAGGACTAGGGCAGCCGGATGGCTCAGTGGTTTAGTGCTGCCTTTGGCCCAGGGTGTGATCCTAGAGACCCCGGATTTAGTCCCACATCAGGCTTCCTGCAGGGTGCCCGCTTCTCCCTCTGCCTGTGTCTCTGTCTCTCTCTGTAAGTCTCTCATGAATAAATAAAATCTTTAAAATAAAAAAAAAGGGGATCCCTGGGTGGCGCAGTGGTTAAGCGCCTGCCTTTGGCCCAGGGCAGGATCCTGGAGACCCAGGATCGAATCCCACGTCAGGCTCCCGGTGCATGGAGCCTGCTTCTCCCTCTGCCTGTGTCTCTGCCTCTCTTTCTCTCTCTCTCTCTCTCTCTGTGACTATCATAAATAAATAAAAATTAAAAAAAAATAAATAAAAAAATAAAAAAAATTAAAAGGACTATATTTTAGGGTCTCAATTTACTAAAGTAAGAAATTACTTTTTCAATAATTAAAAATTTTGGAATTCTTACTATATTAAAAAATCTAATTATTTTTGTAAATAATAATTGAGTCAAAGGAAAAATATATAAATAGAAAATCTTTAGAAGATAAAGAAAATGAGATGCCTGGGTGTCTCAGTCGGTTAAATGTCTACCTTCAGCTCAGGCCATGATCCCAGGGTCCTGGGATTGAGCCCCACGTCAGGCTCCTTGCTCAACACAGAGCCTGCTTTTCCCTTTCCCTCTGCCTGCCGCTCTGCTTGTGCTCCCCACCCCCAATAGTCTAAAAAAAAAAAAAAAAAAAAAAAGATAAAGAAAATGAAGATACTGCTCATTAGATTACACTGAATTAGAAGCAAATTCAAGACTTTAATTTTACTGTTAAAATATTAATCCAATGAAATAAGTTAACTATGCATTAAGCTGAAGAAATAATGAGTAAAATGACAAAATATCCTTGAAGTTAATAGGCAAAGTAAACATTAAATTTAAACAATGAAATGTATCATTAGAAAATACAGAGAAATTGATTAATACAATTGCTGATTGTTACAGGAAAAACTAACAAATTAGAAATATGGAAAGTAATAAAAGAATATATGTAGGGAAATTTCTAAAATAAAATAACCTTTATAAAATGCTAACTAGTCTCAAAGTATTCACTGATATATCCTGAAAAATAAGCACCAGAATTAGCTCATGATGTAGAAAGCCTGAATATACAACAATCACGGAAGACATGCAAATTTTATTTTAAAAACCTGTAAGAAAAGACTTCATGTATGAATGATTTTATTAAGAAGTTTTTTTCAAACTTTCAAGGAACACATAATTACCATGCTACATAAATATTAGAGGCCAAAAGAAAATCTGGGAAGCTTCTTAGTACATTTTATGAAGCTGGTATAGCCCTAATTGAAAACTTGAGAAAAATATCTCAAACTATAAATTAATTTTATTTTATTAAAAGAGCTATGAAAACTTAACATACCAGAAAATAGAAATAAAAAACGACTTAGGAAGAAAGTACCCATTACAACCAAACAGTGAATAACATAATGCAAGAATGTTTAATTTTTAAAACATAACTCATCATATCAAGTAAAGTTAATGAGACAACCTACATTGTTTGGGCTGGATTATTTAGTCAGTACAATATGACTATTGGAAAGGAGGCACCTTTAGTATTTTCTGCAGATGAAAAGATTGCATGCTTAGAAACCCCCCTCTAATCAACTGAAAATTCTTAAAGACTTAAATTTAAACTTAAAGTTTTCAATAGGTTAACATACAAATCAAAATTTAAAATGTAATTGCTTCCAATATTCTAAGGATAATCATTTAGAGGTAGAAAAAGGAAAAAAAGGAACCAATTTTTAAAAAACGTTTTAAAAAATATTTATTTATTTATTCATGAGAGACACACAGAGAGAGGCAGAGACATAGGCAGAGGCAGATGGGGAGCCTGATGCAGGACTTGATCCTGGTACCTGGGGATCATGACCTGAGCCAAAGGCAGATGCTCAACCACTGAGCCACCCAGGCGTCCAGGAACCAATTTATAATAGGAATAATCTTATTTTAAAAAGTAGGAAATGTTTATGGTGAAATTTCAAATCTTTCCTGATATCTATATCTACATCTTTACTTATCTACATATGCTGTATTCCTAGATAGCAGAACAAATTTGCAAAGATATCAGTCTTTCCATATCACTTGAAGGATTTGGTACAATTACAATTAAAGTTGCCAAAGATGTGTTTTGGAAGCTAACTACACAGTTTTAAAGTTTATCTGGAATGAAATGACCAACAAAGAACATGAAAAGAAATGAAATGGATAATTTCTCTACCAGAAATTACATCTATAACAAGGTTATAATATGTAAGACAGTCTGCTAGAATTGGCAGATGTAACCAGGAAAGTAGTTCAGAAAGAGATTCTAATAGATTTTTAATATATGACAAAGATCATGTCACAAACCAGTAGAGAACAAAAGACTGTTTGGTAAATGGCGTTCAGGTAATGGTTAAACTACTTGGGATAAAATAAGATTATTTCTTTTCCTCTTACCATATGTCAGAATTTCTAATGAACTTAAGGCAAGTGTTAAAGATGAAACCTTTAAAAAAAATGTAGGTAAAAAAAGATACTATATAGATTTGATTTTATTAAAATAATTATTTAAAATTCTATACATTGAAATAACATAAACAAGCATACAATTTAAGAAAATATTTTCCACAAATATGAAGGCAAAAGATTAATACACATAATATTTAAGGATCTTTTACAAATAATTGAAAAAAAATGAAACCTCAATATAACAATAGGTAGCCAGGCAGCTCATAAAGTAAATTTAAGTACCCACCAAATATGTGAAAATGTTACGCCACAAAAATTTAAAAAAGAAATCTGATTTAAAACACATGCTATTTTCGATCTATCAGATTCATGCTATTGGCAGAACAGTTCTAGAAATGTGATAAATCAAGATCCTTAGAAAATCTTATAAAATTTTTTATTCTACTGAGAGTAGTATCTTGTAAGGAAACAGAAATGTAAAAGTACATAAACACCCCCAATATCGATACTGTTGATATCAATAGTGGCATGGTTCAATGAATTATAGCTTATCTATCTGTATGATTTAATATTATACAAACATTCATCAGACTGAGGATTTTTAATGACATATTAATTAAAACACTACGTTTCAACAGCTCAAAATATTGTAAATATTTCTTAAGGTATACATACATATAAAACTTTAGTCTATATGTATAACTCTAAGGAATTCACCAAAATATTAACAATGATAGTTTAGATCTATTGGATTAAGAGTGAGATTTTTTTCTTAAGGGTGAGATATATTTTTAAACTCTATATTTTTTAAAATGAACATAGATACACATTAAAATTAGAAATAAATAAGCATTGCTATAAAATAAGCTAGAGAAGTTTATAATGTAATTAGAAACATTGTCATTAAAAATAGGAAAAACCCAAAAAAGTTATCCTGCCATTATTGGTAGATTTCACTCAAATAGAAGCCTCATTTCCTAAGTTTTAGATAAACTAGTGGTCACTATACTTTAATTTTTTTAAGATTTTATTTATTTATGAGAGAGAGAGAGAGAGAGAGAGAGAGAGAAAGCAGGGGAAGGGACAGAGGGAGAGGGAGAAACAGACTCCCCTCTGAACAGGGAGCCCAAGGTGTTGCTGGATTTCAGGATATTGAAATCATGACCTGAGTCAAAGGCAGATGCTTAACAGACTGAACCACCCAGATGCTCTACACTTTCTTTAAAAATGCAAGGAGCACCCTTCCTGACAAAGCTCAGATTTATTGGTCTTTATAAAGATGCAAAACATACTCACATAAGAGTAAGCAGATTTGAAGTTGGAGCTTTTAGCTTTTGCCACAGAACAATTCCTATTAACCTCTTTTATTTGAACATATAAATGGCATATTATTATTTTTAAAATATACTTAAACATGTATTTTAGGTACATATGTAGAAGCCCTTATATTTGAAAATGACTCTGGTCCAAATAAAGAAAACCATTTAGAACCTTCCCATATAATTATTATCACATGGCTTAAATTTCAGTCACGTAAATAAATGCTTCCCTGGACTCCAACAAGTTTTCCTGCCTTTTTCTTCCTTCCATAATCATTAATAAAAGTTCCAAAAAAAAAAAAAAGTATTTCTCCCTATCTTCTAATCAGCCTGCTGGGTTTAATTGGAAAAAGTGACATTTGTATAACCAATTGCTCTCTTTCAAAGAAGACTATGATGGGGATGATTTTCAAAGGTCTAAAAAAGGTTCTGTGGCCTTCAGTAGGGCTCATCTGATCATTCAAATAGAAGCCATCCAGCCATAAACAGTCTATGTGTCAGACAGGGAGCTTCCTTAACACATGCATATATCCCATCCCTTTTCTACTGGCACAAGTCAGAGGTGCTGTTCCAAGTGTGAAACGTGAGTATGAGCAGCAATTTACAGAGTGTGCATTGCTTTTTTTGTGTCTGTTGGTGGGACACTGGAAAATGGGTCTGGCACAGTTCATCCCTCACAAATGCTTAATGCCATCCCTAGGGACAGAAATATCACAAGCCCAGAAAAACACAGCTTTTAGCTGCTTGGTACTGAAAATTTCAGGCAAAATTCCAAAAGCCCTCAAAGCTAATGTCGAATTGACAAAGTGCCAAAAACCTCCCTGGCATTAAATTTCCACTCTTTATTTTCTCGCTTCAGGTGAACAGCTTGTGAAAATAATAATGTGATAATGCCACCCTGTGTTCCAAATATCTCAAAGCACCATCTTGTTAAGCCTCTTGGTATCCCTTTGAGACTAATGGGAATTGAGCCAAGTCATTCATTTTACAGATGAGAAAACCCCACAGGAGGTGGGTCAAATATCTGGGCCCTGGCCATGAAGACTTATCACATAGGTCCCAGGTCTGAATTTAGTTCTCAAAACAATGCCAAAGTATTATAGGAAAGACTCTGACAAGTCCAACTAATATCAAAAAGGACTAGAGCAAGTCTCACAGAGAATAGTAGGTTGGTTGAGGGAATAAACTGGTGAAAGTGATCAAAACACACCCCAGGAGGAACAAGGCACAGTCTAGGCATAGCAATAAGGTATAGTCTAGGCATGAGGCCAGTTAGTATCAGTAGGAATCGGTGAAGGCTGTCAATAGATCTAATGTAGCATTAGGGCATCTTAAAACAGCAGGCATGGTAGATTTCTTTCATTTAGTTTAGTACATCTGAACCCCCATTCCATAATTATAGAACCCACTCTTAATGGAAGTTACAGCAAGAAATAGGATTCTATTCCCCAACTACAAAAGTAACTTTCCTTCCCTGATTCCTAGCAATCTGTCTTTGAACACAATCTAAATCAGTCAAGGGGATGAACCTATCCAGGGCTCTGAATCTGGAGGAAGCGTCTCAGGGATGCAAGGGATGTTTTAGAACACTTTATGACCACTGCATCCAAAGTCCCATGAGGCCAGCTGCACTTAAGCAATGTCGTTCTGTAGATGTGCCTTTCTCTGAGGTTCTGGTCAACCATGTTCTCTTAGTGCCCTCTTTTCTTCTGAGCATGATTTTCTAGCCTTCCGGTCAATTCAGTGAGATAGCTGATAACAAAATAAATTATTTTTTTTCTCATGAATACATTTTTATTATTCTAATAAATTCATTTTTAGCTGCAATTAACTAGGGTCAGGGTATGCTAATTTGTAACCTGGAAGACTGAAAAAGGCGGCGACCAAGGATGTAGAGAAGCTAACATCAAGCAAATGCAGAAGCATATGTCAAGTTTGTAGCAGCAGGAACTATAGGTTTGGAGGAATAATTTTTTCCTGGTGGAGAAAGTCCAGGTATGGCAGAAAGTACTAAATAATCTAATACCCGTTCTCTTGTCTTATTTTTACGTATCCTATAGGACTATGTTTCCCAGTCTCCTTTGCAGTTAAGTATGTCATCTGACTGAGTTCAGTACAAAGTATGTGAGTTGAGTGATGCGTGCCTCATTCAGACCTGGCCCACTAAAACCTTCCGCATGTGCTGCTCCATTTCCTTTTCCCTTCTGGTTTGCTGGAATGTAGATGAATTTAGGGTGGCTTTGGAAGCCACTTGTTGAAGATGGCAGAGCCTAAGTGACTATATGAAGATAGATTGCCCCACTGACCTACTCATCAGTCTGCTATTGATACCTCTAATCAAGAAATAAACTTTTGCTGTGTTTGAGCTATCATACTTTTGGATATCGATTTGTATATATACATATATACATACATATGTATATACATAGCCTAAATATATACTACATTTGGTAAAAACAAACAAACAAACACAAACTAGTTGATCAAGAAAAAATTCAAATTTAGAGCAGGGCCAGAGGAAAGGCTGTTATTTTTATTTAACTATGACATAAGAGGTAAATGTTGAGTCTTTGAATTGATGAAATTTCCCTCAATTAGGAAAAGAACAGATGACAGTTAAGATGGAATCTCTAATAGTAGGTTTGTAACTACAGCATACAGGTTGAAAGGATGCAAGCAAAAAAGCTCATTAGAGATTTGACAGTCCTGAATAGAATTGTAGAATTTATTAGAGATCAATAAATTTAAAATCTTTGGGTCTTTTGAATTCATTGAAATATCTCCATGTCAGAGATAATGATGAGATAAATTATAACAGTGGTTTTACTTTTTTCCCCTTTAACCTTGTTTTCCCTTCCCAAATAGATTCAAATGATGCATTTTACCCCACTTCCCTTAATGATTTTTTCCCATCCTCCATCTTAACTCATTTCTCAATTTCCCCCTTTCTTACTCCTTCTCAAGTGAGTAGTTTCTCAGGGGGCTCAGTCAAATTCGGGTAATATTAGTTCTGACAATCACACAATGCCTTGAACATGCACCCAATATATGTTTGTTGAATGAAGAAATTATTCTCATTCTCTTTTTTAAGGAGAAAACAGTGCACTAATGTCCCCTTTCCATGTTCAAATTGAAAGAGATTTTAGAGATCAGTTAGTCCAACTACTAGACACACACACACACACACACACACACACACACACACACACTATATGGTCTCATTCTGCATCATCTCTGATGTAGAATATCCAGTTTGTTCATGCATATTTCTGATGATGAGAAGTTCATTGCTGTATAAGGAGGCTAATATCATTGAAGGAGAGCTCCAAAGTTTAAAAAGTTACACTTATTTTAAATTAAAACATTTCTTTATAAAATTTCCATCGATTAGTTAGCATTGGGGTTCCTTGTAGACCACATACCCCAGTAGAAAGTCCCTTGCCTGGTAATCAAAAAACCTGCTAGCTCCAACTTTGCAGCTGTCCTACTATCTGACTTTTGATAGCATGTTTCTCCTCTCCTGAATGAAATTTCCTCAACTATAAAATAAGAGGTAGGAAAAATTTATATTTAAGATCATTGATAAAAATAACAGAAACCTATTGCACATCACTAGAAACTTATCTCCAGGCTAACTCTGATTAATTAGTTAACACTTTTTTAAAAGATCTATTTTATTTATTCATGAGGGACACAGAGAGGCAGAGATGTAGGCAGAGGGGGAAGCAGGCTCCTCTCAGGGAGCCTGATGTGGGACTCGATCCTGGATCCTAGGATCATGCCCTGAGCAGAGGGCAGATGCTCAATCGCTGAGCCACCCAGGCATCCCTAGTTAACACTATTTTGATAAGGCTACTTAATCAGTAGAAATGTACCAATTTGTATTATTATTTCATCCACAGTTTTTTATCTTCTCAAAGATAACAGGAAAAAAACCTTCAAAGTCATACTGAAGTCCAGATACAATGCCTTTGTTAATATTCCTAGTAATTCCAATAAAACTTAAAATGGATAAATTTGTATGAATTGCTCTAAGGCACTGAAGTTTGATATTCTTTTCTAATTATCCTCAAGTTGTTAGGCTGAGTCTACCTTTGAACAATTATTAAGACATATAAATAATATATCATGGATCATCAACAGACCTGCTTTCTATGCCAATATTCTGACCTGCCCAGTATAGTTCTATCAGTTCCAATGCACCCACAAAGAAAACCCAGGGGGAGAAATGTTCCTGCCATTGTGCTACAGAGGGGTCAGAGATCAGGCACCAAAAGAGCATCCTGGAGAGATAAGCTATTGATATCACCGCAGAATGTTGAATTCAAAATGAGTTTTCCACAAAGATGGGTCTTATTAATGATGTTAGGCACTATGAAATGTAGCGTGTCATGTACAGAAGTGCCCATGAGATGGTGTCAAAGATCCAAGTAAGATGAAAATTAGGAGCACAAAACAAATTAGGCAAGATGGAAATGACCTGAATTCATCCCAGTAACTGGCTTCCCGGGTATGTACTTGTATTTTACATGCTCTGGCTTGAGTTTACTTATGGGAGGCAGCCAGATTCATTTAGAGGTACTGGGATTTGAAACACTAGTTAAAATGAGAAATGCATGGTATTCAGATTTATTTCTCTTTGGAGGTTATTTCTGTTCTTTCAACTACTCAGATATCTTCCTTAGAAAGTCTCGGAGTCCTTTTCAGTTCTCTGAAACATTTCAGATTACTGCAAAGTTTCTAGTAATATTTAATACTAATTCCATATCACTTAAGTCATATCTACTCAGGCCCAACATGTACTATAAAGTAAGAATGTGTCTTGTGAGTAAAACTGGGAGAGGAAGGAACATTTAATTGTAAAATGTGACAACTAAAACCAAAAACCACTTGATGGAAATCTCTGTGTAGAAGCATCAACCCAGGGTGATTCTCTAGGAAGCTAAAGAACTGCCCTTGCGCATCTGATGTCACCCTATGTATAATGCCAAACACTTACTAAAACCCAGAATCCATTTGGAACCAATTAGGTTCCAATTAGGTTCCAAATTCACTAAAATAATCTCAAGAATCTCTATCTCCCTATAAGAAACTACCCTTTGGGACTTTCCAACATGTTCTACTTTCAGGCTCTCCCCTACTGAAACTAGTATTATTGGGACTCTCGTAACAAGAGCTGCTTTCAGTTGGAAGCTTTGATGGAGACTGGTGCAATAGAAGTGAGTCTGTACCTGGGTTGTAATAAAAATTTCCAAAAGCAACTTAACTTTCTTAGTTCCAAAACTAGGTTGAAAAAAAGAAACACCACACCTGCCAATCAGCTGCATCTATACTGAGCCACACTGCAATGCATCCTAACTAGGGTGGCTTTCAACTAAGTAAATATGCCCTTAAATCCTTTGTAGTCAAAGGTTATCAAGCCTTTGCAAGGGTGGGTGGACCATGAAAAAAGAGATCCATGAACATATTTTTATATTGGCAAGAAAAGCAAAATGTCACTCAACTAAATTTAAGATTGTTCACACACATCTGCTACCACCAGAATGTTATAAATGAAGAAGAAGAAGAAGAAGAAGAAGAAGAAGAAGAAGAAGAAGAAGAAGAAGAAGAAGAAGAAAAAGAAGAGGAGGAGGAAGAGGAGGAGGAGGAGGAGGAGGAGGAAGAAGAAGAAGAAATGTGAATGGTTCATAGTCTAAATAGCTCCAAATGTATTTCTATTGTTCAGATGACTTATGCTATTTCAACAATGATTGAAAGGCTTTCAAAGCAGAAGCCAAAACATGTTTATAGTTTGTCATATAGGAATAATTTTTGGTTAAATAAACACATAGACAACCATATCTCAACTACAAAATGTATGTGCTAGATAGCTGTTGTTATAAATATACCACTAAAATGTGTGCAAAAAGAAATACAAAATGTTACATTTCTGATAATATCATAAGTGAGTAACATCCTTGAGAGAGAAATACAGAGACAAAGACTGCTAGAGAATAAATTTCTGAATCAGGTACACTTCTACTCATTTCAGGACATAAAGCAGATGCATTTTATGACACGAGTCTCAAATATTCCAAATTAGAATGTTACAGTTTAATCAACCAGAATGATTTGTCCAAAGTCCACTACCAGCAGAAAAGTGAATGCAGTTTATCATATAGAAACAATCAAAGTTTTAAAATCACAGAAGTGCACCCAACAGTATTTCACTTGACGGAATGAGCACTGGGTGTTGTACTTACTATATGTCGGCAAATCAAACTCCAATAAAAAAAAATATACAAAAAAAATTGAAAGGCACTACTACACATCTGTAAAAATCAAAGCAGGATTTTAAAATTTTGGGAAAGAAAACAAAAAAGAACTGGAATCATAATTCTACCTTTCACTCCTTTCAAAAACTGATTTCTTTTAAATATTGAAACCAATTAAAGAAATCATCAGTGAATGTATTCAGCTAAGCAGGCAAAAATGTGTAACAAGATCTCCTTAATGTAAAATTAAGTCACATCCTCCCAAATCTTGCACTTCTTACACTGTCGAAATGTAAATGCCATTTATCTAAAAATCAAATGCCAAATTACTAAAGAGTTAAGAAGCAACAGCAAATTCACTTGGAAATTTTTTATAACAAGATGAATTAGTCATTTTTAAATTAGGGGTTTAGAATTAGTTATATTTGAATTAGAGGTAAATTACATTTACCACTGGTTTTTACATATGAGAAGAACTATTGAGGGAAATAAATTCCATATTACAATATATAAAAAGATAGTTTTATTAAACTTTAAAATAAATGGTTCATTATAAAAAATGTTCCAAGCCTCACTTAATTGACCTGAGAAAATATAATTATTTGTTTTATTACTTTTTTATGACCCTATTCTCTTAAATAAATTTGAATAGTTAATAAAATATCAATTGGGGTCACTCTTGGAGCAATTTGAAATTTCTTGTCTTTATTGGTTATGTGATGTCATATCATAGAACTACACCTTTGACAGTCTAAAGGAGGGTATTCAAAGACATTTTTGGATAAACCTTTGCTTTAATTTCTGGTTTGAACACTTAATTTGGACTATTTTGAAACCAATAAAATATTTCCAATGATGCTTAAAAGTGTCTTTTAGTGGTCTATTACCTAGTCATTTTTAAAAATATTTTATTAATTTATTCATGAGAGACACACAGAGAGGCAGAGACACAGGCAGAGGGAGAAGCAGGCTCCATGCAGGGAACCCCATGTGGGACTCAATCCTGGGACTCCAGCATCATGCCCTGAGCCGAAGGGAGGCACTCAACCACTGAGCCACCCAGGCATCCCTTACCTAGTCATTTTATAAAAGGATTTGTCCTTTCTACTTATTTTAGGTTTTTACTGTATATATTTTATACCAGTAAATTTAAAATTTTATAAGTTATCAAATATCCCCTATGTGTAAACATTAGAGTACCTAGACATATGCTCTTTTTGGTAACTGAAAGTATGACCTGCAATTAAAAAAATTAAAACTGTCCTTCTAAACACAAATCAGAAACTACTTCTCAAAAAGAGTCTTGTTTTTACAAATGACAACAAACTGCACAGCTGGAATTTTTTAATGTGTGCATAAATATGCTATTTCCAAAGCAATCGTTTTGTCTAACTGCAATGAAATTAATTCATGGTGAATTAAAACAAAAACTTTGATTCTCAAAATTCAAGGCGCCAAACATTCACATACCAACTGTTGCAATGAGAAAGTAATATTTCAAATTAATATATTAACACTTCCTAATATGGTATCTTTAAGTAATTAATACTGAATTTGAAATGTAATGAAGGCCATCACTTTGTATAGCTAAATTTAGCATAGCTCAGTTAGACTTCAGAGTTTCCTTTTCTATGTATGCAAAGCTATGATGCATGTAAAAAAGACAACAGACATTTGGAGAACTTACACTGTCAGATGGCTTGCTCTGGTCACAGTCCCACGTCGTCCCACACTGCCCAGACCTCTCCATGGTGCTGAAGAGCTACCCGTGCCCATTTGAGAGGAAAGAGTTATTTATTCGAACTGGCTTTGAAAGAAATCCATAGAGTCACCTGTGTTAGCAAGTAAAGTTATCTGAAGAATTTCTGTAACACATGCTACAAAGGAGATGCTTTGCCCTTCAGTTACCAACCACGATGCTCAGGCGGCTCAAAGAGTATTTTGGAGCAGAAATCTTCAAGTATTGCAAAAAAGAGAGAGCTCTTCGGGAAATGAAGTTTGCTGATTTTCTTCAGTGTTCTTCAAATTGAAAACATACGTGTGCACACACACACACACACACCCCTACAGAATACCAGGCTACCCAGAGAACAGAGGATTCCATAAAAGTTCTCGTTCTTCATGCAGAAAATAAGCTCCCATTAGTCCAAAGCATCCAATTCACTTCATCCTATCATTGCATCTACTTTTTTGATAAAAAATAGTAAAACGAAATAAAGCTCAGAATTCAACGAGGCACTGCACACACTATGTAAGCAGGTATGCCTCACTGTAGCCTTAGCCTCTGTCTGCTGAAGATTATCACAGCAGAAATCAGGCTCTTGTGGCTTTCACAGATTATCTCTTTCTGAAGCTGAAACGTATAAAGAGCCACATGACACCCAATGATGTCATCTCTAAAGCAGGTCACAGTTGCTGCTGTATGTAGATGAAGTCCTTCTAGAGAAGTGTTTGGCATAGTGATTTTCTTGAAAATCTACTTGCATTAAATAGGATGGTCTTCTATCAATATACTTAACCCTATCAAAATACTGCCATGAAGAGAAAATCAATTTATTGCTTACATATGAAGCAGCATGTCTGTTTCAGTTAAAATCAGATTCTGGTGCTGCTTTAGGAAATGAATAATTGTAATTAATTCATGGTGAATATAGTGAAGAAGGAGCTGTTATGGGAACTAGAGGAACTGTAGAGGCATAGAATATACTAAAAAATCTTTTAGAATATTTAACAGGTTAAAAAAAACTTATTCTTTAAAAAAATCAATCCATGAAAATTGTAAGATAAAAATTAAGGCAACTGTCTTTGACTTCTAACATTTTATGCAATTAAAATTTTAAAATGTTTCTTTTTTTGTTTTGTTTTTTAGTATTTTATTTTATTTATTCATGAGAGACACACAGAGAGAGAGGCAGAGACACAGGCGGAGGGCAAAGCAGGCTCCATGCAGGAGCCCGATGTGGGACTCGATCCCGGGTGTCCAGGATCACTCCCAGGATGAAGGCAGGCACTAAACCACTGATCCACCCAGGGATCCCCCAAATTTTAAAATGTTTCAAAGCCATAAAACAATCTTACTGCAAGGATCTGAGTATGTTTCAAATGTTGGTAAGGAAACTTTTTAACTTACTGCTTTTAGATATTTTTTAGCTCTGAATGAAGTAACAATTAAAATTTTAACTATCATCTGTATATGTAACTGGTGATAGGATACATAGATACTATTTTAAAGAATGCATAATGAGAAATGTCCATTTTTATTCTGTTAATGTAATTCTTTTATCTTTCTCAACTATGTAGTCACACATTATATTTGAAGATTTCCAGCCATAGTTGACATTCTTGTCAGTGAATAGTTAAATAATCTAATCCCCTTTCATTCCAGCTAAATAATCTTCACAATCAAAGCATAAAATAACTTGAAATTAATCAGAGTTTATTGAATGTATCCCCTTTAATAAAAACCAAAATGGATCAAACAACAGAAAACTTCCTTGAAGAGCATAGTATAAATACCCTGTCACATTTTTGACATAACCACAAGTCCTAAGAAGAGAAGATGGGATTTTCTATACAACCAGTGCCACTGGAAAAATTCCACTAAAATAATAGTAATTGTTTTGGTATCAGATCAGGAAAAAGATGCTTCAGCACCTCCCCATGTAGATGTATGCCATGATAAAACATTGAAATAAAAAATGGAAGAAATATCAATCACCTGTGTGTTCTATCTATGTAAGGTTACCAAATAAAATTTAATACCTTTTTTTTGCAATTCCTATAACATTCTGCTTTTTTTATACTTTAATGATGATGAGGATTACCTGGAGCATTTTTTTTAAAAAATATGGAATCTCAGGCCTCTTCTAAGATATTCTGATGTAATAGATCTGCTGTGGTTCTGAAATATATATATATATATATATATATATATATATATATATATTTTTTTAACTTTCCCAAAGTCATTCTTATTTGGAAAATATTGTAATGATTAATATAGTACAATGTATATAATCTTATAAAAACCAAAATGGGTAAAAATATTTGACATTTATTATAATTTTATTATAAAATAGGCCAAATTGTTGCTGCATGAAGCATCCAATGTTGGGAGCTACCTTCTCCTCATGTCCTCAGGCTTCCATGAGGAAGCACTTTCCTAAATACTCTCACACTCAAATCCTGAAGGTGGAACAAGTAACCCTGATGAGAGGATTGGGCGAAGGGACTGGGCCGCCCAGTATCATTCTCTCTCCATTCTTCTCTGAATCCACTTCCCTACACAAGATCTATGGGTGAGGCTGGCAATTTTCAGTGCTTCCCATGATTATTAGTAGGTTTCTCTACAAAGGTCAGTAATAGGAAGGTCAGTGGTGCCACAAGTCAGAGTTACACCCTCAAATCTAGGTTTGACAGTAAATAAAGATGGATTTTGATATCTCTTTTCCTAAATCTCTTGACTTTTGAAATAAGTTCATAAATCAAGATGGGGAAAAGGAGTTATTTATTGGCTTCCTAAAACTACATCTCTGATACTGTAACATTGTTAACCAGACTTGTTCTTTTAATTAAACCCTACCAGCTAGTTACTATAACAAGTGTTACATGTGAAGTAGCTTAATAATATTTGTATTTGCATAATATAGTTCTACGATACAGGCCTATAAAAAGGAGTGTAAAAATTTCATTGGAAGTTTTTAAAAATGCATTGTTCAACTCATATTAATTTTATTATTGAGCCACTTGGAAATTCTAGCTCTTGGAATTTTTCTTCAATAAGTACTAATTCTAGAACACCATTTCCTGAAGTGTTCCATGTATTAATAGTCTAATAAGATGTGATTTTTAAAAAAGATTTTATTTATTTATTCATGAGAGACACAGAGAGAGAGGCAGGCAAAGGCAGAGGCAGAGGGAGAGGGAGAAGCAGGCTCCATGCAGAGAGCCTGATGTCAGACTCAATCCTGGGACTCCAGGATCATACCTTGGGCTGAAGACAGGCCCTAAACCACTGAGCCACCCAGGCATCCCAAGATGTGATTCTTATTGGGTTTCATGATCAAAGAAGTTTGAAAAACATGAAAAACAGTAACAGCCCACCACTCCTCCTACAAATTCAAAATGTGTATTAGCTTGGGAAGGCTCTAAGAGGTCCTGATATAAATAATTTAGCTTATTTCACCCTTCCTGCAATTAACATCCATCAATATCCTATGAAACTAATATTTCGGGTACCACATTATGGAAAATTCTGCTCTAGAAAATATTTCAGCAGTTGGATTTTTATTAATAATAATACCTAAAACCTTCTATAAAATTAATTAATAAAATACTATTATCTCCTATAATTTACCAGGGCAACTGTGACAAGAATTGCCAACCACTACTGGGGAATTATGTAAATTAGGTAAGGGCAGAGGATATATGTATTTGGATGATTTTTTTTTTTTTTTATTCATGAGTGTCACAGAGAGAGAGAGAGGCAGAGACATAGGCAGAGGGAGAAGCAGGCTCCCTGTGGGAACCCTAATGCAGGACTCCATTCCAGGACCTCAGGATCACGACCTGAGCCAAAGGCAGACACTCAACCACTGAGCCACCCAGGCATCATTATTTGGGTGATTGTATCTCCAGTGCTTGGCAAAGGCTCAGCACGCAGTAAGCACTCAGATATTTGTTGAGTGAACAGATGATATAGACCCAATCTAGGCATATGAATAACTACCCTCCTCCCCAATGATGTCTTACTGACAGAAAGAAAGTCCAAAAGAGCCTCAAGCAAGTTTCTAGAATAAAATGAAAACAATAGTAGATCTCACTCTAGTGCTACCATATCCAACTTCCTCTTGGACCCTAAAGCATCTTTCATACTCACTCAATGAGTGAAATACTGATTTGTAATACTGAACTGGATTTTATGACACGGGTGCACTCTGAGTCTAAATAAGGTGATTTAACACTGTATCTCACCAAAGCTGTAGAATAAAGACAGGATCTATATGAGGGCAAATACTCAGACTGAACTTGAAGTTAAGTGGAAAGAAAACAAGTTCCTTCTCAACTCTTTTTAGCAAAAGTGAGATGCTTAATGCCTTTGCATCTATGCTTAAAGGTCAACAACTTTGAGACTACTGAGGAGGATTGATTATATTACTATGGATGAGCGAGTCAGATATCAAACAAGAAATTGTCAATTTTGCATATCAATCTGAACCTGGAAAATGATCAGTATTAGCAGTCCTCAAAAAAAAAAAATGTAATCCCCAAACAACAGACTTATTTTACATCTATTGAGAACAATGTCCTCAAATCCTTAACTTGAAAGGCTAATTTGGGAAAAAGAATCTATACCAATCAATATTCAAAGACATAAAAAGGAGTATTTTGGCATAGAGATAGCAAAATTTATCAATTCAAACTGTCATATATGGTTGTATATTGCACAATGTAATTTCTAAAACTTTGGGGGAAAATTTTGTTCTCTAAGGCTCTAGTTTGAAGAAAAGAGAATTAAATCTACTTTTATGTAAATACCAAGAAGTCTTCTCTTTTTACATATGATTACTGTAGTCTCTGAACCAAAATTTGGGAGGAACAGACTGACAATTTGTGCTATTTTGGGGTTTGAGAGGCTGGATAAAAGATAGAGTTTGGGTTCTGAACATTAAAACTCACAGGACCTAAGTTTATAACAACAGCTGGACATAATACTGTAACTTGTCCCTGACCTGGAAAATCTAGGTTATTAAATTATTAAGTAGCACAAGGCTTACATTCTCTACAATTTCATAGCTTTCAAGACTGTACTGGAAGAAGTCCCAGGTAATCCTCTTTTAGGATCCGAGCTCCCCCTCAAAACAAGTGTGACTTTGTAAGAAGCCTTTATCCTTTTACTCCTAGGATTTTTCCTGATGTATTTGAAGCTGGAAGTTGTAAATCTCAAAATGGGTAATAAAACTTGAGGGTAATAAAGCAGTTTGAATGCAGGTGTACGTGTTATGTTTGGTAGACACAAGCAGTACAGGCTTTTGATAGCATACTTGGGAAGGTGTGGTGGATCACCTGGCTGCCTATTGCTAACTATCCAGCTACTCTTGCTAAAAGCTAGGGTAACCCAAGCAGCCCCAAACATAGGAGAGCTCTGTCAACTTCTCTCCAAGACAACTGAAATAATGGGGTCTTTAGCTGGTCCAGACCACTGATCTTTGCACCTGCTCAGAACTATAATCTTCCTGACCAGGAGTGAAGTGAGGAGGCCTTGTGGCTGGAGTTGTGCAGGCTGTCATGTCTGCTGGAAGGGTGCTTTTGCATTGACTTATCTGAGAAGTGAGGCCACATAACCCTGTTCACCCCCAACATGCTACAGATCCCCGTGTTTCTTTTTCCCCAGATCTGAAGGGAGCAGAGTGACCTAGGCTTGCTTTTACTATGTACATGGGTGTGGTCTCTCAGAAGAGGCCTACTCATTGAGACGCAAAAAAAAAAAAAAAAAAAAAAGAAAAACAAATGCTTGATGTATTACTTTTGTAATGTACAGGTCCAATTTCAGAACATACATATATATCTGTATATATATATAAGAAGCAAGCAATGTGCCCTTCAATGTGAATAGAGTTAAAAATTCCACTTCTCTCTTCACAAGTTTTGCAGAGTTTTGAACACATGGAGTGTTTCCAAGAGCAGATACAGAATCCACTAACATTTATTGAGAGCCTTCTGGGTCCCACACTGTGCTATGTCTTACATATGTAGTGCCATTTAATATTCATAGAGATACAATTCCATCTCTAAGGTGGGTGTCCAGTTTGCAGATGAAGAATGATCTCTCAAGTGGTACATCTCAAACTCAGAAAAATAGTGGCAGAGCTACTACTATTAAGTCACAGCCTCTCACTAAGCCAAGGCCTCATTTCATGAGCCACAGAGCCCCCTACAGGCCATACCATAACATGGGAACCCATGGGAATAAGCCAGGAAGGCAGGTTCAGGCAGACAGAACCAATTAGAACCAAATGGGATTGAAAATGTCTCCAAACAATGCAAAGATTTTCTGAATTTATCTGAGACATATGCTAATGATTTGTGAAAGGGTTACCAAATCATTTAGAATTCTGTCCATGATATTCTATTAGACAAATACAGATTTTTCAGAGCTGAGAACTAAAAGAATAAGCACTTAGTCATATGAAATTGATTAATAAAGAATACACAAATCATTTACACTATTGTACTCCACTCAATAACTAATGCTTTTATGATAAAAAGTTTTTTCTCACTTTGATAACCACAAGCTCCATTTCAAAATAACTTGTACTCAAAATTGCTATTTTTAAAATAAATTTTTCTGTTATCTCATGATACATTGTGATATGAGGATATTTAATATGCAAATTAATAACATAACTTCATATAAATCTTCCCTCCTGTTGCTGTTTAATTTGGCACTGAGCAGCTGAGGTTTGAGGTTTTAATCAAAGAGCACTGAATGCAGCAATTTATAAAACCAAATGAGGATTCTTTTCTCGATTATTTCATTCACTGTTGATACATACTAAATTGTGGAACAATCTCAGAAATGGATTGATACACAGGTTATTTCTTCCTCTGCTTGACTATGTCTAAATGAAGGCTTATTTTCAAGTGGTATAATATAGAAGAATAGTGTAGCATGACAGCTCCAGCCCAATGAGTAACTCAAGGCAAGTCAGTTATTTCTTTAGGTCTCATTTTCATCATCTGTACAATGGAGATAATAATATACCTCCTTTATATGGTCAGTGAGAAGATTAAATGAAATAATCCACAGAAAGCATTAGCAAGGTGTCTGTCACATAACAACAAGTGCAGCAGCTCTTATTAAAATGTTGATTTTGAGAGCTCATACTGAAACATAACTTTCTAATATATTTTAGAGCAGAAATATTCTCAGAACTACTATATCAACCATTAGCCAAAAGAGAGAAAAAGCATGCAAGAGCATCATTCTCAGCTCAGCACAGGGACTCACCCAGCTCAGGTTGCTGGCTTCCCATGTAGCACATGCATGGGGAAGACAGCTACTATGGGCAATAATTGCAGTGATGATAGACATGAGGCAGAGCAGCAAGAAAGACCCAGGAGTTAGACAAGGGCAGACTGGTCTCCAATTGAGGCTGTGTTAGAGGACAGTAGAGGGCTAGTAGTTGGGACAAGACAGGCAGCTGATCAAATTCAAGAAGACAGAGAATGGTCTAGGCAGCAACAGTGACAGACCAAGCCCAGAGAAAGAGGGCTGAGTTCAGCAAGCTGGAGATATCTGATAGGAATTAGGGTCCCAGAGAATCAACTATGGAGACACCTCATTGGGAACATTTGACTTGGACTGAAGGCTTTACCCCTGAAGTTCCAAATGGACTCATTGGTTATTAGGGAAAGCTTATCTCTTTATGACAGCCTTAGCCCAGGTGGGCCAAGGATCATCCTTATATCCCCTCCATAAACTTCAGGTCTACTCATCAGAGAGTAGTTAAAATCAAGCCTTCCTATTTGGAACTCCCTGAGAGTATGTATGAACCCAGTGGGTCTGGTAGACTGATCAAGGCAGAGCAGAGTCACTTTGCTTTCATGGGGCTATGACAACCAAAAGATGTAAGAGTGAATCTACTGAAAGAGGTCCCAGCAAAGTGATGATTATGAGAAATAGAACAACCTTAGCTAGATATACCAGCTCCAAACAACTAAAATAAAGTTTTAAAAAATTATATATTGGATATTTTACCTGCTTGACAAACTAGAGACTTGGGGATGTTCCAGCAACTTATATTTTTACATTTTGTTTTGCATATTTAGTGTCATGCTACTGCCACCATCAATGCCAAAGTTGTTATAATCAATAACCTCTACTAGAATTCTGGACAGGACCTGCTTGCTTTCTGAAGCTAATTCCAATAATGTTTTTTGAAAATGTTTTTGATTCTCACTGTTTATAGGCAATCAGGAGTTGAGTGAGACTTGCACATAATGAAGAGAGTTATCCTGGTCCCATGAACACAGAGACAAGGCACGATGATACAGTAGTGGAGCAGGATGCCACTCCCAATTCATTCTGAGACACCTTATAGGAAACCAAATTGCTGGGGACATGTGAGAAAGGAAATCTGCTTTACTAAGAAACATCAGGGGACCTAGAGGCCAGGCTAAATTAAATAAGGTAGAACTGTTAGCAGAGCTGTGCAAAAGATATTGCACATCACACTTACGTGATGCCCCATGGGGATAGAATGTGCATTTATGCACACCAATACTTAAGGGGCTAGAATATAAGTGGTGTGGCAGGGTAAATATATTAAACAACAACAACAACAACAACCCATAGATTATTCCAGAATTTCAATAAAGCCCAGAGGTTAGCTACCCTACAGCAACACTAAAACCATCATGTATCACTGGACACAGCAATGGTTTCATACTGTCAGGAATCGGGGCTAATGAGAAAGTACAAAGGCAGTAAATCCAAACCTTTAACTCTTAGGTAGAATGATTTCAGATACTCAGTTTCCATCATTCAGATAAAATTTTCAGTCATTTAATTTCTATTAAATTAATTCTATTGTTATTCACAGCAAAGGCATCCTAAACACTCCATTTTCATATTATTTTTGACTTGCAAATCAGGAGATAAATAGGCTTTACTTTGACATTTTCCAATGTGGCTCATCAGTGCCCTCTAGTGATCATGAGACCAGTTCAGACAAAGCACTACTCCCCTAAAAATTGTTTTAAAAAGGCACAGATTCACTGAGTATTCAATTTCTGGTATCTGCTAAAAATAGATCTCCTGGCACTGTTACTTGCACTCAAGTTATTGCTCTCTCTTTAGAATCCATAACAGATAAAGCTGTTTATTAAAGAACATGCTATGCAATCATCTGAAAACATGTCAAGCAACCTTTGCTTGATCCCAATGTGAATACATCATTTTGGCCACTGGGGAGTCTTTTTACCAACGAATAAACATGATCACAAAGTAGTCAGGAAATATATTTTTTTAAATAATACACTTGTATAGTTACTTCCTTTCTTTTCCCAACTTCTATCTGTGTATTCCAGTCACTATCATACATAATCACAATGGCCATATTCAAAAATCTCTGTATTACAATAGCCTAATCATTTATTTCCTACCACATTTGGTATGTTTGTCGGTTTGTTGGAGTTTTTTTTTTTTAATAAAAATTTTCAGCAGAGGTTCCCATTCCTTAACCTTTAACAGGTGGCCTTTGGACAACTGTGATCTGTAGGCATGGTCTAGTGACATTAAAATATTTTTTACTAGTTGCCAACATTTAAAAATCTGAATTTCCGGCATCCCTTGAAGGAAGAAATCACATTTGGCAGTGTCTGTCCAGCATCCCCACATAGCAACATATCCAGGAACCAGGAACATATCCAAGCAACATATCCATTCTTCTTACCCTTTAGGTAAGGCCTGTGTTCTTCAGTACTAGTCACAGAGTAGCCACATGTGTTCCCTACCTGGCCCCTGTAGGCATTTAAGTCACAACCCTTGAGTTTGTGACTCCTTTCAATTCTTCCTATATAAGTTCTCTTTTATAATCCTTATAACCAAGCTAATCTTCTATCGCATTAGCACCACAAAACTCCACCAGAGGCACAGACTAAAGGAAACATACTGTTACAAAGGAAAGGAAAAAGATAGTAAAAGAGAAATGCAAACATGCAAATGAGTAGTTTAGGCTGAGGTCAAATGGAATCAATTCTCTCAGGCTTGATGAGGTATATTTTGTGCTTAGGAATCATGTCTCTATTCTAAGATGACAAAACCCTCACCATGGGTTCAAATATAGCAAGTAAGCAATGCAGATACTCCTAACAGCAAACCACCTGCTCACATCTCAAGATTTCTTCCTTGGAACCAAAGACCTGGTGATTAAATAAATGATTGGCCAGTTAGGCCATAAAAAGGAAACATGGCACTCACGGGGGTGCTGCTGTCTGAGAAGGTGTTCATGCTGACGGAGCTGCTCAGCTTCTCTGAGGACACAGAGGGTGGGGATGGGCTCCTCTTCTCCAGGGGATCCTGCCGCTGCAGGTACTCCCGCCAGGCCCGCTGAATGCTAGAAAAACAAAACAAAACAGCACATGCACCGTCAGTACCCAGTCACAGCCCACAGACTCAGAAAAGCACAAGGAGTCTGAAGGAATTGGCTTTGGAGACAGAGAAAATGTAACACATAGAATGTGACAGAGGAAATCAGAAGACCTGTACTGTTTCTCTATTTGACTGGTTTCACATTCACAGGCTGCACTACGCTAAATCAGTCTACAAGGGTCATCTTAGAGGCATCAAAGTGAAGCTAGTTTGCACATGTAAATGTACTTTGATTTACAGAATGCAAGATATTTCCATTTCTCATCCTATATTTCAAATGAGAATAATAAATAGGCTGACATATCACTTACTCATGCACTAATATAACTTTATTGAAAGACTCTTCTGTGCCAAAATCTGTCCGCCCTAGGCTCTAGACAGCGATTACAATGCAGCTCTAGAGGGTGCCAATACTTTTGGATCAGAGGCCAATTTCCTCTGACGCTATGAAGCATAAGCTTCAGGGGCTCTTACAGGCCAGGGGTTTCTTCCAAGACCCTATGAGGGGTTCTTCACGGTTTGTACAAAATTGCAAAAGCAGGGGTGCCTGGATGGCTCAGTCAGTTAAGTATTTGCCTTTGACTAAGGTCACAGTCCCCAGGGGTGCAGGGATTGAGCCCCCCATGGAGCCCCCTGCTCCATGGCTAAGCTGCTTTCCCCTCTCCTTCTGCCATCTCCTGCTTGTGCTCTCACTCAAATAAATAAATAAAATCTTTTTTAAAAATTGTAAAAATAGGGGGCACCTGGGTGGCTCAGTGGTTGACCATCTGCCTTCAGCTCAGGTCATGATCCCAGGATCCTAGGATTGAGTCCCACATTTGGCTCCCCTCAGGGAGCCTGCTTCTCCCTCTGCCTATGTCTCTGTGTCTGTCATGAATATATAAATGAAATCTTTTTTTAAAAAAATTGCAAAAGTAGATATCTTTTGGGTTTTTTTAAAGGGCACCCCAAATTATATATGCAATTCAGACTCTATTAAAGAAGCATATGGCTGTGTTTTGGATTATATGTGATTACTACTTTATTATACAATCCTTGCTCAAAATACAACCTTATTTATTTATTTGTTTATTTATTTATCTTTCTTTGGTTTAAAGATTTTAGTCTATTTTATTTTTTAAAAGGTTTTATTAATTTATTCATGAGTGACACAGAGAGAGAGAGAGACAGGCAGAGACATAGGCAGAGGGAGAAGTAGCCCCCCCCCCCCCCCCACACACACACACAAGGAGCCCAATGCAGGGCTTGATCCTGTAACCCTGCGATCACACCCTGAGCCAAAGGCAGATGCTCAAATGCTCAGCCACCCAGGCATCCCGGTTTAAAGATTTTAAACAGAATCTCAAAGAAAGTTCTGTAAGAGTTTGGTAGTCCCATTGCTTCTTCAGGGACCCATCTTAGTAGGGAGTAGCAAACTTTTGGAGATTGTCAATAATTTCGACATCCTCTGAAGCACTTAGGGTCTCCCGAGTCCTTCTAACAAGTTCTGCCAATGGAGGGCACCTAAAGCCAGTAAGTCTGCCCATCAGAGGCTTTAAAAAAAAAAAAAAAAGTGACATTGTAAATAAAGGCTATTTTAAAAATATAAAATATTTTTAGAATACCCACAAATTTATATTCAAGGTATCTCTCTCTCTCTCTCTCTCTCTCTCTCTCTCTCTGTCGCTCCCTCATGGTCTTGATAATGCAGAAAATACAGAAAGAAAATGTAGTAGACGTTTGATAGTTTACATTTTAGTTTATTGAACACCAGGGGGCAGTGTGACACCTTTAAAGAACCAAATAGATTTTGCTGGGCAAAATCTGAGATCTGCAAAGGTGAATTTGCACTTAAAGCATCCCCTTTCACCTCCTAGTTCTATGGTGCCTAGAAAGTGATATGTCAGTTTTCCTTAAGTCAGAAATTAAGAAGACAACATTCCTTTCTTCCAGGTGGGTGGATATCCTCTTTTAGTTGACAGCGAATGTGACAAAATTAAATACCTTTAAAATGTGTATGAAAATCACCTATAAGCCTCCTTACCTCCTTAATACAAAAGCTATTTTAATTTTTGAATACATACCTTATGATCCTTTTCCACATATATGGAAACAATTTTACTTAGTTGAAATCATATTATGCTATACTTGATTCTTTTTTAACTCAGACGTTAAAAATGAGAGGCCAGTCACATCACTGTTACCTAAATTGCTATACTGGATATTTTTTTGAATGGTGAAATCATGCTATTATTACTCTCTGAATCATAGGACACTACTTACACTACACACTGTTTACTCCCATTTGACCACAACGATGAGAACTTTGCAGATTCAATGAATACAATCTCCAAATGCTATTTTACCAAAAGAGCGAATTAAAATGAAATGAAGAAGCACCTCATCCCTCAGTCATGGGAAATCACTTTTCAGCCTTCTTATCCTAACTGTACCAGAATTCCTACTCACAAGTCTCTTTTAAGCCTACAGAGAAAGCCCTGAACACCACCTTGGCACTTACACTTCTATTTTTTTTTTTTTTTGTAATTTTTTAAATTGGAGTTCGATTTGCCAACATATTGTATAACACCCAGTGCCCATCCCATCAAGTGCCCCCCTCAGTGCCCGTGGAAGGGGAGGTGGGCGGGGGGCGGGGGGATGGGGTGACTGGGTGATGGACACTTTTACTTCTAAAACAAAGCTGTGCTATCAAACAATTCTTTAAAGGCAGGTTGCAGTAAAAGAGCACATTTTGTGTGTTCCTATATTTTGAATTATAAATACAGAGGCTTATTTCAAGGTAGATGATAAATGCATTTTTCAATAATTTTTTTGTTTGTTCAATTCCTATTTGTCTTCTATCTCAGGGATGGTGTCATCGCTTGCCTCTGACATTTCTCTGTACATCCCTGTCTCTTTTACAGTGCCCGTGGCTGCACTCACAACCACTTAGGGGCTCACAGCTAGTGCAGTCCTGGTTGTCACTGGATGTCCTTATACACGACATGTCCTTACCTGTAAGACAGAGCTCTGAGAACTGGGATGAGTCCTGGTACTTTATTAGCCTTGAAGGATGGATGGGCTTTAGACTGATGAGAAGGACAAGGAAAGGCCTTTGGGCAAAGCCTTGGAAGTGAAGGTACCAGGCAGAAGGTAGGAGGTTCCCAGAGAAAAGTGGTAGGGCATGAGGCTGTGAAGATACGAGAAGGATCCCAGATGTCTCCAAGGACTGGTCTGGGGGTAGATTGGGCAGTATCTGCCTCTTAAGAGGGAGAACCGCAACGTGGCACAGTTGATTGTGGCCAAATCTTACTATGTATCAGAACAGTCAGAAATCTTGATTTTTATTTGAAAGTGACTAGTTTTTTTTTTTTTTTTTAAGATTCTATTTATTCATTCATAAGAGGCACAGAGGGAGAGGCAGAGATGCAGGCAGAGGGAGAAGCAGCCTCCCTGTGGGGAGCCCAATGCGGGACTCCATCCCAGGACCCCAGGATCACGACCTGAGCCAAAGGCAGACACTCAACCACTGAGCCACCCAGGTGCCCCTGAAAGTTACTAGTTCTTAAATGCTACCAAATAATTTTTACAACTTCAAAATACATTGTTACTCAAGAATGTTTGAATTTGGGGATGGAAAAAAAGGACAGCATCAAAGAGGACACAAGGCTGAGTATCTCGGAAAATAACCAACTCATTACATTACGTTACTCTTTTAATTTGTACTTTCTCATTCAATTCTTACCACAAGTGGAATGTGAGGAAAGCACTATTATTATCATAGTGACAGTTTTTGCCTGCCCAATATTAATTTTTCCTTCTTTTTATTCCAGCACTCACTTTTCTTTGGGGACCCATCAACCCATGGCCACAATGTTGGGAGAGCCCGCACAAGAATGAAGTAATAATGTGCACAGCAGAGCTTATAGAAGAAGGAGGAAAGAGATGTCTGAGGATGCTTGACTGTCTGGGTCTAGAATACGCTTGAAGCACATTAGCCCCTGCATGTTGCTATTAGGTGATCCAATATCATCTCTTTTTAAAACATAAGTCAGTTTGAGTTGAGTTCTTTTACTTGCAACCGAGAGTCCTTGAAAATTTCAAGAAACAAGATGGGAACTAACTGACAGATCTGACATTTGGACCAGATCCCCTGTCTTTCCATTATGTTGTGTTTCCTCCTCATGGTTCAGCAAAAGACAGAAAACAAAGTGATGAGTTTGGCTTGTCACATACTAACTTTGAGTAGATAAATAGAACTCCTATTTGTTTAAGCCTGTTAGATAAAGTTTCTATGTGTGACTAAAAGCTATCCTAACAGATAAACCATGTTTTCATTATTTGGTGTCTGCCGCAACCCTGTATCCTGATACAAACCTGCCCAAATGCTAGTAAAGGGCCGCTACATACAACAGGCAAGTTTTCCACAGCATTTGTCTGTATCTCTAGCCTGCTTCCGCTCCGTTCCAGTTTCTGGCTGGTTTGTAACTCCTGTCTTCATTTGATTGTTGGTACTTTCTACTTAGATTGCTGGTACTTTGATTGGTGGTCCTTCCTAAGCATCATGGACTTATGCTTTTCTGGATCTTTCTGCAGGTTCCTTCACCAATACCTATGACCACCTTAACAGTCAGCAACTCCTAACTTCCTCATAGATGGAATTTGGGCAACTTTGGGCAACATTGAGAAAGCACTTTAGAAATAAGGTACACAGGGGCTACTGAGTCTATGAAAGAGAACAGCTGCTCTCGGGGATATTAACCATTCAAAAGAAGGGTGTCAGATTAGGCTAATCCAGACAACTCTTTTCCAATAAGTCTTCCTCCACTAGATTATGAATCCCTTGAGGGCAGTAACTACATGTGTCCACCATATTGCCACAGTTCTAGAAATATGGTAAGTAGGAGATATATTCTCCTAACATTGTGTACCAGAAATAATTCAATAAATCCTCAAAGAAGAAAAAGTTTTAACTCATGAGGAAATGTGCTTAGAAACTAAATGTATTTATTACATTCTTCAGCTCTGTGACTTCTGTTCAGAACTTTCTTCCCTTCCTTAAAGTTCTTACTGTGGTCATCCATTCTTCTCCCAAGGTCAGTCAGTGCTTATACAAGTATTGCTTTAAACTCTTTACTATATAAATTACTTATCTCTGTTTTATTAAGGTTTTTTTTTTTTTTTTTTTTTTTTTCCCCTTCTGTGGCTTTATCTTGTCCTTTCATTTGGAACATGTTCCTCTGTTTCTTCATTTTGCTTGACAGTCTCTACTGGTTTCTATGTGTTAGATGCAACAGCCACCTCTCTGAGTCTTAAATGGTTAGCCTTGTGTGGCAGATGAACCTTATTGCTCAACCTTGCCCTAGCTGTTGGCTGTCTCTCAACCTCTGTGATTGTCCAAGTAGCCTATTTTATTTTTAATAGCTCTCAGTAGTGGAAGGTGTGCCAAGACCAGTCAGTGTCCTAAGGGGTAGGATCATAATCAGAACCTAAATTCAGGCTGAATGGAAGCCAAACTCTCAGGTAGTAGCTTTTAAAATATGAGGATATATACATTCCTGTGGGGCTGCAATTGTAAACTCTGTTGGGCTCCCGAGCCAGGTGATCTGGAGATGTCCCCTGGGTGGCAGTAGCAAAATCTGGGGCTCTAGATGAGCGTATTATTTTGTTTCTGGAAGATTTGTGTAAGTTGCAATAAGGGTTAGGGAGATCACAAAGATGGTATCTCCAGGCCTATATTCCCTGAGAGCATCTCTGTAGCCTATAGATGTGTGCCAAATCTGAAGTCTGCCCCTAAGGCCCATACTTCAGGTAGGCAAATAGACCTCTTTCACAGAGAGGCCAAGGGTGTGTTTCATCTGCTGTCTATTCAGGGCCCTAGGGTGGTAGCCTGCCAGGAATTGCTTTTCCAGTTGTTACTGTCCTATAGGACCCATGAATGCAAGCCCCCTGGCCCCCCAAAGCCAAGTGATCAAGGGGTATCCCCTAGGCAGCAGTCACAAAAACCAGGGCACCAGATGTAAAGACTGGGACATCAGACATGTATAAGATCTCCCTTTCAAGATATGTTAGTACTCCGGAGTGTGGTAGAGGGAATTTAAAGATAGTGTCTGCCCTCTGAGGTCTTAGACAAAGTTTACAGTCAGTCCTTCGATGAGTGTTTAATTAAAAGCCTGCCCTTCAGGCTGCAGCTATAATGATAAGCTAATAGGCCTTTTTTACATCAATACTGAGCTCCTGGATCTGTTGCCTCTTGCCATGCCCTGGAGGTGATAGCTGTTTAAGACTCTTTCTCTGTTGGTTACAGTCCTATGGGGACTGCAAGTGCCACTAGAGCCAGGTAGTATAGAGGTATCCCCTAGCAGCAGCAGCAACAGCAGCAAAAATTAGGGCCCCAAACAAAGGTAAAATCTCCTTCCTCAAAGATTCTAGTGAGGTGGAGCAAGGCAGAGGGACAGTGCAAAGACTGTACTTACTGGCTTCCATTCCCTGAGACCCCCCCGTGTAGGCTCAAAGCTCAGGCCAAAGCTCCTGGACCAGCAAATAGACTTCTTTCTCAAAAAGAGCAGATGTGTACTTCAGTCTGCTGTCTACACAGTGTCCTGGGAGTGGTGGTCTGCCAAGAACTGTCTCTCTAATTGCCACCGTCCCATGAGACCCAGGAATACAAACCCCCAGGACTCTAGGTCCAGGTAATCAAGAGGTGTTCCCTGGGTGGTAGCGACCAACACCAGGCTATCAAATCTGTGTAGAAGCTATCCTTTGGGAGATACTGGTCTTCTGGAGTGCAACAGAAGGAGAACACAAAGATGGTGCTCACTGGCTGGAGCAAGAAAGATGGGGAGTGTAAGATGGCACCTGCCAAAAACAGAAAAAAAAGAAGAGAAAAAAGAGAAGGAAGAAGAAGAAAGAGGAGCAGGAGTGGCAGGAGGAGAAGGGGGAGGGAGGGAGAGGAAGAAAGAAAAGAGAAAAATTAAAGAAATGAAAAGAAAAAAATTTAAAAGGTGGTGCCTGATAGCTTTAGTAAGGCAGAGAGTGGGAGACGGCTTCCACCATTCTCTGACCACAGAGAGTATCCCAAGCAGGCTCGTGGCTCTCAGACCCAAACTTCAAAACTAGGAGATCAGTCTTTTTCACATTAAGTTTGGGCAGTTTTCAAAGGGCTACTTCTGCATGTGGCCCTGAGACAGGTGAGTCTGCACATGGGCCCTTGAAGAGCCCTACCTCAGTTGGCCGTAGCACTGCTGGTCTCATGGGCACTGGAACCCCTCTGGTCCTCAAAGCCAAATGTTTTGAGGGCTTGTCCTTCAGGTGCTGATCTTAGTAGCTGGGGTGCCTGATGTAGAATATAATCCTTCATTCCTCAGGAAGAAGCTCTGTGTTTTGAGTTCCCTCCTGATTGTGAGCACTGCACTGGGTGGGGTGGAGTTTACTGCAAGATTACATCCCAGCCTTTCCTTTCTGTTTCGATGTGGTGTCCCTCTTATTTGCCTGTTGTAAAAGGGGTTGCTCTGCCAGTTTTTAGGATTTTTTTCAAGGGATATTGTTCCATATATAGCTGTAAAATCAGTATGTTTGCGGGAGGAGGTGAATTCAGGATCTTCCTGCATAGCCATCTTGAACTGGAACTCCCCAGAAACTACGTGTGTTTAGAGATACAGCTTGTTGCTCAGTTTACTTCTCATTAGCTGTGTTCTTTGGGCAAAATACTGAAGTTATTGACCTATACTGTGCTTACCCCAAAAATAGGAATAGCAAAACCTCTGGGGCAAGGAATCAAGGATAAGGTATCTAAGCCTCAAACTCAATAAATAAAGGTCTTCGATAAAGCATTATGATTACTTAAGAAAATAAAACACTTTAAAAAATGTGTAAGTAACATGTGCTAATCATATATATTGATATGATATACTGGATTCCTAAGGATCCTTAAGGGCAACATTTTTTTAGATTTTATTTATTTATTCATGAGAGACACACAGAGAGAGGCAGAGGGAGAAGCAGGCTCCCTGTGGGGAGCCCAATGTGGGACTCAATCCCAGGACCAGGGATCACATCATGACTGGAGCCAAAGTCAGGCACTCAACCACTGAGTCACCCAGGTGCCCCAAGGGCAACATTTTATTAGCCCAATTTGGCATAAAAACATGTTTAGAAACAGTATAACTCATGGAAAGACACATTAGGTCAATCTTTTTTTAGTTTTCACACTGAAAGCTCACTAGAATCTTTTTGGAGATGATTAGTGTTATCATTTTATAGAGGAGTGCAACTGCGGCCCAGACAGGTAAGCAGTGTTCCTAAGATCATACAGTGGGTAAGGAGCAGAGCTGGGATTTCTTCTATTGCTCTAATTCCAAAGCCCATGCTTTCAACCATTCTTCTCTCTATCTTCTTTTAATTAAAACTTTGACTAATGTTGATAGGTGTTACTCTCAAAAAATGCCATGTAACAAGCCTTTATTTGTTGAAATTCTTCTGGGAATTGTCTTTTTCCTTGAGTGTGTCTGTCTGTCTGTCTGTCTGCCTGTCTCTTTCCTTCCCTCTCTTTTTTAGAATCTAAATGTTGTTTTATCACTAAACCATCAAATACAGTAATAAAAAAATGAATCAGACACATTTAATGAACAGATGTTCAAAAGATAACTTGTATTCAATGGATACCGATGTTGTCCATAACAAAATAAATATGTTGTTAAAACATCAGGAGAGGGATTGCACACAGTTAATGAACACCTGTTAAGTGATGGTTTGTATTCAGAAGATGTGTTTTAGATCTTACCACAACATGCAAGGTGTGACCTCCATGTGAAGGGTAATAGTTTTATGGGATTTGGAGAGCCCATTTCCTTCCTTGGCAGCCAGGCCTTTGTGCTAAAGCCTCTTAATGCTAAAGCTCCTTTGATGTGTGCCTTTATCCCCAGGCCCACATTCCAGCCCTGCCTCTTAAGAATATATTTGTCGTTAGTCGAGTTGGGTTGAGAGTCTTCACTGTGGTGCTTTTACTTTTGCTTTCACTAAATTTTCTGACTTGAGAGGCTTGCCTTTGCTTGATCTTCAGAAAACCTGCCTTTCACCTCCCCCAAATGACTTTTTATTAATAGCTGTGCAGTCTTGATTGCTTTTTCCTTTTTGACACAGTCCTTTGATCCTTCAAGTCAAAAACTCAAAATTACCTGTTAATGGTTACATTCATGAACCAGGTAATGTGCCCTTCCTGACATTTCCTCTAAATTCCACCCCCACACTCACATGTGTTCTTTCCCTGCAGGTCTTGACTTCTTTCCACTGATATTTTGCAATCCACGTAAAGGTTTAGGCTTTCTTATCAAATTCTTTTTAGTTGGCCTTAGTGTGAAGAAACAATTGAGAGTCTTTCCGGCCCCATCCAACCCTCACCTCAGGTTCTCACTAGTGCAGGTATATAAGGGAGGCAGCCCACACTTGAGAACAGTTCTCATCCTGTCTTATTGTCTTTTATGTTCAGAGATTGGCCTGCCAAGGAGCATCCCACCTCAGGTTTACAGAGGTTGGACTGTCCCAAAAAAACTTTATTGGGACCTAGTGACCCTCTCCTCCTTGTCAGGGAAGACAGAGGAGAGTTTCCAGGAAAACAAATTTTACAGTGTAGTAATCCTCACTTCCCTTGCTTTTCTCTACCCACCAGAGGAAGATAGATGTTCAGCAGGGTCCCACCAACAAAAGCCAGAAGACCGTAAGAGAAAGCTTGTGAAGTCTGACAGTGACTCTGGAGCCTGAGACAAGGACCCATCTTTCATATCCAATGTTCTTCAGGGCTAAAGAAAATCCCTTGGGAAGTGGGGATGAGGGTTTCCCAAGATCCACCCTGATGAGAATGCCAAGGTCAGTCTGCGGCAGACGGTCCCCCTCCAGAACAAGGGACACAATGAGAGGCACAGCCCACAACATCAGTGGGGACTCACAGGAGACCAGATGACCTTTCTTCTCACAGGATCCCAACCCTTAGAGCTATTTTTTAAGGAAACAACTGCTTGGGAGCTAAGTGTTTACCATTAATAGGCATGCTGGGGCAGTTGGGTGTTCAGCACATGAAGGGTGGGAGAGATGATACCAAGGAGAAGGGACAACCAGAAAGAGGAGAGAATACAGAGAAAGGAGAGCAAGCTGCACAGCTGTTGGAAAGATCTAATGTGTGTAGAAGGGAGGTGTTCAAACTGTCATGAGAGTTAGGAATTTAATAACTAGATTAGACAAGAGTCACTGAACTGGACTAAATTCTCCAATGGGACTCAAATTCCATTATTGGACAAGATTAAGTTTTCTCTCCCTCATCCCCCTCCAGTGAGTGGAAATGGGGTTCAGAGTTATTAGAAGAGATAAAACCATTCTGTTTGCACCTCACTGAACTGAGACTCCTCCATTAAGCCTGCTACATAGAAAGTCCCAGACTCTCTGAGCTGGCTGGAATCTCAGCCAGAGATATTTTTTTTCTTGCCTGCTCCTCCTCCAGGCATCTGCCCCTCTGCCTCTACATATTGGGGATGATGAAAACCAAAAAAGACCAGGGAGGTTTCCTAGCTTCATTTCAGCATTCAAATCAAACAGTCTAATTTTTCACACAAACAACTTTCAATTCCAGCACTTTTTCATTTAAGAGAAGGTTATCTTAATGAGAAAGTTCCTAAGGATAAAGTAACCTATGTTTGCAAACTAGCATTCTGTATAGCAAGGCTGACACATTGCTTGCATAAAATTTGGTAGCCTGATTTATTATTCATTTAGTGAGCATGACACAGAACTTCCTAATGGGGGACCCAACAGGTTCAGAAGCCATATTTGAATTTTATCTTCAAGGTATCTCTATGTTTCCGCTCAGAAACAAGCTTTTTATTGATAACCAGGGTTAATATAAATTGACAGGGGTTTATGTTAATATATGCTTTTATCCAGTAGGATATTATATGGCTGCATCATTTCTGTCTTAGTTCCTAAATCCATAGCTTATTGTTCTTCAAAGATGTACAGCTCAAGGCTCCCTTTTTCAGGGTGATTTATTTTCTAAAAGATTCCTCTTTGGGCTTTTCTGCAAATGATCAGTGATCCTAGCCAGCTTAGACATGTTTAAATTCTCGGATACATGCCTCTCAGAGTGTTAAGCTGTGTGTGTGTGTGTGTGTGTGTGTGTGTGTGTGTGTGTGTGTGTGAGAGAGAGAGAGAGAGAGAGAGATTTCATATGACCTCACTGAAAATTCTTATATGCACCTCTGAAGGAAGATCAGAAGAGGAAAGGATCACAGAAAACAAATATAGTTAAAAATTGCTTCTAAGGTGATTATGATAGACTCCTTCTCTCCTTAAACATAGTTTTAGAAAGTTGCTATTTTGTTCTAGAATATAGCCTGTTTCACTCTGGAAGCTACTAGTTTCATTTTTGTTAATATTGAGATGTTCTTAGCACTATTTTTTGTAAGGATTTATTTGTTTATTTGAGAAAGAGAGGATGTGAGCAGAGGAAGGGGCAGAGGGAGAGGGAGAAAGGGAATCCCAAGCAAACTCCATGAGGCCCCTAACCTGGAAGCCCTCAATGAGGGGGGTGGGGAGCAAGGTGGAGCTAGATCTCAAGACCCTGAGATCATAACTTAAACTGAAATCAAGAGTTGGTGGCTTAACCAACTGAGCCACCCAGGAATCCCTTCTAGGCACTATCTTTATTCATCGGTCATTTGTAGTGGGAAGGGGATTGGTCTTATTAAGAGAGACTAAAGGTACACCTGGGTGACTCAGTGGCTGAGTGTCTGCCTTTGGCTCAGGGCGTGATCCCAGTTTGGGGATCAAGTCCCACATCAGGCTTCCTGTGAGGAGCCTGCTTCTCCCTCTGCCTATGTCTCTGCCTCTCTGTGACTCTCATGAATAAATAAATAAAATCTTAAAAAAGAGAGAGAATAAAAAAGGAAAACGACAGTAAGTGAGGAGAAAAAGAAGAGATATTTTTCCAAAATATATGGATGAGAGATGGAATAGAAATAGGAGGATTAAAAATATGTGTGTGTATAATAAAGAAATAGCTTGGAACAACAGCCAAGTTGTTTCAAGGTGGGATTAACCAAGTTACTAAGATGAAAGACGGTGAAAAATGCTAATGGATGCTGAAGAGCTGCACGCTGCCTAGAACGGGAAAAATCCAAGAAATGAAGATGTGATGACAACCAAATAATTCTCCATAATATCCAGTAGGTGGTGATGTTTGCCCAAAACAGTTTTGTTGCTACCCAGAACAAAGGAAATAATGTTTAACACATAGATAGATGTGAAATAAATAAATGCTTAATTCTTATACCCTCAAATTCCAGAGTAGGCTAGAAGTTCATAAAACAAGAACTGTAAAACTAATGCTTTAATGTAAACTTTGAAATAACTTACATTTTCACTTTTGATTCCAGGGGCTGTAGATTGAGGTGATATTTCTCAATGTTATTCTCCATATCCATGGCCAGTTGATGACTAGAAACAGAAATAATGTCTCAGTATAGCTGAGTCTATATAGTTAACCTTTATAGCAATAAAACTGCTAATTTATATTTATTAGAAAAAGCAGATATACATCCGATCTTGTTCATTTTAATTAATTCACAGAGGCCTAAAGGTTGCTATTGATGGATAAAGGATAAACAACTATACCATGAAAAGAAAATATTATTTTGCCATTTACCTTTGCATTCTTTTAATTTTTACTCCTCAGCTCAACATTCATATTTAAGGCATGAAAGTCATTTCCTTTAAGCAAAGAGGAAAGCAGAATACTGGGCCATTTCAGGAGGAGAAGAAAAACATAAGGTGAGTGTTATAAAACCCATGGCATTGCCCAAGAGAGGATCTCACTCATTCTCACCCCAAAGGTGCCACTGCCATTGACCCTTTCCTCCTTTCATTCTATAGGCTTTTGCAGAGCTCCCACTATGAACAAAGTATAATCTCCACCCTGGAAAACTGCTGGCAGGAGTCTATAGATATTTGATCACTGCTCCTAATGAGCTTATTAGGCAATCACTGGGTGCTACAATGATCAAAGAAGATTTTATGGATTTGGTGGTAGTTGATGTGGGTTTTAAAGAATGGACAGGAATTAGGTAAATTGAGATGCAAAAGATAATACACATGAGAGGGATACTAAAACAAAGGAGTAGAGGTGAAAAAATTCAGGCTATTTTTGGACAATAAGGAGCAATTTGGTGATAATGGAGGATAAAAGTAGGAAATAAGTTTGGATAAGAAGAAAACTAATAGTCATCGGCTACATAATATATATAAAATAGTGTCATAGACATTTTACATGCATTATATTATTCAATTCCCACAGTACCCTCTACCAATTAACTATTCTCCCCATTGTACAGTTGAGAATCTGAAGCTCAAAGAAATTATGCTCAGGTCACTATGTAGCAGAAACCACATTAAAACTTGAGTCTCACAACCACAAAATACTGCTTGAAGGATTATAATATCATACTTACTAAACTTGATCCTACTTATTGTGGTTTTCACAGGTCAAATATTTGACATCCCAATCCATTACATGCATTTGCTAAGGGTCTGTGTGTGCACATGTGTAAGCACATGTGTTTAAAACTGAAACAAAAATATCAGGGAATATTATTTCCCCAACTACATGTAATGTATGCTGATATCTTTTATTATATTTCAGATTTTCAGGGATGCCTGAGTGGCTCAGCAATTGAGCATCTGCCTTCAACTCAGGGTGTGATCTTGGGGCCTGGGATCGAATCCCACATCAGGCTCCCTGCGAGGAGCCTGCTTCTCCTTCTACCTATGTCTTCCTCTCTCTCTCTGTCTCTCATGAATGAATAAATAAAATCTTATATTTCAGATTTTTAAAATTATCTTTCAATGGTGACTCATCAAATTAATTTAACAAATCGTCAATGAATTGTTACCAACAGTGTGAAAAACATTGCTGCAGGACACCTAAAACATTTGGAGAAGGGAAACTTGAATGGGATGCTTAAGGGTGATTTTTGGTAGGAGTGAGCAAGGAAAGTGATGGAAAATATTCAGGAAGGTATTCAAATTGGTTCAACAATCAAGGACCAGCACTGTGGTTTTAGAAAGAAAAGAAAAAGATTAAAAAAAATTGTGCAGAAGATATCTAGGATTATCTCCTCTTTAGTAAAGAATAACCAAGAGGTGGGGAAACACACAATAGGTTAGATAAATTCCTATATGGCCGGTAGATGGTGCCATCAGCACAATATAGCTTTGTGATTACCCAGCTGGGGTGTTGAGGGGGTAAAGAAAAAACTACTCTTGTGTGCTCTGTGCCATTCATATTCTGGCATTATTTATTCATCCTTATTCACTCATTCATAAATATAGTGTATGTCTTCTATGTGTCAGAAATGATGCAGAACACAAATGATACAATGGTGAAAACACTGGACACAGTCCCTGTTCTATGGTTTTACAATCAAGGAGATGATGGATAACTAATAACTACAAGTGTGATGGATGCTATTCAAGGGTAAACACAGAAGAAACCTAATCCAGGGTTGACGGGCATAAAAAGTCTTGTTTGTACATTGCTATGATCTTGTAGGGACAACGGCCTTACAGCAAAGATACTTTAAAATTTTGTTAATTGAACACCTTACTAGCATCTCAGCAAACTGGGCAATAGAGATACATGTGAGGTGGTGTGGGACTTGTAGTTATTCAGCAACCAAAGGCAAAGCTTAAGTTTTTATAAAAAGAAAAAAAATTATATATTAATAAATTTTGCTAATTTGGGGTTATAATTTATACAACCTCAACAAACTATAAACTATGAATACCTGTAGGTTTAATTGGATAGCTTAGCTCATTCCATCAATAATTACCTGTGGGTAATAAAATGATGATATATGAGGTGAATGTGTGATTGCAAATCACACCAGAAACCCAGCCTGATTCAATATTTACAACAAATAGCAGTCAGCCTAAGGTCTTACTTAAGGTAATAAATGATTATCAAAAACAATACAGTCATAAGCAGGCTCTTAATTAACGGCCTTACTCATTACTCTTCTGTTTATGGGCCCAGAGAAAGCTTTGTTGAGTATGTGCATGTATGTGTATACAAATGCACTGGCCTGGCCCTGCCCATCGTCTCAAGTAGAACAGAGTTGCAGCTTCCCCTCCCTTCACACTGACTGTCTACCACAAAACCCTGTTGAGCATTCAGAATAAATGTAATGTTCCAAGGGGGAGTAACTGATCAACTGCTATGACACCACTATCACTTAACTTATGGTCATTTCAAGTAGCTGAGATGATTTACATCAGCACCTAAGTCAGCTACAGCCATAATGAAATGCCTAACTGCTCACTCAAAGTACACCAATTTTTCAATCAAATTTGACAGCTTTCAAGGACACAGCTCTGCCCCAAAGCCAACCAGGAAAATCTCTAGAATTCCAGGCAAATGAGCATAGTTGTTAGGGCTGGGAGCCATTGTTTTCTCTCTGTCCTGGACAAACATGAAAGGGAAGCTCCCCACAGGCCTGTTTGCTTTGAGAGGAGATTTTAATTCCCATCTCTGGAACTCCTCAATCATGATAAGGAAGAATAGGCATGCAAAGTAGATTGGCTATTTCCAAAAGCTTTTAGCTTTCCCAGGCTTCTGGGTAACAAGAAGGAAAGAATAGGGGAGGAAGGAGATAGAAGCCCACATATCTGCCATTAACCTTCACAAATCTTCCTGAGAGCAGAGAGCTGGGAAAGATACACGCTGGTATTAGTGAGAAGTTTAGTACAGAGTTGTGGTCAATTAGCGAGAAAAAAAACTTCTGGAGCTCACTTCTTATATTAAAATCAATAATGAAATATCAGCATAACCAAATTTAATAGATGAAAGTGATGAGGAGAGCAAAGGCAAATGTAGATAAATTAAATTTCCTTACAACTTGCAGCCTATTGACAAATACCTGAGACATGCAGAGTGTGACATTCCTCAAGGAACTCATAGCTGCCTTAATACTGCTGATGTTTTGCTAGAGGCTAAAAGCAACCTCAGTTGAAGAACAGCCAGACCTCCAGGATCCTGTAAGTCTTCTTTAACATAAGGAAATATCTTTAGAGACTTCCTTTATCTCTACCCTCCCTCCATAACTTAAATGTATATAATCAATGGCTCCTCAAGATCACAGGACAGCTCTTTCTGCCCATGGGCCCTGTCCCCTTGATTTAATAAAAGCATCTTTTGGCACCAAAGATGTCTCAAGAACTCTTTCTTGGCCATTTGCTCAGTGTCCTCTCATCAAAAGGGCTGAAGGTCACAGAGAAGTGTGTCCCATGAGAATGAAGCTACATGAGATTATTGAATAACTAACAGGAATCTAAAATGCACTTAGACCGCTGGTTCTCATCCCCAGCTCCTCATTAGAATCACATGAAGTCAGCTTTTAAGAAATACTAATCTCATCCCCAGAGATTCAGATTCAATTTGTCTAGGTTGGAGGTTATGCCAAAGCTTATGCCATTTTTATTAACTCCCAGGTGATTCTAAGGGTATCCAGTATGAAGAACTACTGATCTAATGTCATTACCACACTAATCTCCATAGAGGAAAAACTTTCTAGCTACACAGTCAAAAAATTTTTAGTTATTATTGTTTACAATATTGCTAGTGATGATGGGGTGGGGTGGTGCTGAATTAATTTATTCTTAGTTATTCACATTAATGAAAGTAGACATGACGAGGATAAATTAAATCTGAAGTTAACTCAGAAACTTCATTTGATCAAAGGGCTGGAACTGTCCTTCAAGTGATGACAAAGCAACTTCTTAGAATCACCGAGACAGAATGAACCTGAACTGTCTTCCAAACAGCCACCAGGATGGAAAGAGAAGGCGCTGACATTGAAGGTACTGTGCTATTGTGCGTATCTCAGTTAATGGTCTCACTAAGACTGTCCAGTCAGTGTTACTGTCTTCATTTTTAAAGATGAGGAAGCTGGTTCGGGGGTGTGTGTATTATATAAGTTGTCCAGTCTCACAAAGCTAGAATAAAATCAGAAAGAGGAATCACATCCAAGATTTTCCATTTTCAGGAATGCTTTCACTAGCACTTCAAATGGATGGACACTTCACTCTTCTTGGGTACCTCTACTTTCTGTCATCTCACTCCTTAACAAAGAAGTCCATTTTGTTGGGCAGGCAGCATTTTTACAAAAGTTATTCTTTTTCTAAGTCACAAAGCTGTTTCTCCATAAATCCTGCTCACTGATTCTTGCTATGCTCTCTAGAGCAAGAAGAGCAATTTAGCTCCTTTTTATTTTATTTTATTTTATTTTATTTTATTTTATTTTATTTTATTTATTTATTTATTTATTTTTTAAGATTTTATTTATTTATTCATAGAGACACAGGGAGAGAGAGAGAGAGAGGCAGAGACACAGGCAGAAGGAGAAGCAGGCTCCATGCACCGGGAGCCCGACGTGGGACTCGATCCCGGGTCTTCAGGATCACACCCCGGGCTGCAAGTGGCGCTAAACCGCTAAGCCACCAGGGTTGCCCTTTAGCTCCTTTTTAAATAGGAAAATTCCTTCGAATGTTTAAGGAAAGCCATTATGTTCCCTCTGAGATTTCTTTTCTCCAAGTTCACATCCTCAGCTCTTTGTAATAGTTTCATGTGGTTCCAGATCCCTCACAATTTTAATTGACCTCCTCTGATACTCGTGGGAGGTCAATGCATATTTTTATTTATTTTATTTTAATTATTCTATTCTATTCTATTCTATTCTATTCTATTCTATTCTAGAAAGAGAGGGAGAGAATTATGTGAGCAGTGGGTGGAAAGGGAGAAGGAGAGAAAGAATCCTAAGCAGGCTCCATGCCCAGGGAAGAGCCCTTTGTGGGCCTTGATCTCACGACCCTAAGATCAAGACCTGAGCCGAGATCAAGAGTTGGACAATGAACTAACTGAGCCAGCCAGATGCCCCTCTATGTGCTTTTTAAATGTGGTGACCAGAGCCACCGGTGGCACCCACATGGGCTTTGCATTGGGGCTTAGCCAGTGGTTGAGAGCAGGAGCACTGGTGGCTTCCAAATTCTCATCCTCACTACTCTTAGCTAAATATATTTAGATAAGTGCTGAAAGCTCTTTGAGTCTTTCTCCATCTATAAAATAGAAACAGTGCCTATGTCAAAGGCTGTTATCAGAATTCTATGAGGAAACATCTGTAAGCATTCACTAATATGGAGGATATTGTAAATACTCAGTAAATGTTCGTTTTTTTCTTTTATCTTGACGATGCATGTCTATTGATCAGTCTAATATTGTGATAATATTTTTAGAAGCCATATAAGATCAGGGTCTGTGTTAAAATCAGATAAAACCTCTAAGCTTCTATTCACACAAACTGAAATCAGAATATATCTCTCACATGCTCTAATTGTACAATTTTTTGAAAATATAAATGAAAAGTTCACTTGTATCTTTTAAATTTCATCTCTTTCTTTCTTGCTTTTTTTTTCAGTACAAAAGATCTTATTCTTAAAAAGACAAAACTATAGCAATGGAAAACAGATCAGTGGTTCTCAGGGGTTATGAGGGGGCAGATCACGTGATTACTGAGGTCAGAGCACTTTTGTTCCTTTCTGTAGTATTATTTTAAATGTTCTTCGATTAGTCAGTGTTACCCTTATGCTTTTAGCAAATTTTATGACTGCCTTCCATACATGTCATTGATTAAAAGCCAAAAACAGGGAAAGGTTGTTAAGTTTTAAGCCCTCAGACACAGCACCATGCATCATATTATTCTGTTAATCAGTGTAGCTTGTGTATCACACCTCAACTGGCCATAAATCTACCTAACTGTATCTCAAATAAGCCATATACCTGGGTCCTGACCACAGTGGTATCATAAAGAAACTGTCAAATTTACTCACTCATTTTTGCCTTGCCAGGTGTTTTGTTTTGTCTTTTTCTTGCAAGCTTTTTAACTTCAAACATAATTTAATTTCCTTTGGTATTTTTTTACTTACTTTTCAAGTAAATATTTTCCATCATTAACTTGTTCTAAAGGGTTCTGCAACCGTTTCATTTCTTCCTGTGAAAAAGAAAAGAAGTAACTTACAAATTGACCCCGTGTACTTGTGGGTAATAATATTGGAGAAAAATTATTTGCAAAATTGAGATAACTGTTGAGAGTTCTGGACTAAACAATGGATAAGTGCTTAAACATACAATACAATTTGATTCTCGATCAAATTAACATACAATACTGACTCAAATTGTATGAATTTTTTATGCCACTAAAGATAGTGCTTCCTGTTATTTTCGCTGAGTGAGGATGTGTTTACATGGATCCACTCATGCTCTTCCCAAATTTACTCTGTCAACAGTATTATGTTTGATGGTTGCTGGGTAAAGGGCTCTAATGAGCACGTGCTGGGTTTAGCCATTTAGCAATCATCCCCTCCTGTCTTTTGGTAACTCTAGGTAACCTCATCCCTTAGTCACCGTACTCAGACACACACACACACACACACACACACACACACGCACACACGCACACACACACACCTTCCCTGCGTTTCAGGCATCCATAGTCTCTGTAATTCCATTCTCCAGGCTACAGTGATTGGTTGCCTCTACTTGCCTCTTCACAAAAGCTACTGAAGTACCAAGAGGAATCTCTAATGAGAATTACACATTTGTCCCAAAAAGACCATGAGGTCTTTTGGCTTTTAAGCAGTCTCAACATACTTCTAAGCTACTAGACATCCAAGTCTCCTAGGCTATCCCCCATGCTCAATTTCTTAAACTTTATGCTGCATTGTGTATCCCAAAATTTGACCCAGTCACTCACCTTTCCCCAATCCCTCCAACCTTTCCACTGAGACTTTTGGAACTCATAGTCTGTCATTAGCAAAATCCTCTATCGTCTCAACTTTTTGGAACATTCCCTTCAACTTACTCTGTACCCTGCCTCACTGTTCTGGGAATGGCTAAGTTTTTTGTTAGAGCAAGAAAATCAAAGAGTCATTTAGAAAAGAATTTTAGGATATAGAAGACTTTGCTGATGACAAACTTAACTGAGTCCCTGAACACACCATCTCCCTTGAAGTCTGCTTAAGAGGTGGCCATTTCTTTCCACATGCTACACCCAGCAGTCTAAAGGAGGTATGAGACCCCATCTTCTCCTTATTGCTTCTCCCAGATCCTCCTCATTCCTACAAAAGCTTAGCTCCTCTGCAAATATGCCAGCAGTTTATCCTAGGCTTCTGCCCTCTTCCATATCAATCCTCATTCCTCAGGTCTTATCCAGTCCCAAGGCTTTAAATTTATATTTGCACCTGACCTCTCTTCTAAACTCCAGCCTTCTACATCCACTTTCTTACCTGACATCTCCAGATGCACATCTGATGGGCATCTCACATTCAAAACCAAAGTCTTGATTTCCTGGCCTCTATCCTCCAACCCAAAACTCCATCTTCACCACTTCTTCCTCATTTTAGCAAATGACATCACTATTCACCTAGATATGCAGAGCTAAACCCTAGGAGTCAGCCTTTAGGCCTTTGTTTCTCTCATAACACACAATCAATCAGCTAATCTTGTTGATCCCAACTTTAAAATTTATCCAGAACTTGACCTCTGCTTCTCAGTGTGGTCTAGACCAACTGTGAGTCTCCCATCTCTGTTTCCCATATTAATTTCATTTTAGTCAATTCTCCTTACATCAGCCAGCATGACAGGTTAGTACCTAGGCTTTCATTTCTAAGTATGTGAAGTGCACATATCATAAACATACAACTTTTGACAAATGCATACATTGGCAGAACCACTATCTAAAAATGAAATAAAGAACATTTCTCTCTTTAGAAGTTTCCTTTTGAATTCTCTCTCAATTCCCCTCTCCTGTTCTGATTTCTATCACCATAGATTAAGTTGGCTTGTTGTAGAACTTCATATAAAATCATCTATTCTTTTGTATCCGGTTTAATTCACTCAGCATTATATTTTAAAATTAGTTGTTCAACCAATGGTAATTTTTTAAACTTCACTTTGGTTAACTAGAGAAGAATTTCAGTTTTTCCCTCTGAATTCTATAGTATAAAGATTTTTAAGTATGAAGAACTCTGGAACTCAATGTAAGTATTTGCCATGCTAAGAGCTACTAACTGGAAGAAAAAGATAACATAGCAGAGAGGATGGGAGCCAAGGAAAACAGCTAAAGAATCAATGCCCTAGTGATGCTGTGGACCTCTGGGTCAAACTGGAGCTTGAAACCAGCATACTGATGGACTTTTCACTTTCATGACCCAATAGATTCTCTAATTTCTTAAGGCACTTTTGGTTGAGATTTCTATTTTCTTTAAGTTGAAAGAATCCAAACTCAGAAGTGACAGTATGAGCCATAACCTAGGGCTACTGTATATAAAACCCTAACTTAGATGAGACATGGAACTATAAAAGTTCAGAACTGACCAGTTCTTGTTTGTTTTGTCAGTGTCTTAAAAATGTGTTATTCAGAAGAATAAAGGCTGAAGCACATCATGGTCTTCAGTTTCTTTTTATTAAGGGCTGCTGCTTTTATATCCAATATTGGTATAACAAACCTCATAAGAAGAACATCTCTGTATCTTTTGTAAAATTGCTGTATAAGACACTGTACATGTTGCTACAGGTTCTCTCATAAAAAGAATAAAATTTTAGGATTTACTATGAGGTATATTTTGCCCTTCTGAGACAATAGTACACTTCTTCTCATCAGCAATGACATCTAGTAAGTCTTACAGAAGTTGTCTATTTTGCCTTGAAACTTAAGCTAAATTGTCAGAACTACTTTTTCCATGATGTTAGTACAATGATACCCCTCTCTTTCACCTCATGGTGTGTGAAATTCTTTAATTTTATTTTAACTCTTTTACATGTGTGCTTTTCACAGTAAGTGGAAGCCAGTACAGTATAGGCAGAGTATATATATGATAAATGGGTAGGAGGATAAAGATGATCGATAGATAGGTAAGCAGGTAGACAAACAGATTGATAGAACATCCTTTTAGCTCTTATACATGGCTTTTTATTTTCAAGGTAAAACTAGCTCTTCAGCACAAAAGACACTGGTTTCTTATTCTAAGAACAAGTCCTCACACTTACCCTCTATTTTCCCCAAACCTCCCACCCTCCCACCTAATCCTTCATCATATCCCATCCTCCCTCATGACATAAGCAATAGGTGAAACAGCTGTTACAGAAAGGAAGTAGATTGAAAAGGAATCCATAGTTATTCTTGAAAACCAAAGGAGGATTTTTAGGACATAAACTTGTTCTTTTTTACCCCCTGCACTATGATTAGGAAAGAGACGGGGCTGTTAGTAGTCCCAACACTTTCTTCTCTAAGATGTGCCTGTGGCGTGCTTTCTTCTTTCCTTTTCCCCTGGGGATTTGGGGTATAGGAAATAAAGGGCTTTGGCACTCTGTGTCAGCCACTCTCCTTTCCTTGGTTCTTTTAATGCAGAGAGCTTGCTGTGTGGGGAGGGCTTTGATGCAGTACTCTATTCAATCTGACTATCCACGTTCTAGGAAATCATATTAAACATAAGGTCAATGACTAACAAGAGCTTTCTGAACAGCTGCTCTGCTGACAATTTGGAGGATTGATTTCATCATTTGGTTATTTAAGCTAACTATACAAAAACACTTCAATTCAATTGGCCTGGAAGTTCCAAACCATGTCCTCATTTTCTTGGAAATGGATACGGAAGTTGCTTGCTCAACAGATCTTCACTTGGAGTTTCACTTTTTGAGAAAGTTTTGTTTCAATTTACCATTAAAAACATATACAAATTGGTCTTTTTCATCACTAATTTCTCCTACTAGTTCCTTTTGTCTCTGATTCCATATCTGGCAATGCCACTTCCCTACTAGAAACCAATAGTAGCTCCCCAGTGCTTTGAGGATAGATTCCAAATTCCTCAGCCAAGGAGGTCTGGTGCAATAGGGCCCAGCTCTCTCTTCCCACTCCACCTCATGAGCCCTGCCCCACATACTCCTTTCCTAAGTCTGGTCATAAGAAACTTCACATAATCCTGGAACTTACATCCTGTCTTATTGATGATTCAATGATAGTCTGTCCCCAATTATTCTACTCTCCTACTCCCACTCTTCATGTAGGAAGCTCCCAACATTATCCTACTCCATAAAAGCTTTCTGAACTCAACAGGAGTGCCAGATACCCCACCCTGCTACTCACAGTGATCCCTATTTTAACATTACTTCTCTACCTGATACTTGAAATCAGGAATGGTGACTTGCTCACACTGAGATGCCTATTCCCCAATGAGGCATTTAGGAGGTGCTTAATAAATATCTGTTGAATAAATGAATTATAAATGTATCAAATGCATTATTCTAACTGAAGTGAAAAGAAATCTTAGTTGCTTAATGCCCCCCCCCCCCCAAATCCCAAGAAATTGTATGTCTTCTGCTGATTCTTCTCTACATCTCCTAATGTACCTTTATAATCATTCGGTAACTTTCATTTTTATTTAACATTATATTTTTCCAGCTTTATTGAGATATAAGTGACAATTAAAAATTATATATATTTAAGTTGTACTACTTAATGATTTGACATATGTAAACATTTTGAAATAATCACCATACTCAAGCTAATTAACATATCTATCACCTTACATAGTTACCACTTCCTTCCTTTTTTTTCTTTTTTTCTTTCCTTTTTTTTTTTCTTTTTGTTGTTTTTGTTTTTGGTGTGGTAAAACACTCAAGATCTACCCTCTTAGCAAATTTCAAGTCTATACTACAGTATTGTTAACTGCTGTTCATTAGATCTCTAAAAGTTACTCATTTTGCATAACTAAAATTTTGTACCACTTGACCAACATCTCCCTATTCATACTCTTGACTCATCTCCACTCTCCTCTGAGTTCTGGGAGGCTCAAAATTTTAGGCTTTATCAACCAAGCCCCTCTGTCCTTTGGGTAGGATTTGAGCAGTGGGAGGCACTGCATAAGATCAGAGGTTAGTAGAAGAAAGAAGTTGGAGTATTTATTTTCTTTTCTCCTATCTCTTACTAAAAGCATAGACTGGTATAATTAAGGCCACAGCTCCCATGGGTGGCCTTTCCAACAAGGTGTGGTTCTTGCCATAGTCTCATAACTGCTCTCATTTCTTGCCCCTCCAAGGCCTTTCTTTCCTTTTCTTCCTTTCCTTCACTTCCTTTTCCTTCCCTATTGTTACCCTTTCCAGCTATTGATAGACCCAGATGCATCACCATCCCTTGTGATTTTTTCCTACACCCTCCCTATGTAACCACTCTGTTAACTCTTTCAATCACCCTTTTAAATGAGTCATCCGTCTTCTTACTAGAATCAGGCTGACATGACTCAAGGATCCTAAATTTGCTTTTGCTTGCAATTCCTTTTCTGTAATTCCACAAATTCAATTAATCAATTGATTAATCATATTGAATAATAGAAAGAATATGTCTGTTTGATGGCTGATCCTACAGGAGAAGTTGTCCCAGCTTGAAAGGCCTAGCCCCAATTTTCTGACTCCATTTGATTCACAGGATAAGAAGATAATTTCTACCATTCTCTATTTAACCTCTGTCTTTTTTGAAATTTTGGCTAAGCCCCTCTGCAAAATACAACCTTAATGATTTAAGCACAATGCAGACATATAGCATTCCATATCCTTAATCCCATTTTCCCAAATAAAACTTGTGTTATAGGTGGCTCTGAAATGCAGGCTGTACTATTAAGGGGCATAATTGATTGACTATTTGCCAAAGGCTATGCTTCCCACTGTCATAGAGTTTTGTTCTGAAGTTACTTGGGTGTGAGCTGTTAGCCTGGATGGCAGAAGCTGGATTTTGTTCTTCTGTATCTGGCTTTCCCTCCTACCTTAACCCTAGGTTTTTTCTCCTGTCACAAATAGGAGAATATATCTATAAGGTTAGATAAAGCTCATCTCTATGGCCACTTAGCCCCTTTAACCTACCCAATAACAAAATATTGTTCTTTTTTTCTTTTTCTGTCGCTGCCACTTCTACTGTCTAAACAAGCAGGATATTACTTTGAACAAGTTTAAAATAAGAAATCCACTCAAAATTACTTTTTCTCTAAAGCGTACTTGTATCTAAACACCAACCTTTTAACTTTTCTGACTTATGCCTTGGCCATTTTATTCCCTGCGTATCCCAGAGCATTTAAGGTAACTAAAAACTGAAAACAATATATATTTTACTTCATTGTGTAGCTATAGGTGACATAACCTATGCCAATGACATACATTATTTTTTGTGTTGGAAATAATTTTATGTTAACTTAAAGGTGACTATTTAACAAAAATTAAGAGCCAAAATTACTTTTGACACTTTTGACTCTTCAATCATTAAACATCACCAACTTTCCTCACTGCCCCCCTGCCAAACCACTGGCTTTTTTTTAATGGAAATGTAACAAGGGCACTAAAAAAAAGGGTTACTAATGTTTGCATAATTTGGAAAAGTAGAAGACATAAAATCTATACTAATTTTAGCTCTGCATCATTAAACATGAAATATTGATTATTGCTCTTTGCAACAGAATTTATAAATCTAGCTAGGCTGCTGTGTCCACATAAAGTGATTCTGATGCTTTGCCCTCAGACCTCAATGACTGTAAATGATGCTCCTTGGTGACAGCTGGGAGGCTGGCATTCTGATCCACAGCCTTAAGAGATACATTTCCCAGATTAGACCAGGAATGACCCAGCTGCACAGCCCAACTTCAGAAAATTAAATTGGAGGGAGTCCAAACCTCTGTTGAAATAACTGTGTGAATTACAATGCTTCCATGGGCCTTGTTATAATGTAAATGTGCTTTACAATTTACTGTCATTTCCCTTCTACTCCTGCTGTGAATATGGGCACTAATAGTCATCTCATATATTTAAGGCAAAACGGCATCAAAAATAAAAATGCAAGATTCATGTTTTCTCCTTTTGGAAAGCAGAGACTAAATTCCTTTCTTTTTTTCTTTTGCGATTTTTTTTTGCAAAAAGAGCATACGTTTTGTTTATGTATTATGCATTAATGCTTTTTATGGCTGACAGACCTGTAAATTTCACACAGGAAGTTGTTTTGCAGCTGAACATGAATGTCTTTGGGAGGAAAAAGTGGCTAATAGGACATCAACAGCTCATTTAAAGGATTCATTCAGATAAGTTATGGGAACAAATATGAGGTAGTAGACTTAAAAACAGATTTGCCTGTTTCCAGCACTTTAAGGACATTTTGAATGTCCGACAGAGATGCAGAGGGGCTGTGATTTTATAGCGACAGAGTGAGGTAGTTCTAGGCTTCACAATGCCAGTTCTCAGTGGCATTGTAATTTGCTACCTCATACATAGTAAAACTTACAAACTCACCAATATAAGATATGATGATGGGAATTGTTGTGATTGCCTATTCTTTATTCTTGTTTGACCAACCAAGCTATGTTCACAGGCATTAGGATATACAAAAGTCTTTGATTGCCAGTTCTGAGAATGCCAAACATCTGAGCTCATTTGAACAGATGCCAAAGAGAAACATATTAAGTAAAAACCCAGTTATGACCATATAAGTCATTGGTCACCTTGGATCTGAGATGATTTCAGACCTTGAGATTCTACTGGAGTAGATGTGTAAAAGGATACTCATCTGGAAGGATATACCTACAACCAGACCATCCATGTCACCCCTTGCTCTAATATGAATAAGCGCCTACAACCTCATGCAGCTGGATGGCCCCAGTGGATCCAGGACTGTCAGACATAATAAACCAACCCCAGGATTGTCAGACAGGTATATGTTGAAAAATACCATTTAGGCTTAAATGTCTCCTTTCTCTTTTCCCTAAGATAATGCATGGTCTCAAGAAATTTGCTAGTTTTAGATCACAGACATTCTAAAGTTATCATTATAAAATGAATATTCAGATCATTACAAAAAGCCTAAGTACTATTCAATCTAGGATGTGAGGAATTAAAACACTATTAGTAATAATTTTAAAGTAATCAGAGGCACCTGGGTGGCTCAGTGGTTGAGCATTAGCCTTTGGCTCAGGTTGTGATCCTGGGGTCCTGGAATCAAGTCCCGCATGAGGCTTCCCAAGGGGAGCCTGCTTCTCCCTCTGCCTATGTCTCTGTCTCTCTCTCTGTGTTTCTCATGAATAAATAAATAAAATTTGAAGAAAAAATCACTCTACTCAAAGTTAATTCAGTTTAAGAGCTAGACAACCATGAAAACTCAGCTGAGATTAAAATACTAAGTAAAACTACTAGGGATAGATATTTTTATACTAAGTACAACTACTAGGGATAGATATTTTTATATCTTATATACTTCTATATTCTGGGCGGGGGGGAATCCTAGATACCATTTCAAGTGGAAAACTCACATGCACACTAGTATATGAGTCATCAAATAAACACCTCCCAGAATGCAGGCAATAGCAAAGGTGGATTAGTGAATCTGTACACCAACTCCAGTTTTCCTCTGCCAAAGTACAAAAACAAAGTGCAGGCAATCAGAACATTATGTAACTCTCATATCATTTATACCTGATTCTGGAATGTATTTCATTATAGTGTAGCAAATGCTGTCCAGATTAGATTTTTTCTTAGCCCCACTGGAAAATGAATTTGCATTTTTTATTTTTTACCAAGTAATATTGTGGGGAAGCAACCCAAATGCACACTGGGAAGAGCTCTCCTTACATGCTCTGTAGTACCTCAGATCTGTCCTCTTTCCGTTCCTTCCACTATCACCCATGGTCAGGACCTTAGGGACTCTCACCAGAAATTACTTGGGTTACCTAATTGATTTTCGTTAAGTACACTTCCAGTAATTTAACTCTCCTACTCATAAACTCTAAACAAAAATAATATCCAGGATTAAAAATACTCTTAATTCCATAACCTCAGTGTTGTTCCTTCTTTACCTTCCGAAATCCTTTAAAGTTCACTTCGAATGCAATTTTATAAATTTTAATCTTTCCTTCCATAATTAATGTCATGTCACTTCTTTGAACTACTGTTATCACTACTGACATTTATTGAATTTTACTAGGTGCCAGGCACTTTGTATAAATTATCTTTTTAAAATTATGACTGCAGCCCCATAAAAATAGCGAAAGAATCAATTATTATTCCCATTCCCTGGATAAGAAAACAGACTCGGAAAGATTGTATAACTTGACCAAGGTCTTATAGGAAAAATGGCATGCCAACCTAAGCAGTCTGATTCCAGAATCTAAACTTTATCCTTTTCACTCCTCCCATGAATGCCATGGAACATGCAACAGAATGAGCAATGGCAGTAACTCACCAATGAGGCCTATAGAGAAGAAGCTGTAGTGTTCTGCAAAGTAGTCACATTCCTTATCTGAACCAGACAAGTCAAGCAAGTCATCTACTTGCTGTGTCATCTTAGACAACAAACTTACTCTTTCTAGGTCTCAGCTTCAACATTTGTAAAATGATGATGGCAATGCCTACTTCATAGTGTTATATGAGGATCAACCAAAATAATATATTTAAAAGCATTCCTAGTACAATAAAGTACTGGCCATCCATAAGGAGATTCCTTAAGTGCCTGTCTTACTGAGGACAGCAATCATACCTCACCTGTTACTCCTGTCGCGCCCACCTCTGCTCCATTCTAGCTTTATGATCTCAGGCTGGGAAACCTCTTTGAGCCCCCGTTTCATCATCTTTAAGATGGAGACACTAATTATACCAAGTTCCAAGAATTGCCATGCTGCTTGATGATTAAAAATTCATGTAAAGCATTCAATTTGCACCAGGTACATGGGTAGGTGCTCAATAATGTTATTTTCATTATTATGAAATTTTTGTTATCATATCTCTCTAGCCCCTCCAAACCAGGGGAGTATACCTAGATAACTTCTCTTGGTTCACTCTAAACTCATTTCCATTAGTCACTCAGTGCTGTCAATTCTATATTCTAGTTGTCTCCAGAGTACACCCTCTCTATTTGCACTGTCCTTAGTTAAGGATTTATTTTGACAGAGTGAGCAACCTAAAATGCCAACCTCATCATGAGGCCAGTCACTTGCTTCCCTTCACCCAGCTGTTAGACCTTAAGCCTCAGGGTCTGGCAGGACCTCATATGATGGTGCTGTGTAACCTGCCCCATCCCTAACCTCTCCCTTTCTCTAACAGATCCACCTCCACTCAACTTCATGCTCTTGGAACATCAACATGTCATTAAAACCATGAGTTAAGATCAGGTGCTCAAATACTTGGAATGAGTTAGTCCAGGTGTGACTTGAAATAAAACAATGATAAAGAGAATTTTTTTTAAACAAACAGAAGAGTAATAATATAGTGTACATGTTATTGATAAATAATAAGCAAAGCATTACCTCAATTATCTGCAGAGTGGTATCTCAGGGAACTGTATACATTGAAACATATCTTTATACTTGGATATTTGCTTCCTTGCATCTCAAACACCTCTCACACAGCCCCTAAACTCACCCATTTTACCTGAAAGCCTTCACTTAGAGCCTTCTTTAGAAAACAATTATCACACAAGGTTAATTTTGTTTCCTGACTTGTAGCAAATGCAATAATTCATTAAAGATAAGATTATCAAAAGATTGGAGGTAAGGCAATCACAGACTAGATGTGGGAGGAGGAAACAGAAAACTAAAAAGTAGATCTTCATCTATATTTTCACTGAACACAGAAAGGAAGATTCTTTTTTTTTTCTTAAGATTTTATTTATTTATTCATGATAGACAGAGAGAGAGAAAGAGAAAGAGAGAGAGGCAGAGACACAGGCAAAGAGAGAAGCAGGCTCCATGCTGGGAGCCTGACATGGGACTCGATCCTGGGACTCTGGATCACACCCTGGGCCAAAGGCAGGTACTGAACCGCTGAGCCACCCAGGGATCCCCCAGAAAGGAAGATTCTTAACTGCCTGGAATGCTACTTCCTTTTGAAAACTTCCTGGATGTTCCCCCCTTTGGAAGTAAATTTTGCTTCTTGATAATCTTACAGCTTTATATGGCTATGCTGAGAATAGCCCTTGTGTTGCCCATTTAAGTTGTATTTTATTTTCCTTAATATAGCCTAAGTGTTTAGGGGTAGAATTCTTTTTTCAGTAAGCTTAAGTATCTTTCAAACTTGCAAAAACCCTATTTTTGGGCTTCACAAAGTGGGGTGTGTCAGCAATAGGTGAGGGGTACGTGGAGCCTTAGATCAGGACAGATATACCCAGGATGTCAGTTTTACTCCATGAATACCAAATACATGGTTTTAAAAGAAGTCTAAAGTTTGCATTAATTTTAAATTGAAAATAGGAGATGTCAAATAAAGTTTTAAGTTTGCATATGGCTGTTTCTCCCCACATCCCTCCAACAAGAATACCCATGCTATTCTCTGCCTTCAAGATTTCTTGGTGGAGAATTTATTTATTGTTTTAAAACTTTATTTATTCATGAGAGACACATACACACACACACACATACAGAGAGAGAGAGAGAGAGAGAGAGAACGAGAGAGGCTGAGGGAGAAGCAGGCTCCATGCAGGGAGCCCAATGTGGGACTCAATCCTAGGACTCCAGGATCACGTTCTGGGCTGAAGGCAGGTGCTAAACCACTGAGCCACCCCGGCATCCCTTTGGGTGGAGAATTTAATAAGCACTACCCTAGTCAGGATGGAAGGTTAATATCAGGTATTTTTTAAGTTAAAATTGCTGGAAGTATGTAATGGTATTATTTCTATCAATACTGCATAAAGCAAAAGAAATTTGTAGTTCTAAGAGTAACATTCTTTTTTTTTTTAATGCCATAGGACTTTATTTCTATTTCTTTTATGGAAATCATTGGTTTTAGAGGGAGAAGGTTGAACCCAGGTATGTCTGTCATATAACAGCAAATAAAGTAGACGTTACTATACTAGGGGAGGGAAAACTCACTTCTGTTTTTTTTTTTATTAAGTTTTTTCTTTTAATTCCAGGATAGTTAACATACAGTATTATGTTAGTTTCAGGTGTACAGTATAGTAATCCAACAATTCTATACATCATTACTCAGTGCTCATCGTAAGTATACTCTTTATCCCCTTTACTTATTTCACTCATCCTTCCACCCACTTCCCCTCTGATATGCTTTACTTTAAACAAGTACTTTCACTTAAAATTATTATTTGCAACAGTAACATTTTTTAGTTGAAGTATACTTCAGAATACGTGGTTCTAAAACATACATATAAAACATTCCATCTGAGAATAGCAGGATACACTTTTTTCTTTTTTCTTCAAGTACACACAGAAGAATCCCCTGGTTAAATCACATAAAAAGTGACATAACAAATATTTCAAATTTAAGAAGACTGAAATCATACCACAAATATTTTCCAAACACAATGGTACAAAACTAGGAATACTCACTTCTACAGCTGATTGCACACCAGACTCAGTGGATGCTGGGCTTTCTGAGCTTGGATTATGATCTCATGGGCACATCAAGTATGGTAAATTTTAGCATCTCACCTAATTTTTGGCACACAGCAATAACTTGGGTGTTAAGAGGAATATTCAATAAAAGTCATTAAAGGAAAGAAGAGATACTTAGAGATTGAATGGAAGCTACAACACAGAAAGCAGAACTTGAGAGAGAACATGAAAAAAAAAAAAAAAGCACTGCAAGCCAGCAAACTTTCATTTCATCATTATTTGTTGTTTATTCATCCCTTAACAAAAATATAGTCATATGTGCTAAGCACTGTGCTGGATGCGAGGATATAATAGGGACAGGGGAGAAGACAAGCAGGCACAGCCCTGTCCTCCTGCAGCTTGAAAAGCTCAATACAACCAGAGAAGGAAAGATGAGGTTTTTTTGGTATTTATTTATTTATTTATTTATTTATTTATTTATTTATTTATTTATTTATGAGAGAGAGAGAGAGAGAGAGAGAGAGAGATAGCAGTGGGGGCAAAGGGGTAGGGAGGAAGAATCTGAAGCAGACTCTGCACTGAGTGTGGAGCCAAACGTGGGTTTGTCGGTTTGATCCCAGGACCAGGTGACCATGACCTGAGCCAAAACCAAGAGTCAGACAGATGCTTAACTGACTGAGCCACCTGGGCGCCTCAAGATGAGTTTTAAGTAGTCACAGAGTTGTCAATGACTGTTTTTATCCAAAAAACTGGTTTAAACATTTTGCCATTCAGGACAGAATAACAGATCAGTCAAATAAGCCTGACTTGTGTGTATGTGACAACAGAGTTTAGAAGATGATATTCTAGAGAGGGCCAAGAAAAGATTTGCCAATCTGTGTGCTCCTGGTGGGACAATTGCTAGAATTGACTAGAATGGTGTGCCTGCGTGCAGAATGTAAAATTGGTGACAGAAATGCCACGGAAGTTGAAACGTAAAATTCCAAAGCATGTATTGAAGGCTTATTCAATAAGAATGGAATTTACTGAGGAGGAAGACACAAGGCAGATAGACAAGAAAACAAAAAAGGCAGCGTGTCCACATCCGTTTTGTCATGTGATGAGCCATGACATCATTACAAATAAGAATGCCACTTTACCCCTGCATATTATATTCTATTAAAAATTGAGTACCACACGTGTCTAGGAACACCAAAGGCCGGATCATGCAGAAGAAGAAGTCTTTCTTCTATAGATTTATCGATTCTAAACCAAGGGTTAATTTTCATGAATAGAGGAATCCATATGGAAGGGAAAATATTAGGTTTAGGTTTATATAAACAGAGCTTTGCTTTTCTAAACCAACAAGAAATTCCTAGTGAGATGACTTTATTCTGCTCATATGTGAAATTCCCCATTAGATTTGTATCATTAGATTTCACGATTTTAGTGATTGCCCCAATTGCTTCATAACAAGTAGGTGAACAATCTTGATAAGAAGTACTTTATTCTAAACCAAGGTATGTTAAAATTGAAATTGTTCCCTCACACAGCTACGGCAGAGTATTCAGAAAGAATGCTGAGTCCCAAAGAGGAAATTAAACCTCAGTTGAGCTCTCTTTATTAAAACTACTATTATATCTTTTAGACATTCAATCTCTGTGTACTCAAGATATAGTGACATGACTGTTATCTAACAACTGTGTGGAAATATACAGGAGGAAACAGAGGAGGTTTTCTAAAGATAGAGGATGAGGAAAGGGAAAAAGGGAGAAAGGGGAGAATAACAAATTGTTGGAATAAAACACAAAATGGCATTCTCTACCATCCAGGATCACTAAATTGATGAGGACTACTAACTCCCCTGTGTTCAGCTCCCTGAAGTTCCCATCCTTAGCCTGGTGACTAGACTACCAGACTACTCTTCTCTTTTCTCCCTATTTACATCAAATTGCCTTACCAGCTACATTTACCCTTATATTCAATGTGAAATTGTCACTCTCAATAGCTAGAAAATCTTCAAATTGAGGATTTCATCCAGAATTCTCCAATGACTGTATTCTTACACCTGAGCTGTAACATCCATGTTCTTACCTGTATTGATCGGAACGCTCTTCTGAAAATGCATTCCTTATTTGATAAAACATTTACACCATATTCTTTGGGTAAATGTTTCCCCTTTACTATGTGGAAATCTGGCCAAATCCCCTTTGAATAATGCTACGGGAAAATACCTTTGAGAAAAACCTGATGCACGCAATAGGCTTCATCCAGCTAGCATTTGTTTAGAGTTCACTCTGGACCTGGCCATTTTCTGCCACCAGGAGCACTGAAGTACTAAGGTGGGGAGACAGCCATCAAATCCATAATGCCACATTTAAAGGCCATTGTAATATATCCCAGCATTTAACCAGAGCAAGTTGAGTAAAATCAAATACATTCTGGGACATTTTCTTAAAAAAAAAAAAAAAAAAACAAACAGTCCTGATATTTCATGCTCCCAGAAGCTCAGAATTAAAATAATAAAGATGCTCACTTTATGTAAGAGGGTCTTGAAAATATCAATATAAGTGGTTATAAGCTTTAATAGACCTCGGAATCCAATTAGCTACAATTTTGTGGCGGCTTAATAATTTATGATAATGGCAAATTCATTAGATTATAATTCATCACAGGCAAACCTATGGATTTCCTGGTATCTTTAAAAACATACATTCTCAAGGTGAAGCATGGCGTTTTCTATGTTCATTGCTACCAAAATAGTCTAATTTAACAATTCAGAATGCATTCCCTTACTTAAACCTGGATCATTTGGAGATTTTCCCTGTTAATGCAAGGACATAAACCTAAGAGAGTTGCACCAGTTCATTAAGCCTTCCAATTTCAGCAGCTGTCTAGTATTAGCTGAAAGCAATCTACTGTGTGCACGTAAATGGCCACTGTTCACCTTTTCCTCTGGTCCACAAAGAAAAGTAAATCTAGAGAAAGTCTATATACATGTACATACAAAACATGTAACACTTGCACAAAAAATGCAGTTTGGTGAATTATTATAAGGTAAACTCCTATAACTATCTCCCAAATCATGAAATAGAACTTCACCAAAGTCAGAAGCCCCTTTACATGCCCTTCCTGGTTACAACTCTCTCCCTTCCTCCCTCCAAAACTAACCACCATTATCACAAATTATATAGTAACCACTTCCTTTACATTTCACTATAGTATTCTCACCCAAATGTGCATTCTTAACTACTATTGTTCAGCCTTGCCCATTTTCAAACTTTTTTTCTGAAATAATTATAGATTCACAGAAAGTTGTGGAAATGCAATGGTCCCACTCACCCTTCACGCTTTATTCTCCAATATAAGCATTTTTGCATAACTACTGTACACTACGAGCTCCATGAAATTGCCACTGACACAATTCACAGAGCTTATTGGAATTTAATCAATTATATATTCACTCATTTATGTGTGTATGTGTGCTCATAGTGCAATACAATTTTATCACATGTGTACCTTTGTGTAACGACCACTGTGATCAAGATGCAGAACTGTTAACATCACTACAAGGCTTCCTTAAGTTACCTCTCTATAGACACAACCCTCTTCTCTCCCAAAACCCAATGCTGGCAACTATTAATCTATTTTCCATCTCTATGATTTCTTCAAGAATATTCCAGAATGGATCCACACATGATGTATTTTTCACATAACATAATTTCTTTGAGGTCCATTGACACTGCTGTCTGTAATAATAGTAATATTTCTTTTTGTTGTTGAGTAGCATTTCATTTACGGATGTATCAGTTCATTTATCCAGTTACTCATTGAAGAACATTTAGGTTGCTTCCAGTTTGTGGCTATTATGAATAAAGGTGCTATGAACATTTGTGTACAGATGATTGTGTAAACATAACTTTTTACTTCTTTGGGATAAATGCCAAAGAATGCAATTTCTGGATCATAGAAAGGAGTTAGTGAATTTTTAATTTTAGAAGAAATTATTAAACTCTTTTCTAGAATAACTCTATTTATATTCCTACCTGCAATATATGAGTTAGACTCCTTCTCTACACCCTTACTAGTATATTGTGCTTCCCATTTTTCACAATTTTGGTAAATTAAATTTCTTTTAATTTATAGACTCTTCTTCCATATTTTTCTTTCCCTTAAAATACGTTTGTTGAAAAACTCAGACAAGTTGAACTACAGAGTTTCCCGGTCTGGATTTTACTGATTTATATGCTAATGGTAAAGTTCATGCTCAGGTTCTCCAGCTGGATCCAAAAGCTTGATCAGATTTTAGTTTGACTCCTTTGGCAAGGCCTTAGGCAGAGGCATTTTCTTTCATCAAAAGATTCATAATGGTCTGGTGATCTCTGTATCTCTGATGATAGAACCATTGAAGCTCAGTGCTTACAACTATTGATGCTCAGAGTTTACATTCATTAATGGGGGATTAAAAATAGTTATGTGCTAATTATATACTTTTATTATATTTATTATATGAAATAATTTTATAAAGAAACTTTATTTACTATTGACGTACCCACTAGTACATTCATCTAAAAGAGGCAGAATAAATCTTCTTTATTTTCTTTTAGCAGTTTACTAGATGAAGTAGTTCTCTGTCATCCTGCAAAGGTGGCCAATTTTTAAAATATCACTAAGAATTTATGAGTATAACCAAATTGATTGGTTTTCTTAAAAGTTAGGTAATTATGATTTTTCTTATCACTAAAACTCAAATTATCCCATTTTGGGGCAGTGAGAGTCTCTTCAAGTTGACTACTGAGTCCTTTTGATAAAACTCAGTACTTTCTGATAACTTCCAGGCTATTTGCTCTGACAAAATCATCCAAACTTATACATTTTCTGGAAGAAACGAGGAATCAGCCATTATTTTAAGAAGCCCTGGTCTCTTTTAGTGGGAAATGATATTTTAATATCATGATCTCAGCAATAGGAATGCTCATTACCACTGCATTGGTCATTGTTTCTAAGACTTCTCAGTTACAGAGTTAGGATATAAAATAAAATACCACATGGGCTCTTACTGAGACTTCCAATTCAATTTCAGGACTGCAGAGTTTTAATCTAACCTTTTAAATAATATGTCTATATCTCCATTTCCACACCAAAGTCCTGGTTCTCAAGGACAAAGGAGGTAACAGAATTAGAATATTGCATGATTGTTCACTCCATAATTACATTATATATAAGAACATAGATGTACATTGCTAATGCTACTACCACCCATTGTGATTACTCAAAGTAATTCTTTACATATGTTATCCTCACTTTTTATCCTTCACTTCTTTTTTTAGAGTAGGAAAATTTATTGCAATCTGTATAATCAAAGAGTTATAAATCATATCTAGAATATAATTTAATCCCTCACTTATTTGCATGGTTTTGTTACATCTACATTGTTGCATATTATATACTGTATATAATATATATTGTTGACTATTATATAGTAGTCTCTCTCTTTGACCCTTATTTAATCTTTATTTTTCAGTAAGCATATATTTATCACCTACCACGGCTCCATCAGCTCATTTGTCTCTAGTCAGTTTGGTTGTCTGAAGCTTATTCTCTAGTAAATTCTGCTTAGAAGCAAAATTCCCTAAGTTCTTTTTGTCTATAAGATTTTGTATTCAAAGAGTTAGGACACGCCCCCCAAAACATGCTGCTTTGGTATATTGATTATTTTGACCTGAAGACACTTGAAAAACTGCAAACGCAGGGACAGGCCTTCTCTGAGCTCCTCTGATCAGCCCAACAACAGATCTTCCAAAAGGAATCCATAAATCCCTTCCCCCGGGAGTTTCATCAACCAAGCAAGATTGACTCTTACTACGGGAGAGAAGACTAGATATCCATACCACACCCAGACAAACTTTGTTGTAAACTATCATTTCTCCCATCTATTCTTCTAAGGACTCATTTATCTTTCCTAAAAATCATTTGCTCTCCCATAAGTTGCCTACATCTTCTCTCTCCCTCCCCTATTATGATGATATATAAACTCTCAAATCTCACAGTCTTTTTGGCTATTCATTTTCCCCTCATGATGCTCCTGTGCATGTAATATTAAAATTTAATAAATTTTTATTTATTATATTAATATTCTCATTAACCTACCTGTTGTCCGTTTATTTCATAGCCAGGCATCAAACCTAGGAGGGTAAAGCCTTTCCTCTCCTATTAGTGCTCTTTATACTTTGGAGTTTTGATTTCAAGGATATAACATCTTTCTTTTCTTGAGTATTTTAAATATGTTACTCCATTTTCTTTGTGTCTAATGAAAAATCTGAAAATAATATAACTTTTTCCCCTTATAATTCACATGTTCTTGCCTCGGTATCCAATGGCTGTTTTTCTTTTTCTTTTTAGTTCAAAAAGTTACTAGAATATGTCTTGGTATTTGCCATTCTGGGTTGATTAGTCTCAGGTACACAGAGTCCTTCTTCAATAAGTAATTTCAAATCAGAAAGTTTTCCTGATTAATTATATTATTTGGTTCCCTTGCTTTCATTTTCTTCTTTAGGGATTGAATATGTTGAATCTTTCTTTCAATGTCTACAGTATTGGCCATATTTCCTTCTCAAACCGTTTTTCTATTCCTTAGTTGTTTTTTGACTTTAAGCATTTTCTTTCTTTTCCTTTTTACTTCTCTTAAGGCACTATGTGCTTATTCACTTTTCTGTGTCTTCTAGTTTAGTGTTCAATTCTGAAATTCTTTCTTTCTTTCATTCTTAATTCTTTCTTGGCTTCTATCACCTCCCCAGCAGAGAGGCTGGCTCCAGGATAAGCCCACCAGATTGCAAGAGTGAATGGAGCTGAAACTTCTTTTAAAAGCTAGTTTGGTCTGGCTTAAGGGACTGAGACAGCAGGGGCTTTTGCTACTTGGAGGAATTTGGACTAAGCAAAAAGCTGACAGGCATTCTATATTCAAATCTCCATGAAATCTTTGAGATGTTGAGCAGGACATTATGTGCCTTGTAAAGCCACAGTGTTTGCCTCTACTTAGAGAAAATTGTCGTAATTTATAATAACTTCATTCTCTGCGGGAAAACACTCAGGGACAATCACCTTCAGGGCCTTTCCTCCAGAATTCTAGGACTGCAGCAGAGATCATTTTGAGAATAACTTTTCAGAAAAGCATAACTTAACCCTTGACGGTCTCTTGTTAAGCATCTGTAGTGTTAGGGAAGGGGCCTGGAAATGACAGAGCACCTACTCTGCATCACCTTATATTTATTACAGAATTAAATTCTCCCCTATAAGGTCATGAAACTATTTTAATCATCACCATCTTAAAGGGGAAGAAACTAAAAATCTGAGAATTTAAGCACTTGTCTAGTATTACACAGAGAGCAGTATTTGAATACAGGCTTGTTCTAACTTCAAGACCACAAATAATTTTACCTTCTATTTGAAATTTGAAAAAGCAGCAAAAACAAAAACCAAGTTTTTGTTTTTTTTTCCCCCTGACTTCTTAATTTACCTGCTCTTTGCTGTTTTATTCTAAGTTATCTTTCAAATGCTGGCAACGTGAATTATTCTCTCCATAAGATTTTTCCTTCGTATCATTAGGCTCCTCAGATTCTGAAAGAATTTGAAAGGTAGCAGAATATGCCATCCAAAAAATATGCCACTTTGGTATACTAATTATTTGAGCTGAAGGCAGTTGAGGATGAAACATTTAAAAAGCACTCGGCCCTTCCCCTATTTACTTAAAAGCAAGACATAAATTTACAAAGGAGCTTCCCCTCTCTTCTCTACCAGAAAAGACAGAAATTAACCCTCAGAGACAATTCTAGACTCTTATCATTCCAGTGACCACCAGAGGAGTCTGTTTAACTCATCTTACTAAAACTAGGCCTTATCTACTACTAGTTTTCCCATATATTTATCTTCCCACAATTTGCTGCCCTAGAAACTCAAAGTTCTTTTCCACGTTCTTATCACTTCTCTAAAAATGTCGTGCTCTTTTGTTGAGATGCAAAGCCCAAGTTCTAACCACTCCCTTGAGTTATTCATCATTGACTACTCCCAATGTATACATGCAATGCAATGTCAACTTCTGTTTGTTTGTTTTTTTCTTGTTAAATTTTCTTTTGTCAGGCTAATACACAGGGCCTGAGAACCTAAGATGAATAGAGACAAAATATTTCTTCCCTCTTCTACAAACAAAACATGTAAATGACAACTAATATGTATATAACATGGCATAGTTATCTTAGTGTTCTAAAACTACAAAGTTAATGTTTGCTCATGTTTCATGTTCATCACAGATCCACAGTTAGGATGCTATATCTTTACTGCACTGATGTGGGGGCTCTGGCCAATGAAACAGCCACCATCTTAAGTGTTTCCTGTCTCCATGACTAGAAGAAGAGATTGTATTAGTTCTCAAGTGCTGCCATAACAAAATAACACAGACTGGGTGGCTTAACCAACAAACATTTCTGGAGCCTGGACGTCTAAGATCAAGGTACTGGCAGGACTGGTTTCTCCTTAAACTTCTCCCCTTGGCCCATAGATGACTGCATTCTTGCTGTGTCCCTATGTGGCCTTTCATCTGTGTACATACTTCGCTGGTATCTGTGTCTCTTCTTATAAGGACACTAATCTTATTGGATTAGGCCCCCTACCCTATGGCCTCTTTTAACCTCAATAACTTCTTTAAAAGTCCTATCTCTAAAAGTAGTCACACTGGAGGTCAGGGCTTCAATATATGCATTTTTTGGAGGGGTCAAAATTCAATAACCTCACTCCTATTTTTAGGCTGCTGCAGAGACTGCCTTTAAAAGGCTGACAATATGAGAATGAAAAAGGAATTATCAAGGAGCACATATAATGGAAATCTGAGATCTGGGATGAATAGAAATACACCCATTGTAGACTCATTCATTGTCCATTAGGTTTCATTCATGCCTCAACAGAGAAAAATTTCAAAAACATAAAGAGCAAAGAAAAACAGACTCTGTTTTTCTCTGTCAAACTTCTTCAGAGATATTGTTGAATACAGAGTAATGCAATCCTGTTTAACTAGGCTTTCTTTTCCACTTACCCAGGGCCTCATTTGGTGGGATGGACAACAGGAGAATATTGCAGACTTCAACATGAAGTGGAAATTATGAAGAAGTCTTTTTAGCCTGGACCAGAAATCATTTCTCAAATGCAGAAAAATGAGCCAGTTTACACATATCTCCTAATGAGACCAGCCCTTTCATATTAAAGCATGGATACAGGTAAATAAACTTAAAAGAAAAACATAGAATAATGCCCTCTGCCTCCAAAGATGTTCCTGAAACCCATGAACATGGTAAAAGTGTATGTAAAACCCTTACATGGTAAAAGTGACATTGCAAATGTGATTAATGTGAGGATCTTGAGGAGGGGAGATTATTTTAGATTATCCAGGTGGGCTTAATGCAATCACAAGGGTTCCTCTGAGAGGGAGATAGGATAGTCAGAGTATGGAAGAAATCTGATGATGCTACATTGCTGACCTTGGAGATGGAGTAAGGGCCCAGGAGTCAAAAAATATAGGCAGCCTCTAGAAAGTGGAAGTAGATTCTCCCCTAAAGTTTTCATTAGGAATGCAGACTTCCACACTCAATTTCAGCCCACTGAAATCCATTTCAAACTTCTGACTATTAGGTTTGTAAGATAACACATTTGTGTGCTTAAGCCACTAAATTTATAATCTATTACAGCAGCAACGGAAAACTAATAGAAAAGTTTGATCCATAGAGCCTCCAAATAGGGTTTAAAATAGAGGATTCTTTTTTACGCTGAGTTATATTCCAGTGTGTGTATGTGTGTGTGTGTGTGTGTGTATCTATACACACCATTTCTTCTTTATCCATTTGTCCATTGTTGGACATTTAGATTCTTTCCCTAATTTGGCTATTGTTGATAATGCTGCTATAAACATTGGGGTGTGTGTATCTTTCTGAATTAATATTTTTGTATACTTTGGGTAAATACCTGGTAGTGCAATTGCTGTATCATAGGGTACACAATGGGATATTACTCAGCCCTAAAAATGAATGAAATCTTGCCACTGCAATGATGTGGATGGAGTTAGAGAGTATTATGCTAAACTAAATCCATCAGAGAAAGACAAACACCATATGATTTCACTCACGTAGAATTTAAGAAACAAAACAAATGAATATGGGGGGGGGGGAAGAGAAGCAAACCAAGAAACAGACTCTTAACTATGGAGAACAAACTGATGGTTACCAGAGGGGAGGTGGGTGGGAGGATGAGTTATTTAAGTGTTGGGGATTAAGGAGGGCACTTGTGATGAGCACCAACCAGTGTTGTAGTTAAGTGTTTTTGTTTTTTTTTTGTAGTTAAGTGTTGAACCACTCCATTGTACACCTGAAACTAATATTACACTGTATGTTAACTGGAATTTAAATAAAAACTTGAAGAAAAAAAATAAAAATAAAATACAGAATTCTGCCCGCTGTATATTTACACCACTGACAACAGAAACCATTCTGAAACTTACTCTCAAATCTTTTTCTCATGCCAAGTCACCTAGGGAGTTTCAAATGTTCCAATTAAACCACAGATAGATTATGACACTTCTTCTTGCTCTCTTTTATATAAAAGACAAACAGTTCATAAAGCTTTGATACAATATTGCATTTTTATTTTTCTGACTTGACCCTTGGGCCTATCCCAGACATGTCATTGGCTGACTTGTCAAAATCTTGCATCTTTCTTTGTGTTTGACAATATGTTCTCATTCTCTCTCTGTCTCTGTTTCTCTCTCTCTCTCAGCCTCCCCAGTGCACACACATATACACACACCCTTCTCTTTTGGGAAAATATATTTATCACTGTTCCCAATCTTTCAGCATAATCCCTTAGGGCACATCAAAGTTGGAGCTACACTCACCATGCCCCTAGGCCCCTGTGACTTTGTATTCATTCACACATATTTGTTTATTCAGTATATTTATTGAACTCAGACTCTGAAGTCAGACTGCTCAGGTTCAAATCCTACCAACTCCTCTTCATACATTGTGTGAATTTTGATATTCAAGTTAATTACCTTTTTGCCTCATTTTATCATGTTTACTATGGGAATAATAGCAATAACTGTCAGAGAAGGTTGTTTGTGAGATTTATAAGGAGAGAGTAGACAAGTAATTGGAATAGCAACTGCCACCAATGCTGCAATAGTGAACACAACACAGCCCCTGTTGTCAAGGAGCTTTCTAGTGAGAGAGTCAGTAAGAAAAGAGGTCAGTATGACTCAGGGTGGATGCCTCAGTGGACAGGCTCTGGGAGCACATAGGAGGATGCAGAACCCTAGAGGTGGATGCTGTTAGGTAAGGTCACTTAAGGAAGTAATTCCTCAACTGAGACCTGGAAAACAAAACAAGTTGGCTGGGTAAATGGAAGAATTAGAGAAAGATGCTGTGATGTGGAACAGCCATAAAAGAGAAAAGAACAAAAGGAGGTTGTGGGTAGTGAGAATTAAGTAGAAAGATGTTCCCTACATGATGGACAGGATGTATAGGAAGGACAGTATCTTGGGTTAGGTACTTGATATACTGAAAGGCTGCAAATTGAATCCTGTTTTCAGCATAATATGCAAATTCAAGATTATCGTTCCTATGTAATAGAGATTGAGTGGGAATCCATGCTTCTGATTCCTACATAACAGGAATATACATAGTCACAAACTCTTAGGCCACCATGATTAAATCTAGCCAAGCCTGTCATACATGCTCTGCTAATACAAAAGATATCATTTTATTTTTCTGAAGAAAAATGTCTTGACAGACCACCTTGAAATCTAGATGACAACTCAGTCATCCAATAATAAGAAAATCACAACTTAATGTTATTTATAAGAATTCTATACAACAAAATGTCTAGAGTTTTTCAACCCTGGTTAGACATTAGAATTACCTATGGAGATTTCAAAAATTACCTTTTCCTAGGCTTCATCTCAAACCAATTGAAATAGAATATCTATGAATGGGATCAGTTCATTGGCAGGTCTTAAAATTTTCCTAGGTGATGGTAATGTGCAGCCAGGGATGAAAATTACTGACTTAGGTAATTTAAAGATTTTAAAGAGTAAGATTTTAAAGAGTTTTGAAATATTCTAAATTTTTCTATTAAGTGAAACATTCTAATTTAGATTATTGTTTCAACTCAAATTTGTTGGACAAAAAGGGTAGAGATGATCAAGCTCTTAAGTTGGTAAAATGGGAGCTATTATTTTAATGATTAAATTGATTTTGTGGTTTGGATTGACTTTCTACCTTCATGTATATTCACAGTCAAGTTATTGACTTCGATTTTTTTATTACTTTATTTTGTTTTTAAAGATAATATTAGGGGTTGTTTTGATAAAACCCCTCTGACATTTTATTTTATTGCCAAACTGAACACACCATTAATAGGAAATGGACAGTGTGCATTTATGCACTCATTTATTTTGAAGAAAAAAAAATACATGTATGTCAGTCAAGAAACAAGTCATGGGCTGCAGAAAAAAAATGTCCTGCTGAACAGAAAATTAGGCAATGGGTAGGAAACAAAGGGCACCATAATGGAACTCTTTCAAGCTTGAATTAGGTTACTGACTAATGAGGATCCTGCAGGGAACAGTGATAAGGGGGCTGGATGTTTATTAAAGAACTATTCATGTAAATTACCTGACTGATGGTGTTGCTGGCAAGGCCCCTAAGATCCCCCTGATAAGGCAGGACCTAAGGGGCAGCAGTCATTAAGCAATTTAGATGCAGAATCATCTGAAAAGAAAATTAAGAATTTTATTTACATGTACTCCAGGAGAAGAGCTGGCATTATTTATCAAAAGAAAGATACTTTGGCAAATATGCCCTAAGAAATTAGACCTGATGACAGACAATTTAAAAAGAAGTATCTTTTATTTGCAGTTCATCTACAACAGTGCCATGCATTAATGATGCAGTGACACTGTGCAATTAGTAGCAAGTCTAGCTAATGCCTGGAGTTAGAGAGAAAGAAAAGTAGAGGACAAAGGCATCTCAGATCCTCTTCCAAGTTTGTGTGTGTGTGTGTGTGTGTGTGTGTGTGCATGTATGCATGTATATGTATATACATATACACATACATGGTTTTTTTTCCCTCTCCTTTCTTTCCTAAAAATTCTCCCTCTTTAAGAGAGGGGAGAAAATCCTCTAGTTTCTACAGGGGACATTTAGTTTTCATTCATTCCATTTGTAGTTAGTGAGAGATTTCCAAGTAATGTAACTTATTCTAGGCACTGAGTGTTCAGCAATGACTTGAACACAACCCCTGTTACTGAGAAAAATTTAAAACAGACATGAAACAAATAATTACAGCAAGTATAGGGGGGAAATTGTGCCTCAGTGGAAAATTATGCTTGCTTGCTTGCTTGATTGATTGATTGACTTTAGTGAGTAAAGAAATAGAAGTTTACTAAGTAAAGATACAGAGAAAGCTCTCGGATGTGAGAGGGGTCCTGACAGGGTTGTCCACTATGCATTATTTAAATCTAACATATCTTCCAGCTATTCATTGCCTTTCAGCTATTTCACAACTCCGTAAATTGTAGATAACTGGTAAACAATGCAAAATAATCCTTGCCTACAGACAGGTGAACTCTGTCCTGTCCAATGGCAGTTCAACTGACTTCTCTCTCTCTCTACTATGTAAGAGGTTAGTTTTACTCCCATTTGTACCTTTCTTTCAATATTCCTGATCTATAAATATGTCTGGTTTTCAATTTCTTCTTTGATTTGGTATAATATCTTTGCTGGTTTTCTCAGGAATGAGTTAAACAAAATCCTTAAAATGTCTATTCGCAGCTCTATATGAGAGTTGTGATTTTATACTCTTTTGGAACTATTTTTTAACAGTAGATTTCTCTTCAGTGTGGCAGACTGAGAATGGGTAGCAATATCCCCTCTCTCTCCAAACACATGGACTTGCTGGATAAACTTTTTAAAAACAATTGTAGATACACAGCCAAGCTCAAAACTAAGGAAGGAAAATCTCCAGCTGACAGAAACAAAGAAGTCACCAACAGCCACAGCTATGAGCCAGAGCTGAAATCCTGCAGCGCACAGAGGCACTGGGTTAATGCATCTCTCACAGGTGAGTTTTATGTTTGTGCATGCCCAATACTTGGTGATAAGGTAGAAAAGGTCTCTTCCATAGGGCTGGAAGCCAGAAAGAAGTTGTGATATATGTATGCGTAGGGGAAACTCATTGCAAGCAGCCTGCCCTTGGCCACATGGAAAAACTGAATCATCATGAACAGGTAGGGACCTAACACTTATGCTATGCAGATGAAAGGTCTGAATTTGAGCATTTATTTGATTAGAAGCCTCAATTCAAGAAACTAAGCTTAAAAACCATGCAGAACCAGTGAATCCTGTGAGGACCCAAATAGAAAGATTTGGGAATATTTTTAGCAAAATCTGTTGAAAGTTGAACTTAGGCAATTGCAGTAAGGATCTAGAAAAGATAAGATGGAGCCAAGAGATCTTTAGGAGGCCAAACAACTAGGACTAGCCCTTGATAGGATCAGGGAAAGAGGGATAGCTGTCTACAATAATTCCTAAGGTTTTGACTCCAGTAACAGATGTCATTAATAAGAATGGGGAGAAAGAGAGAGAGAGAGAGAGAGAGAGAGCGCAAACAGGTTGAAGTAGGGATAGAGATGATGACAGGTCCAATTTTGTGTTTTTGTTTGTTGCCTTTAAGGTCCAGTGGATTCGCCCGGAAGGCATGTCTGCAACTCAGGGGATAGTCCAGGATAGAGAAAGAAATTTGGGTATCAACAGGTAGTAATAGGAAGAATGGGATTTCCCAGGGAAAATGTGACAAGTAAGAATAAATGAGAAATAAAGATAGCTCTGAGGGACATGAACATTCAAGGACTGAACTGATAAAAGGAAGTCCACAGAGTAGATTGAAAATCAGTAGCCAGTGAAGTACGAGGAGAAAATAGGATCATAAAAGGAGTTTCCAATAAGAGGCCACCAATGATTAAGAAGATTATAATTGAAAAAAAAAAGAATATAATTTAAAGCTATCTACTGGTCTTGACAAGTACGAGGTTGTTTGTGGTGACAGTAAGGTTCACTTCTGTCTTCTAGTCAAGTAGTAAGGGGAAAAGCCAGATTTCAGTGGTTAAGAAGTAAATTCTTCTTTCTAGAGCCCTCTTCTGCTAAAGTTGGCTTAGTTTCTCCTTAACAGTATTACCCCTTTCAAAGACTGAGACTTGAGAGATGAATTGCCAGCACTCTTCATTCATTCATTCATTCATTCATTCATTTGTTCATTCAATATTTATCATGAACGTACTATTATGAAGAACTCAGCTAGGCAGTGGGGTGTAGGAATCTATATTACCCAATCTTTAACAAAAGGAGTTTAAAATAAGTAGGCAGATAAACAGTTACAACACAGGACAGGCTGTACATAAGGCCTTATGAGAGGATGCCCTATGATAGTTTGGAAGTGGAATCAGGAAGCACTCACAAGAGGAGTTGATTTTATGAACTGAGTTTTAAATAATAGCAGTTAATTTATGCAGCACTTATTAGGAACCAGCTTCTTTTTTTTTTTTAAAGATTTTATTTATTTATTCATGAGAGACACACACACACACACACAGAGAGAGAGAGAGAGAGAGAGAGAGGGGCAGAGACACAGGCAGAGGGAGAAGCAGGCTCCATGCAGGGAGCCCGATGTGGGACTCGATCCCAGGTCTCCAGGATCAGGCCCTGGGCTGAAGGCAGCGCTACACCGCTGAGCCACCCGGGCTGCCCAGGAATCAGCTTCTATTCCAGATACTAAACATTTAACTCATTTTGCCTTCACATCCCCACTAACCCACATTTTTCAGATAAGAAGGAAAAACAGAGTTCCTGTGTGTTTACCTAGGAACACAGAGCTAGAAAGTGATAATGCTCGATTTGAATCCAGGAACTGTGCTTGCAATATCAGGGCTTAAAACCATCATTCTCCACTGCCTTTTAAAAGACAGCTTGGAATTTGTTCACTGGATAAGATGGGAACAATTATTCCTAATCCAAGAAAGGGCATGCATTAAGACAAATATGGGGGAACATAAACAATTATGCTGGCTTTCACTTACAACTACTCTGGGGAAAAATTATCTCATGGTTTATGTCATCCCAATCTTAACTGCTATCTAATTCAGATTATGCCTTTTATTTTAAATCTGGTTTGTTGATTTATTCTCTGGATAGTCTCTCTTCTACTGAACTCCAGCTGCCTTTACCCATATGGTCCACCACAAGAACATCTTTGTCTCCTTTAACACCTTCCACTATCTTCCCTTCCATGCTGCCTGACTTTACTCCAGCTCTAAGAATTTTCAAATTTCCTCAAAAATTTCTCTTCTGTCTAGCTTGTGTGTCATCACTATGGCATACTTCCAAAGGAATAGAAATTTGATGACGTGCACCAGTGCTTCTGAATGTCCAACCAATTAAAACGGAATTTATTGCCATTTAAATGTACTCATAATCTCCCTTCATTATTCATTGTTTTTTTTATATTTGTGATTCATAATTAATAGTAAAGTTATTGATTGCCATTCTTTTCTTTTAAAGGAGGGTACTTTGAAAATTTATTTTATTATTATTATTATTTTTTAGTAATCTCTGCACATAGCATGGGACTCAAACTCACAACCAAATAACAAGATTATCACATTCCTCTGACTGAGCCAGATAGGCACCCCAAATGCTACTCATTAATAGATGGTTCCTAAAGTCCATATATTTAGAAAAACAAACAAATACTCTCTAAACTTAGTTCTGTGTACAAACAACTTGCCACTTATCTAAGGGATTACCAGTAGGGACACTTTGGAGAGCAGAAAAAAGCTTCTATTAACTATACTGCTGGGTAACAGGCTTAAACCAGAAATGTTCTAGGCAAGCCAGGACATATGGCCACCTTAATTATTTACATAACTTCCTTCTTTTCTGTAAAATATTTGTTAAGATAATGTTCAAATTAACCAGGATAATTTTAAGCAAAGGATTTTTTTTTAATTTTTTTTTTATTTTTTTAAATTTTTATTTATTTATGATAGTCACAGAGAGAGAGAGAGAGAGAGAGAGAGAGAGAGAGGCAGAGACACAGGCAGAGGGAGAAGCAGGCTCCATGCACCGGGAGCCCGATGTGGGATTCGATCCTGGGTCTCCAGGATTGTGCCCTGGGCCAAAGGCAGGTGCTAAACCACTGCACCACCCAGGGATCCCAAGCAACAGATTTAAATTTGGAGGAATGCCTTAAAACCCATCATTCCTCAGATTCTACATCTGCCTTTCTTCATCCACATAATGATGTACCTTACCTGACACCCAGAATACAACATTTTTAATACCTTACCAATACAATAAAATTTATTTTCAGAAATAACCATTTGATAATGAGTAATAACCATATTTTCTGGATTTGCTCTTTGGCTTTTAAACAATAATTAAAAATAATTCATTTCAATTTTAAAGATATTCAAATTCAGTAAACTATTTCATGTGTGAAATACAATTAATTTGTGCTTACCAAACAAAAGTAGTTTGTGTTTACCATTTCACTGTTTTAAAATCAATTACCAATAAAAATTCAAAGTAGTTGCATAGAATGACAGAATTGGAAGTAACTCAAGTTGTCCCTTTGTCTTTAGAATCCATGTGCTATCATTGCTTCTTATGAATGTACTACTTACACACAAGAATATGTAGTACCAGGTGTTGGAGACATGAACAATGCCCAAGTGACCTCAAACAATTCCTCACTGTGTACACTGACTCTCAAAACAAGTACATGTAGTAACCCTGTATGTCAGGGGTCATAGCTTGAATTCACTTCAATGTAAAACACAATGCTTATTAGAGGCTAAGTAATACAAATGTGCTATTTTGAAACATACATATATAATCTTAAGATCAATGCTGCAGCAATTATTTAAAACTTAAACCAATGAAAGATTTGTGAGGAGTAGTACTATCTCACTGACATAATTTCTAATTGTCGGCCCACAGTGATAATAAAAAACCAGACTGACTTTTAGTTGGTTTATATTATTTTTTAGTTCCATACAAACTATGCACTCTTTGCCTGTACTGGACAGACCGCTCCTACTAGCCCACTCTTGGTCAGGCAGTTTCCATAAGACTATGGCAGTCCCTTCAGTCCATCCAACTGCTCCTTCCTCTGAGCTCTAGACCACTTTTCCTTAGGTTTATCAGTTTATTTTGATGTGCCTTGTGTCTGTCTTTACAGTTAAGATGACTCGTAATAACATGACATTAAAAAACAAGCATGTTTAGATCTTGTGCTAAAAACTAGAACATAAAGTCCCCAAGGAGGAGGCAGATTCAACCTTCTCAACCTCAAAGTGGGAATTCACTATTCTTCACTTATTTGTTTTATCCTCACCACTAAGGCCCACCCCAACTATTATGGTATAAATCCAAGTTAGTATTGAGCAGCTTCATCCAAGCTCATCCCAGGCTGAAGCAGACAAAGTATTAGTTTCCTAAGACTGCTGCATAAATAATCACAAACTTGGCAGATTAAAACAACAGAAATTTATTCTTTCACAGCACTGGAGGCCAGAAATTCAAAATCAAGGTGTCGGCAGGGCCATACTCCCCCCATATGCTCTAATGGAGAATCCTTCCTGCTTCTTCCAGCTTCTGATGGCTCCAGGCAATCCTTGGTTTGCATCTGCTAACTCCAATCTCTTTCTGTGTCTACACATGGCCTTCTTTCTATGTTCTCCTCTTCAAATCTGTGTTTTTTCCTTATGGAGACCTCTGTCTTTGGACTTAAGGCCCTCCCTAATCCAGGATGGTCTCATCTCAAGAGATCTCTAGATCTTTAATTACACTTATAAAGACTCCTCTTAAAAATAAGGTTAAATTCACAGGTTCTTGGGGCTAGGAATGAATATATTCTTTGGGGGATGGGGCACTATTCAACCTACTACAGGCAGTGACAGTGTTGGCAAGCTAAGAACCTTCCAGAGATAAGAAGTTGGACAAAAAAGAAGTCTCCTTTGTAAAATGAGGACTGTTAAAAATTGAGTTGATTTTTATCCTACTGACCAAGAATTCTATCCTGGAGTCAAGATCATTGGAAAGAGACTGAAAAGTACCAAGAACTCAAGAGGCCAAGAAAGAGAGGCTCAGGTTTGTGTTTGGTATTGCCCAGAGGAGAGTATCACAGAGAATACTATGGGTGGGCAGAGTATGGACAGGAAAATTTGTAGCCTTTCCTGGTGCATGCACTGGGACAGGTGACTGTTGACCTGGTTTCTCTTATGAGGGAGGAGGGTAGACTAGCATGGAAACCATAAGGTACTCAGTATGAATTGTTGGGCCAGGTGAAGTTGGGAGCAAAGGCTGAACATGGCATGGTTGTTCTGGAGATGGCTTTTCCTTGAAGAATAGTCTGGGCCCTTTTCTGTCATCTGTCAGGATACCCCCCCCCCCACCCAAAAAGAAAGCACTAAAAAAGGGCTCTTTCACATTGAAAGAGCTCTGGACTTGATGGTCCATGAACACTCAATGAGCTCATTTTTCCTTCCTTCTAAGTTACTCCACTCCCGTAGTAGCAAATTCACATTCATTATCTTGTCACAACTGTGCTAAAGGGTAAATTTTAAAATAATGCTGCTCTGCACCACAGCCCTAATTGCCTCCAAACTATTGTATGCTTGCTTTCTTAGCAAGTGTACAAATGAAGTCAGAAGATGTGGCTGCATTTGTTTTTCAGCTTGTTCAGCTCAGGGTGCATACTGGAAAAATCAGCGCAATTTCCAAGTGCCCTAAAGGTTCAAGATGAAGTTAGCTATTACCTCTCCCAACACCAACCAGATGGAGCTAGATTTCTAATAACTACCACAAATTTTCCCAAAAAGATACATATTTTCAAAAACAATTTCCTGGCCTTTTTTTCTGTATTCCCCAAAAATGAACTTCCTTTCTCATCAACTTTTGATGAATGACCAGAAATCTTATTTACAATGTCTGTGAGGGGGGGATATGATTTCTTTAGGCCTCCTTACCCCCATCACACCAGAGCAGCAATAGTTCTGAAACCCATCAGTGCAACAGTGATTTTCAAAGTCATCTTTTTATTTATTTTTCAAAAATAGTGTACTGGACATTTATTTTTCTCTTTGATCATTTTATAATATCTTGAATTTGAATTATAGTTCCTGGGCTCAAAGTCTTTGTATCATAATTATAGAGTTATAGAAGTCTGTTATGATGTTGGTCATTGAGTAATAATATCTTGGGATCTTATAAGAGAGCAAGATGGAGAAACCAAATTATTAGGGTTCAAGAATTGAGAGAAGAGTAGATAGTGGAGTCTCAAGAAATTTGTGAGTAATAGAGCTAAATGAGACTTAAAAAAAGATTTTATTTATTTATTTGAAAGAGAGTAAGAGTACAAGCAGGGATGGGAGAGGGACAGGCAGACTTGTTGCTGAGTGCAGAGCCTGATGTGGGGCTCAATCTCACCACCTTGAGATCATGACCTAAGCCAAAATCAAGAGTTGGATGCTTAACCAACTGAGGCATCCAGACACCCCTAAAACTATATGGGACTTATGACAAGGTATATAATCTTTCTGAGTTTAAACTTATTTAAATTATCATTATATTGTTATACTTCAAACTAACGCAACATTGTATGTAACTATATTCAAATTTTTAAAGATTCAAAATAAATAAATTAAATTAGCTAAACTAGAATTTTTTTTTCAGTAAATATTAGCTTTCTTACCCCACCCCCCCATACTTTACAAGATTAATAGAGAATCAAAATATGCCATGAAGATTCTTTGGTTGCTAGAGGCAGAACTGACAGGCTAAGTTGGGGGAAATGAAATAATTTCTCAAAAGGATAATAGAATTAAAAGAAAAGCTGAAGAACTAGGTCTTGGGAAAATACATGAGCCAGTGCAAGGTTAGAGGATGCAGGGGGAAGAATCTAATGGTCTGCATGTTCCAACAAGTCTCAGGGATGAAGGTATGCTAACCACTTTCAATCTTGTACTACTCAGATAAGATTCCTGTTCCAGGGGAGGAGAATACCTGATTTACTGGCCAGGATCACATAACGACTCATTAGCAAGAAAAGGGAGGGCAGGGCATCTTGATTTACAATCCTAGTAGCCCTTAACGGAGAAGACATTGCTCTGCAAAATTGGGGTGTTATTATCTGACAAAACAGAAATAGCTAACTAAGAACGCAAAAACAATGGATCCTACAGTGTTTGGTTATCTACATAGTACCACATAAATGCCAGTTACAATCATTATGACTAGCAGTGGAGGGAATTAGGGGGGAAAAAAAGGAAAAGTAGGAAATAGCTTAAATTGGAAGTTTAAACTGGAAGTTACCAAAATATACAAAATGGTGGCTAGAGGAATTGGTATGTTTAAACATATTCCAGTGAAGAAGGAGAAACTGAAACTGAAAACAGGTTAATAACTGAGGACTGAGGATCCAGAGGAATAGGTGGGGGATAGATTCCCAAGGGTGGAGGGAATGGCCTAGGCCAACACTCTCCTCTCTGAATTAGGAAGGAGGGAACAAAGAAGAAAAGGAAAGAAGGAAAATATCCTGGTGGAGATAAATTGAGACACTGCTCATCCAGTTCATTTTCCTAATGTTTTCTAACAAATAAAAGGTTGTTCCCAAAGTTAGGAGGAGCTGCAGAGAACACTGGGGAAAGAGAGAAAAGAAAACCTGAAATATTTTATAATTTTGAAGCAGAAAACATTACAGTTGCCAGAATTCACATACTAACAGAGTAACATGTTATCCTAATTCCTGGTCGTCACTCAGTATTTCTCTGATATATTTTCAGAGTATTCTGTAGGTGAGAGGTACCCATCCACATTGCAGGCTGCCTTCTCTATATGAAATTGTATAGTAAATAATTTAACCTTACTAAAAAAGAGGTCTAGCCTTTTCTTTCAGCTCCTGTAAGACAATCTTTGGTTGTGGTCCTTGAGCTAGCCAAATTATTAACAATATGAATAAGGGTAGGGGCTGGCCATTCCAGAAAGACCATCAGTGTGATTTAGGGTGGGGACTTTGGATTATATAATATTAGTTGACCCTGAGACTAAGATTAACCACACAGAAAATTAATCAATCATATGAATATAACAGAGTCCCAATAAAAACTCTGAGCACCAAGGCTTAGATGAGCTTTCTTAGTTGACAATACTCTCTGTGTATTGTCACATATTGGTGATGGGAACATAATATGCCCTGAAAAGCATGGGGAGAAAAAATTTGAGACTTATATTTGACATTTCCCTGTATCTGCCCTATGTGCATCTTCCCTTGGTTGACTTTTAGCCTGTATGCTTTCCTTGGGATAAACTATACCATGAGTATACCAAGACGTTTCAGTGAGTTCTGTGAATCCTTCTAGCAAACTATTGAAACTAGGGGTTGGCAAAACAGAGGCACACTACATGTTGTAAAAATGCTTCCTGCTTGTTGACCTGGAAAGAAACATGAGACCAGGGGGGCAGGAGCGGAGTGGAAGCTAAAGAAGACCTGCCACTTGGAATTTTAAGTTTGAGATCCACAGCAGGACCTGCCTGGCAAGCTACCCTTTACATCAGTGTGCCGCGCAAGGGCACCAGAGATGACAGGTATAGCCTATAATGTGCAGAGTGGAGAGGCATGGCATTCACTCAGTCCTTTTCAGAAACCGCCTTGTTCTATCAGATTCTCCTACCTCCAGCACACCCACATTGGTCACTTATCTCTGGAGTCCACCCAACAGAAATTACCTCCCCACATGCATAAAAAGATCCCTGTCCTCTTACATACCCAAGGACCCAGCCCTCTACACACATGGAGACTCACCCATCATTGCAGCAGATTTGAAATGACCATAAATTTTCAGACATTTTTCCCAATGAAAGATGGGATGCTCTATTCTTTTTAATCTGGGAAGGCTGTATGACTGCTTTAATCAAAAGAACATGGCAGAAGTGACATTGCCATTTTGAGGTCTCAGGCCTTGAGAAACACAGCTTCATTTTCATATCTTTTAGAGCACTAGCTCCAGGGAAGCCAGCCCCCCCATAAGAAGCTCAAGCTAACCCCTTGGAAAGATGACTGGGCAGCCTCAACTGTTCCAGCCAGCTGAATCCAGCCAAACACGAGTGAAGCCCTCTTGACCATTCCAGCATCAGAAAATGCAATGTAAAGAAGCAACAAACTTCTAGAACTGAGACAGTGGATATATGACCCAGGAAAGACATTGTATCATCTAGTTGCCTGAGCCATCCCAGCTGAGGCCACAGTCATGCAGGGGCAGAGGTGAACCATCTCTGCTATGTCCTGTGAAGATTTCCGACCCATAAATCTGTGAGATACAATAAAAGGATAATTATTTTATGAAACTAAGTTCTAGGAAGTTTGTTATACAACAATAGACAACCATAACATTCCTTCATAAATGAGGCCCAGTCTTTCGTACATAGGTCTCTGCCTTCTCATGCCTGGTTCTCTCTCATATGCAGAGCTGCGCTCATCTCACAGCCACAAAGAACCAATCCTGTTATATGCACAAGAATTCAATCCTCTCCTACCTGGGGTACTTGTCCTTTCACCACACAGGGACAGAGCCCTTTCATATGCAGGGATGCAACCTCTTACACCCACAAAAAACCTAACATTAACATACATACAAGGATTGAAACGTCTCCCATCTGGGGACTGAGCTCTCCTACACCTGGAAAACCATTCTCTTATGCCCACTTGGAAAGTGGTGCTCATTTTGATGGCCTGCCCTCCATGCTCAGATCTCTCTCTCTCTCTCTCTGAATTATTCAGTCTTTCCCTCCCTCCCTTCTTTCCACCCATCCTCACCTCATACACATACATGCAAAGATCCAGCAGCCCCCTTGAACACTGTCTTTCTCTTTTTAGCTACAACTAACACTTAACAGTGGCCTTGTAGAGCCTATGATGTGACCTTTGGAGTCTGATGTATAAATGACTTCTAATGATAGATATTTCAGACCCCTTAGGAGAAAAGGGCGACGATAGATTAGATTGTTGGTCAAATGAGTCAGGTTTGAGGGTGATGTCTGGGGCCATACTGTAACAAAAGGAGTACATACTGACCAGAAAACTCAAGATCTAGAATGACCATTCTTGTCTTTGACAAGTGGCCTTACTTCACAGTGTGTAGTTTCTTTATAACAAAAATGGGCATAATCACTCTATAGACTGTACCCTCCAAAACCATTGTTGACATGCTTTATTTAGTGTCTCTTGTCCCTTCAGTAACAACCATATACTAAATGACTAGTGAAAAAGAGGCAGAACACCCCAACTCACTCCGTGATGCTGGGAGTTTACATTTTGAATAAAGGAGGAAAAGTCTTCGTAAGTTACCTAACTTCTGAGTAAGAATAAACAGCCAACAGACAGGGATTTAGTAAATGATACATTTCCTAGAATCCTGGATCCACTAACAACTATCAGGTATGGGTCAAAAAGCAGTTAGAAATGTAAGAGTCAATTAAAAACCCATTGTATCTTATCAAAAAGAATCTGTGTTACTTGTCTGTTAGCTCAGCTGTGATTATTGAGCTAAAAAGAAAGCTGACTGAGGCAGCTCCCTCCTTCTCCAAATGGCACACACAGCAATCTGCACAATTATGCTGTACTGCTGCTTAGACAGCCCCAGAACAAGCGTGGTGATTGGGCATTTACAATTTGCTTAGCTCGCCACCATACAGCCTCCCTATGCTTTGGCAGTTGGGGTGCATATTGGGGAGAGCCAACAGGATCAAAAAAAAAAAAAACATGAAGGAACAGGCAGCAACTGTTTTATCCTTATCTGTTGCAAGAGAAAATCAAGTTGGACCTGTAAGAAAGACTGTGTGGGGATCTGCAGGAGGCATCCAGGAAATAAAGTCAAGTGAATGGAAATACCTCAGGGAACATAAACTGAGAAACCTGCTGTTAAATCAAATCTTTATATTTCAATTTGCTTCTGTTTTGATAAACCATCTGGCCCTTAGTTTTCATGTTTAGAAAATGAGGTTGATCCTTCAAATGATGTTATCTTCCCTTCTAGTTCTCAGACTGGGAACTATTCTTGGTTTGGAACATTCTAAAAGAAAAACTAGGGTTTATATGTGAGAGTAAGTTTTAACCACTAGAATCTTAAAGGGTCCTTCAAGTAGCAAATGGATCTTGGAGAAGCTAATGAAGTTACAGACATTCTCTCCCCAAAAATATGAACATGAATTTACACGCAAATTTTACATACAATTTCAGGAAACCTATGAGTGAATAGGAAGTGTTAGAAGTGAAGTGTCTTTCTCAAGATCACACATGAGCTAAAAGGAACGGTACAAAACCCGCATTTCCCAACTTCCAGTGTGGTATGTTTATGCTTTTACATTCTATGCATAGGAAAAACAGTCTCTTAACTGAGTCAACCAAGCTATTAGCCCCATGAAGGAAGGGACCATGGTGGTTGTGCTTTCCAACCTAGACCATAATTGACTCATTCACTCAATGATGGAGAAGAGTAAAAAACAAAACAAAACAAAACAAAAACCAAACAAACCCTCCCCCAGATTTAAAGCCATTATCAACAGTAACAAAACAAGGCATTTTATACCCAAAATTCTTGACAGAATTGGTCTTCTATTTGACTTGTTTCAAAATAAATGCTTTTTCACATACACATGCACACATCCATAAAGAACTATCCAGGCATGCTTACATATATGCATTGGCATTAAATATATCATAGAATCATATTTTAATGATGTTGTTTTTTCTAGATCACATTTTTCCCCCACTGGATGCTTAATTATTCACAAAATACCTTTGGTTAGGTTTTTCTAGTTCATACTACTATATAAAATCCAAAGCTTCACTTTTCAAAATAACAGAGTGGTCTCTGTAGAATTACTAAATCAGGTTACAATTAATTTTAGCTTGTATGTATATATATACATAATAAGCACAGGCCCTCATATAATGATTAAGTGTAATCAGCCAATTAAGCCTTCAGTTTCTATACTAATGATGCCTTTTCTTCTTACAAAAACATATGTGTTCCAGCTCTTTCACTTCCTAATGATCCAGCCAGGCCATTTTTAACACTTCCTTATGATTTACTGATGAATTTCTCTTAACTTTTATTTCTTTCTTCATCTCTTTCTTACATTTATCTTTCTCTTCACTGTCAGATTCTACATTGCTATTAAACCATGGCAGCTCCTTGTCAGTACAGAGAACTCCCTATGCTTCCTTATTTAACTACCTCTCCCACAGCATACTTTTATATCACCCAAATAAGCCTAGATAGGATCCTCTCCTCTAGCTTTCTCCTCTCATCTGTTCATGAGGATTTTTAGAAGCCAGTAAAGATATGGTGTAGTCCTGTGTATAGTCTTGATATGAATGAGAGACCAGAAATCACATCCTTCCCCTCTCTGCCACATTATAGTTAGGGGAAGAGCATGTAGCTAGAACTTAATAAATTAGATGCTCTCCTCCTGGAATTCAAACTTTGAGCAATGGACACACGTATCAGACTCATTCAGTCCCACCCTAACTTGGCCCTTCCTGCTAGGAGATCATGGCTATGCTCCTGCTTCTGAGGTCTCCAAATTTCCCATCTATCCTGAGAGCACCCCAACCACTACCAATCCTGCCAATCAGCTCCCTTTCACTTAAGTCAGCCAAGCAGTTTCTATGATCGCAACCAAAGAATCTTTATTGATTCATAAAGAAATCCAGGCAACAGGCTAAACCAGACCACTTCACTTCCTCTCTAATGCCACGGCCATGTCATACCACTAGAAGATGGTTAATGCTTCTTTTCTACCAGCTATTTCAGAAGGTCACTCTGTCTAATGGGAAAAGAAATCCATGAATCAGGAGGCTAAGACATCTGTATACTGATCCTGATTGTGCCAATAACCGACTGAGTCTCAATGATATTTATTCACCCTGTAGGTAGCAAGTAGTAGTGCTTACACTCATTGAGCACTTACTGTGTGCCAGACATTGTTCTAGGTGCTTTAGATACACAATCATTTGCTCCTCACAATAATCTTAAAAAATACTACAGTTATCCTCTTATTCAGATGGAAAACTGAGTCATGGAGAGGTTAAATATCTTGCTCAACGTCACACAGATATGAAATAGCCTTTTGCTTTTTCTCTCTCCCCTACCAAGGGGTGAAGGAATGGATCCATCCTATTGTTCAGAGACAACAGCTCCTTCCCCTAAATCAGGCTGAGAAGGAACCAGCCAGCTCTTACCTCCTCCTGGCTGTTTTCTTTCCCACCCCAGTTTATTTTTTGTCTCCCCCACCAAAACCCCAGCCCCTACCTCTGAAGCCATTTTATGAACTGTTATGTGCCACCTGAGCCTCCAGTAAAAACAAAAAAACAGGCTTTCCCCGTTTTAAAAAAAATCCAAAGAATATGTGCACTTAGCTACTATACCATACTGCCTTTTTTGGGTTTGGGTATCTTTTTCTCTCAGTTGTAATTTCACTACTTTGAAGATAATTAGTTTCTTCTTGCAAAAGATATACACTCTACTTGTAGAACATTGTGACCTAGTATGGTGAGTTGAGGACTGTCCCTGCTCCACATGAGATTGTTTTAAACTTTAGCTCTATCTGAAAGACTTTAGTCACTCCCTTCAGCTCCCAATGAATGTTCTGAGTGATGTTCTCAGAGACTATCTAATCAAACCAGGGAAAAGCTCTCTTCTTGCCCTACCTAAAATCTTCACTTTAACTGTCTGTTCCCATCGCTGCTGTGACCAACCGCCACAAATTTAGTGGCTTAAAACAATACATAGTTATCATCTCACAGTTTCAGAGGTCAGATGTATGACATAGAACTCACTATGCTAAAGTCAAGGTGTTGCAGGATTGTGTTCCTTCTGGAGATGCTGGGGGAAGTCTGTTTCCTTGTGTTTTCCAGCTTGAAGAGGTTTCCTGTATTTCTTGGCTCATGACCCCCTCCTCCAACTTCAAAATCAACAGTAAAGCAACTTTAAATCTTTCTCTGAATATGATGCTTTGCTTTGGTTATCACATCTCTGACACTTTTAAGGAAGTTATTATGTTTAAAGCCAACCTGGATAAATTCCTGATCCCAAGGTCCTTAATCATATCTTTAAAGTCCCCTTTGCCATATAAAATATCATATTCACAGGTTCCAGAGGTTAAGATGTGGAAAATTTTGGAGGCCATTATTATGCCTACCACATAGTCTGAATACACAACAGCTAAACCTGCTACAACAATGGAAAACACTTTAGATAGCTAAGTCCAGAAATAATGAAGGGAATTCTGTATTTCTTGGACTATTTTAAATAAATATTTATTAAAGGGGCAAATTCTCCCTCTGACTTTGGCAGAGACATGGAAGCAGACACCTAGAAGAAGGGGAAATCACGAGTTGGGATTCCTCTGATTAACTACAAAAATTGTATGAGTTTTTATTGTTCAATGCATTCTTTAGTCGATCTTTTATTGCTTAAATTCAGAAGCAGTTGGCTTTTCAAGCCCAGTGAAGCCCTAAATTTCTGGATTCTCCATATTCCCTTCCATTTTTAATCTCAAACAGCCAATTTTTACTTGAATGTCTTATCTAATGAAGCAAGAAAAACCATTACCAAATGTTCTACCACTGGGTTTCCAACTTCTCAGTCTGAAATATCTATTTCTTTACTGTTTGACTGCAAAATTAGAACCACATATTTTAGGCTTTTATACAGCAGTACTGGCTTTATGGTATCAATTTCTATATTAGGGCATTGTAAATTGTTGTAACAAATAGATGCCAAAGGGTATGAGGTCTCCTATGCAATTGAAGTTAATTTCTTGTTGACATAGTCCAATGTGAGTGTTCTAGGTTGGTGAGTGGTTTTTTGTTATGAGATAACTCAGTGGCCTGTGTTCTTTTCATCTTGTGGCCCTGTCATCATTTCCCTGGTCCAAGTTGCCATCAATTTGCATCTATTTCACACAAAGGGGGAAAAAACAGGTAGGAACCATAGACATATATTTAAGTTTTTTGGTCCAGAAATGATATATTCCTCTTCAGCTCAAATTCTATTGGTTAAAACCTAGTCATATTGCCATTCTGGCTTACAAGAGAGGTGAGGGAATGTAGTTTACTTCTGTTTTCAGGAAGAAAATGAAAATATTCATTTTGGTTGGCTTATTGGCTTACCAAAGTGAGAATGAGTACTGGGGCAACTGCCCCATTTGCTCTAGTCTGTATTAGAAGGTAGTAGACTGGGTGATGGGCACTGAGGAGGGCACTTGGAGGGATGAGCACTGGGTGTTATGCTAAATGTTGGCAAATTGAACTCCAATAAAAAAAAAAAAAGTAGGAGAAAGAAGCACCTGGGAGCTATGTCTCTTTTCATAGATTAAGATCCCATGATTTTTCATTTATAATATTCTTCAGATCACTGATTTCATAACAGTACCACCCGACTTTAAGACTCCTTTTATTAAAAGTGGAGAACTGGTGGAGTGCAATGGAACAGGCACAGATTTTAGCATTAAATAGAGTTGTGTTTGAATCCTGGGTATATCCCCTTACTGGCTATTTAATCTCTGGTGAGTTACTTTATTTCTTTGAACTATTCCCCCCACCTCATACACCTTAGAAAGAAGAAGAAAGAAAAAGAAAGAAAGAAAGAAAGAAAGAAAGAAAGAAAGAAAGAAAGAAAAAAAAAGAAAAGAAAGAAAAGAAAAGAAAGAAAGAAAAGAAAAGAAAAGAAAAGAAAAGAAAAGAAAAGAAAAGAAAAGAAAAAAAGAAAAGAAAAGAAAAGAAGGAAGGAAGAAAACTTTACCCATGATTATCTTTTCCATGTTTCTCACAACCTAACCACTGATATCTTATTGGCAAAGCTAATAGCTTTTCATTGTTGTTTTAAATTTTTTAATTTGTATTTATTTATGATAGTCACACAGAGAAAGAGAGAGAGGCAGAGACATAGGCAGAGGGAGAAGCAGGCTCCATGCACCGGGAGCCCGATGTGGGACTCGATCCCGATCCCGGGCCAAAGGCAGGCGCTAAACCGCTGTGCCACCCAGGGTTCCCTCATTGTTATTTTAACGTCACCATGTCAACTATTACTTCGAGTGTGCGCAGGGGAAGCAAGTGTTCACCCAGCTATGTTTCTAAGGTCATACGGAGAATTGACACCATAGTTATTATACCTAGTAGTATGCTTTGTATATTGTAGATACTCAGTAATGTTAGATTCGATTTATCTCTTTCAATTTTCCATTTGTTTAGAATCAGGGAAAAACGCTTCTATGAGGAAATGTTGGTGCAATGAACTACACATGCTTTTCTACTTGATTAAAATTTCATAGTCCATCTAGTTACCCTATAACCATTGAGGAGATGTCTCCACTTCTGCCACACATTCTTTGTTAAAATGATAAAGCTCATTTCAGAGATTGCTGGAGAGCACTTTTCATTAGGATTTACAGGACTTACTTTTAAAATTTAAGGCCTTAGTTTATTTACAATTCAACCAGAGAGTCAGAGTACATAAAGGAGAAAATAACTTTCCCTAGACCACTAGTTGCAAACCAGAGGCCACAGAGCACATCAGCGCCCATGGGCATACTTTGTTTGTCTGTACTATGGCAGTAAAAAATTTGATTTGGTTCCCAACATTTAAAAGCCAGGAGATATATTAAATTTGAATTTCTGGCTAATGGAGAGAATTGAGAAAAGCTGGCCACGCCAGGCCCATCTTACCCAAGGTGAAGATGGGTCACTCCCTTTGCACAGGGCAGAAGCTCTTATTTGCCTCAGCTTCCCACCTCTTTAATCCACATGCTTATCTATATTCTCTGCCTGGCTCCTGTAGGCAAATGACTTTGTGCCTCTTATTCTGAATCCTATGGCCTCTAAGGCATAACTATGTTTTTACTTTCATAGTTCCTATTCCTTCAGGAGAAACTGTTGGATCAAGTCACATTATATTCTCAGTTTTCTAATATTCTATGAAAATCATTACCATATTTGAGAATGTGCCTCTTACAAGCTGATCTAGGATGGGCTCAGATGCCATGACCAAACCTATGTTTCAACTAGTTTTACCTGGAACAAAGATGGACTGGAGTAGAGAGAAAAGAGTAAGAAAACAAGGGCATTGGTTTAGAAGAGGGAAAACGGTGGTTTGGATTATAGCAGTGGAGAAATGCCAGATATGGGAGATTAGAGGGAGGCAGAATCAATAGGAGCTAACAACTAATTGGATTTTTGTACTTATTTACCCTTTATCTCCTCCACGAATCTAACTGGACTTTCCAAACCCACTCCTCACTTTAGGATGACTATTGGTCATCTTCTAATTTCTGGCTAACATTCTAATAAGTTTATTACATATAAGAGCCAAAGGAAATGGAGGTATCCAAGTTGAACCTTAAGTTTTAGGTTCCTTTAAAGAATATAAACAATGCAAGAGAATGGGTAATGTTAGTTTTCTTTTTGAAGAGTGGGGCATGGGAGAAGGCTGGAGGTGGAAGATATTTAGTTTGGCAGGTAAAATTCAAACAATGGATAGAGATGTCCAGTGATGTAGTATAATAGTAAATCACATGGACCCTAGAACTAGAGTGCCTGGATTTGGATCTTAGATGTGCTACTTCTTACCTGTGTGACATTAGGTAAGTAAGTTACTTACTTACTTACTTAGTCAACAATCATGCCTACTTCATAATGGTGGTACAGGAGTGAGTCTGAGACCTTAAAAAGAGACACTGAGCCATTACAGGCATGGACAATGAATGTGCTTCTTTGTAAAGACAATGGAGAGGGAAGAAAGCCAAATGCAGACCCTTGCTGGGAGGCACAGAGGCAGATGGAGCCCTAGGACAGCAGTTCTCAAATATGGCTACATTTGTAATACCTGGAGCACTTCCAAAAAAATACTGATGTCTGGGTCTCACCACCAGAGATGCTGATTGGCATCTGGTTCTGGCATGTGGCCTGAATGTTGGGAATTTTAATATTTTTACTCAGATGATTCTAATGCTCAGCCAATTTTGAGAACCACATTCCTATAGGAAAACACAAAAGATGTAGGATTTCTCATTTTAAAATGGACCACATCCATCAAAATGTAGATTTAATTGTAAAATCCCACAATCCCTTTCCTATAACATTACTATATGTCCATGACTTGTAAAGATATAATAAAAATAATAGCTAGCATTTGCTAGCAATTAGAGTAAAATAATGTACCGATCATGAGCATGGGCTCTAAAATTAGGCCTTGGTTCAAATCATAGCTCTACCATTCACTTAGCTGTGTGAATATAAGAAAGATGCTTATCTTTTTGTGTTTTAATTCCTCATCTGTAGAATAAGTATTATATCATGATCACATAGTTATTTGTGGGGTGAATATTATTATGTGAAAAGAACTTAGAGCAGTGCCTGAGATAGAGTAAGATCTAATAAAATTTGCTATCGTTATTCTTATTGTCATTATTGAGCGCTTATCCAGGCAGTGTATTGTGATCTTTATAAGTAACAGGGTGAATTACAGAGATATTAGTTAGTGTCTTGTCTACTATTGAAGGCCTGTCAGCAAAAATAAAGATCAATGCTCTCTTTTCCTCTTGAGACATAATCTGACAGACCTTTGAGTTTTGAGTCTTGTGCTTATTTTCAGTGTGGGAGTGAAAACTCTTGTGTCTCAGGCCCAACTAGGAAGGTATATACCAAGTATCCTGGATGCTGTAGTACATTCCTGAGATGTTCTTTTAGGACCAAAGCATTCATTTTCCTGATGCCGCAAGTGCTGGCTCACAGTTTGGAAAGCCCTTGGCAAGAGGAACTGCTTTCACCAAGATCACACATCCTTTTGGGGGTCATTTACATTCAATGACTGGTCAACACAAGGCCTAGTTAGGGACACAAGACCTAATCCTCTGTATCAATTTAAGACATCTCTCTTAAAAAAAAAAAAAAAAAGACTTTATTTATTTATTCATGAGAGAGGCAGAGACATAGGCAGAGGGGGAAGCGGACTCCCTGCATGGAGCCTGAGGTGAGACTCTATCCCAGGACCCCAGGATCATGCCCTAAGGTGAAGGCAGATGCTCAACTGCTGAGCCACCTAGATGCCCCAATTTAAGACATCTCTGATGGTACATCATCACTCCAGAGTTCTCAGTGAGATCAGCTGAAGCCTCTGTACCAATTTTTTCACTGTTCCCCCTCTCCTTTCTTTCCATAATTCCATCATGAGCATTGTCCCTGAAAACATACCCAGATGTATCTTCTGCAGAAGAACATTCATCTCAGAGTTGTTTCTCAGGGAATCTGAGCTAAGACAGTGTGAAAAGAAAGACTAAGGGTGATTGACTACTAATTCAAAGAGAAGTATAAAATTAAAAAGGCAGAGACACCTGAGTGGCTCAATCAGTTAAGTGTCCCACTCTTGATTTTGGTAATGATCTCAGGGTTGTAGGATCAAGCCTTAGGTCAGGCTCTACATTCTACAAGGAGTCTGCTTCTCTCTCTCCCTCTCCTTCTGCCCCTCCCCCTCCTCACATGTGCATGCTCGATATCTCTCTCTCTCTCTCTCTCTCAAATAAATTTAAAAAAATTCAGAGGGCCTCCTGGGCAAAATATAAAGATTTTCCTCTGCAAGGTGGTTGGGAGTGGGGAGGAGGAGTAAGGTCAGAATAACCTGAGATGTATTCAGGTTGGAGACTTAATCACAATGGTAGCAGATTTCTAGAGAATCCTGAATTCACTACCCTAGCACGTCTGCTAAGAAAGCTTAAAGCCCTGTTTGAGGGGGAATGGTACCATGAGATTTGGGCTAAGGACATCTGGTTTGACATATTTAAAAATCTTGAAAACTGTGATCCCGTTGAACCATCTGGACTTATAGAGGAGGCCCACCTCTCCCTGTTGGCAGCTATCACTCCCCCATTGCCCGGTAATAATACTACAAAGAACTTTGACTTGAAAGACAGCATATGCTTCCTCAGAGTCTATCCCTATCTCTCCTACTGGTCACCAGACCAATAACTAGGATCAAACCATAACTTAACCAGCTGAGGGAGGAAAGGCACTATACCCTGAAGATACAGGACCTAGCAACATATATACCAGCAGGATTCAGGAGAAGATCGACAGGACTGAATCTTAAGGATACTGGCTCAAGGAAGAGAACATAAATTTGGATAAGGAAGAGTTTATAGACTTTATATAGGGACATCATCCAGTGATACAAGATTTAAAACCCTGCCAAGGACTTTCAGAGATGGTGCTAGCATGCTGATAGAATGGCTCAAGGAAGCATGGTCATACCATCAAATCATGCCTAATTGTCATGACAGAAGATGGAAGAAGTGATCAAATGGCTGAGAATAGTGGCATGCTAGAAGGGGTATACAATGTAAAGCTAGGAAAACCTTCAGTCAACTATGTTCAGTGGACTCAGAGAGCTCACAGGTCACTCTGAGTGTCATAATGATAAGGAATGTACTGCTGATGGGATATCAGAATCAGTGAGAAGCTGAGGAGTACACATCCTTTATAGTAAAGAATTATTGACAGATGTTGTTATAGAATTGGGTTCCTTTATAACAAGAGACTTGACCAGTTCCCAAAATAATAGAGGCCCAGTGCTGACACTTAAAACCATCAGAAACAAAGTAGGTACAGTTATTCCAGAAAACAGAAAATCAGAGTGGCTTCCAAAGGTACTTACCCACGGAGAGCTATGGAAATGGTTAATAAGACACACCATCTCCAGGGGCAAGATAATTAGGCAGCCCACAGGGTATTGCATAGCTCATAAATAAAGTAAGAATGGATTATCAGGAGGTACAGGGTAATTCTTCAACACACTTTTAAAATTCCTCACACAGGGGATCCCTGGGTGGCACAGCGGTTTGGTGCCTGCCTTTGGCCCAGGGCGCAATCCTGGAGACCCGGGATGGAATCCCACGTCGGGCTCCCTGCATGGAGCCTGCTTCTCCCTCTGCCTGTGTCTCTGTCTCTCCCTCTCTCTGTGTGACAATCATGAATAAATAAATAAAATCTAGAAAAAAATAAATAAAATTCCTCACACAATTTTCATGTCTGAGTAAGTTTTCAGACCTATAGCCCATTGGCTGTAGGAAAGGCTGAATTACCAGGAGAAAATATCCTGAAACACCATGGCAATTGCATATGGTAGTATTTCCTCAGTCCTCCCAATGGGATCTGTGACCATTTACTCAGGTAGCCATACACTGAGGAAAGAAAAAAATCAATTCAACACATTTTGAGGACTTCCAATATTGACAACCCTTCATAACTAAGAAGACAGAATGACTCAGGCACTTTATGACAACCAGCCTCTGTCATTAGCCATGCCAGTTTGGGCACGACCATATGAACAAAGTAGCCATGATGGCAGGGATGGAAGGAATACATGGGCCTGACAGTACAAGATCCTTCACACCAAGTCATACCTAGCTTTCACTGCTGACAAATGTCCCATCTTCTAATAAAAAAGACCAATGAGCTTCATATGGCACCATTTATGAGAAGATCAAATATCTACTTTGTAGCAAGTTGATTACATTAAACTTCTTCTCTTTAAAAGCATAATGATTAACCTTGACTGGAATTGACATATATTCTAGGTATGGATTTGCTTGGTCTATCCATAGGGTCTCAGCCTGTATTATTATCCAAGGGTCTAGAGAATGTTTGATCCACCAATTTAGAATCACACATAACATCACATTGAACCAAGGAACCCACTTTAGAGCAAAGAAGGTAGAGTACTGAGCATATGAGTATTGCATCCAGCACTCTTAATCACATCCTGTACAACTCACAAGCTTCTAGACCCAGCTGACATTTGGGAGGCTCACTGACCTATCAGTTTGGAGATAATGCCCTTCAAGGGCAGTATGCTACCAATAGTTAAAACACAGGGATCTGGAACACAAGGATGGAAGTAGGAATGGCATCACTATCATTACTCCTAGTGACCTTCTTGGGGAAGTTGTATCTCCCATCTTCACAGCTCTAGGCTATTTAGGTCTACAGATCCTGGCTTGTAATATTTCTCTCTGACCAGGTACTTACAGGGGCAGCTCTTGGTACTCTCCTGCCCAATTCTGAAGGTCACATGTAGCAGTCACAGATATAGAAGAGCACGGTGCCCAAAGATTCAGACCCTTCACGGGTGAGGGTCTGGGTTGCCTCACACAAGATATGCTACTTTGACTGTAAGAGTTTTGAGGGTGAGGGGTGGGTAGTAGAGAAGGGAAATGATGAGTATCATTATTGCCCTGAGACCAACTGTAGTATAGCAGCTGAGGCTTATCTTCTAACCTTCCTCATATAAGTTTTCCCTTGAAAGAGACTAGCCATAATTCTTGAGAATCTTTTCCCAATTGGAATGAACTTAATACTTGAAAACAGTGGATTTGAGCATGTAAGAGGTTAACTTATAGTAGATGTTATGGTGTAGTGCTCAGGCTGCCCTTCAGAAACAACACATACAGTCCCCTAGGTGTGAAGAGTATTGGCCAGTGGTGGCACACAGCAGAATTCCTCCCAGGAATTATTCTTCACTTAGAGGGCTTCCTTGCTCAAAGTTACACTGCTTCCCAAGGCAATGTATATCCAATGGCTTGTCAATGCAAGGATATAAAAGCTAGGCCCTTTGACCTAACTCTTGACAACTTGGATGGCCCATTCTAGTTCTCAAGTTCCCAGTGGTACTGGCTGAGGCCTTGTTACAATTGCTTCACAGTTCAACTTCTCCCTCTGTCCAATCTTCCTTCCTTCACTCCTTCACATGAGTGATTCATGAGAGTACTCTTCTGTAAATGTCTGACATGCAACTATCCATCTTACAGTCCGAGGAGTGGATCTATAGCACCAGAATAGATTTTGCACTTAATGGATATAAGAGAAATTCTCTTCACCTTAAATTCAGCCTTGATGAGAATAGGAATGCCAGGATTCTAAAGGATGTTTGTTTGTCTCCAAAGCATATAATTATTATTAATAAAAATAAAATAGACACCCCAGAGAGAGTATCCCTTTAAGAGCCAAAATTCTGATTTTCCCAAACAAGATCATCTACCAAGATACCTTAAACAGCAAAGGCTCCCTAATGCTTTCAGCATAAATTCATGTGTGAGCTTAGTTAAGAGGCAAGACTTTGCTCTCACCCCTCTGGACTCATAGGACAGTGTCACTCCTCTAGGGAGAAAATTTTAGCTTCTTAAGGTAAATAATTTTCTCCTAAAATGTTTGAAAGGGCTTCAATGGCACCATTGGTCTCTTGTATAGAGAAATGTACCAGAGATAGAGCCGAGAAAATCATCATAATGATAAAATATAGACCTCTATACAGTCCCTAATGGGAAGAGTAGAAAACAGAGTTTGTGTCCAACTGCTTCTTTTTTCTGAATAGAATTTTTAACCTTGGCCAGAGTGTTTTCAGAATAGCTTTATACCAACTTGTAATAGAGATAAAATCTCCCTGTTAAAATAGCTATAATATTAGTTACCTCAGGGGGATGCTGTCAGGCTTTGTAAAGTGCTTTGTAGCTCTTCAGATAAAAGCAGAGATAAAGCTGCAGTGTTATTATTTTTCAACTTGGAGGGCTATTTGGCTAACCCTCTGCATGAACTCACTCTAATAAACCAACTCAAAAGCCTTATATAAGCTATAAATCCCATCACCCATTTCATTTCAACAATGACAGGGAAAAGAAGATGACCACTTGTTCCCTGGGCTTCAGGAAGTGTCAGACTCCCACCTGGGGGAACACGAGAAACTGAGCAATGAATTTTAGAGGTATGATGGGGGTATCACTGCTGCTTCCACCAAACCATGATATGTTTGAGCAAAATTTTGAATCTTAATCTAGAGCCAAGATACTCCATGATCAGACCTGAGCCGCCGCCTCCTCCTCCTCCTCCTCCTCCTCCTCCTCCTCCTCCTCCTCCTCCTCTTCTTCTTCATCTTTCTAACTAACAGAGGCAGGGGCAGCTAATTGTACACCAAAATCCATGCTCCTCCTCCTGGGCATAGAATTGTTTTGTGAAGCAATTGCCATCCAGGTAGGGCTATGGGACCCGTTCTCACTAAGTGATATGTGTTGCCTTCAGGCTTGAGTAAAGGTTAAGAAGAGTTGTGTTTTCCAACCTCCATATGCTGACTAAATGCCATGGGCATTTATAGATCCTATTGGATGGTGAATTCATTGAATTGATAAACCTCTGAGAACAGGAGGTCCTGTATCATGTCCCATTAGGACCATTATATGAGTGAAGAATTAGACCTCTGTTGTATTAAGAGCTGAAATTTGTAGGTTTATTTGGTGCAAAGTCTAGTGGTACCCTAACTATATAAGAACACTTTTTGAGTCATTGCCATGTGTCATAAACTTTTCCAAGAATATACCCTAGATATATCTTGTAATCCTGACATCAAGCTTATAAGTTAGCTACTACTACTATCCCCATTTTCACAGATAAGAAAATGAGGTACAGAAAAGTTAATAAAATGTCCAAGGTTGTATTGCTGGTAAACAGTGAAGCCAAACCTGGGACCCAGGCTATCTGAGGTCAGTGCTAGAACCTTACAAGTCCCAAAATTTTGCTGACAGTTATTTCCCTTTCCTTTCTGTGCTTCTCAGGCTACAGCCTCACCAAGTCATGTACTTTGACTAGTTTTTGTGTTGGGAATGATTTTCCTTTTCTCCATCTTTTCCTGTCAAATCCAACAAGGCACTGCTAAACTCCCTGTTGCTTCTGAAGCAGTCCTTCCTAGTCAGGATTCACCCCTCATCTCCCAGCTTCATTCTGTCCTTCACTTCTCCTTCTGTAGCCAGAGAAGAATGAACTCCTTAATGGGCCTCCTAGCAGAATGACCTGTTCCTGTGTAGGCATTCCAGATGAGACCATAAGCCTGAGAAGTCAGTGCTACCTAACCTAGCTCAGAGCTTCACACATCACCTGGAAAAAGCAGGTGCTCTGGAAATACTTATTGAACTAAACACATGCACCTGAAATACAGAGCAGTGAGACAAGTGGCTGTTTTCTTCAATAATATGCTGAAAGAATTGCCAGATTCTTGTATCAAATAGAAAAGTCTAACTCGGGAAAGGAGAGGCTTTCTCCAAGTCACTGGCGTTGAACAGAGTACTAATCTTGATCTCACTTCCCAGCTCAGAGCTTCCCAGGTACACAAAGTGGGATCCAGGTACTTAAGGCCATATTTCAGGAGCACTAGGATAGGAGGGATCCTACCTAAAACCATATCCACTCTTCACATCCTACCCATACTGCATGGTGTCTGAAATTCTACAACTAGAGGTTCATTCCTTGACAAAGGTTGAGCAATTGCAGATATTCATATTCTGACATAAATGGGTTTGTTAGGCCTTTTCCTAAGAGTGGGTTTTGAAAAGGAAACAATAGAGTGTAAAACCAGGCATAAAGGGCCTACAGCTTGAGGAGAGTGGGATCAGGATCATCAGTGAGAAAGGAGCTGGAAAAAGAACAACTGGGATGTGGAACATGAGTTTTGCCCGCTTTACAAGGGTACTCAGGATTGGTCTGAGGTTGAGATTGGCCCATTACGATATCCCATACCTGTTTACAGAAGGGACAAGCCACTAACAGCCTCCCTGACTTACCCCAACCTGAGTAGTCTTTTTTTTTTTTTTTAAAGATTGTATTTATTTATTCATGAGAGAGAGAGAGAGAGAGAGAGAGATAGGCAGAGGGAGAAGCAGGCTCCCCATGAGGAGCCCGAAGCGAGACTCCATCCCAGGACCCTGAGATCATGCCCTGAGCCGAAGGCAGATGCTCAACTGCTGAGCGACCCAGGTGTTCCAACCTGAGTCTTCTTGTAAGAGACTCCTACCCTTCACCAAGGCTAAGCACTAACTGCCCTGGGGCAGCAAATCCCACACAATTCATTTTTAGAGACTCTCTGACGTTCTTTGTTAGTTTCAGGAATGGTCTGTCATTATCTCCCTCTAGTACAAGAGGATGAATATGGGCAGCATAAAATGATTAAAAGAGCCATAATTTGCTAGAACCATCCAGGACTTAGATGTCCCAGAGCTAAAGGTGGCTATTAGTAAATTTGTGAAGGGCTAAATAATAATTTGTTAATTACAGATAGATAAGCCAGGCTTAAAAAATTATCAGTACTTCTCTCCAGCCTCAGGGTCTATTAAAGATGATATATAAATAAATAATCACCTTTTATCATCTACAAGAGTCTCAGTCTCCCTTTCCAAATTTCCTTTCCTTCAATAGGATAAAGCAAGTAATCCGTAGTAGCTGTTATTTCTTTAACTACTAATTTTCCCTCCCAAATATCCCATATAGTTGCTGTCTTCTGAATACTGTCCTCTATTATGTCAAAATTCTACCCATAACATGAGACTTTACATAAGCCTGTCTCCATAGTATGAATTAAGATGTGTTATGAAATCCCCAATGGCTAAATAACACATTCCTTCTTCTCTAATCTCATCACCACCACCTTCCCCAAATGAACCTGTAATTTCATGCTTAGAGTATCATCTACTCTGATTTAAATTAAATTCCACTTTAAGATGCATATCCCCCTAGAGGAAAAATTTCTAAAGCCACAAAGGGAACTAGGACTATAAAAGTCAGCTTTTCTTAATTCAAATATCCAACAAGTAATTTCTTCAAATCCTACTATGAGTTGGACACATTGATTTTATAAAGGTAACACTTGGTTTAAGTTATAAGGTGAAGGAGTAGGATACCAAGTAAAGTCTGAGAAACTGCCACAGCCAAAAGGGGCCTAAGAACACATGACATCTAATTGTAATGTTGTAACCACAATGGGAATCAAGTACAGAAGGACAGTAGATGAAAATAAGAAACTCTGAATAAATTACGGACCTTACTTAATAATAATGTATCAAATGTTGGTTTATTACCATCTAATGTAAGGTGTTAATAATAGGGGAAACTGGATTGCAGTATATTGGGGACCCTCTGTGCCAGCTTACAATTTTTCTGTAAATCTATAACTGTTCTAAAAAATAAAGTATAAAAATGAAAATAAAAGAAGGCTGAGAATGTCAAAGACAAAACCATGGCAAAAGCATGCATAGCTACTTATTTTTCTATTTGTGCCCGAATTTCCTTTAAAAAAATCACCTGTCCCTTAACCTCAGTGGCTAGCTTGGGTGGGACTGTTCCAGCTTGAGTGAAGAGTTTTGACTCTTCAAGTCCAGGGCCAGATGGCTTCCCAGGGGAATTCTATCAAACGTTTAAAGAAGAAACCATACCTATTTTACTAAGGCTGTTCCGAAAGATAGAAAGAGATGGAGTACTTCCAAACTTGTTCTATGAAGCCAGCATCATCTTAATTCCAAAACCAGACGAAGACCCCACCAAAAAGGAAAATTATAGAACAATATCCCTGATGAACACAGATGCAAAAATTCTCAACAAGATACTAGCCAATAAGATCTAACAGTATACTAAGAAGATTATTCATCATGACCAAGTGGGATTTATCCCTGGGATGCAAGGCTGGTTCAACACTCATAATGGAATCAATGTGATAAATCATATCAACAAGAGAAAAAACAAGAACCATATGATCCTCTCAATAGATGCAGAGAAAGCATTTGACAAAATACAGCATCCATTCCTGATCAAAACTCTTGAGAGTGTAGAGATAGAGGGAACATTCCTCAGCATCTTAAAAGCCATCTACGAAAAGCCCACAACAAATATCATTCTCAATGGGGAAACACTGGGAGCCTTTCCCCTAAGATCAGGAACACAACAAGGATGTCCACTCTCACCACTGCTATTCAACATAGTACTAGAAGTCCTAGCCTCAGCAATCAGGCAACAAAAAGAAATAAAAGGCATTCAAATTGGCAAAAAAAGAAGTCAAACTCTCCCTCTTCACAGATGACATGATACTCTACATAGAAAACCCAAAAGACTCTACCCCAAGATTGCTAGAACTCATACAGCAATTCGGCAGTGTGGCAGGATACAAAATCAATGCCCAGAAATCAGTGGCATTTCTATACACTAACAATGAGACTGAAGAAAGAGAAATTAAGGAGTCAATCCCATTTACAATTGCACCCAAAAGCATAAGATACCCAGGAAGAAACCTAACCAAAGAGGTAAAGGATCTATACCCTAAAAACTATAGAACACTTCTGAAAGAAATTGAGGAAGACGCAAAGAGATGGAAAAAATATTCCATGCTCATGAATTGGAAGAATTAATATTGTGAAAATGTCAATGCTACCCAAGGCAATTTATACATTTAATGCAATCCCTATCAAAATACCATGGACTTTCTTCAGAGAGTTGGAACAAATCATCTTAAGATTTGTGTGGAATCAGAAAAGACCCTGAATAGCCAGGGGAATATTAAAAAGAAGGCTAGAGCTGAGGGCATCACAATGCCAGATTTCAGGTTGTACTACAAAGCTGTGATCATTAAGACAGTGTGGTACTGGCACAAAAACAGACACGTAGATCAATGAAACAGAATAGAGAACACAGAAGTGGGCCCTCAGCTCTATGGTCAACTAATATTTGACAAAGCAGGAAAGACTATCCACTGGAAAAAAGACAGTCTCTTCAATAAATGGTGCTGGGAAAATTGAACAGCCACCTGCAGAAGAATGAAACTAGACCACTCTCTTACACCATACACAAATATAAATTCAAAATGGATGAAACCTAAATGTGAGACAAGAATCCATCAAAATCCTAGATGAGAACACAGGCAACACCCTCTTTGAACTTGGCCACAGCAACTTCTTGCAAGATACATACATGAAGGCAAGAGAAAGAAAAGCAAAAATGAATTATTGGGACTTAAGATAAAAAGCTTCTGCACAGCAAAAGAAACAGTCCACAAAACTAAAAGACAACCTACAGAATGGGAGAAGATATTTGCAAATGACGTATCAGATAGAGGGCTAGTATCCAAGATCTATAAAGAACTTATCAAACTCAACAGCAAAGAAACAAACAATCCAATCATGAAATGGGCAAAAGACATGAACAGAAATTTCATCAAAGAAGACATAGACATGGCCAACAAGCACATGAGAAAATGCTCCGCATCACTGGCCATCAGGGAAATACAAATCCAAACCACAAGGAGATTCCACCTCACACCAGTGAGAATGGTGAAAATTAACAAGACAGGAAACAACAAATGTTGGAGAGGATGTGGAGAAAGGGGAACCCTCTTGCACTGTTGCTGGGAATGTGAACTGGTGCAGCGACTCTGGAAAACTGTGTGGAGGTTTCTCAAAGAGTTAAAAATAGACCTGCCCTATGATCCAGCAATTGTACTCCTGGGGACTCAAGATACAGATGCAGTGAAACGCCGGGACACCTGCACCCCAATGTTTCTAGCAGCAATGTCCACAATACCCAAACGGTGGAAGGAGCCTCGGTGTCCATAGAAAGATGAATGGATAAAGAAGCTGTGGTCTATGTATACCATGAAATATTCCTCAGCCATTAGAAACGACAAATACCCACCATTTGCTTCGACATGGATGGAACTGGAGGGTATTATGCTGAATGAAATAAGTCAATCAGAGAAGGACAAACATTATATGGTCTCATTCATTTAGGGAATATAAAAAATAGTGAAAGGGAATAAAGGGGAAAGGATAGAAAATGAGTGAAAATATCAGTGAGGGTGACAAAACATTTGAGACACGTAACTCTGGGAAATGAACAAGGGGTAGTGGAAAGGAAGGTGGGCAGGGGGTTGGGGTGACTGGGTGATGGGCACTGAGGGGGCACATGGAGGGATGAGGACTGGGTGTTATGCTATATGTTGGCAAATTGAACTCCAATAAAAAATAATAAAATAAAAAAATAAAACATATACAACTTAAAAAAATTTAAAAAATAAAAGAGTACACTTAGTCTCAACTTTATAGTGTTTGCTGATTTTGAATCTACCTGAAGGTTCCTAACCATGTGGACTTCTCCATGGAGCTCCTTGAGAAGTTCTGTCAACATGATAGCTAGTTTCCCTCAGAGCAAGCACTGCAAAAAGTCTAATATAATCAAGTTCTCCTCCACTTGGCAAGACCAAGAAAAGCTCAAAAGGTCAAGTCTTTTTATGAGTTTGCCACTGAGTTTTCAGTCAGGAATAGAAAGCTGGACCTTAATGTCTATGGAAGCAGGCGCTATTTCTCTCTCATTTACCCTGTATCCTCAGAGCTTGGCATATCAGCAAGTGTCTAATAAGAGCTCATTAAATATATGCTGAATAAAATAAATTGCTGCAAATTGCCTTTAACTGTGGAATAATCTCTCTAGATTAAAAAAATATTCTATTATACCAGCATGTCCAATCCAGTGTCTTCAAAACAGAAACTTTGAGGCAAGTCCCAAGATTGGTTGCTCAAAATCCACGTTAAAGGGGAGCTCAGTGGATTTCTCAGAACTCTCTAGCTAAGCAACAGAATTCTGTCACCTTGAGGCTTGCTTTCACTTTTCAGAAAACTAGCCAAGTGCGTCACAAAAATCTTTCAAAGATGTCCAATCGGATGTCATTCCATTTTGTCTCACCAGCTCTCTCAAAAGTGCTATGCTGGTTTAGACCTGCTAGTTCAGATTGATGAGTGAGAAATTTGCTGCTCTGCCATTATCTGCATCTTGCTAGACAGGAAGCAACTTCTCAAAAATAGCAAGTGATTCAAGCTGGTGAAAAGGGAAAGTAAGATAGAACAGTAACAGTCACCTTTCCTCCCATCTGAATTTGCTGAGCCTAGAGGGTGAGAACATTTTCTGTTACTCAAAAGCAATGGCTGTCTCTTAATAATATTTAGAGTCTGTGGGACTATTGACTTGCTCTTGACTGTAAGTTCTATTTGCTGGTTATAAATCCTGAACATACACATGAGTGTTTCAACCTGGCTTTCCACAATGTTTGAGTTTTGTGAACTTTTTGAAATGAGTTGTCTTATTGTTAAAGAAGTAATTCAGAACTAATACAACCAGATTGCTCACTGAATCATTATATTTGAAGAGTTAGTTTAATTATGGTTTGGGATCCTAAAAGTTGACATTCGTTCACCCAGCCATCATCCACTCAGATTCAATCAGTCTTTCCCTCCTTGACTCATTCAACATTCACAGTGTCTACCATGTATTTTGGCATTTACATGGTGCAAGGTGCTAGGGATATGTAATCACTTAGGCTGATCTGGATCCATCAGATCTATTCTAGACCCCAAAGTTTAGCCCATATTGAATCAACATCTACTGTAAAATGATATCTATCCTGACAATCCCCTTACTCTGTGAACCCTTGATGGGAAAAGGTAACTGTGGTTTTAAAATGTGTCCACAAATTCTATGTTACTTTTCTCCTCAAAGGTAGAAACTAGGGGCAACTGGGTAGCTCAGTGGTTGAGCATCTGCCTTTGGGTCCTGGGATCAAGTCCCACATCAGGCTCCCCACAGGGAGCCTGCTTCTCCCTCTACCTATGTTTCTGCCTCTCTTTCTATGTCTCTCATGAATAAATAAATAAATAAAATTTTAAAAAGATAGAAACTAATTCCCTTCCCCTTAAGAATCGACTGGATGTAAAGATTTTACTGATGTGAGAAAACGCTTGGGGTATAATGCTAAATGAAAAACAGCATGTTGTAAAGCTATACATACAACTTGATGACAAAATTAGGCAAAACATCCATATATCTAGAAAAAAAACTGGAAGAGAATTCACTCAAATGTTATAATACATTAATGTGGCTATATCAGACTGGGGGCTCATGGGTGGTTTTTATTTACTCCTTTTGCCATTTTTATATCCTCCATAGTTTCTCCCAACTTTTAATGGAAAATACAAAACAAAGAGTTATAGTATAATGAGCATTCACCTACTCTGCACTTAGAACCATATGTACTAATTGTTAACAAGTTTCACATGTTTAGTCTCTAACTCTCTCTCCCTCTCTCTTCCCTTCCCTCTCTCCCTCCACCCATTTTTCTATCTATCCATTCATACATACATCCATGCACTCTACTTTATTCTCCCTTAAGGATGGTCCATATATAATGTATAATATATATATATATACACACTTTTTATTAGATCATTTTTAAGTGGCAAATATTATGTTCCTTTGCCTTTAAGTACTCCTCCTGAGAACAATGACATTTTGAAGAGGATAATTTTTTATATTATACTAATTATACTATGTGTGTGTGTGTGTGTGTGTATACATGCAATCACTAGGATTATCCTGTGTGTGTGTGCATGCATGTGTTTGATAGAGAGACAAAGAGACAGAGAGAGTGCATGTGAGAATGCTAGCTCTGAGTTTTGACATGTGAGTGAATAAAGCATTTCAAATAAAATTTTAGGAGCCAGAATTTCCATGTTTTGTTCTCTGCTGATAATGCAGAATCAGCATTTCTACTTATGCACATTTACAGTCCACAGATAAACATCCCCATATGCCACAATAGTCCTATCTTTCCTTCCAAGCCCACCTTAGATGCCACATCCTTCACGAAGCCTCTTCTGCTTTTAACCCAGGTGAGAGTTATGCTTGTCAAATCTCAAGACATATTTGCTCATTTTCCTCTTACAGACCCCATTGTATTTCCCAGAACTGTTATTTCTCCACTTGCTTAGTCTTTTCTCAGGATCCCTTGTACACTTGAATCTATTTGAGTAGAGGGCTGTGTCTTGCCCACAGAATGACAGCAAAGGTAAATCTGGAGTGGAATTCGGGCTCTTCCATTTTTTAGTTGAACATGTTGTTTAACCTCTAAGTCTCCGTCCCTCATTCAAAATTTCCCATAATTTTGTTGTGGAAGTAAAGGAAATAATGTATTAAAGGCTAATCTTTACAAAATACTTAATAAGAAGTAGTTATTTTACAGTAATTATCATCTCTTTTCATAGAAGTATACACTAAATAATTAATACTAATGCAAAGCGAATGCAAAAATTTTGGACACTTGCCATCAGAGAAATGCAAATCAAAACCACAATGAGATACTATCTCACACCAGTGAGAATGTTGAAAATTAACAAGACCGGAAATAATAAATGTTGGAGAGGATGTGGAGAAAGGGGAGCCCTCTTGTACTGTTGCTGGGAATGTGAACTGGTGCAGCTACTCTGGAAAACTGGAGTGCAGGTGTTCCTCAAAGAGTTAAAAATAGAGCTACCCTATGACCCAGCAATTGGACTACTGGGGATTTACCTCCAAAGATACAGATGCAGTGAAAAGCCGAGACACCTGCACCCCAGTGTTTATAGCAGCAATGGCCACAATAGCCAAACTGTGGAAGGAACTTTGGTGTCCATCAAAAGATAGATGGATAAAGATGTGGTCTATATATACAAGGGAATATTACTCAGCCATTAGAAATGACAAATACACACCATTTGCTTTGACGTAGATGGAATTGGAGGGTATTATGCGAGTGAAATAAGTCAATTGGAGAAGGACAATCATCATATGGTTTCACTCATATGGGGAATATAAGAAATAGTAAAAAGGATTTAAGGGAAAGGCGGGAAAATGAGTGGGAAAAATTAGAGATGGTGACATGAGAGACTCCTTACTCTGGGAAACGAACAAGGGGTAGTGGAAGGGGAGGCTGGCAGGGTTATGGGGTGACTGGGTGATGGGCACTGAGGGGGGCACTTGATGGGATGAGCACTGGGTGTTATACTCTATGTTGGCAAATTGAACTCCAATAAAAAAAAATAAAAAAATTCTGAACAAAATACTAACAAATCAAATCCAATAGTACATTAAAAGGATTATTCACCTTGTCCAGTGGGATTTATTCATGAGTTACAAGGGTGGCTCAACATTCGCAAATCAACCAACATGATACACCACGTTAATAAAAGAAAGGATGGGAATCATATGATCCTCTTGACTGACGCAGAAAAAGCACTTGACAAAATACAGCATCCTTTCTTGATTAAAACTCTCTACATTGCATGGCTAGAGGGAACATACCTCAATATAATAAAAGCCATATATGAAAAGCCTATGGTGAATATTATTCTCAATTGCGAAATACTGAGAGCTTTCCCCTAAGGTCAAGAACATGGCAGGGATGTCCACTCTCACCACTGCTTCAGCAATCAGACAACAAAAAGAAATAAAAGGCATCCAAATTGGCAAAGAAGAAGTCAAACTCTCTCTCACTTCACAGATGACATGATACTGTATGTAGAAAACCCAAAAGTCTACAAAAATGTGCTAGATCTCATTCAGGAATTCAACAAAGTTGCAGGATATAAAATCAATGCACAGGGAGGAGCAAGACGGCGGAAGAGTAGGGTCTCCAAATCACCTGTCTCCACCAAACTACCTAGAAAACCTTCAAATTATCCTGAAAATCTATGAATTTGGCCTGAGATTTAAAGAGAGACCAGCTGGAATGCTACAGTGAGAAGAGTTCGCGCATCTATCAAGGTAGGAAGACGGGGAAAAAGAAATAAAGGAACAAAGGCCTCCGAGGGGGAGGGGCCCCGCGAGGAGCCGGGCTGAGGCCGGGGCGAGTGTCCCCAGGACAGGAGAGCCCCGTCCCGGAGGAGCAGGAGCTGCACCGACCTTCCCGGGGGAAAGGGGCTCGTGGGGAGTTGGAGCAGGACCCAGGAGGGCGGGGATGCCCTCGGGCTCCCGGGGACACTAACAGACACCTGCGCCCCGGGAGAGTGCGCCGAGCTCCCTAAGGGCTGCAGCGCGCACGGCGGGACCCGGAGCAGCTCGGGGGGCTCGGGGGCGGCTCCGCGGAGGGGGCTGCGGGGCGGGAGCGCGAATCCAACAGCGCAGGCTCCGGAGCACAGGACGCCCGGACACAGCCCAGGATCCGGCCTCCCCCGGGACAGGCAGAGGCCGGGAGGGCCCAGGACAGCGAGGACGCTCCTGCCCGGAGCTGAGCAGATCAGCGGCCCCGCCCGGAGCCTCCAGGCCCTGCAGACGGAGTTCCTGCCGGAGCTGAATCCAGGTTTCCAGAGCTGCCCCGCCACTGGGGCTGTTGCTCCTGCGGCCTCACGGGGTAAACAACCCCCACTGAGCCCGACACCAGGCAGGGGCACAGCAGCTCCCCCAACTGCTAACACCTGAAAATCACCACAACAGGCCCCTCCCCCAGAACACCAGCTAGACGGACTGACAACTTCCAGGGGAAGCCAAGGGACTTAAAGAACACAGAATCAGAAGATACTCCCCGGTGGTTCTTTTTTTGTTTGTTTGTTTTTGTTTTTGTTTTTGTTTTGTTTTGCTTTTTGATTTGTTTCCTTCCCCCACCCCCTTTTTTCTCCTTTCTTTTTCTTTCTCTTTTTCTTCTTCTTTTTTTTTTTTTCGTTTTTTTTTTCTTTTTCTTCCCTTTTTTTTTCTCTTTCTCTTTTCTTTCCTTCTTTCTCTCCTCTCTTTTTCTCTTTTTCCCAATACAACTTGCTTTTGGCCACTCTGCACTGAGCAAAATGACTAGAAGGAAAACCTCACCTCAAAAGAAAGAATCAGAAACAGTCCTCTCTCCCACAGAGTTACAAAATCTGGATTACAATTCAATGTCAGAAAGCCAATTCAGAAGCACTATTATACACCTACTGGTGGCTCTAGAAAAAAGTATAAAGGACTCAAGAGACTTCATGACTGCAGAATTTAGAGCTAATCAGGCAGAAATTAAAAATCAATTGAATGAGATGCAATCCAAACTAGAAGTCCTAACGACGAGGGTTAACGAGGTGGAAGAACAAGTGAGTGACCTAGAAGACAAGTTGATAGCAAAGAGGGAAACTGAGGAAAAAAGAGACAAACAATTAAAAGACCATGAAGATAGATTAAGGGAAATAAACGACAGCCTGAGGAAGAAAAACCTACGTTTAATTGGGGTTCCCGAGGGCGCCGAAAGGGCCAGAGGGCCAGAATATGTATTTGAACAAATTCTAGCTGAAAACTTTCCTAATCTGGGAAGGGAAACAGGCATTCAGATCCAGGAAATAGAGAGATCCCCCCCTAAAATCAATAAAAACCGTTCAACACCTCGACATTTAATTGTGAAGCTTGCAAATTCCAAAGATAAAGAGAAGATCCTTAAAGCAGCAAGAGACAAGAAATCCCTGACTTTTATGGGGAGGAGTATTAGGGTAACAGCAGACCTCTCCACAGACACCTGGCAGGCCAGAAAGGGCTGGCAGGATATATTCAGGGTCCTAAATGAGAAGAACATGCAACCAAGAATACTTTATCCAGCAAGGCTCTCATTCAAAATGGAAGGAGAGATAAAGAGCTTCCAAGACAGGCAGCAACTAAAAGAATATGTGACCTCCAAACCAGCTCTGCAAGAAATTTTAAGGGGGCCTCTTAAAATTCCCCTTTAAGAAGAAGTTCAGTGGAACAGTCCACAAAAACAAAGACTGAATAGATATCATGATGACACTAAACTCATATCTCTCAATAGTAACTCTGAATGCGAACGGGCTTAATGACCCCATCAAAAGGCGCAGGGTTTCAGACTGGATAAAAAAGCAGGACCCATCTATTTGCTGTCTACAAGAGACTCATTTTAGACAGAAGGACACCTACAGCCTGAAAATAAAAGGTTGGAGAACCATTTACCATTCGAATGGTCCTCAAAAGAAAGCAGGGGTAGCCATCCTTATATCAGATAAACTAAAATTTACCCCAAAGACTGTAGTGAGAGATGAAGAGGGACACTATATCATACTTAAAGGATCTATTCAACAAGAGGACTTAACAATCCTCAATATATATGCTCCGAATGTGGGAGCTGCCAAATATATAAATCAATTATTAACCAAAGTGAAGAAATACTTAGATAATAATACACTTATACTTGGTGACTTCAATCTAGCTCTTTCTATACTCGATAGGTCTTCTAAGCAAAACATCTCCAAAGAAACGAGAGCTTTAAATGATACACTGGACCAGATGGATTTCACAGATATCTACAGAACTTTACATCCAAACTCAACTGAATACACATTCTTCTCAAGCGCACATGGAACTTTCTCCAGAATAGACCACATATTGGGTCACAAATCGGGTCTGAACCGATACCAAAAGATTGGGATTGTCCCCTGCATATTCTCGGACCATAATGCCTTGAAATTAGAACTAAATCACAATAAGAAGTTTGGAAGGACCTCAAACACATGGAGGTTAAGGACCATCCTGCTAAAAGATAAAAGGGTCAACCAGGAAATTAAGGAAGAATTAAAAAGATTCATGGAAACTAATGAGAATGAAGATACAACCATCCAAAATCTTTGGGATGCAGCAAAAGCAGTCCTGAGGGGGAAATAGATCGCAACACAAGCATCCATTCAAAAACTGGAAAGAACTCAAATACAAAAGCTAACCTTACACATAAAGGAGCTAGAGAAAAAACAGCAAATAGATCCTACACCCAAGAGAAGAAGGGAGTTAATAAAGATTCGAGCAGAACTCAACGAAATCGAGACCAGAAGAACTGTGGAACAGATCAACAGAACCAGGAGTTGGTTCTTTGAAAGAAATAATAAGATAGATAAACCATTAGCCAGCCTTATTAAAAAGAAGAGAGAGAAGACTCAAATTAATAAAATCATGAATGAGAAAGGAGAGATCACTACCAACACCAAGGAAATACAAACGATTTTAAAAACATATTATGAACAGCTATACGCCAATAAATTAGGCAATCTAGAAGAAATGGACGCATTCCTGGAAAGCCACAAACTACCAAAACTGGAACAGGAAGAAATAGAAAACCTGAACAGGCCAATAACCAGGGAGGAAATTGAAGCAGTCATCAAAAACCTCCCAAGACACAAGAGTCCAGGGCCAGATGGCTTCCCAGGAGAATTTTATCAAACGTTTAAAGAAGAAATCATACCTATTCTCCTAAAGCTGTTTGGAAAGATAGAAAGAGATGGAGTACTTCCAAATTCGTTCTATGAAGCCAGCATCACCTTAATTCCAAAGCCAGACAAAGACCCCGCCAAAAAGGAGAATTACAGACCAATATCCCTGATGAACATGGATGCAAAAATTCTCAACAAGATACTGGCCAATAGTATCCAACAGTACATTAAGAAAATTATTCACCATGACCAAGTAGGATTTATCCCTGGGACACAAGTCTGGTTCAACACCCGTAAAACAATCAATGTGATTCATCATATCAGCAAGAGAAAAACCAAGAACCATATGATCCTCTCATTGGATGCAGAGAAAGCATTTGACAAAATACAGCATCCATTCCTGATCAAAACTCTTCAGAGTGTAGGGATAGAGGGAACATTCCTCGACATCTTAAAAGCCATCTATGAAAAGCCCACAGCAAATATCATTCTCAATGGGGAAGCACTGGGAGCCTTTCCCCTAAGATCAGGAACAAGACAGGGATGTCCACTCTCACCACTGCTATTCAACATAGTACTGGAAGTCCTAGCCTCAGCAATCAGACAACAAAAAGACATTAAAGGCATTCGAATTGGCAAAGAAGAAGTCAAACTCTCCCTCTTCGCCGATGACATGATACTCTACATAGAAAACCCAAAAGTCTCCACCCCAAGATTGCTAGAACTCATACAGCAATTCGGTAGCGTGGCAGGATACAAAATCAATGCCCAGAAGTCAGTGGCATTTCTATACACTAACAATGAGACTGAAGAAAGAGAAATTAAGGAGTCAATCCCATTTACAATTGCACCCAAAAGCATAAGATACCTAGGAATAAACCTCACCAAAGATGTAAAGGATCTATACCCTCAAAACTATAGAACACTTCTGAAAGAAATTGAGGAAGACACAAAGAGATGGAAAAATATTCCATGCTCATGGATTGGCAGAATTAATATTGTGAAAATGTCAATGTTACCCAGGGCAATATACACGTTTAATGCAATCCCTATCAAAATACCATGGACTTTCTTCAGAGAGTTAGAACAAATTATTTTAAGATTTGTGTGGAATCAGAAAAGACCCCGAATAGCCAGGGGAATTTTAAAAAAGAAAACCATATCTGGGGGCATCACAATGCCAGATTTCAGGTTGTACCACAAAGCTGTGGTCATCAAGACAGTGTGGTACTGGCACAAAAACAGACACATAGATCAGTGGAACAGAATAGAGAATCCAGAAGTGGACCCTGAACTTTATGGGCAACTAATATTCGATAAAGGAGGAAAGACTATCCATTGGAAGAAAGACAGTCTCTTCAATAAATGGTGCTGGGAAAATTGGACATCCACATGCAGAAGAATGAAACTAGACCACTCTCTTTCACCATACACAAAGATAAACTCAAAATGGATGAAAGATCTAAATGTGAGACAAGATTCCATCAAAATCCTAGAGAAGAACACAGGCAACACCCTTTTTGAACTCGGCCATAGTAACTTCTTGCAAGATACATCCACGAAGGCAAAAGAAACAAAAGCAAAAATGAACTATTGGGACTTCATCAAGATAAGAAGCTTTTGCACAGCAAAGGATACAGTCAACAAAACTCAAAGACAACCTACAGAATGGGAGAAGATATTTGCAAATGACATATCAGATAAAGGGCTAGTTTCCAAGATCTATAAAGTACTTATTAAACTCAACACCAAAGAAACAAACAATCCAATCATGAAATGGGCAAAAGACATGAACAGAAATCTCACAGAGGAAGACATAGACATGGCCAACATGCATATGAGAAAATGCTCTGCATCACTTGCCATCAGGGAAATACAAATCAAAACTACAATGAGATACCACCTCACACCAGTGAGAATGGGGAAAATTAACAAGGCAGGAAACAACAAGTGTTGGAGAGGATGCGGAGAAAAGGGAACCCTCTTACACTGTTGGTGGGAATGTGAGCTGGTGCAGCCACTCTGGAAAACTGTGTGGAGGTTCCTCAAAGAGTTAAAAATAGACCTGCCCTACGACCCAACAATTGCACTGTTGGGGATTTACCCCAAAGATGCAAATGCAATGAAACGCCGGGACACCTGCACCCCGATGTTTCTAGCAGCAATGGCCACGATAGCCAAACTGTGGAAGGAGCCTCGGTGTCCAACGAAAGATGAATGGATAAAGAAGATGTGGTTTATGTATACAATGGAATATTACTCAGCTATTAGAAATGACAAATACCCACCATTTGCTTCAACGTGGATGGAACTGGAGGGTATTATGCTGAGTGAAGTAAGTCAGTCGGAGAAGGACAAACATTATATGTTCTCATTCATTTGGGGAATATAAATAATAGTGAAAGGGAAAATAAGGGAAGGGAGAAGAAATGTGTGGGAAATATCAGAAAGGGAGACAGAACGTAAAGACTGCTAACTCTGGGAAACGAACTAGGGGTGGTAGAAGGGGAGGAGGGCGGGGGGTGGGAGTGAATGGGTGACGGGCACTGGGTGTTATTCTGTATGTAGTAAATTGAACACCAACAGAAAAAAAAAATCAATGCACAGAAATCAGTTGCATTTCTATACAATAACAATGAGACAGAAGAAAGAAAAATCAAGGAATCAATCCCATTTATAACTGCACCAAAACCCATAAAATACCCAGACATAAACGTAACTAAAGAGGTAAAGGATCTGTACTCTGAAAGCTATAGAATGCTTATGAAAGAAATTGAGGAGGACACAAAGAAACAGAAAAACATTCCATCCTTGTGGGTTGGAAGAACAAATATGTTTTTTTTTAGATTTTATTTATTTATTCATGAAAGACACAGAGAGATGCAGAGAGAGAGAGGCAGAGACACAAGTAGAGGGAGAAACAGGCCCCATGCAGGGAGCCTGATGGGGGACTCAATCCCGGGACTCCAGGATCAGGCCCTGGGCTGAAGGCAGCACTAAACTACTGAGCCACCCGGGCTGTCCAAGGAAGAACAAATGTTCTTAAAATGTCTATGCTATCCAGAGCAATCTACCGATTCAGGGAAATCCCTATCAAAATACCACCAGTATTTTTCAGAAAGCTGGAACAAATGCTAAGGTTTGTATGGAGCCAGAAAAGACCCCAAACAGCCAGAGGAATGTTGAAAAAGCAAACCAAAGTTGGTGGCATCATAATGCCAGGCTTCAAGCTATATTACAAAGCTATACTCATCAAGACAATATGGAACTGGCACAAAAACAGACAGATAGACTTATGGAACAGAATAGGGAACCCAGAAATGGACCCTCAACTCCATGGTCAACTAATCTTTGACAAAACAGGAAAGAATACCCAATGGAAAAAAAGAAAGTCTCTTCAAAAAATGATGTTGGGAAAACTGGATAGCAACATGAAGAAGAATGAAATGGGGCAACTTTCTTACACTATATACACACACATACACACACACATATACAAATTCAAAGTGGATGAAAGACCTAAATGTGAGATAGGAATCCATCAAAATCCTAGAGCAGAACACAGGCAGCAACCTCTTTGACCTTGGCTGCATCAACTTCATGCTAGACACATCTCCAAAGGCAAAGGAAATGAAACAAAAATGAACTATTGGGACCTCATCAAAGCAAAGGAAAAAAAGAAAGCTTTTGCACAGCAAAGGAAATAGCTGACAAAACCAAAAAACACCCTACAGGATGGGAGAAGATATTTGAAAATGTCTTATCAGATAAGGGGATACTATCCAAGATCTATAAAGAACTTTTCAAACTCAACACCCAGAAGACAGATAATCTAGTCAAGAAATAGGCAGAAGACATGAACAGACAGACATTTCTTCAAAGAAGATATACAAATGGCCAACAGACATATGAAAAATGCTCCACATCACTTGGCATCATTAAATAGAAATCAAAACCACAATGAGATACCATCCCACACCAGTTAGAATGACTAAAATCACTAAGTCAGGAAACAAGTTGTTGGCGAGGGTACAAATAAAAGGGAACCCTCTTACGCTGTTAGTAGGAATGTAAACTGGGACAGGCACTCTGGAAAATAGTATGGAAGATCCCCAAAAAGGTAAAAATAGCACTACTCTATGACCCAGGAATTGCACTACTAGGTATTTATCCAAAGAATACAAACATTGCAGTCCAAAGGGGCACCTGCACCTCAATATTTATAGCAGCAATGTCCATAATAGCCAAGCTATGGAAAGAGCCCAGATGTCCATCAAGAGAGGAATGGATAAGGAAGAGGTGGTATATATACAATGGAATATTACTCAGACATCAGAAGGATGAAATATTACCATTTACAAGGATGTGGATGGAACTGGAGTGTATTATGCTAAGCAAAATAAGTCAATCAGAGAAAGATAACTATCATATGGTTTCACTCATATGTGGAATTTAAGATACTAGAGTAATATAGGGGAAGGGAGGGAAATAAGACAAAATCAGAGAGGGAAACAAACCATAAGAGACTTTTAACTATAGGAAACTGAAATGAGGGTTTCTGGAGGGGAGAGGGGATAGGGAAACTGGGTGATGGGCATTAAGGAGGGCGTGTGATGTAATGAGCATTGGATGTTATATGCAACTAATGACTAACTGAACTTACCTCTGAAACTAATGATATATATATATACTATATATGCTAACTAATTGAATTTAAATAAAATATTAAAAAGGAAAAAAAGTGCTCTATAGCCATTAAACACCATGCAAATATAGAAGTTATTTTCTACTTGGATGTCCCACAGATCTGCTCCCTTTAGAGCAGAACACAATGAAAAGATTAGACAGTATATAACCCAGGGATAGAATATGAGGAACAGATAAAGAAACTTGGTATTGGTATAAAGCCCATGTGGGTATAACCTTAAGCCACCCAGAGAGTGTTGCACAGTGAGATAATGCTTTTGTCACTCTCTAAATATTCACTTGTGCTAAGACTTCTGCTTCATCCCCACCAGGAATGACTTTATTGGGCTGATTGCAGAATTGCAATGGTTTCCATCATCAGAATGAGTGGTTTCATTAGGAGGTAACAAGTCATTCACCCAGGATTAAGTAGCTGTCAGTCAAGTCGAATCTTGAACAGAATCATCAGCACTAGAGACGTATGATATATCTTAGCACACACTTTCCCGTGATGGGCCTTTTCCTATTACTCCTAGTAGCAAGACACTCTTCTACTTAATATCACCTACTTCCCGGTTAATTCACTCTAACGGTACCGATATCCCAAACATGAGAAGGAATAGAAATGAGCATATATTTCAAAAACTGCTACTGCTTTATGTCCCTTCTGAACAGCTTCCTTGGTTTTGCTTTACGGATTTATGTATGTATGTATGTATGTATGTATTTGAGAGAGAGAGAGAGAGAGAGAGAGAGAGAGAGAGAGAGAGAGAAAGAAAGAAAGAAAGAAAGAAAGAAAGAAAGAAAGAACGAACGAACGTGCAAGCGTGGGGGAGGAGCAGGAGGGAGAGGGAGAAGGAAAGAAATAGACTCCCTGCTGACCACAGAGCCTCCGTGACATGGGGCTTCATCTGGGGCTCAACCGGGAGTTCGACTGGGGGCTTGATCTCATATCCCTAAGATCATGACCTGGAGCTGAAATAAGGAGTTGGACACACTTGACTGTGCAACCCAGGTGTCCCTCCTGGGGTTTGCTTTAAAGCAAACATGCTTAGAAGTGTATTTACTTAACTTTGGAGGAGAATAAACTAGAATCATGTTAATTTTATGGCTGCATATCATACAAAAAAGTAAATTGCTTCTTGGAGTCAGCAGCTGTCTATCTGTTGACCAAAAAGAGTACCTGACACAGGGTAGGCAATCAATATGCATTTACCGAGTTGAATTAATCTAAAGCCATATTGGTTTCCAGATCAAATCCCATTACTTTGTGTGAACTGGTATTGTATCACATTTATACTCTCTTACCTTTGTCCCTCCTTTGGTCCTAGCATTTAATAGTAACCCAATATATTTTTCTTTTAGTAATGTCTACAGTAAAGGTCACTCTTTTTTAGGTATGACTCTTTGAGTCTGGCAAATGCCTACAATCACTTAACTACTAATACAGTCAAGATGAAAAAGTGATCTATCACCTCAAAAAATTCTACTGTGGTTTTTCACGGTCATTGCCTTCCCCCACCTCTAGTTCCTGGAATTCCTCAACTTGTGCAAACTCAAATTTTCATTCTCTTCAGTAAACACCTCAGAGTGGGATTGCTCAGTTAGGTGGTAAATATGTTTAACTTCATAAGAAAGTGCTTTCCAGAGTGGCTATGCCATTTTCCATTCCCACCAACTGTGTAGGAGTTTCAGTTGCTCCATGTACCTTCTAGCAAGTGGTATTTTTAATTGTTGTTTTTCACCAGGAATTCTAATAGGTATGCAGTGACCTAGAAAATTGCTACATGTGGATTGTTGAACAGGGAGAGGAAAGAAGAACACATAACCAGATTTTTATATAGTGTGGGAATGTGATAATTAAACGAATGAAGACCATTCAGAAGGAACCCCACTAATATGGGTCATTGAACAATAACACTGATAAACTATTAATTACTTTGCCGGTAGAAAGAAACTTGGGTGTGCAGTTGCTAAACAAAAACCTCCCTCCTGTTTTCTGTTTAATGGTAAAAATATTTTTGTCACTAACAGAATTTTTGAGACCTACATCCATTTTCCAGGATGTAATAAACAAATAGAGCTTTAATAAACTACCCAATGGTGTTTCCAGGAAGTCTTCAAAGCTGAAATTGTTTTGTTTTGTTTTTTTTGTATTCTTCTGGCTACCCAGTTGAATCTCATATGTTTTATCAACATTTAGTACAGCATTGTGTATACTATAGGATATTATTAAATTGAAATAAATTTTACTTTTCCTCTAGAATTGTACCGGCCAGTAAATATGACATACCACTAGTCACATGTGGTCACGGAGTACTTGAAACGTGGCTTGTGCCACATTTTAATAAAATAAAGCAGTGTATGAAAGATTCTGAAATATCTCATTAATTTTCATACTGATTATATGTTGAAATGACAGCATTTTTAGATATATTTGGGTCAAATAAAATATATTACTAGAATTAATTTCACCTTTTTCTTTTCTATCTTTTTATTTTTAAATTTTATTTAAATTCAATTTGCCAATTTATAGTATAACACCCAGGGCTCATCTTATCATCACCTTTTTCTTTTACTCTGTTAATGTAGTTAGTGGGGAAGTTTAAATTACATCTGTGGCTTGCATTACATTTCTGTTAGGTGATACCACTACAGAACACAGGACTATTGCTATTGCTAAAGAGAGTTAAAATTTAATTACATTTTCAACAGATATAAGGAATTTCAATATCTAGTATTAATTTTAAATAAATATATGCCATTATTAAGTGTAATAAGAGAAGTTAGATATTTACTAATTAAATATTAGATTTCTAAAAACTCATTCATTCTATATCTGTATTCTTCTAAAATGGATATATCATATCAAATTTTTAAGGAAAAATATTTTTAAAAATGAAATAGACAATAAAAATGAAAACAGTAAAAATAAAATTAAAAATAGAAAAATTTAAAAAAGGCAGTTTGGGTTCTTTAAAAGGCATTGTAAGAAAACAAAAAGGCAATCCAAAGACATCCACAGAAAGGCACTCCAAGGAAAATATTTGTAAAATATTTATCTTATTGAAGACCTTTATTCAGAATACATAAACATTCCTACAACTGAATATTGAGAAGACAATTTAGTTCAAGACAGGGGAAAAATTGAACAAAAACTTTACTGAACAGCCTACATGAATGGAAAATGAGCACATGAAAAGTGCTCAACATCATTAGTCATTAGGGCAATACACACACACACTTAAATGATTAACATTAAGAAGACTGGCAATTTCAAGTGTTGGCAAAAATGTAGAGCAACTGGACCTCATATATTAGCAGTAGGAATACAAAATGGTGCAGCCATTTTGGAAAAACAGTCTAGCAGTTTCTTATACAGTTAAATATATATTTACCATACAACTCAGAAATTCTAGTCCTAGGTATTTCCTCAATTCATACACCAATTTATAGATGACTATTACCTCTGTTCATAACACCTCAAACAGGAACAATCTTCATTTCCATCAATCTTCCATCAATATGTAGATTACCTATATGGAATACTAAACAAGAAAAAGAAACAAACTACTGATACATGCAACAACATGAATGAATCTCAGAAACACGTGATGTTAAGCAAAAGTCTAGGAAAAGGAAAACTAATGATTGAAATCAAACCAGTAGGGACCATGGATGGGAAAGGGGATTGATCAAAAGGGAGCAAGAAATAACTTTTTGGGGTCATGGAAATGTCTAGCTTAATTGTAGTAAGGTGTATATTTCTGTTAAAACTCATTGAAAATAAAGCTGATGATTTTTTTTTAAAGTTAAATCACCAATAAAATTATCAATGACAATGAGAAGAAATGGAAGTTCTCACACATTGCTGGTTGAGGGGAGTATAGATCAGTACAATGACTTAGATAACAATGTTATACTACCTAGTGAAGTTGACAATGGACCCAGCTTAGGACCTAGGTATTTCACTTTAAATAGGTTCTACTTAGGGCAGCCTGGGGGGCTCAGCAGGTTAGTGCTGCCTTCAGCCCAGGGTGTGATCCTGGAGACCCAGGATTGAGTCCCACGTCCGGCTCCCTGCATAGAACCTGCTTCTCCCTTTGCCTGTGTCTCTGCCTCTCTCTCACTCTCTCTGTCTCTCATGACTAAATAAATAAAATCTTTAAAAATAATAAATAAATAAATAATAAATAAATAAATACCTTCTACTGAGAAATTCTCAAACATGTGCATGTTGAGATATGTACATGAATGTGTGCCCTGTGTGCACCAATACAGATCTCAAAAACATGGCTAAGATGAAGAAAGGATATTGCAAAATAGCATAATAAACTATTTTTGCAAATTTTAAGAAATATCAAAATTAAATATTATGGAAACATTATTGGATAATATAAATTGCATAAGAAACATAACTCACACTTTAGGACAGAAGTTAACCATAATTTATAAGACAGTAAAAGGAAACTGAAGATAAATAGCATATTTAAACATAAATTTTAAGTATCTATAATGCTTATTACTTTTTAAATAATCTGAAATATTTATGACAAAATTTTAGCATTTTTTATTGCTGGAGGTATATATATGGGTGTTTGTACTAATCTCTGTACATTGGATATATTTCCTGTTTAATGTAAAGAATAATTTTGAAAGCTATCTTTAGTCACAAAACATAGGTAAAAACTATAACCAAAGAAGATTTTATACTTAAAGAAAGAGAAATAATTGAACAATCAGAAAATATTGTTGTTTAAAATCTTTAAGGAAATCAAGGAGAAGATAGCTCCCATAAAGCACAAATAGGGCTTATACAACAAAAACAAGAAAATACAAAATGAGAACTAGGAGATATAAAAAAGAAGCAATTAAAAATTTTATAAATGTGGGGTGCCTGAGGGGCTCAGGCAGTTAAATGTCTGCCTTTGGTTCAGGTCATGACTCCAGGGTCCTAGGATGGAGCCCAGCATTTGACTCCCTTCTTAGTGAGGAGCCTGCTTCTCCCTTTCCCTCTCCTTCTGACTCTGCCTCTCCCTGCAACTTGTGCTGTCTTTCATTCAAATAATTAAATAAAATCTTTAAAAAAATTTTATAAATGAAAAATGCAGTCACTGAAATGTTTAAAACTCAGTAGGTAAGTAGATTAAAGAAGAAGTGCAAAAGATTTAATGAATTAGAAGTGAGGAAATCCCAGATAATGCAGCGGAGAAATATAAAGAGATGAAAATTATGAAAGAGAATTAATATGGAGGATTTATTGAGAAGTTTTAAGATGTGTCTAACAGAATTTTCAGAAGGAGGTAATTGCTAAGAATTTTCTGGAACTGGAGAAAAACATGAGCTGTCAAAGTGAAAAGATCACATAACACACAAGCAGAATAAATAGTTCAAATTTGCATCCCTACATACTATAGTAAAATGGCAAAATATCAAGGAAAAAGAGCTATGGACAGAAAAGAAAGGCTGCCCAGAAGAAATGACAATCACTTGGCAGCAGATTCATCAGCAACAAAGGAGGCAAAAGACAATGGAGAATATCTCCAAAGTATGGTAGGAAAATTTAGAATTCTTGACCCTAATTAATTAGAGAGAATGGAAATAATGATATTTTCAGGTGCAAAAGAGAGAATTATTACCACAAGTATGTGAAAGAAGGAGTGCACTTGAGCAAGATGAAAAATTATCCTGGAATGTTGGAATTAAATAAAAGGGACAATGGTCAGCAATGAAATTGGCAAAATTTGTTTACAAATCGAGATGTTTCTATTTACATAATAATATAAAAGAAAATATACCCTCCAAAAACACAGGAAACCCTTGGGTGAACATGTGAAAAACCATCCTGAGTTCCAAGGAAATCTCATTTCTGAACACTGTTAATGTCAATAGCTTAAAAAAGAAACTATAAAAAAATACAATTAAAAAACAAAAACTCAGTATTTTAAGAAATACTTAAAGACCAAACACGGAATATAATAACTTTCATCAATTTGAGTTGTGTGTGTGCCATCCTAAGGGTTATCCTCAGTCTACTCCTGAAGATGGCAGGGGTGTTTATGGCAGGTGATCTAGTCTTAATAAGGCTGCAAAGCAAGATGCCCTAAGACATGTACATCTGAGATCTATTTTAATTATAGTGAACAATCTCCTGAAATTATATTTCCAGTCATAGGATTTGACGTGTTATACATTGTCTTATACAGTGACTTAAAAAATAACTTTCAGCTCCTCTGGTGAACCAGCACAGTACCAAAGAATATAATTAGGGTTTCTTACCAATCCTTTAGATATTGCAGCCATAATGAATAGAGATGAGTTTCATTTGAATGCCTTATCAATTATCGTAAAAAGGAAACATCAACATGCCCCCTGCCTCTTTCTTTGGCTGCTCTCTACCTAATAGGAACCTTTAAGCTTTCAATGTCACCTCTGAGGTAATTAACATCACTCAGAGAATATCTGAACAGAAACTGTAGGAGACAGAGCATGTGCTGTCACTCAGGAAAAGTTGCAATTAGGATCTGCAGGCAAATGCAAAATTCTTAGAAATTTTACCTCAGACCAAGATAAAGCCACATTATCATGAAGAGAAGTGGCGATAAGTAATTTGATGCTAAGTTTAAAAATGTATATATGTATAGTGTAGTTATAACTGTAGTTATAAAATTGATAAACATAGTCATGGAAAATTTGGAAATGAGGGAAAGAAAAAAATCCCATCATCTTGAGATAGCATATATTGTTTTGGTTTATATCTTTCTGATATTTTTTTTCCTATGTGTCCTTTTTCATGGCTGTAATCATAAGCATTTATACATTTTTATGAGGATTTAAATCATGACACTTTTCCACAATGCCAACTTTCACAGCTATCATTTTTAATGACTATCCCATTATGGGAATGTACCATGATTTATTGAACCGATCACCTACTTTTGGACATTTTTAGCTATGTAATATTTTGACCATTATAAAAGGCAGTTCTGTAAACATCAAGCTTATAGCTATTTTCCGTATCTAGTCTATTTTCTTAGGATAGATTCCCCAAAGTGGAATTACTAGACCAACAGTCATAAAGGTGTTTATGATTCTTAATACATATTGTTACAATACTTTCCAAAATGTTGCAGTTTCAGTGACACTAGTGGAAGTGTTAAGATTCAGTCAGCCAGCACAGACCCTGAGGTTCTAAACTTTGAAGCAATGTCTCTCAATGGATGGTCCCTAGACTAGTACCATCAGCATCACCTGGGAATTTGTTAGAAATGCAAGTTGCCTGGCCAGCCACAGACTTACTGAATCAGCAATCTGCTTCAAAAAGCCCTCTATGCAACTCTGATGCGCACCCAAGTCTGAGAACTTGGTTAATCAAGTAGATTAAAAGCTTTGGTCCTCACCTTTAGCTGCACATAAGAATCACCTATGGAACTTCCAAAACCTGCTGAAGCCTGGGACACATTCCCAGAAGTTCTGATTTATTTATTTATTTATTTATTTATTATAATATACCAGACAAATAAATATATATATTTTAATATATTTATATATATTTATATATATAAATATATATATATAATCAGGCCCTACCCCAGAATCCTTGGGATGGGGTCTGGGAGTCTGAGTTTAACAAGCCTTCTAAATGATGCTGATAGATGTTAAAGTTTGAAAACCATTTTTCTAATGTTTGGAAAAGAAGTGTCCAATGGCTCTGGTGCACAAATGCCTATACAATTATGTGTACATGTGCAAATATAGATTCATGGTTGGAATCATAGCATTTATACATTTTCTATTTGAATTTAAATCACAACACTTTTCCATATTGCCACTTTTTATAGCTATCATTTTTAATAACTATTCCATTATGAGCATATATCACTAATTTATTAAATCAATCACCTGCTCTTGAAGATATATAAATATATGTATGTATATTACATTTACGTACACATCATATATACATATGCACATATATATAGGTACATTCATGCATGTAATCAAACTGAGAAGTATATAAATACAAGGATACATACAAATAGAGATTAAGATAGAGATAGAAGTGTTGTAGGCTACATTTCTGAAACCGAGATTACACTATATATTAACTAAAATTTAAATTAAAACTTCAGAGAGAAGAGTTAAGATGGCATAGTAATAGGGGGACCCTGAACTTGCCTTATACCTCAAACACTAAACTGTTTTCCTCATCTCTCAAACACAGCTAGATCAACGTTCAACTATTCTGAACAACCAGGGATATGATCTGAGAACTAAGAAAATAATCTGTAGAGCTGGAGGGAGAGAATGTGGCAGATGTGACACTTGGAACCATGAACTGGGGGAGATGAAAACCACAGGACTCCATCGGAAGGGAACCATTTCCGTGGAGCAAAGTCAGAGAGAGGGAGAGAGCGGGAGAGAACACAGTGGGTAGGGATCAACAAACCACAGGAAGGAGATCCCCTGGGTTACACTAGGAGAGATTGTTCCCCTTTCTGGAGTATATTTGGAAGAGTATATTTTGCCTATGCAAGGACAAAGGCCAGCTGGGAGCCATTGAACAGTGCTCAACAGCAGGAACAGAGGTGTTCAAAGAAGGCAGATAACCTTGTAGCAGTTTTTCGCTGTAAGCCACAATAGACTTAAACCACCCTGTGCATGCCCAGTGGTTGCTTTTCTGGGACAGAACTGAGCAGAGCGCAGACACGGGCGGACTGCAGATAACCTGGCCACTGCTTTTTGCTTTCTGCCACAATAGATTCAAACCTCTATGTGACTGCTTTTCTGGGACAGCATGGAATAGGTGACTGAATCGCACTCAGTCAGCAGATAGCCTGGTTGTAGCTTTTTGTTGTTATGTCACAATAAACTGTAGCATCCCTGTGTGCACTGTGTGACTGCTTGTTTAGGATAGGACAGTGCGGGACATGCTGTAAGTCTCTCCTCCAGAGAGGAGTGGGTCTACACCTTGCCAGACCCTTTAAAATTCTGAATTTTGAATCCCAGCCAACAACCAGAGATAAAATACAGGACATCAGTGGCACTGGGTATGTCAATGGCCTGGGAACTGACAGGTTAAGGGCAGGGAATTGCTGAAAGCCCGGGACATAGGAGATTGTTCACTTTTCTGAAGGGTCTCCTGAACAGCAGTAGCCAGGAGCTTCCCTGCACTCTCAGGAACAAGAGGGCAGTAGGAAGGGGTAATGCCACATTCTCCCTCCTCCACCACCCCTCCCTCACCACACCCACCAGGATAGTCAAACTTCAGAGAGAAACCCATTGGCTCCAAGGGAGGCTGGAGTCCCCTACACTAAACCCAATCCCCCTGCACCTGTCAGGGGCATCTTTATAAGGGCAAATCAGCTTGTGAGCTAGCTGGCAGGCCTTTCCCTCAGAAGACCAACAAAGGCCTCCCACATGTACCAAGTCTACTGAATAGAGAATGCTCCAAAACACCAGCTTCTTATGGAAATAGGATCAGGACTGCTTCTTATTTTTTTTTCTTAATTTTTAAAATTTTTTAATTTTTCCATTTCTTATTTTTATTTATCTTATATATATCCAAATATTTTTTTTGGTTTTGTTTTGGTATCAGGCTTATAATACTTTTTTCATTTGTTGGTTTGTTTCCTTCTCTTATTTTTCAGATCAGATGTCTTACTTTTGTTCTTTTCTTCTTTGCTTACTCTTTATTCTTTCTTTCGTATTCTTTGCAATCAGGTTTATAGTTTGTTTGTCTGTCTATTTACTTGCATTTTTGTTCCTTTTCCTTTTCTGTTGTCTTGGATCAGGCTTTTTTTCCCCCAGGCCTATCTTAATAAACAAATTAAAGCACACCTAGTTAAAGGTCCAAACACTCCCCACTATAAGCAAGGAAGAACTCTGTAGAGGATGGGCCAGTGCGAAAGAGTAGCCAAAATGCAACAGCATAATAAACATGGTATATACCAGAAACGCTTCCTGAAGTTTTACATGTTATTGTTAATGTTGTCTTTTTTCTTTTTCTTTCTTCTTTTCTTTTCTGTACAAAATGATGAGATGGAGAAATTTACCCCAAAAGAGAATAGGAGGTAGTACTCACAACCAGGGATTTAATCAGTATGGATATAAGTAAGATAAACTAAACTACAATTTTAAACAATTATAAAGATACTAGCTGGGTTTGAAAAAAGCATAGAAGACACTAGAGAATTCCTTACTGTAGAGATAAAATAACTAAAATCTAGCCAGTTCAAAATTAAAAATGATATAAGTGAGATGGAGTCTCATGTGGAGGCTATACAAATGAGGATGAATACAGCAAGAGAGCAAATCAATTATATAAAAGATAAAATTATGAAAATAATGAAGCTGAAAAGAAGGAAAGAAAACTATTAGATCATGAAGGTAGACTTAGGGAACTCAGTGATTACATAAAACAAAATAATATCCACATTATAGAAGTCCCAGAAGAAGAATAAAAGGGCAGAACAGATTTCTTTGTAATTTGTTTATTTGAACAAATTATAGCTGTTAATCATTTAACTTCCCCAATCTGTGGAAGGAAACATTCAAGTCCAAGAGGCACAGAGAACTCCACTCAGAATCATCAAAAATAAGTCAACACTCTGACACACTATAGTGAAACTTGCAAATTACAAAGATAAAGAAAACATTCTGAAAGCAGCTCAGGACAAGAAGTGCTTAACCTATAAGGGCAGACATATAAGGAAGGCAGCAGACATGTCCAAGAGATCTGGCAGGCCTGAAAGGACTTGTATGATATATTAAATGTGCTAACTGGGAGAAATATGCAGCCAAGAATACCTTATCCAGCAAGGCTGTCATTAAGAATAGAAGGAGAGATAAAGAGTCCCCAGAACAAACAAAAACTAAAGGAATTCATGAACACTAAACCAGCCCTGCAAGAAATATTAAAGGGGAATCTTTGATCACAGAGAGAGACCAAAACTAACAAAGACTAAATAGGAACAGAGATAGTCTATAGCAACAGCAACTTTACAAGTAATACAATGGCACTAAGTTCATATATTTCAATAATTACTCTGAATGTAAATGGACTAAAAGCTCCAATCAAAAGACATAGGGTATCTAAATGGATAAAAAAGCAAGACCCATCTATATTCTGCCTAAAAGAGACTCAGTTTACTGAGGGGGGCACTTGGCGGGATGAGCACTGGGTGTTATGCTATATGTTGGCAAATTGAACTCCAATTTAAAAAATTAAAAAAAAAATAAAGAAAGAAACATAAATAAATAAATAAAACAAAATAAAAAAAGAAACTCAGTTTAGACCTAAAGATACCTGGAGATTGAAAGTTAAGGGGTACAGAACCATATGTCATGCTAATGGACATGAAAAGTAAGCCAGAGTAGCCATATATCAGACATATTTTAAATGAAAGACTGTAACAAGAGATGAAGAAGAACACTATATCATATTAAAGGGGTCTATCCAACAAGAATTTTTGGATTGTAACTAACTGTAATAATTGTAAATATTTATGCCCTTAAATAGGGAGCAGACAAATACATAAATCAATTAATAGCAAAGCTTAAAAAAAACTCACTGATAATAATACAATAATAGTAGGGGACTTTAACACCCCACTCACAGCAATGGACATATCATCTAAGCAAAAAATCAACCAGAAAATAATGGCTTTGAATGATACACTGGACCAGATGGACTTAACAGATATAAACAGAGCATTTCATCCTAAGGCAGCAGAATAGACATTCTTTTTGAGTGCACATGGGACATTTTCCAGAACAGATCACATACTGGGTCACAAATTAGGACTCAGCCAGTAGAAAAATATTGAGATCATACCATGCATGTTTTTCAGACCACAATGCTATGAAACTTGAAGTCAACCACAAGAAAAAACTTGAGAGGACCATGAATACATGGATGTTAAAGAACATCCTACTAAAGAATGAACAAGTGAATCAGGGAATTAAAGAAGAATTTAAAAATGCATGGATGAAATGAAAATGAAAACACTACAGCTCAGAGCCTTTGGGATACAGTAAAAGTAGTCATAAGAGGGAAGTATATAGCAATACAACCCTTCCTCAAGAAGCAAAAGAAGTTTTAAATACATAAAATAATCTTACACCTAAAGGAGTTGGATAAAGAACAGCAAATAAAGACTAAATCCAGCAGGAAAGAGAAATTATAAAGATTAGAGCAGAAATCAATGACATAGAAATTAAAAAAACCAACAACAACAACAGAACAGATTGATGAAACTAGGAGCTGGTTCTTTGAAAGAATTAACAAGATAGATAAAGCCCTAGCTAGACTTATCAAAAAGAAAAGAGAAAGGACACAAATAAATAAAATCATAAAAGAAAGAGGAGAGATCACAACCAACACAATACAAGCAAGAAATAGAAGAAATTATAATAGATTATGAGCAATTGTATGACAACAAATTAGGTAAGCTGGAAGAAAGAGATAAATTCCTAGAAACATACAAACTACCAAAACTAAAATAGAAAGAAGTAAAAAAGCTGAATAGATCCATAATCAGTAAAGAAATTGAATCAGTAATCAAAAATCTCCCAAAAAACAAAGTCTCGGACCAGATGGCTTCCCAGGGGAATTCTACCAAATGTTTAGATAAGAATTAATACCTGTTCTTCTGAAACTGCTCCAAAAATTAGAAATGGAAGAAGGAAAATTTCCAAACTCATTTGATGAAGCTAGAATTACTTTGATCCCAAAACCAAAGACACAACCAAAAGGGAGATTACAGACCAACATCCCCGATGAACAGGAGTGCAACAATTCTGAACAAAATACTAACAAATCAAATCTAACAGTCTATTATTATTAACCTAACAGTACAAGTTATTCACTTTGTCCAGTGGGATTTATTCATGAGCTACAAGGGTGGTTCAACAAGTCCAGAAATCAAAAGGTTAAAATCAACAAGTCCAGAAGCAAATTTTGGCAAGGATGTCGAGAAAGGAGAACTTCTTACACTGTTTATGGGTTGCAAGCTGCTACAGCCACTCTGGAAACAGTACAGAGGTTTCTCAAAAAGCTAAAAATAGAACTACTCTATGACCAAGCAATTCACTACTAGGTATTTATCCAAAGAATACAAATATTGTGATCCAAAGGGGCACATGCACCCCAATATTTATAGTAGCAATGTCCACAATAGACAAAATATGGAAACAGCCCAGCTGTCCATGGACAGATGAATGGATAAAGAAAATGTGGCATATATATATATATATATCCATTTGCAACAATGTGGATGGAACTAGTCAGTATTATACTAAGTGAGATAAGTCATCCAGAGAATGACAAATATCAATGTTTTCAGTCATATGTAGAATTTAAGAAAAAAAAACAGATAAACATAGGGGAAAGGAAGGAAAAATAAAATTAGATAAAAACGGAGAGGGATGTAAACCATAAGAGACTCTTAACTCTAGGAAACAAACTGAAGATTGTGGTAGGGGAGGTGGATAGAGGCACGGAGTGTTTGGGTTATGTGCATTAAAGAGGGCACTTGAGGAAATTGAGCACTGGGCAACTGATGAACCACTAAATTCTACCCCTTAGACTGGTAATATACTATATATTAATTCAATTGAATTTCAAAAAAATTTTTAAAAAAACCTTGAAACAAAAGTAAAAAAAAAGTAGTATTGGCAAATTTCAAGGTTGGAGGAAGATTTTGAAAGATACTTCATTGCTGGTTTTATCATATTTTTGTAATTAGTGAGACTAATCATGGTTCATATTTGTTCACCTACTGATTCCTAAGAATAATGATTTTAAATATAAAGTTGGGATGTTTTGATCTATAGAATCTTTTATTTATTTGTTTTTTAAAAGAATTGCTGATTACTTTAAAGAATTGCCTGGGTGGCCCATTTGGTTAAGTGTGCAACTCTTGATATCAGCTCAGGTCTTGATCTCAGGATCATGAGTTTGAGCCTTGCGTTGGAGGGCCTACTTAAAAAAAAATTGGCTGATTACTAAATGACTAATAAAGAAAAAGGAGGCAAAACTTTCCACAAGCATCAGGAAAGATCAGAAAAGTTATTTAAATACAACAATGCCTTAGAGAATGTGGAAAACATTGCACCTTAATTAACTGTGAATGGAAAGCTAATATTAGATGATACTAAAATGACAGATGACTTTGCTTTTATTACTCTTTTTTTTTTTTTTTTTTTTTTTAAACTTGGACTTACAAGAGAAAGCTGATGAGGAATCCACAGGTAAGGTTTTTGGGCCAAGCTGCCACCAGGCACAGAACATATAAGGTTCACTGCCTCCCTTGTCCATGATGGCAAGAAGGGTCACAGCTGGAAAGATCTCTGATTCAGACCACCATAGTCAAGTTACACAGGAAAGGAAAGAGAAAGGGAAAGGGAGGAAACAGGAAAGAAAGAGTGAGAGAGCATCAGGCTATGAGTCAGGAGGGATGCTCAGTTTTTCATTTTCTTGTTACTTACTAAATTTTTGTTTAACCCATTAAAACATATAAAGGGCTCATTGGCTATAGTCTCTTTCAAAATAGCAAACCAGCCAAAATAATTTATGGTCCCTCCTAGTCATTAGAACTGCCCCAATTAGACAAGTCCTCAAAAGTTATTTGCATAAGTGAGTATTCTGTCTGGAGAAAAAGTAAAAATAAAAAGGGAATCATGAAAATTTCTTCTTAGCTTGGGTTCCTTGACCTCTCAGTGGAAGCGTGGACAGGCTGTGCAGGGTCTCTGAATACCCTAGCATCATAAGTAATGAGTTGTATGCAAACACCTCTTTTTCTGAGGTGGGAGATCACAGGGATGATCAAAGATATCTGGCCACCAAGAAAGGCTGCTAACCACTTGCTGACATAAAGTAAACTTCCTTCTCTAATTGAGTCTCCAAAGTATATCAAGAAGTCAGTTCTAGAAACGGTGGGAAACGATCTACTTGTATTGAACCAGATGGTGAGTTGCTGAGGTGTGGTGGTCTGACATTGGATGGTATCAAACAGGTCAGAATTTTCACATCTCATCCCCCCTAAACCACCCAGGAAGGATATTTGAAAATGGCTAAACATCTTGGGGCTATTCCCTCCCTCTCTCAGTACTGCCTTTGTATACCCCCAAAATCTGACCTCCCAAATTACCCTCAAGTCAAGGAGTACAACTGAGCTCAAGTAATCTAAGCTAGAGTCAAGACCCTGAAGGGAGATGATGAAATAACAAATGCACTTAGAGACTGTGAAAAAGTCAGTCATTTATATGTCTTCTCAAAACGTGGTGATTTTGTAAAACTGGTGTACAGTCAGCTATGACCGGTGAAACCATTTCTAAGATTACTTCTTACTGGTTATTGTGGTAGATGGGAAACCACAATTATATTTCACTGAGTTCTTATAAAAATTTACATTACAAGTATAATTGACAGAAGGTTTTAAAACAGTTATCATTAGTAATTTTGTAAAGCATTTGCAAGTTACTTAGTAGGTATACTATAGGAAGACTATACTATAGGAGTCTCTGCTCTTTGCTGTTCATGGTTTAGTAGGACTTCCTTCCAGAAGCTTCTTCAAGTTCATTCTCATTCTAGTCCTTCTCTCTGAAGACTTCTGACTCAAGCTCACAGTATATAGTGAAAGGAAATGAGTGAGCAAGGATCCAAAACAGTACACCTCTTCTGTAGATGATGGGCCTCAAGCAGGACTGGCTGGTCTCACAACCTGCTCCCTCAACAACATCGAAATCCTTTCTCTGTGAGGCTCCTGGGTGGCTCAGTAGGTAAGCATCTGCCTTTGGCTCAGGTCATGATTCTAGTTCTGGGTCAGGCTCCCTGCTGAGCAAGAGAGTTTCTCCCTCTCCCCACCCTCCAGTTGTGCATGCTCTTTCTCTCTCTCATAAATAAGTAAAATCTTAAAAAAAAAAAAATCATTTCCCTGTGCACTGCATCCTCCTCTCTGAGGCCAAGCATATTCCTAGAATGAAAAAAATAAAATAAAATAAAAGGCTATTTTCTCTGCCTAAGGATTTTATTGATAGCATCCACTAGGCTTCCTTACCCTTCCTGCCTGCTCCAGCCCATCCAGGTAATACAAAACTTCTCTGAAAAGAATAATGACCCCCAAATAGTTTGGTACTCTGTACAATAAAGCTTAATCTCTTGTGTTTTCTCCTATTCTTCTCTGTCACGGATCCAATAATCTTACCGAGGCCTTCACATCAGAGGTAACTTTGTATAAAGGCAAAATATACTAATTTTGTGAATACAAATGAGCTCCCTGGGATATGAGAGACATGAGAATAGGGATCATGTTTGTTTTATTACTTTTTTTCATGTCTGTTTTATTTCTGATTGCAATACCAGAACCTGTCACATGGTAGAAACTCAATTAATATTGACTTACTAATTAACTCAAGAATTCTGCTTGAAAATACCATCTTCTGTCTTCTAAAAAATTCATGATACCTGAAATTCTTGTGAAGCATGGCATTACATTCCAAGATTGAGATTCAAACACTGTCTATAAAGAACAATCCTTTACGTTAAGATGACCCAATGAAAATTGAACTCAATTTAAAAAATGAGTTTTGATGTATTAATTAATGTACTGTATTAATTTCAATATATTAATTAATCAAACACTCAGCAGAGCCCACTGAAAGAGACACAAGACAGAGAGATTGTGAATTAACTCTGGTAAAACTGAGAATGGGGAATTCTAGGTTCTGATTCCAGCTCCACCAAGTAGATGACCTGTTTTCCTCACTGGAAAGTGTGAAGCAAGTATTCCTCCCTGCCTTGTTAATAGGATTGCTGTGGGAAGCAAATGACATAAGGAATGTGAAAACTCATTTTATAAAGTGCTATAGAGGGGGTCCCTGGGTGGCGCAGCGGTTTGGTGCCTGCCTTTGGCCCAGGGCGCGATCCTGGAGTCCCGGGATCGAATCCCACTTCGGGCTCCCGGTGCATGGAGCCTGCTTCTCCCTCTGCCTGTGTCTCTGCCTCTCTCTCTCTCTGTGACTATCATAAATAAAAAAAATAAATAAATAAATAAATAAAGTGCTATAGATATATAGCAATTCTCGCTAGCTGAATCCAGTGGGCTCACATTTAGATGGCAAGAGACACCTGTGCTAGGATTTTAGGTAACTAGAATGTTCTCACTTGACACAGCAGAGGAGATAAATAGGGGTCAAACACAAACTCTGCCACTTTCCAGTTTGATAAAAGGCAGCTTGTATGTGTAAGACCACCAACCGGACTAGGAAATACACTGGTTGCCTCCTACGGAATTTAATTCTATGGTATGGCTAAGGGTAGGTTTCCATCATTTCCACATGTATTAGCTACATGCCCCTTGGCACCAGGATCTACCCCAGCTTTCTAGGGGTCACTCCCAATGACCTCTAGAAAGCCATGCCAGGGGAGCACATTTTGGATACCAAAATACTCTTCCATCTTTCTTCAAGGAAGACTCCTGAGCCTTTGTGGGTCCTAAAATCAACTATAGACTGGTTAGATGAAGTCATTCAGCTCTCCCTTTGCATAATGGATTCTTGGAATCCTAAGAGACCATCCACTTGCCTTCACACAGCAGCATAACTGAAAAACATATATAAATGCCCCCAACTATGTTGTTGCACTTGGCGCTGAGAAAAGTAGTATTTCCAAATTCCTGAACCAATTCTCTCATATTGGATCACTTGATTTATTTTGGGAAGTGAGGGAGCTAGCATTAAAGCTTAACTACCATCCAGAGCCAGCAAAAAAATCCACTTTTCAAAAGCACCCAAGACTTGTGCTAACATAATTTTAACCCAAAGAATATAAAAAATGGATTACAAGAATCCTTGTACTGTTGGATGTCACACTGGCAAAACCATAAGTGAGGAATTCTGACTGTATTTGCTATATTCCACAGTTAGCTTGACCCAGGTCTAAAATTGTACCTTTGAAGACTGTGGCATTGTTGATGAAAGTTACAAGAATAGGAAACAGAAAAGGATGATGTAATTTTTATAAGTTGTGTGAGTTCATTTAAAGTTGGATGGAGAGTTGTCTAATTTTTCACATGCTGCAGACATTTAAAAGGAAGGTTTGTTTGGATTTTTTTTTTAACACTGAAAATGGTTGCTTAGCAACTCCCTGCATTGCATGATGCTGTTATGATTTCCACCTGCTGGAGTAAAACATCAATAAAATTATTTCTTTGCAAATCAGAAAAGTGGGAAAATAAGCCAACGACTCAAATGAATGCATGGGATATTTGGAAGATTCCAAAGATTTCCAAAGACATATGCATTTATTTTTAGAAAAATAGATGTTATATTTTACAAAATGTACTTTAACAAAATTTAACAATAGCCCACTCTTCCCAAAATGAGGTTGTTTCAGTATAGTTGCTATTGTAACTGACAATACAGAAGCAGCTTTATGTTCAGACAGAAATAACCCAAAAAGTCCTGCCATCTCCAAACCTCCATTGACACACAGTATGTGAGTTACCACTCTTGAAGCAGTCTCTGAGGTGAGAGTTCATATTCAGAAGACCCTGCCAACCTGATATGCTGCCTGAAAGGCTACCACCTTAACACTCTGTGATATGTGCTATAGTCACACTAGGTATTTGGGCTTGCACATATATGTCCAGATTTATTTTCCTCATAAGACAATTGAGCTTATGGTATGCTGCCCTAGTAATGCTTCAGTCATAATAAAGGCATCCAAGTAGTATGCATGGCAGAGGCTGCTACTTGGATGCTTATATCCATTTTCCCCTTCTTCCTTAGCTGTAGAACCTTTAAGCTCCATACATTTCTCAGTCTCCCTTGCCTAGAAGTGAATTTGAGCCTAAATTTGCCCCAAAAGATGTAAGCACCAGTATTTTATGGCAATAGACTTCATTTAAAACAATGATAGCAGACACTCATTGCTTTTTCTTTCTCCACCCAACTCCCTGGAAAAAAGATGTCATTGCTGGAGCTTCAGCAGCCACAAGTAGACTATAAATTCAAGGGCCAAATGTAAGGATAGTGGAACCAAAATCTGGAAAACACCTAATCACAGCGTACATTTCAAAACATCTTTGGAATGACTAGAGAAAAATAAGCCTCCATTGTATTTAACACTCAATTATTTTAAGTTTTCTGTCTCATTCAGCTGAATCTAAGCCTAATTATGTAGTAGGCTGATACAATAAGGCAAAGCTTGACTGAGAGAGCATAAGCATGATTTCCCCTTATACTTCCAGAACAATAATACAAAGCAATGTATCACAACTTCAGTAGCAAAAAAGTAAGTGGACATTCCATACTTTACAAATATCTGATTTATACAAACCCAATACTATAAAAGGCAGGTCACTAAGGAGGCAAGGAGTCTGAGGTTTCTTTCTTATTGTAGAAAAAAAAAGTCACTACTGATCATTGGCTCTGATAGAGCAGTCAGGGACAAGCTTTTGCAATGATTCAGTTACTTTGAGATTTTATGGGCCCTTATAAGTTATATAGAGTAAGGTTCAAAGAGGTTCAAAGGGTGAATCTACCTTGCCAACTAATTCATTGACAAATGCAGCTTAATCACACCTTGAATTCATTTCTAGATTTTCTTTTTGTAAATCACCATTAATATTTATTATAGACTTAGAGCCTTCTGGACCCAACAACTAACTACTCACATATTTACACTCAGATTGGCTTCCGAGCTTGTGTAAGTTCAGACAGTTAATCACTATGAAGTACTGGTAAGAGAAACTGCTCTTTCTGGTACATGTATTCAGAGCATGGATCTCAATTATGCCTGTACCTCAGGTATGGTGTATGCAGTTTTCAGGATGTGAGAACTGTAGCCACACTGCCCAACTTCAATATGGCTCCATCATTAATGTGTGACCTTGGTCAGATTATATGCACACCATGCCTAGGTTTCCTCACCTGTAAAATGATGGTGATAACCATATCCACTTCATAGTATGGCTATGAGAAGCAGATGAAATAATACATAAAATGTATAGAATTGTTTTGTACATGTAGTTAGGTGTTCAATAAATCATAGCATTGTGAATATCTCTTCCATTTAGTACAAGGTCCGTTTGGAAGGTTTAAGAGCAGGTAAAGGTATAGGTGTTAGTGGTGGGACCAAGGAAGCATCTTTTGCAATAACTTGTTCCAGTCCTAAGTTTAGATAAACTTAAGACCACAAGAAAGAAAAATAGAAGATTCAGAACGATTAGCAAGGTAAGAAACTGAATTTCTCTGTGGAGCTTAACGTCTTTGAGCTGTGGACCATTTGACAATCTGGTGAAGACCATGGTCTCCTCAGAACAGTGTTCATAAAAACAGAAAGTGGATTGTAGAGAGTTACAAAGGGAGCTGATTATAATGAAATATAATCACTGAAATGTTTTTAAAAGCATAACTGTGATTATGTAGTACCTGTGCTTCATTATTAACACAGTAAATAATAAATACCTAGCTGTACTGAGTACAATTATTTTCTGTATTTTTGATGCTCTGGCATTTGGGGCCTTGATCCTGCAGATGTGGCCCCTTCTAGGACTAGGTAATTCCTAGAGACAGCAAAAGACTCCCCTGCAAACACATCTTTGATATATAAACCAACCAATCCAGAGCCCACATTCTCAACCATCTCCTTTATCAAGGAGTTTTTATACACCAAGTCAATATTATCCCTACCCAAAATCACCCCAGGCCAGGTACAAGACAACTAGGGATTGCCTCTATAATCCAGAGCCTGCTAAAATTTTTCAAACTATCCAATTCTAAGTTTACTCAGCATACCTACCCCTGCCTCATACATTCCTTTCCTTGAAAACCCCATTAAAGGCTTTGGGCCATGCTCTCCCTTCTCTCCTCTGACTCCTAACCAACCCAGTTATTCCGCATGTGGCCCTGTATGGTGTGGCATGCCTTATATTCTAGAGATTGGTAAATTCCTTTACTCCTTTATGACAGCCATTTCCACGACCACATGTCTTACTACACTGAATTAAAATAAATCTTGGATACAAATTTTAGAACGCTAGCAGTGGATCTAATTAACTTCCTATGACCCTAAAGTAAGAACTGTAAACAAATGTAACTGTCTTTTTTACTTATTACCAGTATAATACTCAGGTCAGATTTGGATTCTGAGAGTTCCTGAAACTTCCCTTGTAGACAACTACCAAGGAAACAAGGCTAATGACATCACTAGGAAGCTTCATTACTCTGAACACACACTTCTTTTAATTATTTAGAATCAGAAGGATACACAAAAACTTAATAACAGTCGTTATCTGCATGTGGGGCCACAGGCATCACGTCAATGGTAGACAAGGAGAGGAGAGAAATTGTTCTCTTTTACCTTTATGCATACTTACATCTATATAAATACCCATAGACATGTATTTAAGATTATATGGATGTAATACCTATTTTAAAAAATCTTTCAGAGAGTGTTCCATGGTTTTATCTCACACCTACTAATAGGCTAGAAGGAGTTCATTATTCACATTGTATAAAGATAAATGTTTGCTTACACAATAATATTGCCTAAAGCTTCCTCTGACCAGAGACACTATTAAATGTTTGTTTGTTTTTGCTGAAGAAAATAAAGATAATCACCAGAAATAAGCATGTACGACAGAGGCAAGAGACAGAAAACTTGTACTCATGAATTTTTTTAAAGATTTTATTTATTTATTTGACAGAGAGGGAGAGAATGAGTGCACACAAACAGGGGAAGCAGCAGAGGGATAGGGAGAAGCAGGGCTCCCCGATGAGTAAGGAGCCCAATGTGGGGCTCAATCTCAGGACCCTGGGATCATGACCTGAGCTGAAGGCAGATACCTAACTGATTGAGCCACCCAGAGACCCCTATCCTCATGAATTTTGAAGGGAATCACTTAAAAACACATTGATTTTGAATAGAATATAGCAACCTGTAAAACAACTCTGGTCAGTTAACCATACCGCAGTGAATTATAATTACCTGTGAGAGGACGATCCTCAGTACAAATGATATGTGATAAATTCTAAATCCTGAGCCAGCTTCCCTGTACAACACTTTCCCTTCATTTCTTCTCCTTAATCTCCTTCCCCTCCCTCCAACTGTCCAGCCATTGTGTGCCTCGGGGATACAAATTAAGTTCAACATTGGACTAAGCAAAACACAATTAAGAAGGTAAATCTTCCACTGCAAAGATCCAGCAGCACAGGTACAAAGCCACATTTGGGTTATCTGCTAGTAGACACTGAGTCTACTGGTAAAAATTACCACGTGCTGGCTTCTGTCTGGTAGCCAGGTCGGGAGGTAAGTCTTTATAAATTACTAGTCCCTGGGAGGGTTCTAAATCCCTTAATGTCTTTTCATCGACCTTGGCACTGGTTTTTGCACTTTTACTTTAGTGCTGAAACCCTTCAATGTCTTCTAAGCCCAGCCCAGGGCCTTGATCAATGCCCACTTCTTTCAAGAAATCTTCCCAGCTGTCTCTTACTCCTTTACACTTCTGTGACAGTCACTTGAACTGGCCATTTTATTCATCTCTTATAAATATATTCACTCTTCCCAATAAAATTAGAAGCTCCTCCAAAACAGAATCTAGCTTTATCTTAGATTTCTCTCACTTCCAAAATCGAACACATAGCAGGGCTTAAGAAATATTTGATGAAAACATGTGGGGAATTAGATAAAATCAGGAGGTTGTTAAAATGCATAAAGAGTGCTAAATATGTGTATATATTTAGAAATGAGATGGCATGTGTTCAGTGTCTCTGGCATTCTTTTCAGGTATATGTTAAGGCTACAGTTCAATATTTAAAACAGGTTGGGTAATTTTAAAACTAGCTAGAAAAGCTGAATTTTACTATCTCAGAGATGATCTACAATCACTTAGTAGATGTTCACTGAGTACAAGTCTGGTATCTGTACTGTTGTTAGTTTGGTTAAATGAGTAATAATATTATTTTTTTAAAAACTACAAGGTAATGATTATTTTATTTTACCTAAAATATTAGCTGTTTTGTAGTATTTCAAATGATTTGTATATTTTTAAAGCCTTATAACATTCAGTTTCTATAATAATCCTTTAAAAAGGCAAATTAAAATTAGCACATTAAAATTAGCCTGAGTGACTGGAAATTCATCAAGAGTATTCATTTTCTCACGTCAAAAATTGACATAAAAACTATCTTATTTAAAAATTGCCTGTATTCAAATATTTTCATCTGCAACACCATAAAAAACCACACAAAGACAGTGTTAATATTTTAGAAGGAGAACATGTGGTCTTCTATAAAGTTCTTAGAGTTGGAAGGTGGGATCCATAGAATCTAAGTGTTTGGCAAACAGAAATGACAGGTTAGTTACTGCTCTTCATTGAAGACAGAAGTCAGAAATATCATTTAGCAAAGATTACCACAGAAACCCCACCCTTGTGTTTAATGAAAGAAATTTCTGCTACATTTCTTACAAGGAAATTCAGTTGCACTGGCCTGGAAGAGGGAAGTGTGGAAACAAGACGGAAAGGGCTGGAAAGGCTGAAAAGAGGATGAGAGAGACAAATGTGAAGGAGAAAGTAAAATAAAAGAGAGGGAGATAAAGAAAAAGGAGAGAGGGGAGAGAGAGGAAAGAGCAATAGAAGGAAATGATGTGAGGAAATAAGAAATTTATATATATATTAGAGGAGAGTGAATGTGGAACATAGCCACTGGCTCCAGCTATGACACCAGACAGCTGTGACTATAATGCTGAATGACACCCTATCTAGAGATTGCCTGAACTCACAATAGCCTCAGAGAGAGATTTTCCACCAAAGGAACTACCAGAGGTATCAGTCCTGAAGGGCATTTTGAAGTATAAAGAAGCCTTGCTCAAAGACATAAGTCAAACCCTTAGACCTGCCTGCGAGGTAGAGGCCCAAAGAAGCCAATGTGGGATATGAGGAGGAGGATCTTCTTGGACATGGCTTCCAAGCTCAGTTATTCGGGGAGTTGATTAAAGAAAAATTAATTAAGAGATACTCTACAGAAAATTTTCTTACTGTCATTAAGGTATGCATTTTAAGGATGAAAGGTAAGGTTTTTCTTTTCCTTAAAGTTTATATCCAGTTCTACATAATTTTCATAATTCTATCAGTTTATTATCGTATCTGATCTACACAACAGTCCTATGAAAAAAGAAGAATACACATCCATTTCTATATCTAATGTGGCTCCCATTGTGAATAAAGGACTTGCAATATTTATACAGCTAAAAACTAGCACAGCCAAAACTAGCTTCTAGACCTGGTGTTCCTTCTACCTCACTATCTACCTTTGTGCCTTTGCACAAAATGGCCCTCTCAGCTCTCCAAAAATGAGTAACCTGCAACATACTGCCTTATATCACCTCTTTGCATAGATTCTTTTCAAGTAGGAGATAAATATTATTGAAATTTCCATATGTTGTTTGCAAGCAAATTATTAATTCATTAAAGCTACTGTTGGATTTACCAGACTATGATGCAATTATTTGTTTCTATTTCAATCTTCACTACTAGAATGGAAATTGGGGTGGGGAAAAGATTATGCCTATTTCCTCCAAGCTCAACACAACAATTGAGCCCTTGTAAATAACCCAAAACTGTTTTTAGAATCTCTTCTTATATAATATTGGGAAGTAGCTATTATCCCCATGTACAGGTGAGGAAATCAAGATTCAAAGAGGTGAAAATCCGACATTTTGTCAATGGCTGAAAGAATATTTGACTCAAGGTCCTTTTTGTCTGCCTTTATAACTTGTGGTCTCCCCTAGTTTAGACATATGAAGATCTTAAAGAGCCACCTACAACCTCCCTCATACCACAGTAGGACACCAAGAGAACCAGACTGTGGTGGTTAGGATCTTCAGAGAAGGGAGACCATGGCTTCAGGTAGTCAGATTTGGTTTTTGTTTTGTTTTGTTTTTTTTTAGCTATAAATATATATATATATGTGTGTGTGTGTGTGTGTGTATATATATATATATTTATCCCACCCTTTCACCCCCCCTTCCTATCAGCCCACCCCCTCCCCCCTCCCCCCACAGGTAGTCAGATTTGCAGTCTTTTTCAGCTCAGCATCTGCTGCCATCACAAGGCTCCACTAATACCAGTTGTGATCTGATTTCACAGATATTGTGACCAACAGTCTCCAGGATTAGTGCTTCATTTTTTTTTTCTTCCAGAAGGAACAGTCAGTGACCATTTATCTAACCAGAGGGTGGGGCTTGGAGACAGGAATCATTTTGTGTCCACCTTACTCACTTCTCTACTCAGCTGAGGGCTTTGTACCATTCAGAGCTCATTAAAGTGAGCATAGATTGCTAACCTAGAGATTATACCTCCCTGGCAGGGAGGGGTGTTGGGAAAAATCTTAGGTTATAGAATTTGAACCTGAGACTTAGAAGGAGTCTTAAAAATCACTTAGTTTGACCACCTTGGTTTTTATTTGTTTGTAAGTGCTGGACCAAGTTCACTCAGGGCCATGGCCACAAGAAAGGCAGCTCCACAGAGGACAGACTACAGAGAAAGGAGGTAGGTAGAGGAATAACCAGAATAGCAGGTGGAAGATGGGGAGACAAAGAGAGGCTGGACAACACAGTGGGGAAAAGGGCGGTGAGAAAACACAACAGTGGGTGGCTACAGCAATTCTGCAGACAGAGCTAAGCCACTCAGACCAAATTAGAAGGCCTAGGCCAAGTAGGCTGGATCCAGGACTCAGCAGGAGACCCTTAATACAAAACATAAGGTAGACTGGCATTCAAGGAAAACACGACAGGGTGTGGGCTTCCCCTATCACCAGGCTAAGATTGTTGTTTTCAGGAAAGGGGCCTCTGCTCTTTGCCTTGAATTTACGGAGACCTCCTGGTGGAAGAGAGGTTCTGCTCCTTAAAAAAATGAGGGCTTTAGGAGTGTCTGTCACCAAGTTTTGGTGTGTTAGAGGAGGAAAGTAGAAAGCAGCACAGGAACTAAAAGCCTGACACCAATTCCACTCTCCACCACCTTCCCATAGAGCTCCTCCACCATTTTACTACCTCATTTGAAAAGGCCTGACAGAGTGAGGTCATCTCAGAGTAGGGGATGGAACTGGCCACCATATTGCTCTAAAAGTAGAAACATAAAAGCATCAGGGTAGTCACTTGACATATGGAGTGACTCTCTTTGAACCATGAGAACTGAGTAGGAAGGAAGGAGAGGGAGGTGCCTTTATGATTGGTAGAGTGTGCTTATGAGGAGGCCTCAGAAATCAAAACTCAGGGAGGGGCTGCATAATAGAGCCACCCAATCATTCTAAACTCGCTGCTTCAACGAAGGTTCACTGCATAGTTACTGTGTGCTGGGCACTATGCTAGAATACAGAGGGCACAAGATGAATAAGAAGCAGTTCCTTGGGCAGCCTGAGTGGCGCAGCGGTTTAGCACCGTCTTCAGCCCAGGGCGTGATCCTGGAGACCCAGGATCGAGTCCCATGTCAGGCTCCCTGCATGGAGCCTGCTTCTCCCTCTGCCTGCTTCTCCTTCTGCCTATGTCTCTGCCTCTCTCTCTGTGCCTCATGAATAAATAAACAAAATATTTTTTAAAAAGCAGTTCCTTACCCTCAAATTATAGAAGCAAAGCACCAGTGTGTGTACGTGTGTGTGTGTGTGTGTGTGTGTGTAGCAGGGGCAATATAATGGGTGCTCTGGTGCCAGACATATAGGCCCCTGGTTCTCACTGCTTCAGGACATATCTATACATTCTCCTGAATGCTCTATAATTCTCTACCAGTCTTCTTTTCACAGCCTTACACAGGCCAGAATCTAAAGGATTCGGTAAGGACTCCAGGAGCAGTCCTCTGCCCTCAGCCAGTGACAGATGGGAACTAGAGGATATAATTCAGATCATTTCTTCCTATGTGGCCTAATTCTGCACTGGCTCCCACAGTCCCTCGGCATGTTCCAGCCTCAGTTGCCCACAGTAAACTGCTTATAATATACTTTCCACTGACTTGCTTCACTCCTTCTCACCCACTTTCCTACCAGTTCTTGGAATCACTTCCCAAAATACTACTTGCTCTCAAATTGCTGGCTCAGAGTTTATTTCTGGGAAAATTCTCTAATCCAGGCAATCAATAACCAGTTCTGAGGAGGAAGAGATGAGCACTAACCTCAGTATAAAGAATGAGGAAATAGGTAATAGTAAAGAGAATGGAGGTGTCAGTGGGTAAGACATGCTGGCATTTTACGCAAATAGGAACAAGTGAAAAGAAGAGACTAAAAGAACCTTCTGGTGGAAGGAGAACTGATTGACTTTGGAATGGCTGGGGTATAAAGTGAAGAGTGGGGAGAGGTGACTTAGGAGAAGTAGGAGCTGTATCTCCCTGTCCTTTGAGGCCTCCATGAAGAGCCTTGTTTTTCAACTTGAGGCTGCAAATGTAGACTCAAAGCTTGATGTCAAATGGGGCATTAGAACAATAAGATCATCAAAATAAATCCAATTTACTTAAGATTGCAGTGAATGCGAATAAATATTAAGTCTACTCTCCTGAACAACGTTTACAACAGGACTATGCCAGGATTTTCCAAAACCCAGTCAACACAAAGAACACTTTGTCAGGAATATCATATTCTCATTATAGCTCTCTGTCCTCTCCTCTTTTACCTGGAGAAGTCTTAGAATTAGCCCCCAAACAGCCTTTTAATGTTTAGTGTTTTGCTAATATACCCCCACCCAGAAGCACCCAAGAGCAATCTGGAATAGAATAAAACGTTCTATTTTTAAAACGCCAGCAAAAAAAGACGCTGCCTCTGAAACTGTACCATAGAAACTGTTCACATTCAATATCTGAAAGAGCTACCATTGGTATGAATAATTCAAAAACAGCTCCAGACAAATGATCCTGGGATTATATGGAAATAGAAAAAGAACCTCCAGAGTCTGCCGCTCCTTTTATTAAAACCTGGTTCAATTGAACACTGTTTTCTCTGGGGTTATTTCTCCTACAAATGAGCAGTCAATAAGGCAGAGTCTCTCCACCATCACACCGACACGGGAGTCAGAAGGGAAGTCATTTTGATCTTCTATTCATTTTTACCTTGTAAATTATTAACTAATGTGGATTGGGTAAAAATTAAAAGTAAGCAAATTAGTCTTCATTTGTTTTATTTTAATTATTTAGTGGGCTCACAAGCTTCATTACAAAATATACAGGAGGATGAATCTTCCCCTAAATATCTGTTGTTTGCTACACAGATCTGACACAATTAAGAACTGCTAGAGGTGTCATCCATAAGTTAAATAAAACAGGACTTTGGTGACCCAGATCACATGGCTGATATCAGGCTCTATCTGACTTTGTTAATTATAGCGTGGCTGCCAAAATGTGTCAGAGCCATCCAAAGGAGTGGGTACTGTATGTCTGACTGTCCCAAAAGTTGAAATAAAAAAACAAAAAAAACAAAAAAAACCCTTTGTCATTATCCATCTTAAAGCAGTCGTGAGAAAAATCCCTCTTTTACAATCACATTTTGGTTCTCAATGTGTTAATAAAGCCATTACGTAGAGGTGATTTTGCAATGTCAAAAAGAATGACTTTGACGGCAAAGGAATCCTTGATGAAAAATTTCACTACCATTAGGAAAAGACAGTGCCTCTAAGAGGTAAATAGGACTTTTCAGTTTCAATGTATTTAAGCTAATGGATCACTTTGTACTAGAAAGATGTCAGTATGTGGGAGCTATCAGATAAAATGAGTCTGAATATTTAAGCTTGTGTCTTACAGATTCTCTCAAGAATATCCCAAATGAAGTTTTCAGTTTGTACATAAAATAAACACACTGAGAACTGACAGCAGGGAATCGTATCAGATTTATCCATTTACGACCCTTGTCAATTAACAAGTTTGCTTATTCAGTACATGATCTTTCAAAAATTTCAACACATAACAATTGTGTGGGGAGATTGTGGCAAAGGGATAACAGGGTTAGAAAATAAAATAAAAAGAGAACCAGGAAGGAGGCCATGAGATCTTGTACAAGGCCTCCTACTTGGCTCTGAACTTCCTAGCAGCCAAAAATAAAGAAGAAACATTAGTTTTAAGAGAAAACGTTAGTTTTAAGAGGAAATTTAGGTTTAAGATTAGTTATGAGAGTCATAGAATCCATGCGTGAAAAAAGAACAGTAAATGAAGAATAAAGCAAATATAACAATATAGCCAAGTAATCTAACCTTCCCAAAGTCAGATGCTATTCAATTTAGTTCAACAAATGAACAGGCCAGGATATGAAGAATGTTATAAATCAGTGGTTCCGAAACTGTAGCTTGTAGTTATCTGAGTCACCTGGAAAACTTAGACAAGCAGAGCTTCGGGTTCCAACCCCAGAGATTCTGATTCATTAGGTTTGGCATGCCGCCCAAGAATTTGCATTTTAAACAAGTTCCCAGGTACTGTTGATGCTGCTGCCTCGGGGGCTACACTTTGAGAACCGCTGGTATAAATGGATTTTGCAATTTTATAGTTATCTCATTATAGCTAACATCCTTGGAGACTTTATGTTATGTCCTTTCTTGTAAGTTTCAAAGAGAGAGATTCGGATATAAAAATTATGTAGACAAGACTTCATGTATTAGTTATGTTGGACCAAACTAAGATAGTTCATAAAAAGTTCAATCACAATAACTATTTCATGACATTAATTCTTACATTGCTTCTCTTTCCTTAATCCCCTCACTCCTAATCTAGCTTTCACCAAAAAGAAAAATTGCTAAAGGATGGACCGAGATTTGTAGGATGTTTCAGAACCTAGGTCAAACTCAGTCCCATAACAAGGGTATAAGGGTATAAGAAAGAGAATAGATAAAGTCAGTGAAATTGATACTTGTACTTCAGAGGTCTTGTATTTTCTGCCCTAATATGAGAACATAACCTATTACTCGGTCTCAAGATACCACGAAGGAGGGGAGGGGCAAAGGTAGTAACAGCAATGTTAAGTACAGGGCTTCAGCTAAGCATAATGCTTTACAACCTGTTGCAAAGTCTTTATGCCATAATGAATATTTTAAGCAAACTCCAAATTCCAGGAACAAATAAATAAATAACGCTCCTTTCCACTAAATAATTTCTCCGTCCATTCTCCCATTCTTAAAATAACGGAGCTCAAATGGAACATCATTTTGCTATGAATGCTTGACTCCAGTAAAAATTAAAATAAATTCTACATTGACATATTAAAAGGAAATTATACAAACTTGAAAAATGAATTTTCTCAAGGCTAAATCCTGGCATTAAATGAAGAAAGCTACTTAATTCATAGATGCTGAAAAATTCTGTGTGAAAAACAGGGATACAGTCTTTGTTCATTTATTTTAATAACTGACATTTATTTTAATTATTTATGATAATTCTTCAAAGTGTATTTTTAATAATAATGAAGTCTTAGGAATCTGAACCCACCTGACAGCCCTTGACTATTTAATATTGGCTGAAAGATGTGATGGAATCACAAAGTTCTTAGAATTACACAGCTTATGGATTAATGGTTCATGTAAGAATTAGCATATTTTCTTTATGTCTGAAGCTTTTATTTATACAGCTGACAATGTATTTTAAACCACTATAGCCTTTTCTAATATTATGTTCTTATGAACTACTACTACTTGGCTGAGGGTATTACTCACTACTTTGTCCTGACATATGAAAAGTCCTAGGAAGTTGAGCGACTTGTCCAAAGTTAACCATAGTGTAGGTATCAGAGTCGGGCTCAAAACATGTATGTATGTACTCGACTCTTACTCTTCACCATCTGTGGTACCAATCCTGTGTAGAAGCAGGGTTAAGGGACAGCTGATGAAGACCCAGATGTCAATTTGCCATTTCTTCAAGCCATGTCAAGTTGAGCTACCTTCCAAAGTCAATAATGTAAGTGTAAAGTGAAGAGCATTTCTACGAATGGCATCAATCTCCAAGGCTAAAAGAGGCCAATGTGATCAACTTCTTTTAATCATGATTGTATACATTTCCCTCTATCCCACCTCCATGTACCTATCACGGTCCTTCTTATCCTTGTTTTTCTCCCAAATAGCTCCTTTATGTAGCCTTTCTTGAGGCAGAAATAGCGACTCAATGGCTCTGATGATTATTTTCTTCATTGTGGGGATTGTGGTTCTAAACTATCCACCCTACCCCCAGTTTATAACCACTTTGAGGAGAGACTTTACCCAGCTGTGCATCCCACATCAACCATATGTTGCCTTGGGTGTAGTTAATGCCTAATAAATATATGCTGAACTTATTAATATTTATTGAATTTATGAATATATCTGGAGCCTAGTATAAAAAATTGATAAATATTTGTTGAGTGAAAAATGGATGGGAAGTTGGAGAAATGAATGAATAAATCCATAAAAATGGGTTGCTTCATTTACTTTTTCTCCAAATAAGTCTTTCTCCTATCATTTCAAAAATCAAGTTTAACAAAGCATAAACTTGAGAACTATTTCAAGAATCAAAATGTTTCCTGTCACAAAAATTTCTTTTACAATATATATTCACTATTCTTGTTCCTAGAGAAAAAGTATCTGGTGACTTTTAAGCCTACTTGTGATGCATTTTTTTCTACCCAGATAACAAAAACCTTCACTGCTTCTTCTCAAATGCAAATTGGTTGTTTATGATCACTGTGGCTGAATTAACAGTAAATTTAGAAGAAGACATGATTCTATCCATGAGTAGATGAACCATAAATGCCCTCCTCAGCCCTGCAATATGCCTTTTCCTCAGTCTGACCAGCTTTTCCATCACTCTCTTCAACAGATTCTTTTCCCTCCTTCATTTTTTGCCTATATTGGCAGGGAATCACCATAGCAACAATCTGAAATAAATCAATTCAGCTACTATTTTCTGGATGTTACAGCCTTGTTCAGAGGTCAGATTTCAAAGAAAGCAAAAGACTGAAGATCTTGGGAGATGAAGGAGACAGACTTTTCTACTAACTTGAATAACACCAGTGGAAGGAACCAGAAGGTGATCTCATTGCTTCAAGCTCAGAATAAGACAGCTGGAAAGAAAGAGAGAGAGAGAAGAAAGGAAGAAGGGAGGGAGGGAGAAACAAAGAAAGAAATGAAGAAAGAAAAGAATATGATCACTCAGATTTCTTTCTGCAAGGACATTTAATCATGTGATTAAAACTAAGAAAAGGTGAAACAATTGAAGAAAACTAAAAGAGGATGAAGACTTTCCTTATTTGATATGAGGCCATTCATTTCTTCATACCCAATTCCTTAAGAATAAAGACATTTTCTTTAATGAGAAGAGTCATTGGGGATGCCTGGGTAGCTCAGTGGTTGAGTATCTGCCTTTGTCTCAGGGCGTGATCCTGGAGTCCTGGGACTGAGTCCCACATTGGCTCCCCGCAGGGAGTCTGCCTGTGTCTCTGCCTCTCTCTCTGTGTCTCTCATGAATAAATAAAATATTTTTGTAAATGATCAGAGTCATTAATTTATTTCCCTTATAGTTAGTAAGATTATTTTTTTCCGCCTGAAGAAGATACCAAGATCCTGCAAAGTTCTTCCCAATGTACAACAGGAAGTGTGTGTGTGTGTGTGTGTGTGTGTGTGTGTGTGTGTGTCTATACATAGAATTTAGCAGAAAGGATGAAAATAGACCAGAAGTCAATAGATCTGGGAATTAGTTCTGGCTCAATCACTTACCCAGCAATGTGACCTGGAAGAAGTCATATAGCATCTCTGATCCTCAATATTTCCTCAGTGAATAAGACTAATATTTTTTGTCAACTTACAGGGTTGTTGTGAGGACTGGTGAGATAATGTGCATGAAAGGATTTATCTACCATAACATTGTTCCACCTACAGCCAGTATCAGAGATCCTTATGATTCTTAAATTATGCCTAAGGTCTGTTGGCTATTCTATTTATGTACACAAAACCTTCAAGTCTAGAATGCTTGCACCTCACTGAAAACTCCAGACATCTAGTTTGCATAATCATAGTAAAAGAGAAGTATCAAGAGGCTTCAGTTCTAGTCTTGGATCTACAAGTGAATATAAATGCACAAACCTGTATGGAGTACTCACCTATGACAGCATCACTTTCTTCCCTGATGTCTATGTAGTGTATTTCCTGGCTCCACTATTCCTAAAGCTCACAGTAAGAACTGATTAGAATTTTGAAGCAAATGTTTTTTACTATTTATTTTAGAGACAATTATTTGCATGTGGAGTTTCACCCTTTTTTTCTTCCCCTACGCTGTAAAGACCACTTAGGCAACTGCTGTTTAGCTTCCCTTCCCCAACTTTTGCCCTATTTCTTTAAGGATAAAAAGTGTCTCTGGAGTGTTTGTGCCTTCTGTGATATGAAGTAACATGCAGGGGAGCGCAATAAAAGGAAGAAGAATTGAATGATAAAAACCAAAGTCAGCATAGATGAGAACAGAGATTCTTCTGAGAAGGGGGTAGAGTCAGATGCTATTGGAAGGTTCAGGCTACTGAACAGTAGAAATAACACTAAGAATCTGTGTGGACTTCTTTAAATGGGAGAAATACAAATAAAGAACATATGTAGTCCTGCTCTTGTCCACTTAAGCCACAGCTTTATAAGCATTGCATACCAAATGCTATGAGTGACTTCTTCAAACCTCACCATTGGCTATGTGACATTGAGATAGTGACTTCAGTGTTTTGTTCCCAAAACATAAAACTTCCTTTCTCAAAGCTGATGTGTGGGTATGCTGCATAAATCTAATAGTTAACATGTGCATTAATATACTTGAAATAGTTCACTCAAATGTGATTGTATCTTGTAATTTTCATGCAAATCATTTTGGGCACAAAGAAGACAAACACATGGCCACTTAAACTACCAAAACCTAATATATATCAATTATAGAAATATATATCAAAGGCTTATATATAACAACTGTAGACCCTTTAAGGCTGTATATCTATAACTTAAGAAATCAGTTATAATAATCAAATTATTGAGACAAAAAAGATTCAATGGGACGAGAGAAAGTCAGTATTGGCATTTGGCACTACACTGCGTAAATAAAAGTCCTGTCCTCTCAGTGAATGGCCTCTAGGTGACAGTTTCCTGCTTAGCATTTACCATCATCAATATCTAAATAAAACAGCCTTCTTACTGATTGCCCTAGGGGCCTTGGATGCCTACTGTAAAGAACACAAGATCTCCTAGTGTCCCAACAACAAGCAGTTGTCACCTCTGAACAATCCTTAGGAACCTTTAGGAAATAGGCTGAACCATGATCAGTTCAATTGAAAGTCATAGTTTTTTTTTTTTTTTTTTTTTTTTTTTTTTACTAGGACTATAAATCAAAAAACAAAACTGAATCAAATATTTACCCTCCATTTCAAGGAACTGTGACAACCAGTTGTTCAAATGGAGGGAACGATAATAATGTAGTTAGACTCTGCAGAGGCAGGACTGGTAAGGACTCTACAAAGTACAAGGTAAGTGAATATGCCATATCTTGAGTTACTCAAACCAACTGAAGAGTTAACTACTCTAAAGGAGGACACTAATCCCTCATTTTTTTTTAGAGCAATAACAGAGACTGATTAAATTGTATGCACTCAAAGTAATCAAAGGACAATGGGACATGTTCTAATGATATGTCATCATAATCATAAGTAATTTTATTCCATAAAAGCAAATACATTCATGACTTAATATAATTAAAGCCTGAGTGTATGGGATGTCTTTAAGGACTTCTAGCAGGGTCTATCATAGGAGAGAAATGCCAAGAATTGCCAGCAAATCACAAGAAACTGGGAAGAGAAGGGAAAGATTATCTCTTACAGGTTTGAAATGAAGCATAGTCCTACCAACACCTTGATTTCAGACTTATAACCTCCAGAAGTGTGAGATAATAAGTTTCTGTCATTTTAAGCCACCTGGTTTGTGGTATTTTGTTATAGCAATCCTGGGGAACTGATAGAGATGGGCACCATAATTCTCATTTTATAGATGAGAAAACTGAGGCCCAGGGCAGTAGACAACATGCCTAATGTTTCAGATTTAGCATGTGGTAGAGTCAAGAGAGAAACTCAAGTACTTTCATTCCAGAGCCTGTACTTAGAACCCCTATAGATCACTGCCCCTGTATTGAACTCTTTTTTTTTTTTTTTTTCACAATTCAGGCTTTACTTTTAGGCATCTCTATGGAAACCATCTAATGATTTAGAACTATGGGCATGTGCCAAAATTTTAAAAGTATAGTTACTATTCAAAACCTAAAGATGCTAGATATTTGTAACAAGCTCAGCAAGTAACCCACAGGCCTTTGCACACAGTCTCTATGGCAATCTAGCTGCAGCTGTCCATCTCCAGGCCTTCCCTTCCTACTCCTGGGATTGCTGGTCAATGTGAGAGTCACTAGACTAGGAGTCTGAATATGTATTTTTGTAGTTCTTTTGAAAATTTGTGAAACTATTCTGTATAATATCGTAATAAGGGACACATGTCAAAGTACATTTGTCTAAACCTTTAAAATGTACAACATCAAGTGTGAACTCTAATCTAAACCATGTACTTTGGGTAATAATGATATTTCAATGTAGGTTCATAATAAATGTACTCCTCTGGTACGGTATGTTCATAGAAGATGTGTGTAGGCAGAGGCAGAGGACACTATACTCTCTGTTCAATTTTGTTGTTAACCTGAAACTGTCTAAAGCTTATTTACAAAATGTTTAATTTTATCCTACCATTTTCAAAAAACATGGCTTTGGGGTACTCATCAGAAGATCTGGGTTTGGATCTTAGCCCTGATCATTACTGGATATGAAACTTTAAGCAACATGTCTAATGATATGATATGACATGACATGATATGATATAACTTCATTAGTAACATGGTCATAAAACAGCATCCTAAATCTAATCCTCACATGATCTGTGATAACAGTTTTAGGAAAGCACTGAATGTAGGCCAAATAGAGAATGTAAGTTCTTAATAAATAAATATAAATATTTATATTATATATTAATAAATATTTGTTCAGGGCCTGCCTCATTAGTAGTTGCTTCAAGTGGAGGTAAGTATGTGAAGAGGGTCTTTCTTTGAGTTGTCCCCCAGTAGGTGTCCCTGCCCACTGCTGCTGGGCTTTTTAGCAAGTCCATCAGGCATTTCCCCTGCTGGTCTCCACAGCAATTGCTCCAACAATTGCCAACCTGTTATTCCCCAGCTGCTGACCAGGGTCAGCCAGCCAAGCAGGACTTTGGCAAGTAGACTTGAGCCTTCAGAGAAGAATGGTGGAACCAGGTCTCATGGAAGGGGATAATTTATCAGCCTGACAGTAAAGATGTGTGTAAATAACACCAGGAAAACAGAAACTTTCCATGACACAGGTGTGAGAATTTGGGATGCATCCAAGTCACAGTCTCACAGTAAAAGAGCTAATAATATACTATCACATAAAATGTATTTTTCCAAATAAAGATTTTTTTTTAAGATTTTATTTATTTATCCATGAAAGACACAGAGAGAGAGGCAGAGACATAGGCAGAGCAAGAAGCAGGCACCCTGAGGGGAGCTCAATGCAAAACTTGATCCCAGGACCCCAGGATCAACGTGAGCCAAAGGCAGACGCTCAACCACGGAGCCACTCAGGTGTCCCTAAATAAAGTATTTTCAAATATAGCTCTATAAAAAAGAAATAAACACCAAAAATAGCTAATTTATTTATTTTTTAATTTTGTTACTTCAGGGCCAAAGTGTTGATAGAACTTAGGATTCACTTTTTCAGTATGTCAATGTCAGTGCACAGATATAAATAAAAATGTTAAGTAAAAATCCAACATGCTTACTAAGCAGAACTCAGGAAGAAAAAAATGTTCCTTGATTTCATATCCTTTCCTTATTCAGGAAAGCTCATTTTATAAATATATGAATCCAAGTGTATAGATTTAGTTAAACGTTAGTTTGACTTCTTAAGGAAAGAAAGGCATTGTTTCAAGACATTGGAGAAAAAAATAATTGTTTGATTTTAGGCCAAGTGACAAACAGATCCTAGGTTTGTTTTTAGGATTTCATTCTTGAAAGCAAATAATTGATTTTCTTAATTTTTTTTAAGATTTTATTTATTTATTCATGAGAGACCAAAGAGAGAGAGGCAGAGACACAGGCAGAGGGAGAAGCAGGCTCCATGCAGGGAGCCCGACATGGGAATCGATCCTAGGACTCCAGGATCACGCCCTGAGCTGAAGGCAGACGCTCAACCGCTGAGCCAACCAGGCATCCCTGGAGGCTTGAATTCTGATTTTGCTGTTATTATCCATGAACACTTGAGTAAATCAGGTACTCTTTCTGAATTTTAGGGGTTTTCACCTTTAAAAAAACAAACACTGACTCCAAAATGCTATTATGAGGATGAAAGTCTTTCTGAAAAAGGTTGAATGCCTGGCAGATTTCTGGGAACATGCAGAAGGCCCTTAACTCCCGGCCTGACACCAACTACTGGCATTTCCATGAAAATACTCACATTAATTTTCTGCCCACAGAAAGAGGCAGGAAAATCCAGATCCTGAGTCCTTGTGAAAAAACTAGGCCTCAAGCTGCCTCTTGTGTTTGTGTGACACTACAAGTCCTCAGTATCTCAGGCCTCTGTCTCTGTAAGTGTAAACGGAGAACTATAATTATAGTTATTTCCCACAACTATGATGGATATATTGAATGAATAGCGTTTATGAAATTAATTTCCAAACTTCAAAGTACTCTGAAAATACTGTGATTTTTGGTATATATAAAGACAAAAGGGAAATACATAGAAATATAAAGGGTTAAGTTGGAATGGTAAAAATTCAATGCCCATCTGTTTTGTTATTAAAGTTTGCTTTTAAAAATATTGTTAAAGTTAACAGAACTTAGTTTTTTTTTCAAAGAGATTCATTATACTTTCTATATTGAGAACATTAGAGATAAAATAGACTCCCTAAAGCAAAGTCATTTGTTAATAATGTTAGAATCATGTCATTTATAAAAAAAACAGGCACTAATAAGCTCACAACTTAATCCAAGAAAGAGACCAGGTATGTGATCTTGAAACGTAAAATTCAAAAGTTTGAATGTTGTGTGCACTAGCCCCCAATATGGTAGTATAAAAATGGAAAAGTCTGAATATCGTGTACACTAGCCCCCAATATGATAAGATGGTATAAGAGGTGAGGTCTTTGGGAAGTGATTAATTTATGAGGATACAGTGCTCATGAATGGGATTAGTGCCCTTATAAAAGAGGTCTGACGGATCCCTTGTGCCTTCCACCATGGGAAGACACAGAAGGAAGATAGGCATCAATAAAGAATCAAGTCCCCACTAGCCATGGAATTTGCCAGCACCATCATTTTGGACTTCTCAGCCTCCAGAACTATAAGTAATAAATATCTGTTATTGATTAGCTATGGTATTTTATTATAGATGCCTGCATGGACTAAGATAGTAAGTCAAAAATGAAGAAAATAAAGAGCAGCTAAAAAATTATAGAGAGAATTATTTCCAAAATGTAATTAAAATTATAAATCAGATACTATCCCCAATTTTTTGTTTTATGTTTTAAAAGGCATTATTTTCCTATGGTGAATTTGATAAAACCTGAATATTCAAGGAAAAATGTTTAAAAGACAAATCCTTAGGTATTATACATCAACTGCTGTGTGAAGTGTAGGGGTCAGATCACTAGCTGTGAAATATTCTTTGATACTCTTTGTACCTTCGCTCATAAAGAAGTACAAAGATCACATCAATAGCTCTATGCATTATTTTTCAACAATAAGCAAAGTTGAGTCACAGAAAGGATTTTCTAAAGCTTACTGCAGCCCTTAATACATGGTTGGTGGCAACACCTGACATAGAAACATTCTTGATATTTGTGCTGTTAATTCCTACGATGCTGAAGACCTCATGACAGTTTGAAGATGACAACATCTGAAATTAATTCATACTTCTGCCCTTGCCCTGTCCTTCTTGGATTAAATGAGTCTTTTACCTCTGATGAAACATTTACATTTTTTGCCTATAAAAGTTGCACCAAAATGTCCTCTGAAGGGAGCACACTCAAAGCCCCACCAACAAAAGCCAGATATGGTCAAATTTAATTCAAAGTGAAATTCTTCCCACAGAGATATGACAATTTACTCACTCTGTGAGATTTGGGGAGGTTCCTCAACTTTTGTGGACTACAGTGCATTATCAATATAATGGGAATAATACTGCCTTTCCTCAGGGGGCTGTACTAAGGTATCCAATTTCTTTACCAATAAAGATTTTACTCTGATGAAAGAGTCACAGTATTGATGAAGTTGGAGAGGTCATGTAGTATAATAGTAAAACATAGACTCTGAAGCAGGACACCTGGGTTCAAATCCTCATCCCTGCCACTGTTGGTGCTATTACCTTGAGTAATCTACCAGACCACCCTGTGACTTAGTTTTCCCATCCTTGTGTAAGTGAGGATAATAACAGGACATACTCCATAAAGTTGTATAAGAATTAAATGAGTTATTATTTAAAAAATTCTTAGAGCAGTATCAGAAATATATGAAGTTCTGCATAAACATTCCATCAATAAACTATGGGTTATTGTCCTTTTCCTCAAAGGTGCTGCCCACTGAGTTTTCCCAACATGAATATGAGTGTAGATTCATGGCTGCCAAAACAATCCATGTGACAGAAACTTCCAGCTAAATATTCCCTTCTTTTTGGCCACATAGATCACATTTCCCAGACACCCTTGCATTGGGTGTTGCCAGTGAAAGTGAGAAATGATTGGCATTACTGCAATCTTTGCCCCAAAATCCTTCTATGAACAAACTTCTGTAATCTTTCCCTTTCCACAGTTAAATGCAGATTAACACAGTAATGGAGAAAGGTATGTTAAAGATGGTAGAGTCACAAGAGGGAAGGAGTCTGGGTCCCAACATCACTGTATCTATGGGTGAGTTGCCTGACAAGGAATGCCTGCATGATCTTGTTGTGTCCATAAGAAATAAATTCTTATTGTATTATACTCCTAAGATTTTGTTTCAGCAGCTAACAATGCTATCCTCATCACATAGTTCAATATTTCCTGCATGGGACTTTACCCCAGTGTACAGCCCTTATAACCTCCAGTGCCTAGAGGGGATAGCTAGGTCAAAACTGGGGTTGGGATGAGATCAGATGTCAAACATGGGTGAAAGCATGAGGGTGACACAGAAATGCTTTATCCAGAAAGGAAAAGAGTTATGGGGAGACGAGAGACAGATACCATGTAAAACTTATAAGAAATATCAAATCCAAAGGATAATCATAAAAATCTAGGAGAAAGTATGAACTGAAAGACAGCTGCAGTCAGCAAAGCTGCCAAAGGCATAAGAACTAGCACTGGTCCAATTGGTTTCAGATAATTCCTTAGAAGACAGTTTTTTTTTTTTTTTCCCCTCTCTTTTTTGTAAGAATTCCTGCTTCTGTGAGCACAAGCCAACTGTCCTAGAAGTATAATTTTCTAGGCCTACATTTGTCATAATGTGCCCAAATATCTTCCCGGGTGTTCTTGCCTCAGTGACTAAAATCCTTGTAATTCTTACAACCCTGGACTGACATAGTGTTGCCCCCTATTAGCATGAAAATACAATCAGTGTTGAATAACAAATAAGGTTATTATCAAACTCTGAATACTGGAGTTTTGTTGCTTTATAAGAACAATTTCTCAATTGCTTATAGGGATCAAAGGGAATGGAACAAGTATGGATAATTTTTGCTGACAGCAGGTGGGCTCATCTTCTGCTTGGACTGCTGCTGAGAAAGGGAAGTTTGGCTATGCTACTTTTGGGGGAAATGATAACCATTTGGGTACTAACAAGCCCTCTGCAAGAGTTCCAGGAAGGATGTAAAAGGCCACGCCTGAAAGGGAGATGTATAAGCTTTTACAGAAGTGTGGTTCTAGTCATTCTTGAGTTTGTTCTATGACTGTCTCCACAAGTAGACTGTTCAAAATGCCTAATTAAAAAGGCTGAACCAATTCATGCAAACAAATAGATCCTTAGTATTCTCTGTTGTTGGACAACCTCTAAGGTGATTGCTCAGTGATCTCCACCTCCTGGTATTCATGTTTGTTTTTTTTTTTTAATTTAAGTATAGTTGACATGCAATGTCACATTAGTTTCAGGTGTACAACATAGTGATTCAACAACTATATACATTTTGCAATGCTCACCACAAGTGTAGCTACCATGTGTCACCATTCAATGCTATTACAGTACTACCACTGACTATATTCCTTATATTATACCTTTAGTCTCCACCACTTACGATTCCATAACTGGAAGCCTGTAAAAGGTGTTCACACTTTTATGTAAACATCTCCCCTTGACTGTAGAAGAGAATTACGACTTGCTTCTAATGACAAAGGTAGTGAGATGCCATTCTTATAACATTATGCTATATAAGACTGCCATGCTATCATATCAGATTATTCTAGAAACTCCCCTTGTTGGTTTTAATAAAGTAAATAGCTATATTGGGGAAAAAAGCATGGCAAGGAACAGCAGACAATCTCTAGAAATTGTGGGCAGTCTCCAGCTGACATCTAGCAAGAAGGTAGGGCCTCTATCCTGTCCAAGCAGAAGAAAATGAATTCTACTAACAACCTGAATGGGCTCAGAAGCAGATTTTATCCCAGTCAGGGCACTAGATATGAACATGACCTGGTTGACACTTTGACTATAATCTGTAAGATCCTAAGCAGAGGACCCATTCAAATGATCCTTTGAGTCTTGACTCATAAAAGTTGTGAGATAATTAATATGTTGTTTTAAGGTGCTAAATGTGTGGCAATTTATTGTTACACAGCAAGAGATAACCAATACAGTCTTAACAGAAACAGTGACCACAATGCCTTTCTACTCTGCTAATGTTGATTTAGCAGGGCACTGCTAGACAATCCCATTCTAACAAACTATAAAATGTTTCTGTCACTTGTTATCCCCTTGCTGCTTTTTAAAGTCCCTTAAAGGACCCATGTATTTTGATACTCTTAGAGGCCACAGGCTACTGAGGCTTTAAGTTAGGAACTGATTTGCTCATTTGGAAAAACATTGTTTCTAGTTTTTTAGGGATAGTGAATTCAAAAGCATGTTGCTATTGACCTCAGGACTTTGAGCATGGAGAAATGTTCTCATTTCCACTGACTCTTTTGGAAAGAAAAACAGAAATTTGAGAATGCTGATCCACTATTCGATTAAAAAGAAAATTCGGATGCACATATGTATGTGTGTGTACACACTCCTGTATGCATGCTTGTTCTTTTTGCTTTTGCTTGTTCTCTTTGCTTTTCCTCTAACAACTTCTAAGAATTATAGTCTTTGGTTCCAGTTTTTCTGGTATTTTTATGTGTTCATTCTTTCATTCTTTTATTTTAATAGCATTATTTTTGATGTACCCATGGCATTTGCTTGTGTGAAAATTTATAAATTTAATTAAAGAAAGCAAAATGTGCAAGCAAAGCAGGGCACTTTTCTTCATCAGATATTACTGAACAAAGTCCAGGTCACGGATTCTCAGGGAACAATGAAACAAACTGAGGCCTGAACAAGAAATAATTGACTCTAAAATTCTCAGAGAAACCTTCAAAAATGAAAATAATAAACATATAATTAAACATCTTCTAAAATAACGTTGTCGACTTCATTAAGTGTTCAACTTTGTATAGAATTTTTATTATATTGTAAAACATTTGAAGGTGAGATGGTCTCCTTTCCCAAGTTTCCAAGTATGCAGATAACTGACAAGAAATCATTGACATTCTAAATTATATGAGCTTTTGAGCTAAATAATTTTCAAGGTAAAATTGCAAATTAAAAATCTTCATGTTCATTTTCCTGCAGAGAAAATTATATTTAATGTGTAATATGGGTGCATTATATTTAAGCCTCAATAGCCTTATCTGTAAGAAGGAAAAACTGACTGGTGATCAGTAAGCCTCCTTCTATCTCTAAAATCCCAAGAATTTAAGCATCTAAAGGTAGGAAACAGACTTGAATTAGACCCTGAATACTGACAATATTATTTGTCTCTGGTAATGCAACTTCATTATTTGTGAATCTTTTTCATTCTAGAAATCCTATAATTTAAAAAAAAATCACTTGCAAGTATCAAAATAGATTTTTAAAATTAATTGTGTTCACTCAGTCATTTAGGAAAAGAAGAAAAATCTAACCAGAAGGATCTTCAAATGGCATCATCTTAATCCATGCCTAGATATCATGGAGGAAGTGGTAAAGTTTTTAAAAATCTTTTTTTCATATCATATTCCTTAATTGCCTAGAGCTTGAAAGGACAGGGTACCTGAGAGTTGTCGAGATTGTGTATAGAAGGGAAGTGGAAGGAGAAGACCCACAGGAAGCTCCCAGGTCTGAGCCTAAATATTTAAGGCAACAACAACAAAATCTTTCCAATCAAAATACATGCCATAAAAACTCCAGAAGAAGCTAGGCTAACTAACACATAATCTTTAGCACTTAGTACAAGAAAAATTATAGTTTACAAACTAGGATGAGGATGAGGATGAGGATCTAGGAATTCACTGGAAGGGATAGCAGAAGAGAACCCATGAAAGAATAATATGTATGAAAAATCAGGTTTGGGGCACCTGGGTGGCTCAGTCAGTTAAGCATCTGCCTCTTGATATCAGCTCAGGTCATGAGATTGAGCCCCATGTCAGGGTCTGTGCCCAGCAGGGATCTACTTAAGATTCTCTCTCTTCTTCTCCTTCTGCTTCTCCCTATCCCCCCAATAACAAATAAATACATCTTTAAAAGAAAAAAGAAAAATCATGTGTTTAGTGTAAAAAAGATTTATTGTAAGCCATGAGAATCAAAAAGAAGTTCTCTCTGCACAAAAATTAAGCAAAACAGTGTAGACAAATGAAAGCCCCAAACCCCCTGTTTATTATTATGTGCCAGATCCAAGGCTAAATAATGTTCATTTATGCTTAAATTTAATCCCTTCCCACATATACAGGTTGAGATTTCAACAGGAATAATAATCAGCACAGCTGGTTCAATGGAACAGATTTTAATGAAGGGTACAGAGGTACAGATGGGGTTCACAGAACCAATAATGAGTGGCAAGGTACCCAGAGTCTAACAACACTAGGAAGCCATCACCACCCTCCCAGGAAAAGATACTGTTCCTGGAGCAAAGAGAGAACTGGAACAGTTAGGGAGGGGTGGGCCAGGGTGCTGAGTCCAAGGAAGGGTATAAACCTTGCCAAAGACTAGGGACTAAAGCTGAAGAGTGCAAAGAATTGCCCGGCATCTCTTTCCTATCACCATCTGAATGTCATTGCTTCCCACTGGCCAATCTTAACTGGTAGTCAACTGCCAAGGGAGCCTGCATGATTCTTTTATAGGTATCAGATGTTCAGAGCATTGAGGAAAGCAGAGAAAAGATTCAGCAGTGAGGAGGAGGGCATGGAAAGTAACCAGACACAACCATAAGAAAGAATATATATATGACATTCCTGTTTGACATATTAGGAAACTGAGGTAAAGAGTAGTTAAGTTACTTGTTCCAAGTTACACAACCAGAACAAGATGGTAGGGCTGGAATTTGGACACAGAACTGTCTGGTTCCTGGTATGTGCTCATTTCTTTTTGCTGCTCTTCCTGATACCTCACATTTGCAAGCCCTTTGCTATTTACCAATTCTTTTACATATTTTGCCGTATTTGTTCCCTAAAATAACCTTGAGGGGTAAGAAAGTTAGATTTTAGTGATATTTTACAGATTAAGGAGCTAAGGATCAAAGAAGCAATTAACACTTTTCTTCTAAAAAGTAGGCGATAATTAATGTCTTTGATCAAAGAAGAGAGGGGAATAAGCAATAGGGTGTGGGGGCTTCCTGGTACATGAGTTAGCAAAATAGAAACGATTAAGCACTGACTGATAAAATGTGAAATTTAAAATGAGAAAGGCACTAACAGGTGTTTGTTATGATAATTCTTATTAAGTTTGCATATATCTTTCATCACTAGTCTGAATTTTATTTTTCCCTAAGAATTCATAAACAGAGATAACAATTAACATCTAACGAAGTGTTGCTATTTGAATGGCATACCTTCTAAAAAGAGATCAGCCAGTAAATCTGTAGACTACATAGTGTTAAAGGTGTGATACAAAACTATTTCTAATTCTCTAGCATCTAACCAGCAAGGGATTGCAATCTTTGTCGATTAATGACATGGAAAGAATTGTTAAATGGTAACAAAGGAAGGATATTTTTAATTTACAAAAAAGATCTTAACTAAGAGAAGTATGATTCTACTTAAAACCTCTACTTTTGTAGAAAAGTAGATCAGACTAGATTATACTCTAGTCTTGCTTCCATATGTCATCTGAAAACACACTCTAGTTAACTAAAAGTGGATATTCTATAAAGGTTCATCTAGCCTTGCTCACCATTTTATCTGACCCTGACACCTTCTGGCATACAGCAGATGTTCTGCAACACCTGAGGAACTATTATGTTACAAACCCCACGTACCAGAAAATGTATGCGATGTATATATCTCATCCTCATTCCAAACCTGTAAGGTTGACATTATTATCACCCCCATTTTACAAATGAAGAAGCTGATCTTAAAGCTAGCTATGTGTGCTTTGACCAAAATGCACTCCATGTCAAATATTGCCTAATGTGATAACCATTTCAGAGACCTAAGTATGAGGGGTTCAAAGATTCGTCAAATCTGTGGTCTTTGAAACTCAAAGCTCTCTCTAATACTTCTGCCAGTTCCCAGGAATCTGCATTCCACCACATACTGTCTCTGCATGGCTTCAGCTGTAAAGGCAACAATGGGCAGCACAGACTGTCTTGAAGATGATATGAGGGAAATAGAGGAGGTGCTTACATAACAGAACTTGCCAGCAAACAATTGAAAAAGTCCTATTTAAAGGTTTCTGTTTACAATATAATTACACTTATATAACATTCTTGAAATAACAATTATAGAGCTGGAAAACAGGTTAGTGGCTCCCAGAGGTTAGGGAAAGGCAGGGGAGGGAGGTAGCTGTGGTTATAAAAAGGCAACACTAGGGATCTTTATGATGGAACTGTCCTGAGTCTTGACTGTGGCAGACCACAGTCTTGACTAATCTGTATATGTGAAGACATTCCATAGAACTAAATACACACATGTGCACACAGAGACATAGTCAAATGAAGGCATGGAAAGCTGGCAAAACCCAAATAAGGTCAGTGGATTGTAGCAACACCAATTTCCTGGTTGGTAGTGTTAAACTATAGCTATGTGAGATGTTACCATTGGGGGAAACTGTGTGAAAAGTATATGGGATCTCTTATTATTTTTTAGAACTGCATGAGAATCTACTATTATTTCAAATATTAAAATGGAAATATCAATAATTACATCATAGATTTTATAGTAGTTTTTTCTCTATTTTCCAAAATTAGCATAACGTTGTTTGAGTGATTTTTCTAATTAAAATAGAAAAATGTGTTGTTGAATGTGTCATGAATTGGCACTTCCAGTTATTTTTACCAATGGATAGGGCATTAGCAGATGAAGATGGGGATAAGTAAGAAGGTGTTTCAGGACTGATAGACCAGAAGGAAAAAAGGCACAGAGGCAAAAGAGCAAAGGGTACATGTGTTCAGGGAACAAGGTGAACTTCATTTGGATAAAACATGGAGGAATATGTAATATTTGTGTGAGAAATAGGGAGAAAAAGATGAGTCAGTCTGTATCATGAAGAAGAAGGAATCTGTTCCCAAGGCATTGTGGGGAGAGTGTTCTGTGTATTTGGAGGGAGAAGGGGAAGTGACACATTCAGAGTGGAGCTTTGGGGAAACTAATTTGACCACAAAGGATGGACTAAAATGTTGTTGGACTGGACGATGAGAATGGTAGTGAGAGATATCTCCTGCCAGAGTCCAGGTAAGACATAACAAGAAGGGGGGTAAGTCTAGAAACAAGGGATCATTGTACCAACACTGCAAAAAATGTGGAATGTGCAGAGGAAACTCATATGTGAGGAGGGAAATTCCAATAGGCATTACAAAAAAAATATTTGTGAACTCTGTTTTTGTATTTTCAGATAACAAGTAAAAACATATTGCTAACATCCACTCCATTATCAGATGGATAAGAATATTCTTGTCTGTACTCGGTGAAATGACATAGGCAGACTGAAATTAATTCCTGATGTCTAGATTTGTATCCATTCGTCTGCCTCATATATAGATATATCCACAACCAACTCTAATCTCAGTTATGACTAATTTGCAGTCCTAGAATGTACTTTAAATTCACAGCCTCCAAAATTTGTCTTATGAACGTATTCTCTGGTAATCTCAACTTATTATCCCATGAATTTTAACATTGCTTGTGCCTGATAATAGAACCATCTCACTAGACTGGTTTATTCAGCCAAAATGAAATGAAAAAAAAAAAAAAACAAAAAAAAAACAAAAAACTGTGAGTTGCTTTACAGGTTTATGAAGATGGTAACCAGGAAGCAATGATTTCCAATATTTCCCTCTACCATCTTTCAAATACACTATAATAAAAGTGACCGAGGTCTCTTTTTAAACAGAAAGCAGTAATAACTTATGAGAGATCAATGATAACCATTTATCACATAAATAAGCACTGTGAAGTTACAGAACTCTCACATTAAATGAGAAGCATTTATTACATTTCTGCATTGCAGCAAAATCTCTGGTACATAGTGTACAGAAAACCCAAAGGCAACCCCCCACTGGTTTTTAATTAAGTGTCATTCCCACTGAGTTAATAAGCATGCTATCAATAATGTGACTTTCCTTTAAAGTTTTGATAATAATAGTTCAAGCTATATTTTGTAATTACTGATAATAGATTTGATAAAATTCTCTAATTGCCACCCTCTTCTCAATTAACACAACTAGATTTATTATGTCTTCTGTGTCCAAGAACAATAAGTCTTCCAATTTCTAGAGCCTTAAGGAATGCAATCCATGTGAAATTGATGTTCATCCTGAGAATAACGTACGACTGGGAAATTCAATCTTGAAACACAGATTAATTTATGATTAAAAGAATAAATACTGCTGAATCTTAAAACAGCTCCAGTTTCCTAAGTGCTTCTTTTGTACCAGGCACTGTGCTAGGAGCCTTTATAACCATTGTCATGAGGGCTCATTGTAAATAAAAATCAATATAATATACAGAGGCATAAACAGAGAGATTAACTATCTGGTCCAAGTACCCACAGCCAGTGAGCCAAATAAGAATCCTAAAGCCAGTGCCCTTACCACAGCCCCAAAACTCCAGTACAGTAGAAAGTTTGTCTATTTACTGTATAAATGAGGAACACATTCCAGATGAGCCATGGCTTAGATAATATCCTATCCACTTGTCTATGATGATGCTCTGCCAACAAGAGGCACTTAAAACATGCTTGTTAACTACATGGAATTCCTTGGTACCAAATTAACAGAAGCATGTCAGCATCATGCCCATTTGCCTCATCTCAGTGCCCCCTAATTTGTGCCATACAGCAGCCAAAAACACAGCACCAGTGCCCAGTGTGGCTAGTGGCCAAGTGAATCTGGCCAGGGTTTCCAGCTAGGAATTGTCAGCCACTGGCTGACCCCCATGTGTTAATCACTGGTATCTGGCTTTCCTTAGTTTTCTGCCCTCCAACTAGGATCAGCCCAGGCTGAAATAGGTACATTAAGGCAATGGCGAGCCGATTTCTGTTAACTTAGAAGCATTTTATTAACAGTCGATGATCAAAGTTCTTTGTCAAACAATGAAAATAAATGTCAGTATGTTTACTAAAACAATCTCTAACTAGGTTGAAAGAAAGCCTTAGGTAGCTCCCAGGGATCATTAGGTGGGCTTATCAACTATAATCTAATTCCCTAACAATAAGAATTACTTGAAAAACACCCAGCCTTTTCAATCAGTTTAATTCAATTTAATTCTGTTTTGTTAAACTGATCATTTGTTCAGAACCTACACTGCTCTGTTTCAGGCATTGGAAATATGAAGATAAATTAAACATGATTCTGGCAGAGAGTTAAGATGGTGGAGTAGTAGGAGGACCCTATGCCTGCCTCCTAGCTAGATAAATATCAAATCATTGTGAACACCCAAGAAATCCATCTGAGGACTAACAGAACAAACTGTACAACTAGAGGGAGAGAAGAAGCCACACTGTAGAAAGTAGGAAGTGAAGAGACATAATTTGATGGAGAGAAGGATTATAGTTGCTGCATAGGGGAGGGATCCCCGATCATGGAGACAGACTAGGGAGGGACAGGAGGAGAGAGAGCAACTCACAGGAGATAGCACAAGGAAAACACTTACCCAAAATGACTGACTGGGAAAATGAGAAGAGCTGATTATTGAGTTCTTATAACCAGTGGAGCTCAAAGAATAGAGTTTTAGAGGTATGTATAATGGCTGGTATTGAGCCTGGCAGGTGCTGGAGTGCTTCTGTGAAGAAGGAGAGCAGAGGCCCAGGAGTGAATGGAACAATCTGAGGACCTCCCAGGATTTACTGGGAGAGACGCTTCTCCCTTCTTTTAGTACATCTGGGAGAGGTGGCATTGCCTCTCAGGGGATAAAAGCTCTAGCAGGTCATTATGCTTCCCTGCACCTTAAGCATAGGGACATTGATATCTTCTGAAGGCAGCTAACCCGGACCCAGGCTTTTGCTGCACTTTACTCTAGGCTCCAAGCTCCTGCATGTTGGTGCAACTGCCTTCTGGGACAAACTGACACCAGCCCCAGCACAGGAGATTCTCCCCTAGTGGACCAGCATGGGTCCATGCCACATTGGGTACCTAAAGTATGGAGTTCTGAAACTCAACTGGCATTTCTGAGATAAAACACAGATGCACTGTGCTGCTGGGCAGGCAGAAACCCTCAAAACAAACAGGCTGAAGGGAAGGGGCCTGGGGGATGCTGGGCACAAACAAGGGGACATTGTTTGCTCTTCTGTGAGGGCTTCCCAGACAGCAGCAGGCACAAACTCCTCACTCTGGAGGCAAAGAAGACAGCTGACATCATTTTTCTCCCTTGCCCATTAGCCAGACTGACTCCAGTGAGCAGCACAGTGCCAACACTGGAGGCCTGAGCAGTGTACACCAACTCCTGCCCCCCTGAACTTGCAGGTGCTTCTTTACTAGGTCAAGTGTGCCTGACACCAGAGCAATGGGCCTTTCCCCCAGAAGGCCAGCACAAACACCTTGCACACAACAAGTCTACTAACCATAGAGTGCTTCAAAGCTTCATTTCTAGTTGCAAAAGTGTCAGGCCTGTTTCAATGAGCAGGCTAGAGCATACCTAGTTAAAACTCACCACTTTCTAAACAAGGCCCAAACACTGTCCACTATAGGGAAGGAGAAAATCTGCAGAGGACAGACATGAGAGAAACAGCAGCCAAAGTTCACATAGCACACTAGAAACAGTTCCTGAAGCACCAGACCCTGAACACTATATGACTTCTTCATAAAGCCATTACTCTCAGGAAAAGGAAGCATAAAAAAAAAAAAAAAAAAAAGGAAAAGGAAGCATAGTAGGCTTTCCTAACACATTGAAGAATGCAGAGACCAACAGAAAATGCCATGATGAGAAATTCATCCCCGAAGAAAGAAGAAGAAAAGGTCACAGACAGGGATCTAATCAAAAGAGATATAAGTAATATGCCTGATCCAGAATTTAAAACAATACTAGCTGAGTTTGATAAAAGCATAGAAGACAACAAGGGGTCCTTTACTGCACAGATAAAAGACCTGATCACTAGTCAGACCAAAATAAAATAGGCTATAACTGAGATGTGAAAATGACTGGATGTATTGACTACAGGATGGAAGAAGCAGAAGAATGAGTAGATGATATATAAGATAACATTATGGAAAATAATGAAGCTGAAAAGAATAAGAAAAATATAGGATCATGAATGTAGACATAGGGAACTCAGTGACTTCATAAAGCATAATATATTCATATCATAGGAATGCCAGAAGAAGAAGAGAGGGAAAACATGGTAGAAGATTTGGACAATTATAGCTGAAAAGTTCCCTAATCTGAATCTGGGAAAGGAAACAAACATCCAAATCCGGGAGGCACAGAGAACTTGCATCAAAATTTTTAAAAGCCAGCCAACACCAAGACATATCATAGTAAAATTTACAAAATACACGGATAAGGAAAGAATATTGAAAACAGCAAGGTATAAACAAAGGTCCTTAGTTTACAAGAGAAGACAAATAAGGTTCATAGCAGATCTGTCCACAGAATCTGGCAGGCCAGAAGAAAGTGGCATGATATACTCAACGGGTTGAATGGAAACCACATCCAGCCAAGAATACCTTATCCAGCAAGGCTGTCATTCAGAATAGAAGGAGAGACAAAGAGTCCCCAGAACAAACAAAAACTAAAGGAATTCATGACCACTACACTAGCCCTCCAAGAAATATTAAAGGGGACCCTTTGATGACAGAGAGAGACCCAAACTAACAAAGACTAAAAAGGAACAGAGACAGTCTACAGCAGCAGCAACTTTACAAGTAATACAATGGCACTAAATTTATATTTTTCAATAATTACTCTGAATTTAAATGGACTAAAAGCTCCAATCAAAAGACATAAGCTATCCAAATGGATAAAAAACAAAACCAATCTATATGCTGCCTATAAGAGACTCAATTTAGACCTAAAGATACCTGGAGTTTGAAAGTGAGGGGGTAGAGAACCATATGTCATGCTAATGGACATGAAAAGTAAGCCAGAGTAGCCATACTTATATCAGACAAACTATATTTTAAATGAAAGACCATAACAAGAGATGAAGAAGACCACTGTATCATAATAAAGGGGTCTACCTAACAAGAAGATCTAAAAATTGTAAATATTTATTCTAACTTGGGAACAGCCAAATATATAAAACAATTAATACCAAACATAAAGAACTTCACTGATAATATTATAATAGTAGGAGGAGACTTTAACATCCTACTTACAGCAATGGACAAATAATCTATGCAGAAAATCAACAAGGATATCCTGGCTTTGAATGACACACTGGACCAAACAGACTTAACAGATAATCAGAGCATTTCATCCTAAAGTAGCAGAATACACAATCTTTTCTAAAGCACATGGGTCATCCTTCAGAATAGATCACAAACTGGGTCACAAATCAGGCCTCAACAAGCACAAAAAGTTTGAGATATCATGCATATTTTCAGACCACAATGCTATGAAATTTGAAGTCAAACACAAGAAAAACTTGGAAAGACCACAAATACATGGATGTTAAAAATATCCTACTGGACAATAAATAGTTAACCATGAAAATAAGAAAAAATAAGAAAAATACATGGAAACAGGTGAAAAAGAAAACACAATGGCCTAAAGTATTTGGGTTACAGCAAAATCAGTCATAAGAAGAAAATATATAGCAATACAAACCTTCCTCAAGAAGAAAGTCTCAAATACACAAACAAACCTTACACCTAAAGGAGCTAGATAAAGAATAACAAATGAAGCCTAAAGCCAGCAAAAGGAAAATAATAAAGATTAGGGCAGAAAAAAATGATATAGAAATTAGAAAAACACAATAGGACAGATCAATGAAACTAGGAGCTGGTTCTTTGAAAGAATTAATAAAACCGATAAACCCCCAGCTAGACTCAGCAAAAAAGAAAAGAGAAAGGACCCAAATAAACAAAATCACAAATGAAAAAGGAGAGATCATAATCAACATTACAGAAATACAAACAATTATAAGAGGATATCATGAAAAATTACATGTCAACAAATTGGGCAATCTAGAAGAGATGAATAAATTCCTAGAAACATATAAATTACCAAAACTGAAACAAGAAGAAATAGAAAAATTGAACAGACAAATAGCCAAAGGAATTGAATCAGTAATCAAAAATCTAATGAACAAAACTCCAGGACCAAATGGCTTCCCAAGAGAATTCTAACAAACATATATTTTATTTTTTAAAAGATTTTATTTATTAGAGAGAGAGAAAGAGAGTGCACAAGAGTAGAGGGGAGGAGCAAGGGGGGGGGGGGAGAAGTAGACTCAGTAGACTGAGCAGGGAGCCCAATGTGAGACTCAGTCCCAGGACCCTAGGGTCACATCTGTGCCAAAGGCAGACACTTAACTGACTGAATCACCCAGGTGCCCTCTTCCAAACATTTAAAGAAGAGTTAACACCTATCCTTTTCAAACTGTTCCAAAAAACAGAAATTGAAGGAAAACTTCAACACTCATTCCGAGGGCAGTATTACTTTGATTCCAAAACTAGACAAAGACCCCAATAAAAAGGAGAATTACTGCCCAATATCCCTGATGAACATGGCTGCAAAATTTCTCAACAAAATACTTGCAAACTGAATCTAATAGGACATTAAAAGAATCATTTACCATGATCACATGGGATTTATTCCTGAGATGCAGGGATGGCTTAATATTTGCAAATCAATTGACGTGACATACCACATTAATAAAAGAAAGGTTAAGAACCATATGACCTTCTCAATAGATGCAGAAAAAGCATCTGACAAAATATAGCATCCATTCTTAATAAATATCATCAAGAAAGTAGGGATAGAGGGAACATATTTCAACATCATAAAGGCCATATATGAAAAACCCACAGCCAGTATCCTCCTCAACGGGGAGAAACAGAGATTTTCCTCTCTGATCAGGAACAAGACTGGGATGTCCACTCTAATCATTATTATTTAATATAGTACTGAAGTCCTAGCCTCAGCAACCAGACAACAAAAAGAAATAAAAGGCATCCAAACTGGCAAGGAAGAAGTCAAACTTTCACTATTCACAGATGACATGATACTCTATATAGAAAACCCAAAAGACTCCACCAAAAAGTTGCTAGAATTGATACAGGAATTCAGTAAATTTGCAGGATACAAAATCAATGTATCAAAATCTGTCACATTTCTATACACGAATAATAAAACAGCAGAAAATGAAATCAAGAAACCAATCCCATTTACAATTGCACAGAAACCATAAGTTATCCAGGAGTAAACCTAATCAAAGAGGTAAAAGACCTGTACTCTGAACTCTGTGGAACATTTATGAAAGAAATTAAGAAAGACAAAGAAATGGAAAAACATTCCACATTCATGGATTGGAAGAACAAATATTGTTAAAACATCTATACTTCCAAAGCACACTACACATTTAATGCAATCCCTATCAAAATAGCACCAGCATTTTTCATACAGCTAGAACAAACAATCTTAAAATTAAAATCTTAAAATTTGTATGGAACCACAAAAGACCCCAAGTAGCCAGAGGAATATTGAAAAAGAAAAGCAAATCTGGAGTTTTGGACTTCAAGCTACATTACAAACCTGTAATCATCAAGACAGTATGGTACTGGCACAAAAGCAGACATAAGAGATCAGTGGAATAGAATAGACAACCCCAAAATGGACCCACAACTATATGGTCAGCTAATCTTCAACAAAGCAAGGAAGAATATCCAATGGAAAAAACACAGTCTCTTCAACAAATGGTGTTGGGAAAACCAGATAGCAACACGTGAAAGAATAAAATGGGACCGCTTTCTTACACCATACACAAAAATAAATTCAAAATGTATGAAAGACCTAAATATGAAACAGGAAACCATAAAAATCTTAGAGAAAACCACAGGCAGCAACCTCTTTGACATTGACCATAATTATTTCTTAGTAGACACATCTTTGGAGGCAAGGGAAACAAAAGCAAAAGCAAAAGTGAATTCTCATTGAGATAAAAAGCTTCTGCACAGTGAAGGAAACAATCAACAACATTAAAAGGAACCTTTGGAATGGGAGATTTGCAAATGACACACCTGATAAAGAGTTAGTATCCAAAATATATAAAGAACTTATCAAACTCAATACCCAAAACCCAAATAATCCAGTTAAGAAATAGGCAGAAGACATGAATAAACATTTTTCCAAAGAAGACATACAGATGGCCAACAGATACATAAAAAGATGCTCAATATCACATGGTACCAGGAAAATACAAATTAAAACTACAATGAGATACGACCTCACACCTGTCAGAATGGCTAAAATGAACAACACAGGAAACAACAGGTGTTGGTGAGGATGTGGAGAAAGGAGAACCCTCATACACTGTTGGTGGGAATGAAAGCCCGTGCAGCCACTCCGGGAAACAGTATGGAGGTTCTTCAAAAAGTTAAAAATAGAACTACCCTATGACCAAGCAATTGCATTACTAGGTATTTACCCAAAGGATACAAAACTACTGATTCAAAGGGGCATGTGCACCCCAATGTTTATAGCAGCATTATCAATAATAGCCAAATTATGGAAAGAGCCCAAATGCCCATCAACTGATGGATAAAGAAATTATAGAATATTTTCAGCCATCAAAAAAAGTGAAATCTTGCCATTTGCAACGACATGGATGTAGCTAGAGCGTATTATGGTAAGTGAAATAAGTCAGTCCGAGAAAGACAAATACTATATGACTTCACCCAGATGTGGGTGAAACAAAACAGATGAACATATGGTCAGTTAGCAAAAGAAAGAGACAGGGAGGGAAACCAAAAAAGAGACTCTCAAGTATAGAGCACAAACTGAGGGTTGCTAGAGGGGAGGTGGTAGGGTGATGGGCTAAATGGGTGATGGAGATTAAAGGGGCACTTACGATGAGCATGGGGTGTTAGATGTAAGTGATGAATCGCTAAATTCTACTATTGAAACAAGTACTGCACCATATGTTAACTAACTAGAATTTAAATAAAAACTTGAAACATAATATGAAACTAAGTATGTACTTTCTGTTGGCTAACTGGAATTAGACTTTCAAAAACATAAGGACACCTAGGTGGCTCAGTGCTTGGGCATCTGCCTTTGGCTCAGGGCGTGATCCCGGAGTCGCAGGATCGAGTCCCACATTGGGCTCCCTGCAGGGAGCCTGCTTCTCCCTCTGCCTATGTCTCTGCCTCTCTCTCTCGGTCTCTCGTGAATAAATAAAATCTTTAAAAAAAATTTAAAAACAAAGAAATTAAATATGATTCTGCCCTTCAAGGAATTTGTGGTTGTGGTGACACAGTCATGTATATAACTAATAGGAGAGATTAAAACCAGGGCTTAATAATGACATCTGAACTGTGTTATGACCCCATGAAGAGGACAATGGGGAGGAAATAAAGGAGTTAACTTCTACCTAGAATTTATTACATTCTAGGCACTGAGCTAGGTGCTTTCATATTCCCCCTTCCTCCTATTTTTCACAATAACCCTAAGAAGAAAGAATTTTTATCCCTAGTTTTTAGAAGAAAAAAATTGAGCATCTGGACAGTTGAATACCTGGCCTAGGGTCACATGACCTTGGCCAGCAGTGACAGGGTGCCCATGCAACCATTCTAGAGCCCGTGCTCTTTCAAACTGCCAGGGTTAATTTTTATGAGAGGATCAGAGTAGCTTCATGGATAATAGGGGTACTGGAAATTATACATAGGTTTCAACAGAAGGAGATTGAGGTAAGTGCCACCCAGACATTAGCAATGAGTTCATCCCTTCTTTTGGTATAAGTTGCTGGAGAAGTTACCTTACTTGCAACCTGACACAAACCTCGTCTGAGTGTAGGCAGTATCTCCACTCCCCAACCCACTGCCTACAATTCTTCCCTAATCTGGTTAAAATATTGTTCTTGTGGCACATCTATGTCCCTTTTATAACTGGAAATCCCCCAGATTGGTCTCCTGTGGGTATAAAGACTGCCACAATTTCACATCCAGATTTGTACTGAGTGGGCCAAATTTGAACACTGGAATTTGTAATGTATATATAGGTTAGGAGCAGGGAATATGGTCAGTTAGCAAGGGATTGAATTTTGTCTACATCCATCAACAGCTCTATGACCCTGCTTGTTTTTTAAAAGTAACTTTACTTTTTAAAATACTTTTAGGTCTAACAAAAAAAAAAATGCAAAGATAGAACAGAGAGCTCCCTTATTCCCCACACCCTTATTAACATCTTACATAATATGCCTCATTTGTTGCAATTAACAAACATATTGATACATTATTATTAACCAAATCCCATCCTTTATTCATATTCAGATTGTCTTCATTTCTAACTAAAGTCCTGTTTCTGTTCCAGGTTCCCATTCAGCCTGCCATACTACATTTAGTCATTGTCTCCTTGGACTCCTCTTAGCTGTTAAAGTTTCTCAGACTTTTCTTGTTTTTAATGACCTTGACAGTTTTGAGGAGGTCTAATCAGGTATTTTGTAGAATGTCCTTCAGCTGGGATTTGTCTGATGTTTTTTTCCCATGATTAGTCTTGTGTTTCGAACAGGAAGATTACAAAGGTAAAGCACCATTTTCATCACATCCTATCAAGGGAACATGCTATCAATATAACTTATTGATCTTGAGGACTGTTGATCTTGAGCCTGACCACCTGGTGAGGTAGTGTTTGTCAGGTTTCTCACTGTAAAGATATTCTTTCCCCCCTTCTCCATACTGCAGTGTTTGGAAGAAAGTCACTACACGCAGCCCACACTAAAAAAATGGGCCCTTTTGCCTTTTGTGCCTCAGTTTCCTCAGATATAAAATTGAAGCTAATTATAGAACATGTTTTGTAGATATGTTGTGCACACTGAGTTAATAAATGTAAAACATTTAGAACAGTGCCTGGCACAGACTAAACTGTAGATATTTTTTTTTAAAAAAACCTTACTGTTATTTTGCTTTTATATCAGCTACTGTGGAAAAGCACATTGAGATAGTTGTTCATACATGTGTTCATTCATCCATTCTATAAGTATGTTTGGAGCATCTATGTTTGGAGTACTGTGCCTACTAGGTCAGGCACTGTTCTAACCCTAAGATTACAATGAGCAAAACCAAATACAGCCCTGACCTATAGAATGTAGCACAAACTAGCAAGCGAGAGAGAGAAATTAATGAAGTAATCACACAAATGAATATATACTTCCAAATAATGACAAGTACAATGATGAAAAGTCATGTTGTGCTATACGGGCATATTACGGGGAATCTGCTTATTTCTTCTCTGAAGTGACAGCTGAAAGAAGGAGCCCTGGGGAACACATAACTAAGGAAGCAACTGTGAGAAGAGCAGTATGAGTAAGGGATAGAAAGTGAGAAGAGTAGTTTGATGGGAAGATGCACAGGTAGGCAGAGCCACACCAACAGTGCCTGTGGACCACACTTTGGGTGTTTATCCATAGTAGCCTTTGCAAACTTGCAAGCAAGAGTGACCTGATCCCATACCAAATATCAAAGAGATTACCCTAGCCAAGAGTGAAGCCAGGATTGAAAGAGGTCAGAGTAGATGTGGGGAGGCCAAGCTTCTGCAGTAATCCATGCGATAATTATGCCAACTCATACCAAACAGATGGTTACAAAGAAATGAGAAGCAGAAGCTCTCCAGAATGGGACACAGACTGGGAATGTGAGGGAGCCAGAACCATGAAGCAGGACTCTACTTTTCTGTCTTGGGGAATTAGATGGAAAGCAGTGATATTTAGGGAAAATGACACACTGAAAGAACACAGGTATGAAACACAGGGTGTATGAAAGGATGATGCAAGAGTGTTAAGGATTGGGGTCCAGGTGGGTAAGGACCCTGAAAGCCACCTGAAGGAACTTGGACATTGTACATTAGAACAGAGGAAAGACAGGAATATTTTAGGCTTGCCCCTAACATTTTCGTGGTCCAGGGAAAGAGTCTAGATGGAGTTCCTAATTCTGTATGCCCTAAAACTTGTCTTCACCACAACTCTTCAAAATAAGGCAACCTCTACCCTCAACGAGCCTCTAACCCCTCATCAATATCAGCATTGCCCTTTTAGGTTCTTGAGCCTAAAAGAACCTAAAGCTGAAAGATTAAAATTTATAATTCTCAGACTCTCTGGAGTTTGGTGCTTGAATGTAGATATTTGGGGAAAGTCACCCCTTAGCTCATGGTCTCCAGTTCTTGGTCTGTCTGCCTCATTGTTTCCATCCTCTGACTTCCCCTGTGTCATGAAGGACATCAAGTACAAGTCTATGGACAATCCAGCTCACTCATCCAAGCTCTAAACCATCTCCCTATTACATCCCTCAGGAAAAGCAGCTGTCCCTTGGCCACCTCACACAGATTCCAGAAGCCAATTGGACAGGAGTGTCTAGGATCCTGGATATCTACAGTGAGGATATCTAGGATATCCTGGATATCTATAACAGGGACATATATTCCATGTGCGTGCTGTGAACTCTTCTCCCACCTGCTGCTTGTTTTACGTCAGTTATATTCCCCATTAATATTAATACACTGTTGTATTGTTTTAAGCATAACTTACTTACTGCCTGTCACATTTAAAATTTACTATTTTGGGGACACCTGGATGGCTCAGTGGTTGAGCGTCTGCCTTTAGCTCAGGGCATGATCCCGGGGTCCTGGGATCAAGTTCTGCATCAGGCTCCATGTAAGGAGCCTGCTTTTCCCTCTATGTCTCTGCCTCTTTCTCTGTATCTCTCATGAATAAATAAAATCTTAAATAAAATAAAATTTACTATTTTGAAATAACAGAAAAATTTAACGCCCTTACCTTTCCTATTTTTTTTTTTGCCCTTACCTTTCCAAACTTAATGACTGACTGAGATAAACGCTGCTTCCCTCTGAAAGCTCAAGTAAAAGAAAAACTATCGTAATAACAAATATCATCACCATTCATCTTGGTGGTAATTACCCATTCATGCCAACACCCCTCAAGATTTAAACACCAGTTAAAATGCACAAAGATGAACAGACTGAAGAACGTAGCTTATTTATTTACTTCCAAAGTAAAAGTGCCATTCTACACTCCAAAGAGTAAAAGACAAATCTGACAGCCTAAATTACTCCCTACCAAAGGAAATCGCTTTGATTGAATAAGACATTAATAAACAATCTGGATTTTCCTCATTTACTTTTACTTTAGTTTTCATTTCTACTCTACATTTTAAAAGGAAATTTGTGACAAAATCCTGTCACGACAGCAGATAGCTAAATGTGAAGTTAAGAGAAAGATATCAGAAGCTATTTAGAGAAAAATGAGAATAATTTTATCAGCAATCTGAAATAAGACATTTTCATGAGTATTAAATTAGCTCTGAGTTTCCTAGCAGCCAAAGTAAAGAAAAGTATCTCTCTCAGACCTTGCAAGGAGCATGTTCTCTATTCTTTAAAAGAGACACAACTGCCTCTGCTACCAAACTAATATCAAACAGTCATATCAAACATATCAAACCAAGTAGCAATGTTAAGGGCTGCAAAAATTTCTTCATTTCATTATTAGCCCCACATATAATCTAATTGTGTATCAAGAAACGTGGAGAATAATCTAATGCCAAGTACGTGCTTCCTGAAGAACAGGATTGTTGCAGGGATCAACATTAGAGAACCCAGAATATAGAGAGCTGGTGTGTCCCTGATGCTCTCTGTCACACACCAGTTGGCTCAGGAGCATCTGGTAACCAATACAACAGTGAGCTTTAAATGCTTATGCTCCCGTTCACTAGAAAACGTGTTTCAAAAGGTTTATATTATAGTTAGCAAAAAGGAAATACACATGTAAAGAATTTCAACCTCAAAGAAAATATGGCTTAATTTGTAATGCCATTTATAAATGATCGCAGCAGCCAAATTGAACTCAGACAAAAAAATTGTAAAAGCATAAGTTATGCCTTGGCATCTACTCAGCCTGGTATCCTTTCACCATGGTGGACGTATGCAGAAACTGAGATTTCTAAATTATCAAATGGCTGCAGAGAGTACTTTCTCTCTTCCTTCTAAGTAATAGAATCCCAAATTTGTTCAGGTTAGCAATATATCCAGCTTAAAATAATCCGTTTCCGAACTCCCTTGCAGCAATGGCTGGATATGCTGGTCTTGGGACGCAATTATGGCCAAGGAGATATGAGCAAAGTCTACCAGAAGGGCTGTAGGGAAGTTGCTAAATAGGACAAACTCAAATCACACTTGTGCTTTTTATTTCCCCCTCTCCATCCTTCATCTTGTTAGAAAACAAACAAGATATCTGGAGAAAGACCAGCCATCTGGGGACAACGAGCATAAAAACACGGAGATGAGAACACTGAAAAGGGAGCTGGAAAGAGCCTGGGTACTTGACAACTCCCTCAAGCAGTTCCACCAGGTCTGGACTGCCCACCCCCGCACTTCTTATGACATGAGAAAATAAAATCCTTTTCAGTTAGCCTCTGTAGATGGGTTTTTGTTACACTCAGCAGAACGTAATCCCTAACTGAAAAATAGGTGCATATCTCCCTCTCTAAATGCCTCATTCAACAAACTGAAAGTAAAATTGAGACTTCAAGTCTGGGGAGAATGGGCAGAAGAGGATAAATCTCCCCCTCAGTGTAGCATTCATTCTGGTGGCAGAAGCATTGCAGGTGTCACCAAATCCTGTTTTCCTCTTGGTCCCGCTGCTGAGCACATTTCACAGCTTTCCCCAGATGTGGCCATGTGTCTGAGTTGTGCCCAGGGAATCAAGGGAAGGGAGTGATGTATGCCATTTTCAGATTTGGTGCATTAAAGCCTTCCTTTGCAATTTTCCATGTTAGCTCTATTCCCATACTCCAGCTGAATGTGAAGGAGGAAGAGTGCCTGAAAAATGACAAGAGTCACACAAAGGAAAAGGCCCAGTTCCCTGACCCAGAAGGCAGAGCCCTGCTCTCGCAGAAGCTGGGCACACACACAAAAAACATTTCTTGTGTTAAGTCACCAAGATTTTGAGGTTGCTTTTACAGAAGTCATTGTACTATGAATATAACTCTGGGAATGGGCTCTAAAGTAGAGGGCAAGCACTGTAGGAGATATGCAAGATGATCTGCTGAGGTATAGGATGAAAATATTATAACTACATTTTTAATTAACCAATTTTGGGCCATTTTTTTAAAAAGATTTTGTTTATTCATGAGAGACACACAGAGAGAGAGAGGAAGAGACACAGGCAGAGGCAGAAGCAGACTCCATGCAGGGAGCCCAATGTGGGACTCAATCCCAGTTCTCCAGAATCATGCCCTGGGCCAAAGGCAGTGCTAAACCCCTGAGCCACCCGGGCTGCCCTTGGGCCATTTTTGGTTTTTTTTTTTGTTGTTGTTTTTTTTGGGGGGGGGGGCATTTTTAAATGTGCATAATATGTTGGTAAAGTGCTGTATAAATATACTTACAGTGAAAGTATACTCAAAAAAGTTTTTTACTTAATGAGATGCACAATTCTAAAAAATCATGAATGCCATTGTTCTAGAGAATTGATTTTAAAGCATTTTTAAGATACAGAACTCATTATTTATTTTTTTTAAGATTTTTAAATTTATTCATGAGAGACACAGAGAGAAGCAGAGACAAAGGCAGAAGGAGAAGCAGGCTCCCTGTGGGGAGCATGATGCAAGACTCGATCCCAGGACCCCAGGATTTCGACCTGACCCAAAGGCGGACGCTCAGCTGCTGAGCCACTCAGGCATCCCAAAACTCATTATTTAAATGAGAACCTCCACATGAGGCCATAAGGGAAAACAAGTGATGGCACTGCTGCTGTGGTGGATCGGGGTGGAAATCCCAAGCCCCATCCCTCTCAGCCCCATCCCAGAAAAATGAACTATACCAGGGAACAAGTAGAAATCTCAGTATTGACATGTTACACAAGACTTTGATTTTTTAAAGCAATAATGCTATATAGAATCTATGGAACACTCTATAGACCCTTATAGTTGACATATATTTCTTGGTTTGAATTGGTCACTTATATATTGGTCCTTACTCCAGCGTGAAGAGGTTGGGACATCTGACCACTTAGCTTTGCTTGGTTCTACTGAAAAATTTCTTCATCTTCATCTAAACCGAAGGAACAGAGCAAGAGGATGGAAAAAAGAGAGGAAGCGGCAAAGCTAAGAAAAGTGTTTCTTGGGCAGCCTGAGAAACCAGCAGCTGCTTTTAACATCTTCAGCTTCTACTCGCAGATGAAACAAAGAGGCCAAGCAGAGGCCAAGCCCCATATCCCAGTTCTTCTTTCATTAGGTTGAGGGTGTAAAGAAGCTCAGAATTTAGCCCAAAGAAACTACTTAAAACCATTTAGAAATGAGAAGTCTTGCGTGAAATTAAACCTATGTTACTGATAAGTGTGAAATATAAAGAATTATTCACACAACAAAGAACCCCAGAAAACATACTATGTTGTTTCTATGGCAAGACTATCCAGAAACTCAAATGCACTCAGGGAACTTGGAGCCTGTTTCTTATTTATTTCTTTGAGAGAGAAAGAGAGCATGAGCAGGGGTGAGGGGCAGAGGGAGAGGAAGAAGCGGACTCTCTGCTAAGGAGGGAGCCCCACATAGGACTCGATTCTCAGGACCCTGAGATCATGACCTGAGCTGAAGACAGATGCTTAACCAACTGAGCCACTCAGGTGCCCTAGAGTCTGCTTCAGTCACTCTCCAACTCAGAGAAAATGAGGTCAGCAAATTAACAAGTGTCAATTTGAAGTACACAAACCTCTGACTAATTTCTTTTTTTAAGATAGAGAGAAGGAGATAATAACAAAATTACCCTCAGCTGCCGAGTACAGACTGAAAGGAATAATCAATTAGAACTATTATTTGACTTTCTATTGTCTCTAGTGAGCTTATGCTGTCAAATATTTGCATCTGTTTTTAAGCTATCACTGTCTCTTAATTTTTGAATGTATAAAAATAAATGTTTTTCAACTTATCCTCCTATTATGGCACCATCCATCTTATAGACTACTTCAGGCTTCATCGAGTCCATACAATTTATATTGCCAGAGATCACAGAGTAAGCAGTAGTTAATTAGAGTTGCAGGTCTTCCATCCCTAAGTGCTTTCCCCAGCCAGCGCCTTCACTTGGGTGCCCAGCTTCTGACAGGTACCGATGATGTAATTACTATCTCAGCCTACTGTATCGCGGTGCCAAGGATATTCATATCATCAGTGTTGTAAGGGCAGAGCTATCTTTGAACTCACTGTTGCTTATTACATGAACATAAAGCAACTCAGAGTACAATAAAAAGGAATTCTCTAAATGGACTGTCCCTATAAGAATATTCATTTGCTTCTCTGTGACGGATGCTGTCACAAGGCTTATACGCAACTTCTCTTTCTTTTCCTCCCCTTGAATATGTTTGCTGTCCTGATGATAAATCTACAGTCTATGCTGAGCTGAAGAAAAATAGCTGGGACTTTTCTGTATGCCAAGGCTGTGGGCCACATCTATCATCCTCTTGCTTTGTTTTCCTTTTAATTATCTCACTTCAGTCAGAAACTTGACTTCAAATCATAAGCCTAAGGAGAAACTAGATTTTAATTTACAGAAGCACAGCTAAATATTTTTGTTCTAAGACTATATTTCATAATAAAGATGGGAGCCCCAGGGCTCTTTAAACCAAATGGCAACTATAAACATTTTTCTTTGTGGCATTTTTTTTTGCTTTAAAAAACAAACCTGACTTCACCTATAACCCATCAACCAAAAAGTTATTATAAGATTACATTCCCTTTTTCCAATCTGCCACCCAGCACACAATACCATGAATTAATCACACATTAGAGATGAATTTTCTTAAATGGGAAATTTCTTCAGGAACTTCTAAAGGTTGATTTAGGCCTCTAGCTGGGGCTAAGTGACCTCTTTGGAGGAGGGCCCATTCTACACTACTTACTCCATTGGGAAAGCACCCCCTTTTTCTCCTTATTTTCCCTCCAGCTCTTTCCCTCCCTGCCATCCCCAGAGAGACTAATAATCTGGGTATGCCTTAAGATTGCTCAAACAAGCTCACCTATCCATTAAGCACAAGGTCTGTCCAAGGGACCTCAACTGTGCTGCACATAGCTGAGTTGTTTTAGCTTCCCCCATAGTCCCAACATAAGGGTGAGCAGGATTATGGATCAGGTTCTATGTATGTCATAGTTCTGGAGAGATTTCACACCAATTAAGAGAATGGATGACCTAAGATCAGAGGGAGAGGAAGGAACAGTTAACATTACCCAGGATTCTATCCAGCAGCCTTTGTCATTTCAAAGGGGATATATTAGTTCTGCATGTCCAAAGGTCTGGGTTAAGTGTTTTTATATTTGTTTTCTTTCAAGAAAAAGAAAAGACTTTACAACTTCCAATAGGAAAGGTGAGTTCATGTTTCAAGAAAACTGATTGAATGAACTCAAACATGTCAGTGTTGTCAGTGATGTCTAAAAAGTTGAAAAAATCCAATTTTATAGGGCAGGTTGGGTGATGAAGTAGAAAACTAAACAAATGGCAGAAATCTATGGGGTAGGCTCACATTTTAGAAATGGAAGGAGTTAAAAGATCCTTAAATCCAAGCACAAACTCGGTTAGATAAGGAAACTGAGTCTGCAACTTGTGCACAAAGAGTAAGTGGCAGAATGAGGGCAAGAACCCAGGTAGTCAGGGATTGTTGAGCACCCATGACATGCAACATGTCATATAATAAGGGGCTCTCAGTTTACTGACAAACACTTCCCAAAAAATCAGCAACATAAGTAGGACCCATTATAGCATTTCTCAAAATGGATTAATTATATGGTTTGTTTTCAAAGAACTCAATGAAAAAAAAAAAAAAGAATATCAAAACAAAATATTGTATTACATTAAAAAATGTTATTTAAATATGCATAAATGTAAAACTAAACCCCTTGTGCTTATTGTTCTTTTAAGCAATAATCAAATGGGAACAAATTTGAAAATTAAATACAGATAAAACTACAAAACCAATACAATCCAATTAATAGCATTATTTTATTGTGACAAATTTATGTGCTTTTGCTAAAACTGAATCACCTTTGAAAATATGTATGTGGTGCTGACTGCTAAAACACAAGTTCTTTTGGGCTAAGCAAGCCTACTTTGCCATGTACAAGGGATGTCATTTTGCCAGTTTCTTGTCCTCTTCCCTAGCCATAGAAAGTTAGGATCATTTGGTCCCAATACCAGCATGTATGTAAGCCCAGCGTTCAGTTACAAGATGGTCCAGAAGATGCCTAGACTGATTTTTAGACCGTCATTAAAACAAAAGCCCTAATTTTAAAGATTGTCATAGGACAGGTACCATAACCTCTAGAATATAGTTCCAGAAAGCTTTGAAAGATACTGGTCAATTTGTTCTTTGAAGTTATTTTTTCATTGTTTTCCATTTAATATCCTAGAGTAGAAAGCTGGCTCAAAAAGAAATATTTTCAATATGACGTGATTAAGACAGAAGAGCTTTTTGTTGGATAGTTTTATATAATTTCAAGTTAGAAGATCATTTTAATACTTGAACTCTACCCACTACTATGAATGTACTCCATTAATTTTCTGGTAAGAGATTAGAGGACACTCTATATGCACAAAGGTTTGTCTTAGAGCTTACTGGGAATATGAAAATCATAAATGTAAATCAAAACAATGCAGCAGTATATATAAGTCCCTAGTGAAAATAAACCACAAGGTGGGAATGTAAAGTGCAATTTTACATACAATAAGACCAGGGGGGTCGAGTGTAAGCATTTAAAACTATGATTTGCAAAACCACATCGATAAGGTTTGCTCTAAGTTTCTTCTATTATCATAGACGACCTAGTCATTTTCTTATGTCATTTTCATTTAAGCTTCATTGTGTACAACGTTGCACTAAAATTTCTTTAACCACAATTTCAGATTGCATACTGGGTATGAAAACAGATTTCAACTTGTTGCAACAGGTGGACAGAAGACTATTTATTGTTAAGCACCCTTTGCCATACTATCTGTTGGCAAATTGAACTTCAATAAAAAAAAGAAAAACACCCTTAATTCTCAGATTCACAATCCTTGAACTCTTTTATACTGAGAAGCGCAACCTGTCTGTTAGAAATTCAACTGAGAAATCATCCATGGGGTACCCATTGTCTGCCACGTACTGCACTGGGTGCTGAGAACACACAATGAATAAAAAAGAATAGTTCCTTGTAATGGTCACAGTCTAGATAAGGAGAGGACATTCATTCAGCCAATAACCATCATGGCAGGGCATCTGTTACAGTAGAATCAAGCACAAGATGAGGAAGGAGCAATGAAGAGGAACACATCATTGTGCCTGGGCTGGAGGTCAGGAAAGCCTTCCTAGAAGAACTAACTTTCTAGCCAAGCTTTGAAGAAATAAGGAGTTCACCAGAAACAAGACTAAATGGGAGAAGATGCAGAGGAAACATAGATGCAAAGGCACGTAAGGATAAAACTGTATAATGTGATGACAATGATGGTAACATACAGCTACCTTCACTGAATGGCTCTGGGCACCAGGCACTATGTTAAACTCTCTAGGTGCACTATTTCATTTAATCTTCATAACAGGTTTATCTCCATTTTACTGATGAAAATTTGAGCCTTAGAGAGATTCATCTGTCAACGATCCTACAGCTAATAAGTGGCAAAGTTCAGGTCAAACCTGGAACAAGGTCTCCATTTCCATCTCTCTGCTCCACTGTTCAGAAAGCTATAAATAGTCTGATATTGCTAAAGCATGAATTAGAAAGCAGAGAGAAAGAAAAACATATCTGACTGCTAGAATACTATATTTCTATCAACATTTATTTGTATGAGGATAAAATATTATAAATCTCTTTTAAATGTTGTTGCAAAAGATAGAAGTGATGCTTCATATACAAGCTATGCTATTAATGTTTATACATATTAGAGATCTTGGTTATATAATTTCTAAAATTTTTCTTAGGAAAGGTAGTTTTTTGTTTGTTTACTTATTATTTTTAATAGTTAAGTGGGTATGATGAACATCTTCATAAGTTAGTCATGTGTAAATAAATCATAAATTAGACAAAACCCTTTATTAGTACAAATGTCCCAATTCCATGTTTGGAAATCAACACACAAACGCATGCACACACACACACACACACACACACACCAGCTAGAGAAATATAGGATCTGAGGTTGACTCTAGAAACCAGTAAAATAACAGGGAATAGGATTGTTACTGAAAAAGTAGAGTTTTTAATTGGCAAACAATATAAAATTACAACTGGCATATTCTTTGCTAATACAATTAAAAAGTCTATGGCACTATGTGCTTTCTTAGCCTTTGAGAAATTTTATTTGCTGTTTTTTTGAGTATTTGAGAGTTGAAGTGCAGTTGTCTCCCTAGTTGAGAATACATAAATATCATTCACGTAGGGTCCTTAGAAAACCAAGAGTTAACAGTTGTAGGTTGTAAGATCATTTCCTTAAATGTCCTGCTCTCCTCAAGTGAGCTTGACAGAAAGGTGGATTTACGTATTTAAATTACCACAGTTGGAGAAAGGCCTTGTAGGGGAGCTAATCCCTTCTACCCAACAAAAGGAAATCATAACGAAAACAGCAAGCATGGAAACAATTTTCTAGCAACCTACTCATTAAGTGTCATGTGTTATATTCATTCTACTTAGCTTCTACCCAGCTCAAGGCTGCCCTAAGACTGGAGATAGGCAGAAATGCCCATGTGCAAAGATTTCTGGTTGAGCTAAGTGCTTGTCATTGATAAATCAAGAGCAATTATACCCATCTCACAGGGTTGTTGGGAGGATTAAATTAGATAATCCTAAATTAAATTAGATAATGTGTTCAAAGTGTCTTGCAGTCCTGGGCCCAGGCAGCATCCAATATAGGTTGATCCCAACCCCCTTCCCACACATTTTATTCCCTCCCTACCATCTGGTGGAGACTTCCAAATAACACCATTTTTCATTATAGTAGTTTCTTAGAAATCTGAGGGCAAAAATAAAAAACAATAAAATACAAGGAGTTTTTGTGTTTTTGTGCATAATCATTTGATGTTTTTGTGACTTCAAATAGTTGCTTCTGTGACTAAGTGGTAGGCATGAGAGGGTATCAAGATGATGGGGATTTACTGCTGAGCTCCATCTTGGGGCATGAAATTCACCAATAAATTATTGCAGCACAGTTTATAGCTAATACTGCTATGTAAATCACTGCTTAAGAGTCTTTTTTTTTTTTTTTTAAAGACTCAGTTTAAGTAACCAAATAGAATATAGGATATTTTTGCAAACAAATCCACCCTCCCCTAAAAAAGCCTCTCTTTGTTGTTTTCTTTCTTTATCATCTGTTTTATGTAGGGAAGAAAGCATTCCTCTTTGACGGCAAAAATTAAACACCTAAGAGGCCAAATAATTGCCTTTACTTTTGAATCTGTGAACAGTTATAAATTTAAGCCTCTATCTCTTCTAGTCTTGTTGCCATTTTTAATTTTTTTTTTATTTTATTCTACAAGATGGGAAAATATCGTTTGTAGGGAATGAGTGATTAACAAAATGCATGCAAATCAAGTAATTAATTTTAACCATATCTTCAGTGTCCTTATTGCTGACAGAAAAGGGGAGCTGGGAAATTTCATCTCAATTTGTCAATATTTACAATCTCTATATTAAACAGCAATCACAATGGCAACTTTTCAGGGCTCCTGGCAGGCACTTTAACATTATGCAAGTTTTCAATTCACTTACTTGAACTAGAGATTAATATCATCTTCACCCACCCCAATATTAAAGTTCTTTTCACACTCACCAAGTTGTTTTCTAGAAATTATTTTTTTTTAATTTGTATTTATTTATGATAGTCACACAGAGAGAGAGAGAGGCAGAGATACAGGCAGAGGGAGAAGCAGGCTCCATGCACCGGGAGCCTGATGTGGGATTCGATCCCGGGTCTCCAGGATCGCGCCCTGGGCCAAAGGCAGGCGCCAAACCGCTGCGCCTCCCAGGGATCCCTGTTTTCTAGAAATTATTTAAAAAAAAAAAACACACAGATGCAATATGCATATGCTCAGTTTATACAGCTATTCTGGGACAACCTGGGTAAGCAGGAGTTGGGGATGACAGAGAGTTCTTAGGATGTAAATACCTTTTTCCTTGCTACTAGTGCCCCAAACCACAAGATCACCCAATAAAAGAGTGAGTAAATGAAGACAACCTATCTTGATGGTTAGAAAGCTTTGGGTACTCAGGACTTCCACTTACTAAATGCCTGAGCTTTGGCAGTTTGCTTACCTTTTCTGTGCCTATCTTTCCATTAAGAAAGTAACAACAGTACTTAGGCTGTTGTGATAATTAAATAAGTAAATAAATAGAAAGCACTTAGGATAATGCCAAGGCATATGGTAAATGCTTAATAAATTATTATTAGTGTTACTTCAGACTTATTACTATTATTTATTACTTATCAGCTTATTAATATTACTATCAGACTCAACAGTATTGCCCTTAAACAAAATGGACAGAAGCTTCATTAGCTGGCAGATGGTCATTTTTCGGAAAATAAGTTTAAAGATTTTAAGGATTTCAAGCAGTTAGGCAGATCCAGTAAAGTAATGAGAGTTTTACTTGAGAAAGAAAAAAGAAAGATACCTCTACATGAATCACATTACAAAAATTACGGGGAGGGGGGTGCTGTTAATTCGCAGTATAACAGAACAGATGACTTCATAGAAGGACTCTCTTCCATAAAGACATTTTGGTAATAGGATCCTCTGATGCCTATAAAGCAAAACTTGATTTATAAAAATATAAAGAACAAATAAAAAGTATATACATTAGCTTTTCAGCCATACTATAGGAAGTGGGTCTTGGGAAAGTCATTCATGAATCTGGTTTTTGCCAGTACCAGCAATCAATGTCTTTTCACCTGTTTATCATGTAGCTGACCGCTCTTCTTGGATGTTTTCTCTACTTTTTCTCTCTTCCCTTCTACCTCTTTCTCAGTGTTTTGCTGGGCATTCCTCCTCATCCTGACTTCCAAGTGTAGAAGTACTCTGGAACTACAATCCTTCACCTACTTCTCTTTCTTTACTCTCTGGAACCTGATTTTAAAACTATCTATACACAGCTCTCAAGTTTGTATTCTAAGGCCTAAACTTTCCTTCAAGCTCTGGATTGTGTCTCTACTTGATAAGGTCCCTAGATGTCTACTAGATATCTCAAACCAAGCATGTCTAAGACAGAGCTCCTGGCTTTTCACTTGAAGTCTGCTCCATCCTAAATCTTTCCCATCTCTGTCAGTGGCTCCATCATTCCCTATAAGCAGCCTATTTTGGTTCCTTAATTTCCCTCATATCTATCATCCAATCACCTCCCTTCCTCCATACACACACTCAATGCATTAGTAAACCTTATTTGTAATACTTTGAAATATATTTCAGGTCTAACCACTACTTACCATTCCTGCAGTTATCACATTGGGCTGATTGGTATCTCACCTTTCACCTTTTTTGCCCCTATAATCACTCAAAATGATCCTTTTAAAATGTGAGTCAGATCAGTTAACTCTGTGGCTTAAAACCTCACGATGACTTCCTAACACATTCACAATGCCCTCATCATGGCCTATAAGACCTATGTATACCATCACCTGCCTAACAATCTGCTACAGTTTTAATACTTGTGTCCTTCCCCAGCCCAAATTCATATGATAAATCCTAACTCCTAAGGTGATAATATATTTAAAAAAAAAAAAAAAAAAAAAAAAGGAAACCTTGTAGGTGATTGGGTCTAGAGGGCTTTATTTTCTTGAATGGAATTTGTGTCCTTATCAAAGAGGCATTAAAGAGCTCTTTCACCTGTTCAGGTAGGATAAAATGGGAAGTTGGCAGTTAGCAACCCAGAAGAGGGTTCTTACCATAATCCAACAATGTTGTCACCCTGATCTTAGACTCCCAGCATCCACAACTGTGAGCAGCAAATTTTCACTGTTTATAAACCACTAAGTCTATGGTATTTGTTATAGCAGCTCAAATGGACTAAGATACCATCTACTGTGTCTCCACTTGTCCACCAAGCTGCAACCTCAGGGGCCTCCTACTTGTTCCTCAAACCACCAAGCTTGTTCTCCTCTCTCAGTTTTCATACTTTCTCTTCCTTCTGCCTGGAACATTCTTTCCCTGGATTTTTCTGTGACTAGACTCTTGTCATGTATTCAAATGTCTTGACCAATAAATTCAAATTATCTACTACCTATACAAGATCTCTCTCAAGCCCCTTAAGTACTACCTGAAACTATATATTTACTTATTCATTGTCTATCTCATGAGAATATGAACTTGAATACAATATTTTTTTAGAAATTTTAAAAAATATTTTTATTTATTTGAGAAAAAGAGTATAAGTAGGGGGAGAGGGGAGAGGGAGAGGGAGAAATAGATTTCCTGCTGAGCAAGAGGAGGAGGCCTCAATCCCAGGACCCTGAGATCAGGACTTGAGCTGAAGGCAGATGCTTAACAGACTGAGCCATCCAGGCATCCCAAATGAAATAGAGATTTTGCTTATTACCTCCACCACTATATTCTCAACTCCTAAGACAATCCCTGGAAAAGAGCAGGACCTCAACAGAGATGTCCTGATGAATTAATCTATCTTCCTCTTCAGCCTATAGCTCTAGAAAAATAGCTTAGGTAACTGCAGTTAGGAGACAACTCAATATAACAAAATCATCAGTAATAAAAAGTCATCGACTAGTCCCTAAAGGCTTTTGAATCTAAAATATCACCACATACAAAGATATATTTATTTGAATCTCATCTCCATTATTCACCTGTATATAACTCTAACAATTTATTTAATCTTTCTGAGCTTCAGTTTCCAATAAAATGAGGATACAATTACTACCTGGTTGTGTCATTAGGAGCATTAAGAATTCATGGATTCAGGGGTCATGTCTTGATTTCATTCATGCATTTGTCTGTTCAATCAACAACATTTTTATAGAATATCTAATATGTTGTAGACATTTAATTAGTTACAGAGAAGTTAGCCATCCAACAGTGAGCACAGCAGATATGATCTAGCCTCCTTGGGAGTCTACTGGCTAGTAGAGCATTATAATAAAGTGCCATTTTTATTTCAACAAGGAAAATATAATCAACATGGAATAAAGCATACTCTGGACAGGATATCAGAAAAGACTTCTTGAACTAAATTACATTTAAGGAAAAATTTAAAGAATACACAACGACAGGTGTTATCTAGGTGGTGAGCTTGGGAGCCAACAGGAAGCAGACTTCTGTTACTTTAGAGTAATGTAAAGAAGTCAATATGGCTAAACTTCAGGATATGGAGAAACGATGGGGAGGCCAGTGAGGTGAGCAGGAGTTTATGAAAAATATGGTAAATTTATAACATAAAAGCCTATGCAGAATTAGTAGCAGTGAACTAGCTGTATGCACATGAACATATATGCAAAATTTATTGAGAAGAAAGGGAAGAAAGAATGAGAGCTATAACACAATAACAGTTATATGAATTTAAATATACACAACGACTGTATATTTTATAAAGAATCACACATCAAACACATTTGAGTGTATGTCTTGGAGAGGGAGAATGAGTATGGTGATCAGAGATTAAGGAGAAAATAAATTCATAAAACAAGAAAGGGACCTTGCATGACCTGTTGATGAGAGCATAAAATGAGCTGAGAAGTGAGATTAACTCAATTCTGAATCTGAGTCCAAAGAGAAGGAACAAAAGGAAGAGGGTTGTGGGAGAAGGCCAGAAACTAGAGAACACTTAAGGCACGTTTGAAGAAGAGCAAATGGTTCTGTGTAGCTTGACATGCCCCTGAAATCACAGACATTTGCTTTGCTCATTTCTAAACTGTCAATTCTCCACTAACTAGCCCTGCTGAGCCTTGTGGGCCAAGAAGCACAAGATCTGGACAGAGGTTCTCTCTGCCTCACTAGCTTGTTCTTGAAATGAAACAAAGAAACCCATGTAGGTGTGTGCAAATTTAATATACATGAAATTAAATCACTGCAGGGTTTCTATTTCAAAAATGGGAAACTAAAACAGCATTATTCCTTCTCAAAAAAAAATATATATATATATATATCCCACATTTTAGCCTAAGCAGTTACCAGGAATATAAAGTGTCCCTGTCTGATGTAAAAAGAACTCAGGGATGCATCTGTCCCAGGAAATCACCAACTGCAGATATGGGATGCCTGGGTGGCTCAGTGGTTGAGCATTTGCCTTTGGCTCAAGGTATGATCCCAGGGTCCTGAGATCAAGTCCCATATTGGGCTTCCCGCAGGGAGCCTGCTTCTCCCTCTGCCTATGTCTTGTCTCTCTGTCTCTGTGTCTCTCATGAATAAATAAATAAAATATTTTTTAAACTGCTGCAGACAAGTGGGCGATTAAATGTCAACTTTGGGAAGATCCTTCACAAACTTCTATAAGAAATACCAGCATTATGGAATTTTAGATTTAGCCCCCAAAAAGGAAAACATGAAACAAAACATGTTTCATAAATATTTTATTTCAAGAGTGCAAATTTTAGTTTGGACTTTTCACCCTAAAGTACTCTATAAAATGTATTTGCTTTTCTTTTTAATTATTTTTATTCAAATATAATTAATGTACAATGGTACGTTAGTTTCAGGGGACAATATAATGATTCATCAATTCTACACATTTCTCAGGACTCATCAAGATAAGTGTACTCTTAATCCCCTTTACCTATTTTGCACCTCACCCCACTCACCTCCCCTTAAGCAACTACCAGCATCTTCTTTGTATTTAAAAGTCTGTTTTTTTTGTCTCTCTTTTTTATTTTGGTTTTTTTTTTTTTTTTTTTTTGTTCTTATTTCAAGTTCTTATTTAAATTCCAGTTAGCTAACATATACTGTTATATTAGTTTCAGGAGTAGAACTTAGTGATTCATCACTTACATATATACCCAGTGCTCATAACAACTGCTTTCCTTAATACCCATTACTCACTACATTTAGCCCATCCCTCTGATTATCCCCCTTCCAACAATCTTCAATTTGTTCTCTATTGTTAAGAGTTTCTTTTATGGTTTGCCTCCCTCTTTTTTTTTTTTTCTTTCACCCATGTTCATCTGTTTTGTTTCTTAAATTCCACATATGACCTATTTCACTTGCATTATATATTCTAGGTCCATCTATGTTGTTGTAAATGGCAAGATTTCATTTTTTATAGCTGAGTAATAGTCCATTGTGTGTGTGTGCATGTGTATGTGTGTGTATCACATCCTCTTTATCCATTATTTATCAATGGACACATGAGATGCTTCCATTTTTTTGCTATTGTAAATAATGTTGCAAAAATATAGGAGTACATATAGCTTTTTGAATTAGTGTTTTCATTTTCTTTAGATAAATACTCAGTAGTAAAATTTCTAGATCATATAGTAATCCTATTTTTAACTTTTTGAAGAAACTTCATACTGTTTTCCACAGTGGCTACACTAGTTTGCAAACCCACCGACAATGCACGAGGGTTCCTTCTTTTTCACATTTTCACCAACACTTGTTATTTTTTTGTGTTTTTGATTTTAGCCATCATTACAAATGTGTAGTGATATCTCATGGCAATTTTAATTTGCATTTCTCTAATGATTGAGCATTCTTTTCAATGTTTGTTGGCCATCTGTATGTCTTCCTTGAAAAAACATCTATTCATGTCTTCCACACATTGTTTTTTTAATTGGATTGTTTGGGTTTTTGGTGGTGAGTAGTTTAAGTTCTTTATATTTTGGATATTAACCTCTACCGAATATATCATTTGTAAATATCTTCTCCCATTCAATAGGTTATCTTTTTGTTTTGTTGATGGTTTCCTTTGTTGTATGAGGGCTTCTTATTTTACTGTAGTCCCAATACTTTAGTTTTGTTTTTGTTTCCCTTGTCTCAGGAGACCTATCTAGAAAAATGTTTCTATGGCTGTTGTCAAAGAAATTACTGCCTATGTTTCATTCTAGGATCTTTATGGTTTCAGGTTTTTCATTTAGGTCTTTAATTCATTTTGAGTTTATTTTAGTGTATGGTGTAGGAAAGTGCTCCAGTTTCACTATTCTGCATATAACTGTTCAGTTTTCCCAATACCATTTGTTGAAAAGACTATGTTTTTTCCATTGCATATTCTTGTCTCTCTTTTGAAGATTACTTGGCCACAAAAGCATGGATTTATTTCTGGACTCTCTATTATGTTCTACTTATCTACTACTGTCTATTTTTCTGCCAGTACCATACTATTTTAACCACTATAGCTTATATTAATATGCTGAAATCTGGGATCGTGAAACCTCCAGCTTTTTTGTTTTTTCTTAAGACTGTTTTGGCTATTTGGGGGTCTTTTGTGGTTCCATACAAACTTTAGGATTATTTTAGTTCTTTGAAAAATGTTTTTGGTATTTTGATAAGGACTGCATTAAATCTTTAGATTGTTTTGGGTTGTATCAATATTGTAACAACAGTGTTTCTTCCAATCCATGAGCATGGAGTATCTTTTGATTTGTATAATCTTTTCTTTCTTTCATCAATGTTTTGTAGTTTTGGGGGTGCAGCTTTTTCACCTCCTGGTTAAGTTTATTCCTAGATATATTATTACTTTTGGTGCAGTTGTCAATGGGATTGTTTTCTTGATTTCTCTTTCTGCTACTTCATTATTAGTGTAATTTTGTATATTAGGGTATATTAATTTAGTGTTCTGTGACTTTACTGAATTCATTTATTAGTTCCAGTAGTTTTTTAATGTGGTCTTTAGGGTTTTCTTTGTAGTTTCATGTCATCTGCAAATAGTGAAAGGTTTACTTTTTCCTTACCAACTTGGATACCTTTTATTTCTTTTTCTTGTCTGCTTGCTATGGGTAGGACTGCCAGTACTATGTTGAATAAAACCAGTGAGTAGACATCCTTGTCTTGTTCCTGACTTTAGTTCTCAGTTTTTCACCATTGAGTTTGATATTAGCTGTGGATTTTCCACATATGGCTTTTTTTTTTTTTAATTTATGATACACAGAGAGAGAGAGAGAGAGACAGAGACAGAGACACAGGCAGAGGGAGAGGGAGAAGCAGGCTCCATGCACTGGGAGCCCAACGTGGGATTCGATCCCCGGTCTCCAGGATCGCGCCCTGGGCCAAAGGCAGGCGCCAAACCGCTGCGCCACCCAGGGATCCCCACATATGGCCTTTATTACGTTGAGATATGTTTACTCTTAACCTAGGTTTTTGAGAGTTTTTATCATGAATGGATGTTATACTTCGTCAAATGCTTTTTCTGCATTTACTGAAATGATCATATAGTTTTTATTCTTCCTCCTGTTGACGTGATGTATCATGTTGATTGATTGGCAAATATTCCTGGGACTTGCATCCCAGAAGTAAATCTAATTTGATTATGGTGAATATATATTTAATGTCTTGTTGGATTCAGTTTGCTAATATTTTGTTGAGAATTTTTGTTTCTATGTTAATCAGACTTACTGTTCTATATCTCTTTTTTCATAGTGTCTTTTCTGGTTTTTATATCATGGTAATGCTGGCCTTGTCGAATGAGTTTAGAAACTTTCCTTCTCTTTTATTTTCTAGAATAGTTGAGAAGAATAGGTATTAACTTCTCTAAATATTTGGTAGAATTCACCTGTGAAGACTTCTTGTCCTGGACTTTTGTTTGTTGGGAGTATTTTGATTACTGATTCAATTTGTTTGCTAGAAATTGGTCTGCTCAAATTTTCTATATCTTCCTGATTCATTTCGGAAGATGATATGTTTCTAGGAATTTATTCACTTCTTCTAGGTTGTCCAATTTGTTGGCATATGATTTTTTATAATATTGTATTATAATTCTTTGTATTTCTGTGATGTAAGTTGTTATTTCTCCTCTTTCATTTCTGGTTTTATTTGAGTCTTCTTTCTTCCCTTTTTGATGAGTCTGACTACAGATTTATCAATTTTGTTGATCTTTTCAAAGAACTAGTTTCTGTCTTCATTAATCTGTTGTATTGATTTTTTTAGTCTCTATTTCATTTATTTCTGCTATAATCTTTATTATTTCCTTCCTTCTCCTAGTTTTGGGGTTTTTTTCTTTCTTTTCTAGCTCCTTTGGGTGTAAGGCTAGGTTGTTTATCTGTGATTTTTCTTCTTGAGGAAAGCTCGTACTGCTATAATCTTTCTTAGAGCAGCTTTTTCTGTATCCCAAAGATTTTGTGCCATTGTGCTTTCATTCTCATTTGTCCCTATTTATTTTTTATTTCCTCTTTGATTTCTTGGTTGACCAATTCAATTTGTAGTAGCATGTTATTTAGCTTCCATGTATTTGTGTTCTTTCCAGATTTTTTCTTGTGATTGATTTCTAGTTTAATAGCATTTTGGTTGAAAAAGATTCATGATATAATTTCAATCTACTTAAGTATACTGAGACTTGTTTTGTGGCCTAACATGTGATCTACCATACAATCTCCACGTGTACTTGAAAAGAATGTGCATTCTGCTCTTTAAGGATGGAATGTTCTGAATGTATCTTTAGGCTACTTTTCCAATGTGTCATTCAAAGCCACTGTTTCATTGTTGATTTTCTGTCTGGGTTATCTAGCCATTGATGTAAGTGGCGTGTTAATGTCCCCTACTATTATTGTGTTACTGTTAATTTCTTCTTTAATGTCTGTTAATAGTTGCTTTATGTATTTGTTCTTTACTTGAGGAGAATGTAGATCTTAAAACACCTTTAAATCAATCTATAAGCTATTAGGACTCTATTTTTCTTTAGTCACTGAACACCTCAGGAGTGGAACATGATATATTTCAGGAAGCTTTATAAATGTTCATCAAATCATACATCAGTGCCTAACAATGTAAAGCACAAGTCAAGTGAATTTACCTACAAAATAAGTAATTCTTCAGGTTTTAAAAATATAAAATGGGTACTATAAGTTTTCTGCAAAGTTATAATTATGTACACATTTTATAACTAAGAGGACATTTAATAATATTAAACATTAAGTTTTTACTAACTTATGAGCAACTTTCACATTGAAACTTTATAAACAAAAGTGCTATTTTCTCAGTAATCTGAACCACAGGCATATCTCAAATATAACACTACTGCAAGATAGCCTAAACTCTATTATGAAAATAAATGAAAGCCCAGTGCTAGATGTAAGGTACATAAATGTGTAGAAATTCAGTTTGACTTAAAAAAAAAAAAAAAAGAAAAAGAAAAAAAAATGGCAGATCATTTTATTCAGGTCTTACTAAATGAAGTTGGATCAATACATAATCATATCAGGAATAGAATACTAAACATAACTACTATTGGTTCTTCTTTAAAAAGAAAGATCAAGAGAGAGAAAGAGAGAGATCCCCTCACTCAAGGCAAAAATGTCAGAAGTTACCAGAATTTTAATTGCTCCCATACAAAATGAAGAAAAGAAAGCACAATATCTATACCAACTTAAGAGACAGTACCACCTAATGTTCTTAGCAGTACCAATTCACTAATTATAGCTCTGTTTACACACGTCCTGTCAAAGCTAATCATTTGTTTAATTTCTGAAATGGTGTTAGCAACCTTAAAGCCATTAGGACCTATAAAGGGTGATATATTAGAGATGCCACAGAGGAGTAGTGTCTAGTTCAGTGCTCAGGAAATTCAGGTTATCTAACACTTGCCTGTGTGGATACATATGATCAGTATAGGGCATTTCAACTGGAAAATTACTATCTTTCCCAATTAGAGACTAAATAGAAACTAACTCATAAATTAATGATTGTTCTTCCTACTATGGATATTAGTTACCATTCATTTCTAAGCTTTTAACATATCTCCCCTCCCTCTGCAACTATTTTTCCCTGAAATTTTAAATAGATTCGTCTTATCACTCTTCTTCTTAGGTGCTTAGAGGAATAAATACTATTATCAAGGTGTATTGCAAAAGTGAATACATTTTAATAGGATTACGATAACAGAATCTTTATCCAGTGACTGTTGCAAAGAGAAGAGAAAAAGAGACTTCTGTTTTAAGATTATAGACTTTGAAATGAAAAGAGGATTATCTTATTAGCTTAGCAATTGATGTACAGCCCTCAAAGTCATGTTTCTTATTTGGGAAAAGAATCATTTCAGGTAAACATGCTTTTAACTGGTATGACATTCATCATAGCGAAAGAGCTAGGGAAAATATAGTCAAAGATAGCCATTCTGCAGATCTCATGCCAGCTGTGGTTACTTTTTTCTGAATCTGAAAGGCAATCTGACATCCCAGTCACTAAATATGTGCAGCTGCTATGTATAAATAGTAGATAAATGAAATTGTATACAAAAACACACTCTTGTGGAGATTTGGATAGAAATATTTTCACTTGAACTATAAAATAAGTTAATGAATTTAGCTTTTCTGACACCTTAAAAAAAAAAATGTTTAACCGAACATGAGCTAGGGACAGAGGTACCAGCATTAGGAAAGTGTTGATCTCAGAAAGATCTGAGCTATATCTGGTGAAACCACAAGACAGAAAGAGTCCAGGTCTGGAAGACATTAAACAGGTTTAAGACCATAGTCCAAGAGAAAACATCATGAGGGATAGCTAAGGCCAACTCCTGAAGGTCACTATCAGGAGTTCTCTGGACAAAGATGGAATCAAGAGAAATCAGTAACTGGGGAAGGCTGCCTTTAAAGCAAAACACACTGATAAGATAGCTGATATCCACTGACCAGCACTCTTTTCCACACAGAACAGCCTCATTCCCTATAGGATGATCTGCCAACACTCATGGAATGCCTCCAGTATGCAAAACTACATCATGCTTGGTCCCATCTTAATTTTCCTCTTGACTGATATTCTCTATACTCTAAAAAAGAGGATTTTCTCCATCCAGCATTCAGTAATATGAACACTATCCACATTTAATTTTACTATTATAATTAGAAAACCACTAAGACTGTGAGTTTTCACTTAATGTCATGATTTTGAAATAGTCTTAAACATTCTTCCAGCTATAAACTGTGAAAATATTTTCGAGGAAGAACTGAATGACTGATGGAAATGAAATTAGAAACTCTAATTAGTAGGGAAAGGAAGATATTCAAAATATACAACAACCAGTTTCCTTGCTGTACCAAGCACTCATCTTTTGGTTGATGAATTTTGGAGATAAAGATGGAACAGCCAGTTTTGGAGAAGTTCAAGGAGAGTGGAGACGAGGGATCTCACAGAGCAGTGGTTATATAGAGCAATGGTTACTATCAAATAATGTGGAAATATATCAATATTGTAACAACACTGGCCCTGCTATACAGGTGCATACTAGATAAATACCAACCTCGTTATAATGAAAATGAATTACATCAACAAACAGTTGATAATAAGGAAAATGTCTTTAAAACATCATTCATGATTTGATCTATCCAAGATCAAATTCTATCTCCTAAAACACAATTCCATAAACTTAAAACTGGATAACTGGGATCCCTGGGTGGCGCAGCGGTTTGGCGCTTGCCTTTGGCCCAGGGCGCAATCCTGGAGATCCGGGATCGAGTCCCACATCGGGCTCCCAGTGATGGAGCCTGCTTCTCCCTCTGCCTATGTCTCTGCCTCTCTCTCTGTGACTATCATAAATAAATAAAAATTAAAAAAAAAACTGGATAACTATCAGATATCTTTTAGCAGCATTAATTTCATCCTTTTATTCTAAGGATTCACAAGAAGCTCCTCTGTCACTCTCTGTTCCTCCATGAACCCATCCAGTGATGACATATTTGGCTCTCTCCATTTTATAGAAGTACAAGGAAAGATAACAGTGAAGGAAGTGGGACGCCTGGGTGGCTCAGTGGTCGAGTGTCTGCCTTTGGCTTAGAGCATGATCCTGGAGTCCCAGGATCGAGTCCCACATCGGGCTCCCTGCAGGGAGCCTGTGTCTCTATCTCTCTCTGTCTCTCATAAATTAAAAAAAAAAAAAAAAAAAAGTGAAGGAAGTGACGGTGTGAGGTGTGGTATGATATCTGTTCTTTTGACACTTCTCCAGGCCTGGATTTAATTCTAGAATGAAAGGAATCATCAGAAATACATGTTTAGTCACAATTCCCAATAGTGAAAAGAAACATCCATTGTTCAAAGGAATAACAGTCTCTGAAAAACTCCAGAGACGTAAAAGGTAAGATCCTAAAGATCACAGAAGTGACTTTAAGCAATTTCTTCATTTTATTTTTTTATATCTAATCTATATCTAATATACCTAATTTCTATAAGATATATCTAATATCTAGTCCTTTTCATCACACAATAGCATTTTGAGGCCAGAGACAATAAAGTATTTGTCTTTGTTTTTGATGTCCAGTTTTGGCCTGAACATACAGCAGATTCTCAGTAAACAATTGTGATTCACAGAAATACCATTGAAGGAATGGCTAGAAGGTATAGGACTGGGACATTACTGAGAAGTATGTAAAGAAGAAGCCTCAGTTAGAGTACAAGGGGCTCAGACCCTGTTCCTATCACTTAACCATTACCTGTGTGGCACAGCTCCTTTCTAGTCTCCATATCCCCAACATGAAAAGAAAGAGGGTGGTCCCCTGTCCCTTCAGTTTCACTAGTTTTGGTGAAGATCCATTAGGAAGGCAGTATGCAATGTAGTCAACCGTGGCTGCCATATTATGGAAAATGGGGGAGCTAAATCTTGGGATTTTGAAAATACATAAAATTTTCACATGTATCCTTTGTTATATAATAATTAGTTAACAAAAGGCATTGGAAGTGGTGATATAAAAGTCCCTGACTTTTCTCTAAATGATTATTCTCTAGGAAACTAATGAGATAGATTCATTTTCAAACAAAGGCTAGTTGGAAAGAAGGAAAAGACTTAAATACCTTTTGAAAAATTGTTGTAAGAATCTAATAAAATAGTAAGGATCATGCAGGCTTATTATACCAATGTGCAGGGAAAGGATTCTAAAGGACACGGGAGGCTAATACAAATCCAGGCATTTGCTTCATCATTGTTGAGAAAGTATGAGGGTGAAAAGAAACAAAAAAACTGATGAAATGGGAGACAGAGTTCAAACTACCATAGAGGGATTTAATTTTAAAGATTTTTATTTATTTATTCAGAGAGACACAGGGAGAGGCAGAGACATAGGCAGAAGGAGAAGTAGGACCCCCTGCAGGGAGACTGATGTAGGACTTGATCCCTAAACCTGGGCCAAAGGTAGCCACTCAACCATTGAGCTACCCAGGCATCCTTCATAGAGGGGTTTTAAATGAATTCTCATAACTTTGAGAAATGAGAAAAATCCAAGTTAATAACCAATAAATTAAATATCTAAACCAACTGCATCAAATTGCAAGTCCATAAAAAATTTAGTTATTTGAAAATAGATATTGATATGTATGTTATTAAAGATCATGACACTTCAACCCTAAGTACTTCAGCATATATCTTCTAAGAATAAGAGTATTCTCTTACATGACTTCAATGCAATATCCCAGCTAAGATAAATCACATTAATTCAACATTATCTTATATTCCATCCATGTTTAAATTTCCCTTGTTTTCTCTAAAATGTTTTCTACAGCTTTTGCACAAAGTAGGGGTGGGAGATACAGCATAGAAGCAGCAGTCTGAAAACTGCCTGGGGTATACAAGAAAATTTGTAACTAATCTCAGAGTATGTGATGGAGAAGCAGGGATCTTTGGGAGATTTTTCCAAGAACAAAAATAAGATGGTAAAGCAATATCCCTCCTGCACCCCCTAGCCTAGACACACAGACACCTGCAGGAACCAGCACAGCAACAATGTTACCTAACTTGCTAACAGAATGCCCTGCACACTTTGTTCTCCTGATGACATACCTACTCCAGTCAGGCCTTATGTCCAGGTCCCTTCCCAATGCAGATACTCACAAACCTTGCTAATACCTTGCCCTATTCCCATGTATTTCTGCAGACCCACCACTTCCAATCTAGCTTGCCTCAGACCCTGGGTACAGGTCCCCTCCTGCAGCAGACCACTGCAGACCTTACTGGCACAGCACATCTCATCCTATATTCTCCTATGGATCTGCCCCTTCAAATATGCCCTTAGCCAGAGCCCATCCAAAGTGGTGCCACAAGTCTGGCAATGTGCAAATAGTGAACACAGGGACCAGAACCACACTAAAGTAACTCCTGCTTCAGGAAGGAAGGTCTCCACACACCCATCCAACTCCACAGGCCATCTAAATTGAATGCAAGCCCTGCCCACCAAAAAAAAAAAAAAAAAGTTTCTCAGGGGACAACACAGGGAAAGTGCCCTGCAGTTTGGTGGTACTGCATCTCTGGCAAATGCCTGGTCTGAAAACTTAAGACCAAGGCAGAACAAGACTGGCCTACTAACAACACAGGAATAAAACCATGCCCACAATAGGCAAAGACAGCCATTGCAGATAACTGGACTGAAGACAAAAGTGGCTCCGCCACATTAGAGTATACACAACACACATTGGAAATACCTCTGAAGTGCCAAGTTCTGGTGAACAGAGGACCCTGCACTACAGGACATTACAGGAACTCTTCTTACTAAGGCCACTACTTTTAAGAGCAGGTGACACTGTTGACACTCCTAACACATAGAAACTGATACAGAGAGTTAGATAAAATAAGGAGGCAGAGATATATCCCAGATGAAAGCAAAGAACAAAATCATAGCAAGAGACCTAAATGGAAATAGAGATAAGCAGTATGACTTATAGATACTTTAATGTAATCATCATAAAGATACTCATTATACTTGAGAAAGAAGTGGAGAACCTCAGTGAGACCCTTAACAAAGATAGAGAAGGCATAAAAAAGAACCAATAAGATGAAGAACTCAATAATGGAAAGTAAAGATATAGTAAATTAGATAAACAGTAAAATATAGGAAGCAGAAAACAGATCAGCAACCTAGAAGACAGAGTAATGGAAAGCAATTAAGGTGAACAAGGAAGAAGGAAAGATAAGGAAATAAATAATAAAAAATGAAAACAGACTTACGGGACTCAGCAACACCATCAAGTGTAATAACATTTATATTATAGGGATCTCAAAAGGATAAGAGAGAAAAGGAAGAAAAAATACTTGAGGAAATAATAGCTGAAAATTTCATGAATGTGGGAAAGGAAACAGAATGCTAGATCCAGGATGTATGGAGAACCCTTAAAAAAATCAAGCCAAGAAGGTCTACACCAAGTCACACAGTAACTAAAATGGTAATAGTGATAAGGAGAGAATTTTAAAAGCAACAAGAAAAAAGAAGATAGTTACTATAAGGAAAACTTCACAAGGCTATCAGCAGATATTTCAGCAGAAACTTTACAGGTCAGAAGAGAGTGGCATGTTATATACAAAGTGCTGAGAGAAAAAAAACCTGCATCTAAGAATACTCTATCCAGCAAGATTATCATTCAGAATAGGAGGATAGATAGCTTAGCAGACAAACAGAAATTAAAGGAATGTGTTATCACTAATCTAGTGATAACTAGATAACTAGATAACCATATGAAATGGGTACTCTTTGAGTGGAAAGCAAAGATCAAAAGTAGGAGTAAGAAAAGGAGGAAGCACAGAAGCATAAAAATAAGCATGTATATAAAAATTAGTCAAGGGATTCACAAAATAAAGGGATATAATGTATGATCCTATTTACTTAATACATTGGGGAGACAGGAGTAAAGAATGGGTTAAAATTTAAATGACCATCAATTTTATTAGATTGCTATATGCATAAGGTGTTATATGTAAACCTAATGGTAACCACAAATCAAAAACCAGTAATATATATGCAAAAGATAAAGAGAAAAGAATCCAAGTACATCACTAAAGAAAGCCAACTGTCAGAGAAGAGAGTAAGAGAAGAATGGAAGTGAAGAAATCCAAAACCAACCATAAAACAAGTAACAAAATGTCAAAAAGTTGTACCTACCAATAATTACTTTGAATGTAAATGGACTAACCACTCCAAAAATATATATACCTAGGATGACAGAATGGATATTGACTATAAGAGACTCATCTCAGACCTAAAGATACCTGCAGATTGAAGTGAAGGGATGGAAAAGCATTTATCAAGCAAATGGAAGTAAAAAAAAAAAAAAAAAAAAAAAAAAAAAAAGCCAGCCTAGCATACTTACATCCAACAAAATAGATTTCAAAACAAGGACTGTAAAAAGAGACAAAGAAAAACATTATATAATCATAAAGGGAACAGTCCAACAGGACGATATAACAATTGTGAATATTTATACACCCAACATGGGAGCACCCAATATATACATAAAGAAAGCAACTGATAGTAATACAATGACAAACATAAAGTAGTTGACACAGAACAAAAATAGTATGGGACTTTAACATTCCACTTACATCAATGAATCGATCATCCAAACAGAAAATCAACAAAGAAACAGTGTCTTTAATGACACAATGGACAAGATGGATCTAACCGGTATATTCAGAACATTCCAAATTAAAATATAGTAAAATAATGGAATACACGCTCTTTTAAACATTCTCCAGATAGCTCACATATTAGGCCACGAAACAAGTCTCAACAAATTCAAAAAGACTGGTCATACCATGCATCTTATTCAACCCAACACTATGAAAACTAGAAATCAATCACAAGAAAAGTTCTGGAAAGAACACAAATACAAGCTACTAAACAATGAATATGTCTACTAAGAAATCAAAGGGGAAATAAACAAATACATGGAGGCAAATGAAAATGAAAGCACAACAGCCCAAAATCTTTGGGATACAGCAAAAGCTGTTCTACAAGGGAAGATTATAGCAATATAGGCCTACCTCAGAAGCAAGAAAAGTTTCAAATAAAGAAACTCACCTTACACCTAGTGGGTCTAGAAAAAAAGAATACAAAAAGAAAAACCCAAAACCAATGGACAGAAGGAAATAAAGATTAGAGCAGAAATAAACAAAATAGAAACTGAAAAAACAATGGAACAGAGATTAATAAGCCAGGAACTGGTTATTTGAAAAAAAAAAAAAAAACAACAAAATTGATAAATCTTTAGCCAGACTTATCAAAAAAATAGAGAACTCAAATGAACAAAATGAGCAAAAAAGATAAACAACTCATACCACAGAAATACAAAGGATTGTAAGAGAATATTATAAAAATCATATGTCAACAAATTGGACCACCTAGAAGAAATGGAGAAGAAATTCCTAGAAACACATAATCTCCCATAACTAAATCAGGAAGAAATAGAGAATTTGAATAGACCAATTACCAGCAATGAAATTGAATCAATAATCAAAAACTCCCAAAAAACAAAAGTCTAGGACCAGAAGCCTTCCTAGGTGAATCCAACCAAATGTTTAAAGAGTTACTACCTATTTTTCTCAAACTATTCCAAAAAAAAAAATAGAAGAGAAGGAAAGCTTCCAAATTCATTCTGAGGCCAGCGTTACCCTGATACCAAAACCAGATAAACACATAACACAAAGAAAGAATTACAGACCAATATCTCTAATGACTATAAATACAAAAATCTTCAACAAAATATTAGCAAGCTGAATCCAATAATATATTAAAAAATTATTCACCATGATCAAGGGAAATTTATTCCTGGGATACAAGGGTGGTTCAATATTCACACATTAATCAATGTGATATATCACATCAATAGGAGAATGAATAACCATAGGTTCATTTCAATAGATGCAGAAAACTCATTTGACAAAACACATCATCCATTCATGATTTAAAAAAAAATTCTCAACAAAGTAAGTTTATAGGGAACATTCTTCAGCATAATAAAGCCATATATGAAAAACCCACAGTGATCATTATATCAATGGTGAAAAACTGAGAGCTTTTCCCCAAGGTCAGGAACAAGACAAGGTCCATTCTCACCACTTTTATTCAACATGGTACTGAAAGTCCTAGCCACAGCAATCAGGCAAGAAAAAGAAATAAAAGGCATACAAACTGGTAAGGAAAAAGTGAGATTTTCACTTTTTTGCAGATGACATTCTATATATAGAAAACCCTAAAGTCTCCACCAAAAAACTCCTAGAACTGATAATGAATTCAGCAAGGGTATAGAATACAAAATCAAAATACAGAAATTCATTGCATATCTCTACATTAACGATGATGTAGCAGAAAGAGAAATTAAGAAATTAATCCCATTGACAATTGTGCCAAAAATAGTAAAACATTTAGGAATAAACTTAACTAAGGAGATGTAAGACCTGTACTCTAACATCTATAAAACACTGATGAAAGAAATTGAAAATGACACAAAAAAATGGAAAGGTATTCCAGCTCACAGATTGGAAGAACAAGTATTGTTAAAATGTCCTGCACTACCCAAAGCAATCTAAAGATTTAATGCAATCCCTATCAAAATGTCAACACCATTTTTCACAGAATTAGAACAAAAAATATTAAAATTTGTGTGGAGTCACAAAAGACTCTAAAGAGCCAAAGCAATTTTGAGAAATAAGAACACTGGAGATATAAAAATCCCAGATTTCAAGATATAATACAAAGCTACAGTAATCACAATAGTATAGTTATGGCACAGAAATAGACACATAGATCAATAGAACAGAATAGAAAGTCCATATATAAATTCACAATTACATAATCAATTAATCTTCGACAAAGGAGGCAAGAATATGCAATGCAAAAGTCTCTTCAACAAACGGTGTCCAGAAAACTGGACAGTTACATAAAAAGAATAAAACTAGACCAATCTCTTTTAGCATACACAAAAATAAACTCAAAATGGACTAAGGTCCTAAATCTGAGACCCGAAACCCTAAAAAATCTAGAAGAGAGCACAGGTTGCAAATTTCTCTAGTATGTGTCATATTAACATTTTCCTAGATGCCTCTTGAGGCAAGAGAAACAAAAGCAAAAATAAACTATTGAAATTACATTTAAAGAAAAAGCTCGGGGATCCTGGGGTGGCTCAGTGGTTTAGCGCCTGCCTTTGGCCCAGGGAGTGATCCTGGAGACCTGAGATCGAGTCCCACATCGGGCTCCCGCATGAAGCCTGCTTCTCCGTCTGCCTGTGTCTTTGCCTGTGCCTCTGTCTGTCTGTCTGTCTCTTTCTCTCTTTCATAAAATGAATAAATTAAAAAAAAATTAAAAAAAGAAAAAAAAATCTCCTACCAAGGAAAGGAAATAATAAAACTAAAAGACACCTACTGAATAGAAGATATTTGCAAATGACACACTTGATAAAGGGTTAGTATCCAAAATATATAAAGAACTTGGGATCCCTGGGTGGCGCAGCGGTTTGGCGCCTGCCTTTGGCCCAGGGCGCGATCCTGGAGATCCGGGATCGAATCCCACATCGGGCTCCTGGTGCATGGAGCCTGCTTCTCCCTCTGCCTGTGTCTCTGCCTCTCTCTCTCTCTCTCTCTGTGACTATCATAAATAAATAAAAATTAAAAAAAAAATTAAAAAAAAAAAAAACAAAATATATAAAGAACTTATACAACTTAACATCCAAAACTCCCAAATAGTCCAATTAAAAACATGAACAGACACTTCTCCAAACAAGACATACAGATGGCAAACAGATACATGAAAAGATGCTCAACATCACTCATCATCAGGGAAATGGAAATCAAAACCCCAGAGATATCACATCACACCTTTGAAAATGGCTAGAATCAAAAACACAAGAAACAACAAGTTTTGGAGAGGATTGGGGAGAAAAAAGAACTCTCATGCACGGTTGGTTGGAATGCAAACTGGTGCAGCCACTATGGAAAACAGCATGGAGGTTCCTCAAAAATTAAAAATAAAACTACCATATGATCCAGTTATCACACTACTGGGTATTTACCCACAGAATACAAAACTACTAGTTGGAAAGGATATATGTACCCCTATGTTTATTGCATCATTATTTACAATAGCCAAATTATGGAAACTGCCCAAGTGTCCATTGACAGATGAATGGATAAAGATGTGGTATATAGATACAATGGAATTGTACTCATAGAACACAATGTAATATTGTCATTTGTAGCAACAAAATGGGCCTAGAAAATATCATACTAAGCAAAATAAGTCAGAGAGAGACAAATACCATATGATTTCACTCATATGTGCAATTTAAGAAACAAAATAAATGGTTTTTGGGGAGAGAGAGAGAGAAACCAAAAAACAGACTCTTAACTATAGCCAATGAACTTATGGTTACCAGAGCAGAGGTGGGTGGAGCAGGGTGGTGAGATAGCTGAAAGGGATTAAGAGCACACTTACCTTGATGAGCACTGAGTAATATATAGAATTGTTGAATCATTTTATTGTATATTTGAAAATAATATAACACTGTAGGTTAACTATACTGGATTTTTTTTAATGATACCAGCCACTTGTCTTATAAAATGGATTTTGGACTTGTCAGATTACTTCTATAATTATATTCTGGTTTAACATTTTTTTCAAGAGTACTATGTAAGTGATATGGTATTCTTCTTACACATGAGGAAATAGATAACGTCTGTTTGTCCCATACTCAGCAATGCTAATTTGGGTACGATGGTGTCCTCTGAATCTCTCCACTCTAGAGGCACATTTTCCCCTTTGTAATAATTTAAGTCATCTGAGGGGTGATATGTTAAGATTATGAGAAGGTCCTGAGTCTTCAAAATGACTTTCACATCCACTGATAATCTTTGACTACTTTATTAGAAATTTAAAAATAGTAGTCTAATTCCATCATTGTTTTCACTGATTAGCTGGTATTTTATAAAGAACATCTTTCCTTACTCCTCTTTCATCCTTTATTTTCAGTATCACTATCAAACCATGGACTTTTGAAAATTTTATTTAATGAGCTATAATCCTTTAATGTTATTATTATTTTGATATTCAAACTGTCCCAAAATTTGCCAAAGGAAGCTCCTTCACATCATCTTTGTGTGTGTCTGTCTGTTTAATGATACTTCTGGGTTTTCAGAAATTCCTTGATTTCTTTTTTCTAGCTTTGTTGAGGTAAAATTGGCAAACAAAAATGTAATATATTTTGCTGATTTGATATTTTCATACACTGTAAAATGATTCCCACAATCAAGTTAACACACCCATCACCTCACACAATTACTTTTTTTTTTTTTTTTAGGAAGAATGTTAAGATATCTTCTCTTAGCAGATTTCAATATACAATACAGTATCGTTAATTATAGTAACCATGCTGTCCATGGTTACTATATTCATCTTATAACTTATTCATTTTATAACTAAAAATGTGTGCCCTTTGGCCAATCTCTCTCCATTTTACCTCCTCTCCTATACCCCAGCCCCTGGCAACCACCATTCTACTGTTCATTTCTATTAGTTCACATATAAGTGATATGTAGTATGTGTCTTCTGTGTCTGGCTTACTATATCTTCTAGGTTAATCCATACTGTCATAAATGCCAGAATTTCCTTATTTTTAAAGACTGGATAATATTCCATTGTATACATATACATTTATTGTAGTAAAAACTGATAAACTATAAAAATAACAGTGCTGGGCACCCAGGTGGCTCAGTCAGTTAAGTGTCTGCATTTGGCTTGGGTCGTGAATGGGGTCCTCGGATCTAGTCCCTTGTCAAGCTCCCTGCTCAGCAAGGAGTCTGCTTTTCCCTCTCTCTCTGTCCACCCCCTCCCACCTCGTTCCTCTCTCTCTCTCAAATAAATAAAAATAAAAATAAAAATAAAAAATAACAGTGCTGAAGTACTCAGAAAACACTAAGAATAATTCAAATTAGGGTTATTGTGTGTCAACATTAATTATTAATATAATTTTTAAAATTCCTCAATTGGTTCTTTTCAGTATACTTTAGGGAGTTTATTTTTTAAAGCTACATCTTTAGGAGTTAAGATACAAATCAACTGGTGAAATTGGCACTCAAGAAACTAAAAGCTAGATGTGTGAAGGGTATTAAGGAGGGCACCTATTGTGATAAGCAATGGGTGTTATATGTAAGTGATGACTCACTGAACTCTGCTTCAGAAACTAATACTGCCCTGTATGTTAACTAAGTAAAATTTTAATTAATTAATTAATTAATTAATTAATTAAATTATTTTTCCTAAAATCTGGTGAGGCTTTTATATTATGCCCACGTGAAACCAGACAACTGATCAATTTGATTCTTTCCAATTGGCCAATTTAATGAAAAGAAAAGGTAGGAAGCCTGAGACAAGACAAATGGATTATGTTGGACTCAGCTCTATCTCTTCAAGGGAGGGGCCCTGACTATCTCAGATCTTATGGAAAGGAAGGTCACTGCAGGCTCTCCATAACCCTAGACTGAGCTCCAGAATGATCTCATTTCATCCTCTTGCACATTGGTTTCCTCACAGCTGACCTTTACTTCCTCTCCTTCCCTTCTTTCCACTGCATGCATCCTACTTTTCAGCCTGGGCCAAGTGTCCTGATCACTGGTCTTACTTCCCTCCCTTGAGCCTTGGTCCATTGACTCCAGTAAGAGATTCAGTAGCAGCCCCACCCACCAGCTCTGTGGACCACTTACTTTTAGAACCAACCTGCCAACCTACCAACCCCATGCACAGAGTCTATCCATTCCCAGCACACTGGGATTTTCTGAAAACCGAAGGAGAGGACAAGAATAAAACCTCATTAAAACTGAGGCTACAGAAACTGGATGAAACAGAGTTACTATCTCTGTCACTTTCGTGAGCTTCTCTTTTCCTGCCAAGATTTGATAATGATCATGTTTCTTATGCTTTTACAGAGGGTCTTCTCTACCGTTGGAGGCAGAGTAACCTCTGGAGTCACACAGACTAGTTTCTCTGGTTACCAGCTCTGTGACCCTGACAAAGTTACTTAACTCTTCTAAGCCTTAGTTTCCTCATCTGAAATTGGATATATTAAAAGTAGGTACATTATAAGTCTAAAGGAGTTGCATAATGCCTGGCACTTAGTAATTCATCAATTATATGAGCTCCTATTATTATTATTATGGCTTTACTCTAACTCCCAGGGAATCTCACCAAAGACTTCCCTAACCACTTTTATGCAAATAGCCTCCAGATTTATTAACTCCCTTCATCCTTAACATTGTCCTTAAATCCTAGAACCCTAGAACTGTCCTAAAACATCCTACTCAGCTTCTTTAGCTCCCCAAACTCGACACTTCCAAACAAAAATCTTCCCTAGCACACACATTTTTTTCCACTTTTTATTTTTAGATAATTATAGATTTGCATGCAGTTGTTAGAAATGATATGTAGAGATTTTATATACCTTTTACCTAGTTCTCTACTAGAAGAAGGTGATGAAAATTGGAAAAAAATTATACATATATATTATGTATTTATATATATATATATATATATATATATATATATATATATATATATATCCAGAAAAAGCAACAATATACTTTTCTCCCATTGAAGAACCTCAGAGTATATACACAATTACTTAGGGAAAAAAAAATCTCCACAAAACATTATTGGTAGCCTTTTCAGTTGCTTCTTCCTGCTACCTGGCCCTGGTTTCAGGGTTCATTCTTTCCAGCCCTGGGGGTATATCTTGATGGGCCTAAGCCATTCTCCATGCCAGTGTTTGGTTTAGGAAGGAGCCCACCACACAGTTCTGTATTATGAGACACAAAAGAGAATCTACTGGGCAGTTTGCCTTGCTAAAAAAAAAAAAAAAAGGTGTGGGAGAAGGAGCTATTCCATTTTTCTGTCTCTAAATATTGTTGTATGAAGATGTACTTGGAGCTCCTGAAATCACCACACAACTATAAAAGGCAAGTATGAGCCAGCACTGAATGTAGCAGAGCAGCAAGATGAAAAGAACGTAGATCCCTAATGAAATCCCCAAGCCTCTACAAATACCCCCAAAAATCCTCTGTCTCAGGATATCTTGTTAAGCAAGATAGTGGGTTTTCTGTTTGGGGTCTACAAATGTATCCTAACTGAAACAGCATTAATAAGTGGATCCAGTCTCTGACATGCTGATTTATACGAGAGAACCTACAGTTTAGTTGGCTAACAGTGTATTCCATTTAAAATGAATATTCTAGAAAAGAAACAGTCAGGTTTGCTGTTAACTGGTAAGAAAGAGCAGCGTAAAGAGCATAGGTTCCAGAAGCAGGAACCCAGGTTCAGATCCCACGCTTGCAGCTCACCAGCTATGCTGCCTTAGGGAAGATGATTTATTTAGTTGCTTCATTATGCCCACAGTAATACCTACCTCATAGGTTTATAGGGAGTATTAAATGCAAAAACGTAATATGTCAAATACGAACCCAAATAAATGTTAGTCTCTTTTCCCCTAATTAATCCTTTGCTAAAATGAAACACTAACTCAGTTTATTAGACCATTAATTCAGACACTTTCTGTCCAGCAGGAGTTACTCTGACAGCAGAGCTGGTGTCATCAAGAGTAATTTCTACTGAAAAGGTTCCAATCTTAACATTTCCACTCTGAAAAACCTAGTTGGTGCAGAAAGGATCAGGCAGGGTTACTTTCAACTCTAGAGAAAATTGATGTGATGATAACCACAGTGGAAGGATTTATATGTCCTTGATTGTTTTATTCTCACACCTTAAAAAGGTATGTGAGTGGAATTAATGTGCTGCAGTGGAAGTATGCTTGTAGTAACTTTTCCTCCAAATTACTTCCAAATTTTGTTACATTTCATCAAAAGCTAATCTTATTATACTGATATCATTATCAAACTCCCTAGAAAAATGAACACACTATTTTATGGGTATACTGTGTTTGGAGTATGAAAACAAAAATAGAAGTTGGCATTAAAAAGAAATACTCTTTACTCTTGGCATAGCAATACAGGCTATTATAAAAGTATTCACCTTTTAAATTAAATGAACAGAAATTTTGTTTACTTAGATATTCAATGATCTCAGGACTCCTGAGTGGCTCAGTGGTTGAGCGTCTGCCTTCGGCTCAGGTCATGATCCCCAGGTGCTGGGATCAAGTTCTGCATCGGGCTCCCCACAGGGAGTCTGCTTCTCCCTCTGCCTATGTCTTTGCCTCTCTCTGTGTGTCTCTTATGAATGAATGAATGAATGAATGAATGAATAAATAAATAAATAAAATATATTAAAAATTCAATAATTTCATTACACTTGTGCACTAATAAGGATAAAATTGATCAAATTTAACTGGAAGACAATTTGACACCAAAATCCTTAAAAATACATTTACAATTTGGCCTAGAAATTCCACTTCTAGAAATATATTTTAAAGAAAGAATTAAGGATTTGTAGAATAATTTTTCAAGAAGAATTTTTCTTGCAGGAATTTTTCTTGCTGGAAGAAAACAACCTAAGCATTCAACATTAGAAGATTAAATTATGAAATGCCCATCCAAAGGAATACTATATAATCATTAAAATGAAGTTCTAGAAAAACATTTATTGACATGGAAAGATGTGCATGATATATATACCATAAACTATAGTTTATAGGCCATAAACTATATACAGACTGTTGTAAAGTTGTTTTAAAAATACATTTTTTTTACAAAAGTGTCAAAAACTGCATACCAAAATTAATATGTTTCAAAGAGCTTCTATTTCCTCTGTTCAAGTTCTGTGTATTTGCTGCAGTATGCATAAATTAATTACATAGTAAAGAAAATTAAGTTTAAAGAGTTCAAAAGAATTAGTAAGGTAGTTTTAAGCTAAATAGCAAATAAATCCCTTCACTATTCATTACACGGAGCTGTAATTATCTGAGCTCTGGTTTCTCAGATTTCCCCCAAAATCTGACTTAAGAAGTTGAAATTTAAGAGATTTGCCTACCTCCTCCTACTATTGACCACAAACTGGAAAACTGGTGAGCTCTATTTCTGGTCAGGGAGGGTCTCTGAAGTCCAAGATTCCCAAGCCCCTGCAATGATGCTTACTGAAGTTTTAAGCAAATTTTCTACCTGTGCTTAGTTAGCTCTTTATGGTTCCAAGGTAGCTTTCTCCAAAAAGAAAGAAACTGATTGCTGTCCACCCTGGGATGCAGCTCTTGGATGTCATCTCCAAGTGCACAAAAGATCTGGTCTCTATTAGAGTCTTGCCTATTGTACCGACCTGAACTCTTGTTTATAGTATTATTAACAATTATTATTGTAGCTGGTGTTTATTGACCCTTGCTATATGTTCTATGCATTTTATCAAGCACTGTTCATACATTATTTTGTTTAAGCTCTTAGAAGCATCCCAGAAAGATTAATGCTATCCTTATTCCCATTTTATAGATAAGAGAACAATTTGCCCAAGATTACATAGCTAATAAGGAGTAGAATCAAAATGGGAACTTGAGTCTATCTCAATTTTACTAGATGTCCTTTAGCCATTTAAATAAGTGTGTTTATAATTCACATTGGGAAGAAAGTTCAATTGGTCATGGCTGGGTCTTCCTAAACCAGAATTAAAGTGATTTCAAGAAAGTATTAGACCAACATTACAATCATAGAAATGACTCTGCTACACAGCCATGCCCTTCGCTACCAGTGGCAAGGGCGGCCAAGACATAACCAAGAGTCCTTATGTGTTCAGCTCCACACTGACTTGCTTAAGCTTGTCACTTAACCTCTCCAAACCTCAGGTCCTTATGTGGAAAATGAGCTTTACAATACTTCTCTTAAATACCTCATTTGTGAGTATCAAATGAGACAATGTATGTGTAAGCACTTTTAAAAGTACAAAGGGCAAAAATCTTGATTAACCTCTCCATGCAAATTACTTCTGCCCTCAAAACCCAAAAGCAATGTAACTTTGATATAGCATTTTGCAAAAAACTGTGTGAAGGGCTTCAGAAATACAGAGAAACCTTAATATATACAAAAAAAAAAAAAAATCCCATGTGGAATGTTTTCCCATGTTCAGCATTCAATTAAATAAGTCCTGAGGAAAAGTCACTGAATAGATGTTACCTTCCCCCATCTGATGCTGTCTGACTTAATGTTTCTTCTCTAAGTGCATGAACTTTTGAACACCAGGAATTTTTGTCACAGGACTTACGACTCTCCTGTGACTTGATGTTAGGAAATCTCCTTAGTCATTTTGGTTTCTGCTCCCTGGGAGGAAATTGGAGCTTTGGCACTGATTGAGTTGTTACACATTCTGTTTTAACTTAGGATAACACTTGGCTCAATAATTCAAAAATATTACACCTAGGCTTAGCATTATATTTGCATGATGGAATAATTTCTTTAAAAAATAATATCTGGAGGTAGGAGAAATAAAGGGATTTTTCTTGACTACTTCTTTAAGTTGTAAAAGCAATACATGCCCATGTTAAACAATTCAAATAGTACATGTACAGTGGAAGGTAGAAGTGCCCACTCAATGTACATTTCCACTTCTCCTTAGTAAACACTACTGACGGTTTCTCATATGCTTTGAGAGTTTTTCTATGCTTTAATAAGCAAAGGATATAAATATATCTATTTTTAACACAAACAATATCACTCATTCTATAGAGATTGCTCTTAAAAATGCTTTTTTTCCTCTTAAAAATACATGTGTACAGTTTCTCATACCCACTCCTATGACTCTAACAGTTTTAAAATCTCCTCTGCAGTATTTTATTGCATGGATATACCATAAACTGTTTAAATATTTTTCTCTGTATATGTATATTTAGTTGTTAATAGATTTCTAACATCACAAATAATTTTGCAAAGCAACTCCACATCTTTACTCAATTATGTGAGCACATCTACAGGTAAATTTTCAGAAGTAAAACTGATAGGTCGAAAGATATGTGCACTTAAAACATTTATAGATACATCAATAGCATTTTTCACAGAACTCAATCTTTAAATTTGTACTGAATCACAAAAGACCCCAAATAGCCAAAGTAATCTTGAAAAAGAAAAACAAACTAGAGGCATCACAATCCCAGATTTCAAGATATCCTACAAAGCTATAGTAATCAAACAGTATGGTAGTGGCACAGAAACAGACACATAGAACAATAGAACAGAATAGTAAGTCCACATATAAATCTATGATTATACATAGTCAATTAATCTTTGACAAAGAAGGCAAGATTATGCAATGGGAAAAAGGCAGTCTCTTAAAAAATGGTGTTGGGAAAACTGGACTGCTATATGAAAAGAATAAAACTGGACCACTATCTTTCATCATATACAAAAATAAACACAAAAAGGATGTGAAACTTGAAACCATAAAAATACTAGAAGAGAGCACATGCACAAACCATAGCAACATTTTTCTAGATATGTCACATATAAGTGGAATTTAGGAAATTAAACAAACAAAAGGGAAAAAAGAGAAATATCAAATGACAGACTCTTAACTATGGAAGCAAACTGATGGCTGCCAGAGGGGAGTTGAGTGGGGGATGGGTGGGATGGGTGGAACAGGTGGAAAGGATTAAGAATGCACTTATCTTAATGAGCACTGAGTAATATATAAAATTGTTGAATCACTATATTGAACACTTAAAACTAATGTAACACTGTATTTTAACTTATTGGAATTAAAATAAAAATATTAAAATAAGATAAAATGGTGAGAGATGTTGGAAATTGCCATTTTAAAGGTGGTTGTACCAATTTATTCTTTCTTTACAATTGGTACGCAAAAGACTGATTTTCTTCAACAACAGTATAGAATCTATGAGAAACTGTTAGACTGAGGTATATAATATCAATGATTCAGTGGACACTGGATATCAAGAAATTGTAAATTCCTGCTTTTAGGAATACTGTGAGTTACAAGGCTCCTCATTCTGGAAAGAAACAAGATTGCAGTGAACTCAATCTCTTAAAGAGAGGCTTAACACTCATGCTTACCATGTGCCAGGCACTATTCGTGCTTTCCCTACATTAAGTCATGTATTGCTCCCGCCAACCCTATAAGGAAGGTACTTTTTATCATTCCCATTTTACATACAAGAAAACTAAACACAAAGAAGTAAATTTCTCAACATCACTCAGGTGATAAGTCATAGAGTTCAGATTGGAACTGCGGAGTTTAAGTCCAGAGTGAGGTGCTTTTAACCACTTATGCATCTATCTGCCTCTGTGCGCCTATGATATGTTAAACATAATTATTAAGTGCCTATTGTATGCTTGGAATAACACATGAACCACCTTATCCTCACAACAATCTTATCCCTATTCCTCAGGGATATTAAAGTGGCTTGCCAAAGTGACAGAGGGAGAATTAGTACGCAGACATGTCTAATTCTGAACCTTCTATTTATTCTACTTGGACCATACTTCTTTAGAGAAGCTATTTGTCATGATACCCATTTTACAGTTAAGGAAATCAAGTCTTCAGAATGAAGTGAATAAGGAGGCTAAATAGAGGTTGTCCCTGTCAACAAATAGAGCTTACCAGGAGCTGTATCACACCTAGTTCTCCCTTCATCAGAGTTCTATAAAGTTAGAATGTTTATGCATGTGGTTTAATTCATATGCATATGGTTATATAGTAGCACAGAGAGGCAATTTGCTCTCTCCCATAAAGCGTGAGTTCAAATTGTCCAAAGTGAACCAAAATTGAAGGCAGAATTATAGTCTCCTAATTCTAAACATCAACAAAGCCCTTTTAAGAAGAGTGAAATAGTTGGGCAAGGATGAGCAGGTAGATTCCACACTGCAGGGAAAGCATCACAAGAATATGGTAGCAACATATTTTTAATCTTAGCAAGCAGATGATTATCAGTTCTTAACAAAATAGCTTGGTGCTGGTTCCTGAGTTTACAACGATATTTCCTTATAGTATACAGAAAAGAGATAGAATCCAAGGAAGCTAAGAGCAGCAAGAGGAGGAAATGCAGCAGAAAAGAGGCTTCTAGATAGGAAAGCCCTCTTTCTGCTCTGCTTATACCCAGTGTCCAGCACAGTATATGAGAGTTTTACAGGCTCTGGGTTCAAAATTTGTTCTGCTACTTACCTGCTGTGTGACCTTGGGCAAGTTACTAAATCTCTCTAGCAAGTTTCCTCATCTGTAAAATTAGTAATAATCAATAGTATCGACAACATTAGTCCATCACAAGATTAAATATTGTCTAGTACAGATCACTTCCCTGAAGGTTGAGGGTGAAGCACAGAATTATCCAAGTTCACAGAGATGGAACCTTTGCCTTCATATTTCAGTGTCTTATTGCTTTTTTGTTTTAATGCAATCAGGAAAACATACTGTCCTATATCTAAGTCTGGGGCTGGGAAGGAGATTTCTACTCATCTTCTTAAGATAGTTTCATATTCTGAAGATCAGAGTGTGCAATTCCTATATTTCTGTGTCTGGCAGCCCTAGTTATAAATGGGGCATCAGATCTATGTTATCATTGAGAACAAACAAACAACACAGTAAAGAGCTTATCTTTGGATAAACACATCTTGGTAGGCAAAAATCAGTGAGTGGTTGCTTACTAGGCTTTGGACATTAATTTGATCATCTCTTAAAAGTTACTGTTTTTTTTTTTTTTTTTTACCCCATGGATATCAATGTAATATTAGAACAAGTATTTTCTTATGCTATACAGTAAAACAAGTCAGCCTGGAAGAACACAAAGATTTTACCATTATTATGTTTACTTTTGAGGGTAATTAAATATTTGCTTTGAGCTCCTCACATTGCATTGCAAATCCATAAAAAAATTATTCATTCCTCTACCTAAAGCTTAGGTAGCATTAAGTCTTTGTCATTACTTCCCTTTCACTAAAAATCATGTTTTCAATCATACGTCACAATCCTATATTATGTGGATCTTCATTTGCCAAGAATTTAGTCTTTTTTTCTGTTTATGTTCAATCAATTACCTCTGTCCTTTTGTTAGTTGGGCAATGGGAGGCAGTGGCTTCAGGGTTTTCTCTATGAGAAGATGTCTGCATCTCATGATAACAGTGTTAGCTCTTCTATTTACCTCATGAGATAAGCCTTCAATGAATTAGGCCAACCTGCCAGGCTCTGCTAACCTGGATCAGGTCTATAAAGCCAAAAATGTCTTCTTGAAAATTAATAATAACTCACTCAAACTGGCAGTTAGAAACTGCAGGATACAAAGAAAGGTATAGTTGGAGGTGCCTGCATGGCTCAGTCAGTTAAATGTCTGCTTTAGGCTCAGGTCATGATCCCAGCATCCTGGGATTGAACCCCACATTGGGCTCCTTACTCACCGGGGAGTCTGCTTCTCCCTCCCCCTGCTCTTCTGCTCTAGCTCACTCGTTCTCTTTCTCTCTCCCTCTCAAATAAATAAAATCTTAAAAAAAAAAAAAAAAAGGTATAGTTGAATTAAGAAAAAAAGAACCTAAGCCCTGTTAGAATGGCTGGTGTCTATAGACGTAATTTTTGTCTTCTATGACAACATTCTATTCAAAGGATTAGGGCAGTGAGTTAAACTCAGGCAAAACTTGAGGAGTTGAATAAGTAGTGCCTGAGATGAGAGAAAAATGAAAGATCTGTGTGTCATTTGTTTGGGAAAATAAATGAGATTCATCTGCAGAGATCTCTGGAACTCTTGTCATCTTCCCTTAAAAGAGTTTCTTCTGTGTCCCTTTCTGGTTCCCATACATCAGCCTCTTGTCACCCAATTCAAACTTTAAAGTCCTCTTGAGTACTCTCTTCCTTACCCCCTTCCTTTAATCAGTCCTGAAATCCTTTTTTGCACATCATATTTTCTTATATCTTTTTCTTCTTTACACACCTGATTCAAGATTTCATTTCCTCTTACCTATAATAGCAAAAAAGCCTTCCAACTGATCTCCCTGACTCCTGACTGCTCTCCATTCAGTGCAGTCTCTACATCATGATCATACTCACCTTCACACAATACCATTTCGATCATGTCACTCCTCTGCTCCAAAACATTCAGATGAAAAATATATATCCACAGCTATAGTCCTTTGATCAGTTCTGATTTACTTTCCCATTCCCATTAACCTCCTATATACTTCCAAATTCCATACAAACAGCCCATTCCCTCTAATCTCTGCCAAATTACTTCATTCTGCTTCCTTCACATTAGAATGTCTTCTTCTCAATCCTAAAAATTCCTGCCTATCCTTTAACCCCAAAATTAAATATAACTTATTCTCCATATAAAAATAAGCACTTAGCTGTAGTATTAAAGTTCCTCCATCACTGGGTCCAGATTTTCACACCATCAGATCATGCGAGGTCTTTCTATGCCCATAGAAAGAAGCTTGAAATTTATTCTCTAGGATACAGGGACCCAATGAAGAGTATTACACATTGAAATTATAAATTGGAGTTGCATTTACCTCCTGGTGCTGTTGCAGTGGAGACTGAATTAGATAGGAGCAAGGAGACTAGAGCTGGAAAGACCCATTAAGCAGCTATTGGATCTGAGAGAAGACTGAAAGAGCTGTGTTAGGGGGAGGAAAATGATGAGCAAAATTCTAAGTGTTTTGAATTTGGGGTTCTGAGGACTAGGGTGAGGCAGGCAAAATAACCATGGTGCGAAATTAACTTCCCAGGTATCCACTCAGCACTAAGTGCAGTTGAGTGCCTCCTTCAATTCTTTATCCTAGGTGCCTATCTTGCCTTACCCTGAGTTCTTACAGATTTTGTAGAGACATCACCTTGGCAACTAAGGGGGTACACCATTCAGATCTCCCTTCAAGAAAGAACTTGCCATTGAGCTGCAAAAAAGTGCAGTTAGGTAAGAGCCTGTACCTGTAGAACATTCAGGATCAGATCTGTCTCAGCTTCTGAGTCACAGCCATACCCCCTCCTAGGAACACCTAGTCAGAGACCAGGTAGGTTAAGGGTACTCAGCCTGGCAATTTCTGTCCAAGGTGGGGCCCTCTAAACAGGTAATCCTTCCCCCTGAAAATTACCATTAAGTTGGATGAGAATGTCAGATCTAAAGGCATTCTCTGTCCAATTCTGATTCCTCCCCTTCTATCTTTATACTGTTTTCCCCAATAAACTACTTGCTCAATAATTCTCTCTCAGCAACTGTTCTCAGAGGACCCAAATGATGCATATAATAAGCAATTAATCACACCAATCTAGACATGGAACTAGAGATGAAGGGATAAATTTTAGTGGTCTTGTCATGTAGTAGTTTAAAGTCTGGGCTCTAGACACCAGGTTCAAATCCCAGCTCATCCACTTCTGACTTTGTACAACCTTAGACAAGTTATATAACTTTCCAGTACCTCAGCATCTTCATTTGCAGTATGAGGATTTTAATAGTATATGAAGACTATACAAGATAATGCACTGAAAGTATTAAACACAGTGCCTGGCCCATAATAAATGTTCTTGAAATGTTACATTTTGTCACTGAATAGACTTTGAAATGCTGTTTATAGAGGTTATTGATTATGATAAAATAGAAGAAATGTTTACTTGAGAAAAATTTTCCGCAGGATATGGTAGAGCTAATGAAGATTACTTAAATCTTCAATTTATTTTATCTTAAAATATTTCAAACTCAACCCTGTGATTTTTTTCAATTTCCCTCCATATTATTCCCAATATGGCACCTCTCCTCCATGTAATGGCATCACCTTGTTGTCTCCTGCCAACATCATTCTTTGCCATTCACCTCAAATGTCTATTCTTCCCCTTTCTATCAGATCCTGCTAATAATCTCCTCTAAAACTTGGTTGAGAACTCACCTTCTCCAGAGTTTCCTTGACCAGCCTTTCTATTCTACCCATCCCAACTGTGATCATTCCTCTCTATGAGCAAACTCTAAAATGGTATCATCTTGAAACTAGGAACAAATAAACAAACTATATTTGTATGTATATATATATACATGTATATATATACACATACAAACACACCACACAGATATGCATAAAATTCTCAAGCTATGTTGAAAGTGTCTGTGTGTCCATAAATATTTGTTAACGATGAAATAGCAGGACTAGCATCTCCTGTGACTTTAGATAAGAACCCCTCTCCTCTACTCACTCTTTTGCCCAAGGATAGAAGATGGCTTGGCAAAGCTATGCTCAATAAATGCTTACTTTAAGGATGAATGCTTTCAGTTGTAGGTGCATGGTCAGTCTACAAATTATATTTCTATATCCTCTTTCTATATGTCAGCTTTAAAAATGAAATGTTTCATAAAACAACCTCGGTCATATAATGGGAAAGCTAATGTATGGAGAAGTGTTTTACAATCATTTCAAGTATTGTAGGTAATACAAATCTGTTTTATACAAAAAGTCCTGGTCTACCATACATCTAAAAGGCAGTGGGAAATTACAATTAGAAACAGAAACAAGGCATTTTTCCTCTCACTATTTAGTAGATGTAATATTCCCTACAAAATGGCACTGAATGTTTTCCTGCTACTACACAGTGCTATATAGGCTCAGAAAAATAAAACCTCTTTTTATGCCTATGAAAGTGGCTTCAAACAAAATAACCAACTTCAAAGGTAAGATGAAAGTGCTTTGTAATGTGGCTGAATGCAAGGAATGTTTTTAGGTAGCCCAATATTTGTATATATGCATTGATACATATTGCAATACATATTTAAAAAGTGCTACTAAATCTCCAGCCATCCTATACATCCAATTTGAAACCCTTATCAAGATATTCACACTCAAAGACAAGGTTCCCACATCAAATAGATCACAATCTTAGGTGTATTTAAATACTGGAAATGAATGGTACCTAAAATAAAAATCCTTACACACAGAGCAATACATGAGTATAACATTAATAGCCTACATGGGTTTTTAATGGCTCCTAATATAATATGCCCTTTCAAGAGACCATTCATACATATTGAAATGCACTTTTACAGTGCTACTTTGAGTAATTATGAATTGGACAAGGTTGACAAAAATCAGCATTAACAGGCAATTTTCTTGAAATATACACAACCTTCTGTAAGTACACAGCTCTAGAAGTGGTGAAATATTAGATTTTGAATGCTAAAAAGTAAAAGTAGTTTTCACATTGATTTTCAAGAATATACATTTTTATTGTTACAATTCAGTTAACTATTTTACTGAAGTTTACAGTCATCTCCAATTCAAAGGCAATAAAAAAATCAATTGTTTGTTTTATAATCAATACCATGAAGCAAAAGTAATTAATAGCCAATAAAAAGTAACCTATTTACTACCTCATTTTAATTGTAGTGAGGAACTATAACAAGAAGGCATTCCTATTATCCTAGCCTGTTCCACTTAACAAGTTTACATTTAAGATCTTTCCATTTTCAAATAACAAACCCACTGTACATTTAGAAAACCTACTTGGGAAAATCTATTATTATTTAATTTCTCAGAAAACTGCTAGTTCAACCTACTTTTCTTTGAATTCCAAGTTGCTACATTATCCTCATCTTTATAATAATAATTATTGATCTCTCAAGAGCAAGAACATCATGCAAAGTGAAAGAATTATAAAATGAAGAAAGAAAATTTCTATTATTCAAGTGAATAATAATCAAGTTGTATATCTTAAACATATAGCACATTATAGGCATAATTAGCTCACCACCACTGTTAGAAACATACCTACACATTTTTCAAAATAAGTCTTTTAAATAAAGTATTATAAGCATCTTTCTAGCTTAAGGATTTGAAATAGCAATTAAGTCTTGAACCTTAAATCATTTGTCTCTATAACTAGAAGAGCAAGTCCCAAGGATGTAAATCTCACCCAATGAGACAAGGGATGCTGAATGTATTATTAATTGCTAAGTAATTTCTTAATTTTAGAAATCTACCACCCAACACTGGCAAATAAATAATGTGATTTATGAGCCCAGACTCTCATTGCTGCTTTACTAGAGTTCAATAAACATACGCACATCCTAAATGTACAGTGTGATTGTGATTTCTACAAGCCAGAGAACAGAGCAGGACTCGGCAATAGCAAATCTACCCCATCTACTTATTATTCAAGCAGTAGTATTTAGAATACCTAAAATGCCTGCTGAACACTGCGGCTCAACATCCCCCTGGGGTTACTTCTTAGCAGAACCACATCTCTTCTCCTCAGTGATTAGTGAGTTTTAAGAAGCAGGTAATACGGGGTAGAAATTCTCATGCAGCAGAAAGATAACTCTTCTCTCCAAATTCTCAAAAACCAACACCCCCACACCCCAAATACACACACATACATAATCACCTTTTTTTAAGACAGAAAGGAGGGTTTTTCAAATAGGTACCTAAAACATGCCATTTGCAAGGGGATGAAAAACGTATTTTTCCTCTACTTGCTGCTGTGTAAGATGTTTACAGATCTGATTAGAAAACCTGTATGTACATAAAAAGTAGTGCTTTCAGTGAGATTTCTTTAGTGAAATCTGCCTGTGCAGACATATATGTGCATAAATCATACATATTTATGCAAACATGCCTACATTAACAAGGACACACACACACACCTAGACCAATAATTAAGCTTACACTCTTCTACAAGCCCCCTTTGACATTTTTTAGCATGCATGTTATTCGGAAGACAGATTTTAAAAAAAGAATAAGCAGCTGCATATAATGCATGCCAAAGTGGCATGTTTAGAGAAGCAAATACATTACCAGACGCATTTTGAAGTTTCTGGAACACCTGCAGGTAAAAGGAGACTGTGAATCGGGTGCTGGCACGCGGTATTCCTCAGAATCACAGAGCTCGGTGTGACTGTGGGGGAATGTAAGGCGAGTGTGAGGCTGGAAACCTTTGAGTTGAGCTCACTCTAAGCATCAGAAAGCCTCAAAGAGGGGAGAGAAAAAGGCAGCCCACAGACAGCTAGATGAGAAACTTCTGGCACCTCTCCAGCTCAGGAATGAATTCTCTGTAATTTGGAGACGTATAGTGATGGAAATGAAGAGAAACTTGGATTTACGGGTGAATTTGCTCAGCCATGCAGAAATGGGCAGGTAACAGTCTCTCAGCTCATTTTAAAACAGTCATTCAAGAACAAGACTGAATCAAAAAATTAAAAGGCATCCTTTTTGAAAAAAATAAAAAGGCTACTCCAGCCAGCTTCCCAAGATGCCTTTACAAACTTCAAATGGATCATTCCATCAGCTATTTGTTGCACATTTTATTAATCCCAGTGCAGAGGTAAACTGGAAAATCTAATTCCTTTTATGTAGAAAACTGGATTTACTGCTTCTTTTTATAATGCACTTTAGTCATATAAATACACAGATTTACTTACAGAGTTCTCGTTTCTTGTGTAAAACCACTACTGTTTGGTCCAGATAAAATGTTAAAAGGCTTGTTTGCAGCTTTTCAAGGAAGTAAAGAAAAAATGTTTTAATACTCAGAAGGTAAGCTGAGTACAGATATTTAAATGTTGAATTTGAAGCAAAGAGAGCATAAAGGAAGAGCCCTGAGCCATTAAGTGGTACACAGAGATATGGTTATACACGAGCATTGAGCAGGCAGGTGGCTCAAGCCTATAAATATATACATAATTAAGGGTAGAAAGAAAAGAGCTTTGGCAAATTAACTTCTTAGAGACAATAGCTGTGATTTTGTTTAGGCTTACAAATAAGTCAATAATGTCTGGGGAGCACATATGGACTTCACCTTGTCTGAAAAATTCCACAGCTCATGAATAGTGAGGTTGGAAGCATCACACACTGGCAATCTATATTCAAATGTAATGAGGAGAAGGACGATATTACCATGAAGAATGTTGTCATATTACATTGTGCCTGTGTGGCTTAACTACTCATCCAACCTTGCAAATGGCCATTTGCCTGGACTCAATAGCAAATGTGCTATCGACGGGAGGGTGGAGGTGGGAGGCCGATTTTATTTGTTTTACTACACACACACCTTTGGGAGGCTCGACGATAAAATGCATGGGCTGAATGTAGGAGTGATTCTCTTTTCAAGGCCACATTTATCTATAATAAATCCCAAGTGGAATTAATAATGACCAATTAAGCTATTTATTATTTTAACTCTTGCAGTCAAGGGCAAAACAGTGTTTATGTTTATTGATAGAAGGTCGATGGCAAGACGGCTGAAGATGGCTGGGCTCACCTTTAAGCACACTCAATAAGCACATATTGACTGAACAGCCTCCGGACTTCCTCACATTCCAGTGCCCAGTCTTTTCTGTCTAGGATATTTTTTCTTATCTCTCCACTGCCATCTGCTTCATCCATTTATTCAGCAAATATCTAGTGAATTAGACACTCCACTTTGTGGAAAATACAGAGACACTTAAGACACGATCATCCCTCAAGGAGCTTACCATTGTCAGGTAATACCACAATGGGTCCCAGTGAGGGATAGGCATATCAGAATTATTTACAAATACCCATGCTCACTGCTATCTCTTCTTCTATTTTGGATTCATTTTTTAAAGATTTTATTTATTCATTCATGAGAGACACACACACACACAGAGAGGCAGAGACACAGGCAGAGGGAGAAACAGGCTCCATGCAGGAAGCCTGACGTGGGACTCGATCCCATGTCTCTAGGATCATGCCCTACACTGAAGGCGGGCACTAAACCACTGAGTCACCCAGGGACCCCCTATTTTGGATTCATTTTTGGTGGGAGAGGCAAGCAGAGTTTGTACACAAGTTTTGAAAATCTCCTCAAATGATTCTGATTTAAATCCCCTCCTCCACTCCATACACCTAACAGCAATTCAAGACAATCATTATCAGCCCTCTAGTAACTGAGAGGAGGGTATCCCATCTACTGCTTCATATAGACTCAAACTACTCAAGCTGACCAGTACTTCTGTGTCTTTGCTCATCTCTTTCTACTATGGGCATGGCCCATATTTAATCAGTGTGGCCCAGAGCCTGAGTCTATAAGGTTCTAACAGATTTGGAAGCCAAAGCTGAAAGGGGGAAAAAAAGCCCAAATCTTTTGGTTCACTCATTTAACTTCTCTGGGCCTGTTTCCTTATCTATAAAATGAGAAGTCAGGACTGGCTTTGAGTCTATAATTTCTTTGCCAAGATGTATGAGCACTTTCTTTGAGAAAGCCAGTCCTATGCTATATTGACACCTACATAAGAGCACACCTGGGGTTAAAAACTTAGAATTCCCAACTTCTACTGTCTTACTGCTTTATGTCCTTAGTCATCAAATCAAATCTCATGAAGGTGAACCTTCAGCCTGAGGCTCTAGGGCCCAGAATCATAGGCCTCTCCTCCATTTTCCCATGTTGATGGTGGGGGGATGGGAGGCAGGAGGGAACCATGGAGGAATTCAGAGCATGAAAACAAGCATATTGTCTGCCAACTCCAGCCTTTGCTTCAGCAACTGCCTCAGCTCCAGCCTGGACGACCCCCTGGTGAATGGCAGATCCTGGAACCATCAAACAGAATGGTCATATAGCCAGACCCCCTGCCTCCATGGGCAATCCCATTCAAATAAGTGTGAGGGCCTAAGAAGGCAGGTTTGGGGCTTATGAAAACAGCTCTTCTAGGCTCTATTTCTAATCTATGGCCTGGAGGAGTATCCTGTGCCACCCCTCAGAGGTATAAGAGAAGAATATGGACACAACATCCTCAGAGGCCAGTCTGCCTGTCCCCTTTGACTTACATCACAGTTCACTCTATGTCCCACAAGCCCACTCACCATGACAATAAAAATAGCTCAAAAGGGAGGGCTCATTTAGCCTCTTTCCCCCACTGACTATCCTGTGCTCAGCACCACCTTCATTCACTCAAGAAGAAACCAACCTTAGCAGATATTTTTAAGGCAAAGCTCAGGTGACCAACTAAAATATAATCCTCTTCACGTAGCAATCCTACTAAAAAAATAAATGTTTTCTATCTACTCCGGTTCTCAGTTAAGAAAGTCTGAAAAGCCTGACCTTGAAACACTAAGAGAAGGAAAGGCACAAATTTCCAAAGATGGTAGCACTGCAGAAATACTGAAGACACACAGACCTGAGTTCGAAGACACTATTCTCTAAATAGGGTCTTTGTGTCTTTGGGTAAGCCATTGAAATTCCCTCAGCCTGGGATGCCTGGGTGGCTCAGTGGTTGAGCAACCACTTTGGCTCAGGGCTTGATCCCAGGTCCCAGGACCGAGTTCCGCAGTGGGCTCCCTGTGGGGAGCCTGCTTCTCCCTGTCTGTGTCTATGCCTCTCTCCTGTGTCTCTCATGAATAAATAAATACAATCTTTAAAACATATAAAAATTTAAAAATTCCCTCATCCTGATTCTTTCTCTGTAAAAGAAAAAATACCCCCCTTATCAAGTTATTTTGAGAGTTTAAATATGAAAAGTTCCTGAGGCATCATAAGTTACTTAAGAAATAGTAACTCATAATAATCAAAAGTATCCAAGTATCCAATTGTCTTCAGTATGCCATTAGCCTATAAAGACAAGGACTATGTTTTAGTCATTTTCATATTCCTCCTACCTACTGTGCCATGTGCCTTCATATCCATTCCATAAGGTTATTTTTTTTTTTTTTTTTTTGAGCATCTATCATTCCCACATTCCCAGCTAGGTGCCAGGGACACAGCAATGGGGAAGACAGTGGTGGCTCCTGCCCTCATGCGGCTCACAGTCTACTGAGGGAGACAACAGTTAAATAAGTGCCATGAATAAATAAAATATGTCTTAGTCTCCTCAGGTTGCCATAACAAATACCACAGAGTGGGTGGTTTAAACCACAGACATTTATTTCTCAGAGTTCTAGGAGGCTGGGAAGTCTGACATCAAGGTGCCAGCAGATTTGGTTCCTGGTAAGAACCTTCTTCCTGACTTGGAGACAGCCATCTTCTCACTATACCTCACATGGCAGAGAGAGGAAGTTCTGGTGTTTCTTTTTTCTGTTACATGGACACTAATCTCATTGTGGGGGCTCCAACCTCATAACCTCATCTAAACCTAATCACTTCCCAAAGGTCCCACTTCCCAATAACCATCACATTGAGTGTTCGGGCTTCAAATGTACCAATTTTAAAGAGACACAAGGATTCAGTCCATAACACTATATAAATGAATTAATTAATTAGTTAATGATAATCTTTTAAGGTTTTTTTTTTTTTTTTTCCTGCATTCAACAGCCCAGAAAATGTCAAGGGCACAAATGGAAGAAAATTTGGGACTACTTCCAATAATTACCTTCAAGCCTAGGGACTCGGGCTGATGGGCTGATCCTCATTAAGTGGCAGGTTTCTCCCCAAGAGCCATCCCCTGAGACCTGTCAGGCTAGCTAGCCCAGGCAGCACTTTGATCTGTCCTCATGGCCCCTTCTATCCCACTGGCAAAACGTTCTGGTTCCTGGCCTTACTGTTTTACATCCAAGCTGTCTGAAATGCAATAACATTTTTTTAAAGAGCAACCAGGATTTTAATTAAAGTACCAGAGATCCAGCCAAAGATATTTTTCTAAAAGAGAAGAAATATCTGTTTTTGGAGACAGAACATTTCGTAACAGAGATCTCACATATTTTGATAAATGGTAAACAGCGACATGGACTGTACCCTCACAAGAACCCAACTGCAGGGTTTATGTGTATGCACATGTGTGTGCATGCACACACCCATGTGTGTGTTTAGTGCTCACCCCGCCTAATGAAGACAGAGTCAGGGAGACAAATGCTCTCTAGCTCCTTCAACCATTCAGATATTTAAGACAAACACAGTCGATGGAAAAATATAAGGGCCTGTCTCTTACGGGCAGATTACCTTTTGTGCTCTCTGATTTCCTTTGATTTAAAAGGCTTTGCTGGGACGTCTGGGTGGTTCAGCGGTTGAGTGTCTGCCTTCAGCCCAGGGCATGATCCCTGGGTCCTGGGATTGAGTCCCACATCGGGTTCCCTGCATGGAGCCTGCTTCTCTCTCTGCCCATGTCTCTGCCTCTCTCTCTGTGTGTCTCATGAATAAATAATTTTTTTTTTTAAAAAAGGCTTTGTTTATAAGACTTCATGCAAACAGCACTAAATAAGAACCCAACTTCTGCAAGTGAGGTTGGCAGAAGTATACCATATACCTAATGAGACCATGTGGATAGTGCAATTCCATGCCACTCATACTCATAGGTAAAGGAGTTTAAAATAAAACAAAGCCCCAGTACTATAGGTGACAGTTTAGCAAAATCATTCTACCTGTGACTTCTCTTTATGAAGAGAAATTCATGCTTACTGCTTGGAAGATCCCTGACAATTCCCACACATCAAGCCAGTAAGAAGCTAAAGAAGCCACCCAGCTTCCTCCATGAGCCTGAAAGCCTATGCAGGCAATGGTGCACCCATGTCCATCTTCAGGCCCATACAGGGGTCCTTAGATACTATAAAATTGAGGCATTAGTGGAAGACTTGTTAGGAGCTGGCTACCATCTCAGGCAGAAGCTGGAGGTTTGGAAGCCTCTGGTGTCCACCCATCCCCAGAGGTTGTCACCGCCACGGGGCCAGCAGCCACAGATGGTGTCCTGCACAGACAGCTGGGAGGCAGACAGCCATGGATCTGCGTGAAGCACCAGCCAAAGTGCTGGCTGGGTGCCATTACTGGGCCTGTGGCCCTAACAGGAAGCTGGGGTAGTGGTATTAGTCCCTTTTCCCTGGCATTATGGGTATTGTTTCTCTGGATCCAAATGGCAAAGGATAAGGAAGTGATTTCATGAGAGGATAATAGACGCTGTCATGCTAGACAGACATCTCAACCCTAAAAACTAATTTACCTAAGGGAAAATTGATATAATTCCCCCCTCTGGTACAGCAACAGTGATCAGGCTAAATTACCCTCAACCAAGCTTTTTACATTGATTCCATCTGGTGATCGTAGATATAAAATCACAAGATATGGGACGCCTGGGTGGCTCAGTGATTGAGCGTCGGTCTTCAGCTCAGGGTGTGATCCTGGAGTCCTGGGATAGAGGCCCACATCGGGCCCCCTATGGAGAGCCTGCTTTGCCCTCTGCCTAGGTTTCTGCCTCTCTCTCTCTCTCTCTCTCTGTGTCTCTCGTGAATAAATAAATAAAATCTTTTTAAAAAAATCACAAGATACTATAACACACACAATTCTATATTTATTGTTACATATTTTGCTATAAAACAAATATGTTGTATTATTTAAGTGATAACAGCGAGTGACAATCTTTCAAGCCCTGAAAGATCTGCTGGTGGAATAAAATGAGAGCAGTGTGCAAGTACCACCCACAGAAATCCAAAGTATGAAAGGCAAGTGACTAGGAGTCAATTGCCAACTCAAAATTAAGAAGTGACATCTATGCAGTGATTCTCAAAGTGTACAGAATACGAAGGAGTTCCACAGCAAGCACAGTTAATCTTCACTTCAGAGGAAATGGACCCATGTTCCACGTGGTATAGGGGACAAACAATGGACTAGGGTCTCAGTTGCTGCTCCATCACCTAGCATTGTGACCTTAGCCTCAGATCTCCCAACAGTGTGATGGGTATTTTGTCTACCTAGACTACTTTATAGTGTTGATGTATGGAAAAACAACAACACGTGTACCAATTTGTATATCAAACCAAACACAGCATACAAATGTATTGTGGTCTTATTGCCCTACCTCAAACCAAAGCATCAGAGAATCACTAGTAAATCATTACTGTTCTATCCACATAATGTCTTAGCAAAGGGAGAAAGTGCCTATAAAAACCTTAAGAGGGAATCAGTGTATGGAGGATTAAGCCATAAGAAAGAGAGAGACAAGAAAATCAAACTCCCACCCCCCATGCCTAACAATCCAGCCCAGTCAGGGGGTAATGCACTTCAATTAAGTGCTAGGCTTCCAGAGAGCCTTGTAGATTGACGATCAGAATTCTTGCTCAACTGAACTGAAACCTTACAAAGTGGCCACCACTAAGACTCACCAAGGAATTCCTCATATAAACAGTAGTCGATGTCAATTAACCTTTGTGAACATGAAAAATAAATGGAAAGGTTGAGGAATTAACAGGGAGACAAACACAGATGCCAGACACAAGCATGATGTTACAGTAAATGCTACAATCGCATGGTAGTTAATTTTAGTATAGTAGGAATGGCTCTCATGATAAAAGATCTTTTCTAAAAGTGGAAGTGCATTACAAATAGGGGCTGAGTTTAATCTATATTTTCCCCTATTGCACTCTGATTAGTCCCACATCTGCACTGAGACTACAAATATTTATTGAAAATACCATATTGATGCCTTCTGAATGTCTGAAGAATCAGTAAATATAACTGCATTCAGCTGTGTATTACTCAACTTCCTTAATTGATGATTCAAGCAAAATTAATTAAATTCCTAAATTGTGAAGACATCTTTTCTCTTAGAAAAGAAGGATTCATGGGTTATAGAACTGAGTGAAAACCTCACTCAAAAAAAAAGAAAAAAAAAAAAGAAAAAAGAAAAAGAAAACCTCACTTGAATCCCATACCAGGCTGGGATAATAACCTGGTTACAATTTACCACCCCCACCTGTTAGCCTAGCCCCTTTCTTTTCATGTCCCCACCTCTATCAAGCAATATGTGGGGCCTCATAGGCATGTGAGTGGACAACCCAGAGAAGTGCAAGCTCTTTTCAGATCACTCCCAATCCATGGCCATAAACACCCCTGTTGCACACCCCTTGGGCTTAAATATGTACACACTAGTTATGCAGTCCTAGCCTCAAGATTTTAGACCAGAGAAAGAAGTCTTCAAAGGTCCTGGAAATGACCTTGGAGACATTTAGGTGGAGATTTCTGAAGTCTAGTTTATGAGACCATACTCTAAAATGGGGCCAGAGACTCCAGGTGAGCAGGTTCCTGGGTTCCTTGATCCTTGACCTAATAGGGGAGGGCACAGCTAGGAAAGGACACAAGCTGGGGCCTCTAAGATGCAGGGCGCAGCACAGAGAGTCTAGGTACCCAGGTCTCAGGAGGTAATTCTTGAACCCATGGCCCTTCCATCTAAACACTCTTCCTTCTGTGATTCCTTTAATGGTAAATTTGATGAATAAATGATCTGTATCCATGGTTCATTTTTTCATCAGCCTTTTTTGTTGTTGTTAGCCTTTGATTTTGCAACCTGTCACATTATAACCTGTGTCCTCACTACCTAGTGTAATTATTTTCTGTAAGAACACTCATAATTTTCACTACCTAGTATAATTATTTCTCTAAGAACACTCATAATTTTCTTCTTAACAAATTTAATTGTCTCTGGCATTTTCCCCCTCCTATTTTTAACTGCTAAGATCAGTCTTCACCTAGACCCTACATGGCCTTGTTCTGTCCTTGTGCCTTTAATGCCACTTTCATCTGTTTATTCTGCCACTACTTTAACTTCCCTTCATTCTATATTCATCCATTAAAGGTAAGTGCTGCTCTAGACCAAGTATTCTTCCAACTTGTCATGTAGATGTTTATCTACTGCCATGGTTAGCTGATCCCAAATGTACTTGTTCTATTTTCTTTGACCCAGAATTCATCTTTTCCTGATTTTTAGCAAACCAAATACCTTTTCGTTTTTAAACTCCTGAAGATATCTTTTCGAAATATTTCCACATTAACTCCACTCAGTCCTAATCAGTCTAGATAATATATAATAATGCCAAAGTTAGAACTCAGATTCTGTATAAGTATAATAGATAAGCACACAGATGGTAAAGAGGGTTCTTATTTGCCAAGGCTAAATGATTGTTATTAACCTATACTCCTAGAGTCATGTTGCCCACACTTCGATATGCACAGGAATCATCTGGGGATCTTGTTATCATGCAAGTTCTGGAACAACAGGCCTGGTTGGGGCCTGAAAAGCTTCTCCACTAGGTGATGGTTAGGCTGAGGTCTGACAAAATGGAAACTCAGACTAGTGGTTACTAAGGGAACAGCCTTTCATGAGAGGAAACAGAAAAAGCTACAGCCCAGAGTCAGGAATTAGATCAGAGTGAAACATATTTCCCATCCTAGGAGTGTAAGAAAAGCATGGACTCTGTATTCAGGTAAATATGTGTTCTAATCTCAACTGATCTATTATGGATCAGCTACTTAACCCATTTTCTATCAAAAAAATTATTTCTTGCCAACTGTTGGAAACTTTCCTAAACGCCAGAGAATATGACAGATGTGATCTTACTCTTACGAAGCTCCCATTCCAGCCTTCTTAACCTGTTTCCTCATCTATAAAATAGGTAAAATAATGCTAATTTTGCATTAGACATCAAATGAAATAATGTCTTGAAAATTTTGGTATACAATACTTAATGAGTACTCAATACTTAGAATCTCTATTTTTCCTTACATATTTGGCAATATAATGTTGATAAAGTGTATATACCTTTTGTGTATTTAAAATTGATTTTTAAATGTTTTATTTTTCCCCTTAGATTACAAATTCTTGAATTTAGAAAACATAATCTTTTATAGCTGTTTAGCACCTTGGAGGGTACTTCATTCACACAATTCTTCAACAAATATTTTACTGAGTGCCAAACAAATAAATTGTTTGGTGACTGTATTATAAGGAAAAGTAGCACAAAATAAAAGGAGAAAAGAGTGATGGAGAAGGGGAAATGTTATATTGAGAGTGGCCAAGGAAGCCTCATTGATAAGGTAACATTTAAAGATTTATTTTTTAATTTATTTATTCATGAGAGACAGAGAGAGAGAGAGAGAGAGAGAGAGAGGCAGAGACACAGGCAGAGGGAGAAGCAAGCTCTATGCAGGGAGCCTGATGTAGGACTCGATCTCAGGTCTCCGGGATCAGGCCCTGGGCTGCAGGCTGCACTAAACCACTGAGCCACCCAGGCTGCCCCAATAAGGTAACATTTAGCCTGAATTGAGGATTCAGGGTGCAAGCAGTGTGTTTCCAAGAAGAGTCTTTAGGCAGAGGAAACAGCAAGTGCAGAAGTCCCAAATGTTCTGTGTGTTTGGGGAAAAGCAGAAAGGCCAGAATAGCAAATTCTTTCATTTTATAAAAGAGGAAATTGAGGCCTTGAGAAATGACTTTGACAGACCCAAGTATATCAATTTAGTTAATTTTAGCTGCTATAACAAAATAAACATAAACTCAAACTGTAGAAGTATATGTCTTGCTTATATTGCCAGTGTCCCAGAATAGCAGGGCACTCTCCTTCAGGGGACTCAGGCTGCTTCCATATTGTATCTCTGCCATCTTCAAAACAAGACTTCCAGCTCACTTCTAGTGTGAGATCTCCAGTGTCTGATAGGGAGAGAGTATGGAGGATCACATATAAGAGGTTTATAACAGGCCAAACCTGGAAGTGGCACACACGAATTCTGCTCATACTCGCTGACTATCATCTAATCTCTTGACTACCACCTATTACACAGGAGAATAGGAAATGTAGTCCAGCAGGAATATGAGGACAAAGGATTTGGTGAGAAGCTAGCTAGGCTCTACCAGGCCAAGGCACCTTCCTCTTAGTGCTATGCTTTCTTCCTTTGCATATGCATGCATGAAAATAATGCTCTCTGTAAAGTCGTCTTTATCTGAGCCATAGTTGCCACTAATAATAATATAAGACAGGAGATTGAAGAATTCCTAGTTATCTGTTGCCAGCTAAAACATATTCTACTGTCAAGTAGTTTAATCTTACTAAGATGGGAATACAAGAACAAGAAAGATACCTATAATGGATTAAAGGAACAAGCAGAGATATGTTGTGATGAGGAAGGAATATTGCATAGACAGAAAATCATCTGCCCACTTCATCTGCCTCCACTGGTTCACAAGATCCATATGCAAGTCAGCAACCAGCTGCTTTCTGAATTTTCTTACTCCAGTATCTCACATTAGCAAGATTGTTGTGAGGATCACTTAGAGATTATATATGCAAGAATAAAATTTAGGTATTGTTGTTCTAAAATGCAACTGTATACCTAGATAGAGGTCCTTTTAATGTTACTCTAGGTAGATATTGAGAACATAATGTTATCAATTTATTGAAGTTGTTTAAATTGACATCTGTCAGGGCTATATATATTAGTATAATCCATAGCAGTTGTGATAGATTAAATTAATGATTCCAATACCTCACCTTCTCTGTATCCATATCCTTGTCATGCCTTCTCTCCCCCCCCCTTTTTTTAATAAAATGTAATTACAAGTAATAGAAAGAAAATATCTGCATTAGGGAGGCAAGAAATTAGAGTCATACAATAGAACTGGATTACTCTGTAAAAAGTCCTTTTCAATACTAAAACCAGTCCAATTAAAACTTCCCAAAGTAATATCCAACTAAGGAAACCATGATTACCAGGGAATAAGTCAGTATGTAAATAATCACTAATGAACAAAATCTATGGTGTGAAAACTCTACACTTTTGTCTTGAATTAATAAGGTAAAAATGCCTTTTTAAAACATAGTCTTCTGTAGTTTTAAAATTCTTAGGCTAAAAATTATATAAGTAAAGTCAAATGAACCCATCCTATACAGGTATCTGCAACAATATCAATAGCATGGATAAACATAACATGGATAATATCTCAAGGTTTGAGATGAATAAAAGTGGTCCTTTGACAGAAAATATTACTTAAAATTATATTAGGTTGGATTGTATTTAATACTCATTAATGACTAGAAAACACTGTGCAAATTAAACCCATCGTGGATTGTTAATTGAGTAATACACATAACAACTGAAAAACCCTCCCACAGTAAATGTTAAATGAAATTCATGAAAAGATTAAAATAATACATAGAAAAACTTTAGGAAAGTGTCCACCAGTCTGAAAAAAAAGTAAGAGCTGACTCATATTTTATTTCAAAAAATATTTGCTCAGCATTCACCCCGAGTATTTTATGCTGACCACCCCTGCAAATAAGCCTATTAACCCCAGTTATCAGAAAATAATCATAATTCCTCCTTATCTGGGCATGAGCTATACAACTTTACTTGCATCTAGTACTTAAGACTTCCTTTTACAAGGATAAGTTAATGATGATATAGAGAATTACTGTGACTTTTGGGGCATGCTTGATGTAGTTAATTCAGCGGTAATGGGTAATATATGGGCATGGGGTACACACAATATAAAGAGAATTATCCTTTCTCAGAACTCATATTTACTTCCTGTTCCACTGATTTGCCAAATAATCACTGATCATGTGCTCTCTGTGACATTTCTTGTCTTGTCAATCTGTATTAATACATTATTCTTATGCTAGTTTAATTTCTTCATCTTGCCACTCTGAGAACAGAAACATACATGTTTTGACTTTTTTGAAAGCACTTTGCACACTTTTGTAGGTTCCAAGTTATAATATCTGTTGATATGATGAATCAATTTAGAATCTTTGAATCTTTTTTAGATTAGGCCAGAACAAATTAAAAGTAAATCCAGAGGAGAATATAGTCTTTTCTTAAAACTGAGGATCTGAAGCCTCTATTGAGGTGTTGATTTTTATCAGTAATTATAAGAAAAGTTTTGAATAGAAGTAAATACAGGGATGATGTAGAGAGAATAGACTAGAGGAGGAAGGAAACGCCAATGGATTGAAAAGCACATCACAACCAAACTTCATAAAATCCACCTACCAAAGAGTTGACTAATATCTCTGTAAACTTCACATCCAAATACCAAAAACATATAAAAGATTAAGACTGAATGGTCAGTTGGGAAAAACTTTCAATGATATCATCCTAATTACAAAAACTGAAGATTTAATAATGAATTTAAGCCTTTAAAATGCATGTCTCCAGGAAATGCTAATCTACAGAATGAGGTATATTTGATTTTAAAATGAATTTAATTGATAATTACCTTATAATAGATTCATATTTTGCTTGATATATTTTTATTTTTAAAAGTATAAAGAGATGGGTTCCTGGATGGCTCAGTCAGTTAAGCATCTGCCTTAGGCTTAGGTCATGATCTCAGACCAAGCTTGAGTCAGACTCCCTGCTCAGTGGGGAATCTGCTTCTCCCTCCCCCTCTGATCCTCAACCCCACTCATGTGCTCAGTCTCTCTCTCTCAAACAAATAAGATAAAATCTCTTTTAAAAAAGTATAAAGAGATAACTTTGAAGAAAAGACTGTTGTAGGCAGAATAATGAATGGTCCCCAAAAATGTCTACAACCTTGAAACTAACTAAATGGCAAAAGGGAATTAAGGCTGCCAGTGCAATTAAATCTGCTAATCATGGATGCCTGGGTGTCTCAGGGGTTGAGCATCTGCCTTTGTCTCAGAGCATGATCCTGGAGTCCTAGGATCGAGTCCCACATGGGGCTCCCTGCATGGAGCCTGCTTCTCCCTCTGCCTGTGTCTCTGGCTCTCTGTCTGTGTATCTCTCATGAATAAATAAATAAAATCACCTAAAAAAAATGAATAAATCTGCTAATCAATTGACATTAGGATATGGAGTTTCCTGGGTTATCTAGGTGGGTCCAATGCAATGACAAAGGTCCTTAAAAGTGGAAAATGGAGGAAGAAAAATTAATGTCAACATGATACAATGTGAGAAAGACTCCACCAGCCACTGCTGGCTTTGAAGATGGAGAAGAAGGCCTATGAGCCAAGGAATAAAAATACTCTCTGGAAGCTGTAAAAAAGCAAGGAAATGGATTCTTCCCTACAGCTTCAAAAGAAATGTAGCTCTGCTGATATCCTGATTTTAGCCAGTGAGGCCTGTGTCAGACTTCTGACCTCCAGAAATATAAGATAATGAATTTGTGTTGTTTTAACACATTAAGATTGTGGTAACTTTTTATAGCAGCAATATACCAATATCCAAAGGTCAAACAGTTTAAAAGTCTACAGACTACTATTTATTTGATATTAATCTCAGATTCACTAAAAAAGAAACAAAATGTACTCTTAAAAATTAGTTGCAGCATCAATAAAACAAGTAAACCCAAGCCAAGAACAATAAAAGTAACAATAATAAGAAGATCCAAATAGGACAATATTTTCAGGGGAAAAAAAAAACAAACAAACTCAAAAAACAGTTATGTGATTTTAAATCTGCCCTCTTTGGACAGCTTAGTAGCTCATTTTCTTTCACAATGAGTTATAAGGTATAAAATATATTTTTAAAAATGTGATGAAATGTGTCAGAGAAAATAATGTGCCTTAGCACTGCTCCCCTCAAGTATATTGCTTTGGTGTAGTCCTAAGCCCTACTTTAGCTTGAATTTTAAAAAGCATAATATAATGCTTCAAGTTCTCTGATGAGAGGATGTACTAAACAAGGAATAGAGAACAGGTAGATTGTGACAAGGTCAAAATAAACTGTTCCCAGGGTAATGGCAAAACTCCAACTGTTCATCATTTCATCATAGGCAATGTAGTGGAATAGCAGGAGAGGAGGGGATCTTGCTGAGGCTGAATTTAATATAGTCTCTTAATTTTGAGAAACTTCAAAATTCAAACTCCACATATACTGTGTTTAAACATAAGTATATACAAATCAGCAAGCAGATATGTAAAGGGAATCGTAAATCACCTAAAGAAGGCAGAAAAACAATGGTTACTTCATTACTAAAAGCATCAACCATAACTAGTTACAAGAGAGTTCAGATGGGCCTTGCCCTAAGTTGAAAGATTACTTCTAAAAAGCATCCCACTTCTGTGGGGTTTTTTGTTGTTGTTGTTGTTGTTGTTTATTTATTTATTTTTTTAATTGCAGGGAGAGGGGGCAAGAAAAAGACCATGGATCAGGAAACCCAAGTTCCAGTGTTGACTTGCCCAGTAATTTATCTTTGTGAATATAGGTTTGCCAGTTGAAAACTAAGGAGATGCAATTAAATTAATATGTCCCAAAGTTTGGGATCTTTTTAATGGAAAGAGTAGATGAGCTGGTTAGAAGTATTAAATAATACTGAATCTCTAAGTAAGAAAATTATTTCCTTTTCAATTCTCTTTTTAACTTTCTAAGAAGGTCAAGAGGAAAGTCTCAGTTTGGTGTTAGTATTAGCTTTGACACCTCCCTAATACCAGCAAATCTCCTTTTTTAACAAAGGGCACACCTTGAATTTAGTCTTCCAAAGGCAGCCTTTAGCTAGAATTAAAATGTTGCTTTACCTTTACTATATTAAGGTATATATATTTTTTCTATTTATGGCATATAAAATTGATTACAATATAATGTAATTTATGCAAATAAAAACTGGAAGTTGGTTTAAGAAAAAAATATTAACTAGAGAATATATATATAGGTGCTAATTACATAGAGTTGAGAAATGGTGGATTGAATTATTTCTAGGATCCTTTCTCATTCTAACTATAGGCCAATGATCAGAAACCTTGCATCCACTATCAATGCAAATTTTGAAGCACTGTCTATGCCACTTAGTTGCTAAGACAACTCTTGGAATTGTTCTATATTATTATTTTTTAGAAGGGGGAGGGGCAGGAGGGGAAGGAGAAAGCGAATCCTAAGCAGGCTCCATGCCCAGCATGCAGCTCAATGCAGGGCTCAATCTCATAACCCTGAGGTCATGACCAGAGCCTCAATCAAGAGTTGAACACTTAACCTACTGAGCAGCCCAGGCACTCCGGAATTATTCTATTATTGCATTACTGTATACATGTCTTGCTTCCTGAAAAGAAATCATAAAACCAGGTAAAGCAACATATGTACTTCATTAATGTATATTGAATGAATAAATGGAATCTTCTCTTATATAAGGATCTTTTTGGACCTAAGGAGAAGCTTAAATTTAAAGCTACATCTACATCAGCATATTATACTGTTTCTCTGTTTATATACCTTTGGGAATGTTAGAAACATAAATCACTTCAGTCACTGTTTCAGATCTCAAGTTCCTTCAAAACCATGCACTCCAATACTATTTGATAGCTCAAACCTGTATCTCAAAGTGACATTACTGGCATGTCTTGTCTATCTTTGTCTAATAGAGAAGGTATAAGAAAGTGGATGTCCATATGTCTCATCTGCCAAACCAGGTCTTGTGGTACAAAATCAGGAGAAAGGAAAAAGGGAGGGGGTCATTCAAAAGCCAGCCCAGACAAGGAAAGTCATGAAAATACAGGAACTGCACACTCCTGTGGGCCTTGCAAGAGTAATGGCTTGTTGCATGTGTAGGAGAGGGGAGTAGGGAGAAAGATGAAGCAGAAAAAAAATATGGGGTTCAAAACAGAGGCATTGTCTTCCTGAGCAGAAATAAAATGATTCATGTGCCAGGCTTTCTGGGTCAGCTACTTGCTGATTATGTGACATTGGATAAGTTGCTTAACTTCTTTTGCTTCAGTTTTATCAGCTATAAAATGGGGTTAATAATAGTACCAAACTCAGTGAGTTTCTGTGAGGATCGTATTAACATTAATACATGTAAGTGTGTATAGTAGTCCCTTCAAGCATAAAACATGTCCTGTATTGTCTGCCATTTGTAGCACTACTACAGTGGATTATCTTCATCCATCTCCAGATCTTGCCCTGACTCACTGTTCCCTTAAAAGGCAGGGACTATGCGTTATTCACTTTTATTTCCAGAACCTTGAATAATCCATAACACACAGTTGGACCTTAGTAAACTCTCTTTGAATGAATTCATTAACAGACCAATGCTACTACAGTGATTCTCATCAATATACAGCCCAACTCCTTTAAAGGATATAACACATGTAGTCATTAAAATTAGAAAAAAGGAAAAGCTTTAATTCACTTCAATACAGTTTGGGTGTTATTTTTACGGAATTAAAGGAAACTTTACAACACTTACTGTGCATCAAAAAAAAAAATGATAAAGAAGAAAGAGTGGGAGATTGCACAGAACATTATCAATTTGTGCCAAGAATTTTAAAACCCAATCTGGTCTTTCATACACACACTGCAGAAGGTAAATAATTTCTTCAATAATCCTTTATTTTTCTCAACATTACTAGTTAACTCGAGGAGAGCGATTTAGTCAAGATGGCTAGGACATTACAGAATTTGGATGAAGACTTGATGAGGGATGTTGTTCTCTAACAGCCAGCTGAGAGGTTCTCTATCGACATGTTTAATGGTCTCTCCATCCTTCATAATGCCTCCACCTCAGACTCAGCTTGTTTCCCAAAATATGGTGCAACTCGAACTTACCCCTAATAGGAAGTTTTTTGAAAGGCCACAGCAGACTTTTTAAAAGAAAATACATTATTTAACTTTATGATTCTGAAAATGAGATGATTATAAAAAGACACCATAATAAACACATTATTTTAAAGTATATTTTGTAAACCAAAGTTAGTTTATCACCTATATAACATTCTTTCTTTTTTGTGGGGGCTGGAGGTGGTATTTTAAACAATACTTTGAATGCCTGTGGCTGGCTACCTTTGCTGGTTCACTTTGCTTAAAACTGAACCTAGAAGAACAACAAAAACTCTCATTCACCTCCTGGGAGCTAATTAGTGGGGAACTTGCACGCTAAAAAAGTCATCTCCAAACACCACATGTACTTCATTTAAATCTGTAATTCATCTCTCACATTTAAATTAGCAGACAGTTCTAAAAATCTGCCAATTTGATGTTGTTGGAAACTAATATGGCTTAATATTTTCTGAACTTAGCTTTAAAATTTAGTTTGCAGAAATTTTAGCCACTTGTTAATATGATGGCTGTAGAAAATGGCTGTTTTCTCTTTGCTTGCTACTATTTCCTTCTAGAAAACAAGGATGCAAAGACTCCACACCAGATCTGTCATTTGAAACATGTAATCTCTCTTTACATTGTTTCTGCCTTATCAATTAATCAGTCCCTTTATTAAACAATACTGGGTTACAAGGAGTAATGATGTCCACAAACCTAACTTTGACCCATTAAAAGAGCCTTCACATAGATTTAACTGCAACCTTGACAGTTTTATTGTTAAGCTTGACTTGATCTTTAAAATATGGTAGTATTGAAGGCAGCAAACCTAAGTAAATTACCAGTAGCCTTGAGTCAATTAATATAAAGTACATGTGACTGTTATGTAATTTGCTAATAAGATTAACAATTGAGGTGGTTGGTTCCCCAGAAATTCCTAACTGGCTCACTCTCTAAGTGTGAAGTTTCAGATATATAAATAGCCCTTATGAGAAAAACATTTGATGACTGTGATTAATTCAGTTCTAGGCACCTAAGTGTCACAAAATAAGAAAGCATTTGAAGAGTCCCAAAGTTTAGTGTATTGTTACATTAGTTTGCATAAATGGGGGAAAAAAATCTCAAAACATTCTTTTCAATAAAATTTAGGTGTTTCTAAAAAGCATTCCATAAAATGAATATCATGGCATAAGTAATAACAAGCATAACTAGAAGGGAAAAGCACTTTTGTTTTTCTAATTAACTTCATAACCGAGACTGATGTTTTTCCCTAGGATATTTGACTCCCTTTGTTTTACTTCTAATATCTACTGCTTCAAACATGTAACTTTTTCACCGAGCGGGGGATGATTTCAATTGCATTTCAAAACATGAATTTCCTTCTCCTGGGTTCTAAACCCTAGAGCATTTCCTATTTTTGCATTTTTCAAAGGGAATGTTTGGGAAATGCCGAATGTGTCCCTCCATGTCAAATCTCACAGTCTCATATATTTGCTAGGAAGATGGCTGGAAATAATTAAGATCCTCAAAACCATTTTGCTGGGTACTCAGAGTTCTGTCACTCAAACTTTTAATTATAAACTGACATCTAATAAAACAGAATGTCAGGGAGCTACTGCAACCACACTCACTTTGCAGTTTTACTGTGGACATTACTATATCAAAAGCCTGCCTTGCCCATCATTTTTAATTAAATAAAAGGCAAGCCCTCCCAGAGCAAGAATTACAATGAAAGTCAGCTTTTCAGTGGAGCAGCTGTGTAAACGGGTTCTAAAATTAGTCTAGTCATTTCCAAGCTGTGTTTTACAGCTTCAATGTGTCTTCTGCAGTCCATGTCAGGATGAGAAAATGAATTTTCTCAAGAACATCCTAGTCATTTTGGGTTCAGTCCATTTTAATGGTATCATAGCTAACTCAAAGCTCTCAGTCCTAAGGCATAGGGAGGCATGATCAAAAAGTGCCATTTGAGAAGAGTGTTTGCTTTAATTTAGATGGTGTTGACAGACGATGGGTACTGTAATAAAACCACCCTGCCTCTTGCCCAGGGGATGTATAATCTAAACAGGACAAACAAGAATATAATGAACAACTTAGCCTGACAGGCAGTAGCTAGATTCAGATTTTAGGCTTCCTGTCCTTTACTGGGACAGTAAGAAGGAACTTTTTCAAAGGGAATGTTTGGGAAATGCCGAATGTGTCCCTCCATGTCAAATCTCACAGTCTCATATATTTGCTAGGAAGATGGCTGGAAATAATTAAGATCCTCAAAACCATTTTGCCTATTCCTATTTCTAATACTATTTCTATTCCTATTTCTAATACTTGTTTTTACAAAAAGGCATTAGGGGTAATCATAGAAAAAAAATTATGTAAGATGTGATAGCCATTATCTATTCCCTCACCATAAAAATTAAAAAAAAAAAAAGACTGAAATAGGTTTTCACCCTTTCTTAACCCAGATTCCTGGACTGACTATCTTAGAAGATTAAGGGATAGTGGGGAGACAATAGGTAAAGGAGAAAAAAAGAATAAGAACAGACTTGGCACCACATAGTAGGAGAACATTAGTAAGAATTTAATTTGTATCTCTGAGAGCATTCAAGTCTATATAGGGCTACAAATAAGTGAGCACTTGCCTCTCTTATCTTTTATTAGTAATAATCTAATGTTGCTAATGCATATGGCACTATGAGATTCCTAGATATAAGGGGGCTTGCAGAATCACTAATCTTTTCTTTACAAAACAGGTATTCTAAGGCTGTAAATTAAGGATGATGGGGCAGCCCAGGTGGCTCAGCGGTTTAGCGCTGCCTTTAGCCCAGGATGTGATCCTGGAGACCCGGGATCAAGTCCCACGTCAGGCTCCCTGCACGGAGCCTGCTTCTCCCTCTGCCTGTGTCTCTGCCTCTCTCTCTCTCTCTCTCTCTCTGTGTGTGTGTCTCATGAATAAATAAATAAAATATTAAAAAAAATAAAGATTATGAAGTTCTCTCTGACCTGGGGGGAAGGGTCAAAGAGATCAAGAATAGGAAGAGGGAGATGCGGGGTTATGTCAAAATAATACACTGGCTAGTGCTAAAACTTGAACTAGTACTCACAGGAAGTCGCCCCACACTTGTCTAGATAGGAACGGTTCTAGTAGGTTCCAGAGGCTCCAAATGGTACCTTACTGGGATTAGGGAACTATAAATTGGCCACTCTGACATGTCTGTGGTCACCCTTGGACATGTATTTTAAAATGCTATTTTATCTTATCAAGTAGTAAGCACCACAAGAATTCTAGGTGTTCAACTGATTTTCTAAGTGACCTGAAAATGGTGAGCAGAGACAGACCTACCATGAAACTAATGCAGAGCTCCAGTTTGCACCACCCCTGTGAAATCTGTAAGTTGTATAATGTTCAAGGAGGGAGGGAAGCCAAGTTGCAACAAGGGTTTCTGGTAAATTTCCCAAATAGATCCCAGAAGAAAGATATATGAATCCCCAAGATTTCACTAATTTGTTGTGATCCCTTTCTCATTAAAAAAAATCATTTTGATATCTAATGTATTCATAGCTACCATGTTGTTTTTCTGAAAGAGGGCCCTCAAAATTGCATAACATCCAGGCCTCAGAAAACTTGGATCTGCCCCTCAGGGTAATATTGAGAGCTTTAATATGTTCTCAGGCTGTCATTTAAGAAGCAGTATAGCTATGGTGCTATATGGAAGTACTTATTATTAGGGCCCTCTATCACTCTCAAAAGTGTCTTGGTTTGAACGATAAATTATGTAGTCACTCTAAGCATAGCATAATAGATAAGAACACAAACTCTGAATCAAAATGGTTAAAACCAATCACTGTCATTTATAACTTGGAAAATTTAATTTCTTCATATCTCAGTTTCCTCACCTGTAAAATGGGGATAATAGTACATACCTTATAAGTGGTTGTAAAGATTAAATGATTCCATGTATGAAAAGTAGTTAGAGCATTGCCTGGCATGGAGGAAACACTAAGTGCTAGATGTTTGTTGTTATCCATCATTATTTTTTTGTTGTTGTTATCATCGTTAACTCTTTAACTAGTTTTTTTTTTAAAAAATAAACCAAATAAGTATTTACTGATGAGAAAGTACTGTGCTTGTTAACAGCTAACAATCTACTGGTCGTTATTAGTATGTTGTAATCCTGATTCAAAGATCTCTTTATTGATTTCTGATCTTTCATTCTACTGATATTGAAATATAATTGGCATATTAAAGCGTAAAACAGTGATTAGATATTGTTTATATTGTTAAATGGTTGTAATAAGTTTACTTTTATTCATCACCTCACATAGTTATAAAATTTTTTCTTGTGATGAAAACTTTGAAGATCTACTCTTAGCAACTTTTACATACACAATACATCATTGCTAACCAGTCACCATTACATCCCTAGAATTTATTTTTAACTAGAAGTTTACACCCTTTGATCACCTTTGTCCATTTCTCCTATACTCCTAACACTCCTCTGCCTTTGACAACCACAAATGTATTCTCTATTTTGGTTGAATTCAGTTTTTTAGATTCCACATATAAGTGAAATTATAAAATACTTGTCTTTCTCTGACTTATTTCACTTAATAATAATACCCTCAATATCCATCCATGTTGTTGCAAATGGCAGGGTTTCCTTCTTTTTAAGTCTGAAGAATAGTCCATTGGGTATATACACCACATTTTCTTTATCCACTCATCTATTGATGGACAGTTAAGTTATGGCTATGTCTTGACTATTATAAATAATGCTGCTATGAACATAGGAATACAGATATCTTTTCAAGACAGAAATTTCATTTCCTTTAGATATATACCCAGAAGTAGAATTGCTGGGTCATATAGTAGTACTATTTTTAACTCTTTGAGGAGGCTCCATGCTGTTTCCAAAGTGGTTGCAGCACCAATTTATATTTCCCATAACAGTGCACAAGGATTCCCTTTTCTATACTTCTTTTCAACACCTGTTAACACTTGTCTTTTTGATAATGATATATGATTTATAAATATTTTCTCCTATTCATTAGGTTGCCTTTTTATTTTGTTGAGGGTTTCCTTTGCTATGCACATGGTTTTAAGTCTGTTGTAGTACCACTTATTTATTTTAGCTTTTTTTGTCTTTGCTTTGGATGTAAAATCCAAAAAATCACCCAATTTCTTCTTGAGTTCAATTTCCTCACTGAATACTGAATACTTGACAAATCATTCCTTTTTGTGAAACATATTTTTAGCCATTAATAAGAACACTGAACATGCCTGTAGAATATTATTTTATACAAAATCACTTTGAGAATTATCTAATCACATGTAATTGCTCCAAGAGAATAAACTAAAATTAGTGGCTCATTTAGAAATAGAATTAAGTCAAAACAATACGAACTTTCCCAAATACTGTCCAATTATACTAATAGACAGGGCTGGCTTATGAGGTGGTGAGCTCCCAAACACTGAAGGTATTCAAGAAGTAACTGGCTGACAAACTGCCTGGAGATGTGGTACCTGGATTCTGCATTAGATAGATGATTCAACTTGATGATTTCCAAGGCCATGTCCAATATTAAGAATCAATGTTTCTGTCATTCTTGAACAGACTATCTTACCAATTTCCTTCCCCTTACCATATATTCAGCTTTCCCCACTACTGCATTTTGCATAACAGGTTAAATCTCTCTACCCTAAGGGATTCTTGGCCTGTTAATTCACTTTTGTCCTTGTAGAGGAAAAACTTCATAAGTATATATTCAAAATTGACAATAAATGTGTAAAAAATAGGATTCTCCAAATTACAAATAATAGAGAAAAGTGAAAATGTTCAAGGAGTTCGAGAACTTTGTATTAAGGAAAAGTTCTAAATATTTAACGTGCCTGGCAAGGTCTTTTTGGGAGAGATTAATATTCAAATGCAGTTTGTTTGTATTGAACTATTTAAATACTATGCATTTAATATAAAATACATATTCTCATTTCTTCCCTGATGCAAAATCACATTGGGAATTATGTGATCATGTGTAATTTGTTAAATGCAAATCACATTGTAAATATTCATATACCATATTTGCATTATCTTTTTTTTTAATTGGAATTTTCAAAAGTGGAAGGGGAAGCAGAGGAGGAACAAAATTTAAAATACATTCTCCTGAGGATACCAAAGAAAAGAAAATAATATTCATGGTGGACAGTTAGACTCCTGTAGCTATTGATAAGACAACCAGAGAAGTCTGCACAAATTTGAAATGTGAAGTCCACACCAAGAGATGGATCAGAATCTTGAACCCAAATGGGATCTTGGGGACAGCTGGCCCTACTTCTTCATTTTATGAACGAAAAAAAAAAAAAAAAAAAAAACACACACACACAGAGGCTGAAAGAAGAGAAGTAATCTGAATTCTGTTAGTCCAAGAAGAAACAGGTCTGGTTAGATTCTATGATGAATGTCCAAACAACTGGGATGCCCTCATCCTACATCTCTTCACTATTCACTCAGCCCAACCCTTTCTAAAGACTCATTTAGTAGACACTGTGGTCTTCAACAGCAGAAAATTAAAAATCAATAAGAACACTAATTGCCTAATAGATAAATGATAATGTCCAATGCTGGCCAGGGTGCCCTGAAATATATTCTTACATTACTGGCAGCAGTTAGAATTGGTATAACCTTTCAGAAAGCAATTTGGAAATCCTCAACAAGAGTCTTAAGTGTGTTAATGTCTTCATTTCCAGTAATTCCAAATCTAAGTATCTAAGTGCAAAGAAATAATGCTTTAAAAAAAAGTCTACACAAGTTTTATTATAGTATTATATATAATGGCCAAAAGTTGGAAATGGGTTAAATGTACAACATAAGAAAGTTATGTATTTTCCTTGTTAAAATATCATATTGTAATTAAAAATGACAGTTAAATGAAAATCATAATAATGTATCAAGCAATGTTTTTAAGAATGACTGAACTCATAATCTGAAATGAGAACTATAAAATGTCTATCCTGTATTAACTCAGGCACAGATATTAGAACAACCAAGAGCACTCAGGAGTCTGATTTCAACATCTCGTTTCTTCTTGCTAAAAAATTAGTGGGAAACCTTAGACCAGTGGTTCTAAAACTTTGCTGTTAGGCAACTTGTCATTCCAAGAGTTTGTCAAAAATTCAGATCTTGATCAGAGGAGTGTGGATAGGATTCAAAAATGGACATTCTGACATTTTTGGTACAATGCATCAAGGGAAAGATTTTTCTCTTCTCCCTTCTGGATGTGTCTTCTTCCAGGCTTCATGGATCCCCTCATACATGTGCCCCAGCAGACTGATCTGTGATCGGGGGAATCACTGATTTAAGGTTTACTAACTCATCTCTAATTGTGCTTTCTGGGTGTCTCAGCTCAGTTAAGGAGGCAGAGTTGTAGTTGTGTCTCCCAAATTTTATGTTATGTTTTATTGCTTTGATGAATTTAAAAATATAGTCTCAAAAAGAATTTAGAAAATATACACTTTTATTGAACCATGCCCACATGTAACACCAAAAGAAAAAAGTTTATTTAATAAACTACATAGAAACTATAAATTATAATTAATTTAAAATTATACATTATATATTTACATATTATAATTATTAGCATCCTGGAGGAATGCTGGAAGAGAGGAACAAACAATGTTATCAGCTGATTTTTGTGGGGTTTCTTTTGAAGATCTAACATTAGGTCTTTGTTTATTAATATAAAAGCTTATATCTTTGCCCTCTGAATTTTGCATATTTAAAGTACTACATGCTGGAGAAATTATTTGCTTTGGAGAAAAGTGAGTGATCCATGATCCTGACATCCAATTCCAAGAGTATGATGGACCAGAACTAGATAGTCTGAAGAAATATAACAAAAGCATAGACTAACTTAAATATATTTTATAAGGCATTTTGAGGCTTAGGAGATAACCCCAAAAACCAAGAGGAAAAAAAAGAAAAATGAAGAGCTGAATCTCTTCAGAGCAAAGTCAGGATTTTCCAGGAGCCAATGATGATAAGATAGCAGGAATCTTGCCTTTCAGAATGTGAAAGAGATGAACCTAAACACCCATATTAAACAAGGAATCTTAAAAGGGGCTAAAGCTTTCCAACTTGGCAATACCTTCCAGATATCAGGAGATACAATTGGAAATCTTTTCTGTAGAAAAACAACTAAAATTTAAGCCCTCAAAATCTCCACAAGGTAAGTTCAGTAATATATGAGTTTACAGTCAAAACCCACCAAACACAGATGGAAATAAACCTTCATAAGAGTCAAGAGACTTCAGAAAAGACCTCCAAGAACATCTAAAGTGAAATTGTTAGATACCATATATAAAATAAATACCTGAATAGCAATGCTTTAAAATTTAGAATAAAAAATGAGCATGGAATAAGAGACTATAAAAATGACCAAATGAAATTTGAAAAGAAAAAAATTTGAGCAATAAATAATATACCTTTAAATACTAAATAAAGGGGATCCCTGGGTGGCTCAGTGGTTTAGCGCCTGCCTTCAGCCCGGGGTGTGATCCTAGAGACCCAGGATTGAGTCCCACATTGGGCTCCCTGCATGGAGCCTGCTTCTCCCTCTGCCTCTGTCTCTGCCTCTCTCTCTCTCTCTGTCTTTCATGAATAAATAAAATAAAAAATCTTTAAAAATAAATAAATAAATAAATAAATAAATACCAAATAAATAATATACCTTTAAAATTAAAAACACAATAGATGAGTTATATAGTAGATAAGAGAGAGCTGAAGAAAGAGAATTATAATTGGTCAGTAGATGGTACAGAATACAGCTTAAATCTGTAATGGTCAAAAATATAAAGCAGAAGTATGGACAGATCAAGATCATATAAGAAGGGTCAAACTGAAGGGTCAAAGAAAGAAAATATAGAGAATGTAAATAAACTTTTAATGAACTAATGGTTGAGAATTCCCATAACTGATCAAAAATACTGTATGTTAGCTATTGCTACATAACAAAAATGATCCGAATAGGAAGGTTTAAGTTGCAAGAAGGAATGGTAAGGGAAGAAAATGGAAACATAAATAATACAATATGATAGTATCAACAGATACGATAGTAACAAAAACATATGAAGGTCAATTCCAATTTTAACAACAAAAAATTAAAAATAATTATAATGAGCAATATTAGTATGTAAACTAGTCAGAAGAATGACCAGATTGCATCTTGGTCTATGTGTGTTTTTTTATTTTAAGAAAGAGCCTGACATACTAAAGAACTTTAGACTTTCTTGGATTGTTTAGTATTCAATGGCAAGATTTCAGTCAAAAAGAATAAAAAACACTAAAATAATTTAATATATAAATTCAAACCTGTAGGGGGGAACTTGGAAAAGGAAAATAAATAAAACATAAAAAGAGGGAGGAAGGGACAAACAGCATAGGCAAAATAAAAATTGTATAATATAAACTCTAGGTTAGAAGGTTGAAACAGTTCCAGATATTAGTAATAAAATAATGTGTAGAAAAATAATTTGGCAGTTATAAAGGTTGTCTAATTGGAAAACAAACAAACAAACAAACAAACAAACAAAAAAAAAACTACAGCCTGTTTACAAGTACATACATGAAAGAGAAGGTTAGAGAAAAGTTGAATAAAAAGGAAAGCAGTCATCCTCTTATCCCAAGTTTCACTTCTGAGGTTTCAGTTACCTGGTCAACTAGGGTCTAGAAGCAGATGATCTTCCTTCTGACATATCATCAGTTAATAGTGGTCTAATGCTATGTCCCAATGCCTGTGTCATTTACTTTGCTTCATCTCATCACATAGGCATTTTATCATCTCATCTCCTACAAAAAGTGTGAATATAATATAACAAGATATTCTGAAACCACATTCACATAACTTTTAACACAATATATTGTTATAATTTTTATTTATTATTCGTTGTTGACATCTTACAGTGCTAAATTTATAAGTTAAACTTTATCATAGGCATATATATAAGACAAAACATAATAGATATCGGGTTCAGTTCTATCCATGGTTTCAGGCATTCATTGGGGTTTTTGGACTGTATCCCCTATGAAAAAAAGGGAATACTGTATAGGGGTGCCTAGGTGGCTCAATCAGTTGAGCATCCAACTCTTGGTTTTTGCTCAGGTCATGCCCTCAGGGATCTTGGGATTCAGCCCCAGCTGGAGCCCCACATCAAGCCCCGCATTGGTCTCTGTGCTTAGCAGGGAGTCTGCTTGAGGATTCTTTCTGTCTGCCCCTCCCCCCAGTCAGTCCCATGGGACTGTTATCTATCTCTCTTGCTCTAAAATAAATAAATAAATCTTTTTTAAAAATAACAAAAAAAATAAAAGGGGAAATACTCTATAGGATAAGATATATTGTGCAAATACTAACCGAGAGAAAGCTGAGGTAGCTATGTCAACATCGGTTTTTTAAAAAGACTGATTTTAAGACAAAAGGTATTAAATAGCAAATTCTATTCTAGAAAATTGGAACATCATCCAAGAAAAAAAATGGTGGAAATTAAAAAAAAAAAGTGTTGAGCAAGGCAGGACCCTGAAAGGCCACAGAAAAAGACATTTCAAATTCTATACAGTGAGGAAGAGTCCAGAGGAAGCAGAACTCAAGTAATAGTGAAGAGCAAAAATACTCCATCTAAAGGTAAGAGCACTTGTTTTGAAGACAAGGTCTCTAAAGCTCTAAGAAAAACAGGACTAGGGGCGGAAAACCTTCCTGAACCAGGTTTTGTCTTGAAATAGCTGTGCAGAAAAAGCCATACCTAAGTCTCTTATAGTAACAATAGAAAAGAAAGCCTTTAAACTATAAAGTTATGAAAGCTACTTTGGACAATCCCCACATCACTTTGAAACCTTCTCATAACCCAAGAAAACCCATCTCATGAAATATGAAAGGAATATACTCTCTAATTCCATACTAAATGATTGCCAGAAAAAAAAAAAAAACAGAAAAAAAATGAACTATAAAATATCCCAACAATGACAACAAATTAGAAAAATGTAGACTCAACAGATGAAAACTATAAACTTAATACATCCAAATGAGCTAAAAGAAATCAAGAAAAGATAGTTTTTAAAAATATAGCATGTATCAGAAATAAAATGGTTAGAAAAGAATAAAATGTGAAAATCATTAGATATCAGAACAGAAATGTTGCAGGATACAAAGCCAATATACAAAAATCTGTTGCTTTTCTATACACTAATAACAAACTATCAAAAAGAGAAATTAAGGGGCACACAGGTGGCTCAATTGGTTGAGTGTCTGACTTTGGCTCAGGTCATGATCTTGGGTTCCTACGGTCAAGCCCTGCATCGGACTCCATGCTCAGTGCAGAGTGTCTGCTTTTTCCTCTGCCCCTCCACCTGCTCATGCTCATGCTCTCTCACTCTCTCTCTGAAATAAATAAATAAAATCTTAAAAAGAAAAAGAAATTAAGAAAAAAAATTCCATTTATAATTGCATCAAAAGGGATGCCTGAATGGCTCTGTGGTTGAACATCTGCCATCAGCTCAGGGTGTGATCCCAGAGTCTGGGATCGAGTCCCAAATTGGGGTCCTTATGGGAGCCTGCATCTCCCTCTGCCTGTGTCTCTGTCTCTCATGAATAAATAAATAAAATCTTTAAATATATATATATATATTTAAAATCTTTAATATGATTTATATGATTGCATAAAAATAGGGGCATCTGGGTGGTTCAGTCAGTTAGCCTTGGACTCTTCTTGGGTTTAGCTCAGGTCATGATCTTGGGGTTGTGAAATCAAGCCTTGAGTCAGGTTCTGAGCTTTGTACAGAGTCTGCTGGAGATTCTCTCCTTCTCACTCCCCCTCTGCTCTTCCGCCCTGCTCACACATGCTCTCTCTTTAATAAATAAATTTAAATTTAATTTAATTTAATTTTTAAAAAAAACAATTGCACCAAAAATAATAAAATACCTAGGAATAAATTTAACCAATCCGGTGAAAGACCTATATGCTAAAAACTACAAGACATTAGGGAAAAAATTGAATACAAAAATAAATGGAAAGATATTCTGTGCTCATGGATTGGAAGAATTAATATTGTCAAGATTTCCATAGTACCCAAAGCAATCTACAGATTGAATGTGATCCCTATCAAAATTCCAACTGCATTTCTCACAGAAGTACAACAAGAAATCCTAAAATTTGTAAGGAACCACAAAAAACCCAAATAGCCAAAGCAATCTTGACAAAGAATAAAAAAGCTGGATGCAACACATTCTGTGATTTGAAGCTCAGTTACAAAGCTACCAATTAAAATAGTATGGTATTGACAGAATACACATACATAGATCAATGGAACAGAACAGAGAATCTAGAAATAAACCCACACATATATGATCAATTAATTTATAACATAGAAGGCAAGAACACACATTAGGAAAAGGATAGTCTCTTTAACAAGTGGTGTTGGGAAAAATGGACAGCCATATACTTAAGAATGAAACTGGACCACTATCTTACATCATATGCAAATACCAACTCAAAATGGATTCAAGACTTGAACATAAGACCTGAAACTATAAAATTCCTAGAAGAAAACATGGGTGGTGAGCTCCTTGACTTAGGTCCTGGCAATGACCTTTTTTTATTCTGACAGTAACAGTAAAAGTAACAAAATCAAAATAAATAAGGGGGATTACAACAAACTAAAAAGCTTTGGCACAGCAAAAGACACTACTGACAAAATGAAAAGGCAATCTATTGCATGGGAGAAAATATTTGTAAATCATATATCTGATAAAGAGTTATTACTTCAAGTATATGAAGGACTCATACAACTCAATGGCAAAAACACAAATAATCCCATTTAAAAATGGGCAGCAGTTCTAAATAGATATTTTTTCCAAAAAAAAAAAAAAAAAAGCAAAACAAAACAAAACATACAGATGGTCAAGAGTGCATGAAATGATGCTCAACATCATTAATCATCAGGGAAATTTAAATCAAAACCACAATGAACTATCAACTCATACCTGTCAAAATTGTTAGTTAGCATCAAATAGATAAAAAAGAAAGAAAGAAATGGCAAGGACATGAAGAAAAGGGAACCCTATATATTGCTGGTAGGAATGCAAAGTGGTTCAGTCACTATGGAAAACCTCTAGCATGGTGGTTCTGTAAAAAATTAAAAATAGAACTATCATATGATCCAGCATTTCCACTTCTGGGAATTTATCCAAAAACAAAAACATTAACTCAAAAAAGATAAGGGCACCCCTATGTTCATTAAAGCATTAATCAGAGAGACAGGATATTGAAACAATTTAAGTATCCATTGATAGATGAATGGATAAACAAATTGTGGTATATATAGACAATGGAATACTATTCAGTCATAAGAAAAGAATGAAAAAAAAAATTTAAAGAATGAAATCTTGCCATATGTGACAACATGGATGGGCCTTGAGGGCATTACACTAAGTGAAATAAGTGAGACAGAGAAAGACAAATATCACATAATGTCTTATATGTGGAATCTAAAAAAAAATAAAAATATGTGTATATACACACACACATTGAGAAAAAGAGATCTCAAAACCAAGCTCACAGACACAGAACAAGATTGGTAGTTGCTACAGGCAGAGTGGAACTGGAAGAATAACGCATGAAGAGGGGGTCAAAAGGTTAAAACAAAAACAAAAACAAAAACCTTGGAAAGATCCTGTGCTTTTTTAATCTATCCTTTACTTTGGAAGGAAATAGTTTGGCAAATTTTATACAGTTTCAAAGACATAAGCCACACTTTCCTAGCTGAATTACCCAAATTCCTTACGGATTCCATTTTGTACCCAAGGTCTTAGGGGTAGAGGGAATAAAACAAAACAAAAGAAGATAAAGAAGAAGGAGAGGGGTGGGGAGTGGAAAAGGAAGAAGAAGGAGAAGAAGAGGAGGACAATGAAGAAGAAGAAGAACTCTCCAGCATAGTTTAACATAAGGTAGTTAAAAGCTAAATTTCCACTGGTAACCTAACCTCTGCCTTGTCTGCCAACCCTACCATCAGAATAGATGATCCAATAAATTTTTTCCTAATTTGTTACTTACATGAAAAAATACTTTCAATGAACAAAAAATCAAATTACATTTTGTTTTACGATTGACAAATTCTCTTTATTGAAGACAATAACATTACATAAAAAGAAATACAAAATTCAAGGACATTTGTTATTAGAAATGTAAAAAAAGATGAGATAGATTAGGAAAAAAAATGATCAAAAGGAACACAAGAGGAGATAGATCCCTGATCTATATGGATAGATGTTTCTATGATTGTCCTGCAGAACCCACTTGAACTTGCATGTACACAAGCAGGCTAGGAAATGTTGGTTGTGAGACTCATGCTATGTAAGTAACCTTGGGAACCTGGTTATTTAAAATATATTATCTGGCCTCCAGGTCAGAACTGGCCCTTCTCTTCTGGACACCAAGAGCTACAAATCTTGTTGCATATCCCCTCCTGTTCCAGGCTGGTCTGGCCACCTGGAATGGAATCTGAGGAGAGAGGCAGACACACTCCATCCAGGCTGTTTGAAAATATAAAGACATGATAACATAGAAATGCAGCTTGCAGGACACCTGGGTGGCTCAGTGGTTGAGTGTCTGCCTTTGGCTCAGGGAGTGATCCTGGGGTCTTGGGATCGAGTCCTGCATCAGGCTCCGTACAGGGAGCCTGCTTCTCCCTCTGCCTATGTCTCTGCCTCTCTCTGTGTGTCTCTCATGAATAAATAATTTTTTTTTTAAAATGTAGCTTGCTCCAAACTGGATATAGGCGAACAAATGTTTAATTTCAAACCCTGTTATTTCCCCTATAAATATGACCCAATTGGTCAATTGAAAGTCTCACTTAAGGGAAAGATGCTGTGTTCAGGCTTCTTACTTGGGACTTTGGCCTAACTGTTTCCACGGGGCTTCTCCAGCTAATAAGGCTGGATGTTACAAGTACCCGATTTGATGTTACTTTGCCTTATTCTCAATTATTGCCTACTATTACCTTTATCTATGTGTAGATTCCTTTCCTCTTCTGTTACTACTGGGTTTCTATAGTAATAATAAAACTTTCTTTCTTTTTGAAACCAAAATATGGCTGTTAAGAATCTTTTGTTCAGAACAAACCCATGGAAATTTGGGGAGCTAAATATATAATAAGAGGGAAAACATAAAGAAAATCACATGAAAATACAGAAAGCAATAAGATCCAAGAGAAAGAAATGACAGGCAAAAAATGCTCTAATATGCATAAATGCGCCCCCCCCCCCCAAGAAAAAGAAAATTAAAGCAAATAAAACAGGGAAAAAATTTTAATTTAAAAGAACATGCCTAAAATAAAAAAGACTTAAATCTTGATTCAAAACATACCATGTACTCAAGGAAATTATCCCACAATGGTTAACATCAAGATATATTCTAGGAAAACTACTAGATTTTAAAGAAAAGGAAAACGTTATTTGGACATCCAAACAAAAGACCAGGTCACTTATGAGAAACAGAAAATAAAACTGACATCAGACTTCTCAAAGCAAAATTTTCTAGTGAGAACAATTGAACAACATTCTAAAAGATATTCTAAGAAACTATAAGCCAAGGATTTTATACCCATCTTTAAAGAATGAATGCCTCAGCCAAATAATTATGAATACACAAATACTCAGACATACTGATTCTGTAAGCCTTTCCTGAGTATTCTACTGGAAAATGAGCTTCAAATAAATTATTGAACAAGCTTCAGCATATAAAAAATGGATTGAGCACTGAACACATTTAACTACAGAATTAAGGTTAAAAGATGATGATAGGACAGGGGTGCCTGCGTGGCTCAGGCACTTGAGTGATGGACTCTTGGGTTCAGCTCAGGTCATGATCTCTGGGTGATGAGATCAAGCCTTGAGTCGGGCTCCCCACTCATTGGGGATTCTCTCTCCTTCCACCCCTGCCCTGATCCCCGCCACTCTGCATGCTTTTGCTCTCTCTCTCTTAAATAAATAAATCTTTAGAAAAAAATGATGATAAGCAAAACAAAAACAAAAACAAAAACGTATGAAAGTACTGCATGCTCTGACAATGTAAAGATGACATAGCTAGCAAAAAAAGAAGGAAAGGGGCAACGATACATGGAAACATCAGTAGCATTGGTCAAGTTCCCCTTCCTAAACAGGAAATGAGTTTATGAATGCTCACTTTATTTCTGTGCTTTAAATGTATATATGTGATACGTATTTTTAAACTTTTTAAAAAGAGTTTTTGTGCTGTTATCTCTTCACTCCAGATATAAATAAATACTGCAATATCCAGCAAATTTTGTAAAATGGGATAACCCTTATCAATGATCAACCTTCAGAAGTGGGTCACAAAAGTAAACTTGAGGGCTTTTTTTTTTTCTTTTTAGCAACATAAAGAGTCCAAAAGAAAATATGCACTGATTAAAATCAGTAAGCAGCTACTGTTTGCAGATATGTAATGGGGTGCAGGGGGTGGGGATTCTTACAGAAATTAAAATTCTTTAATCTCTTATGGCATAAGAAAGATTCTTTTTTTAAAGTTAAAATGGGCCTGACATTTGGGAAGCCAAGCCAATTGCTAAAGAATTTGACTTTAAACCGTGCTTTAAACGCTGTTGGAATGGAAGGAAGTCTGAAGCAGTGGAAGTTCTCATTTGTGGGTTAAGACAAGTACCAATGCTCTCCAAGTATGTCTTAGTAATTAGTGGCTGGCATAGCTCCCTTTAAGTCTGTTGCTTCCCATCTGTGATGTCTTTTGTTAGCCAATCTCTAACTCCTTATTAAACAAGAGGACTATTCAACCAAATGATATTTTGAGCTATTGATTACTGCGTCAAGCACCAGTGCTACATATGGAGGCCAAATTTTTTGATCCTTGTCTTCTATGAAGAAAAGGGGCTAAAGAGGTATATGAAAGGAAGTTGGTCCACTTGGTGATGAACATATAAATGCAACTGTGTCTTGTCTTTTATATATGTGACTTCTGGAAGAAAAATGCATTTGTCGATAACATATAGGCCCCCACAAAACTGTCTTCATATGCATATTTTCATACCTCAACTGAGTAGTAAATATTTAGATCTATCGCACTAGGGCACTGCCTGCTTGCAACCAGTTCCATTTTGGCAGTCACCATCTTTGTATAGCAATTTGTGCAATTATGCAAATATTTTATTGCATTTTGTCTTTTCTGGCTTATAAAATGAGTGGGAAATGTAGAAATGAAAGTGCCAATACTAGTGATAGGGAGTACAGTTCTCATAAAGTTAATATAATTGGTATAAAATTGGAAATCACTAGGTGTGCTAAAAACAGTGAATCTTTAGACTCAATTGGAAGCTCACTGGACTCAAGCCAGTTGCCTGTGTCTTCAACTGTGAAGGCAAATAAGAAAATTAAAGAACATGCATGAAATGCTGGCACTGTATAATCAAAGATAATGTCTACAGGGAAAAGTGAAATTAGAGATTTTATATATTTTAGCTCTATAAAAACAGTGGCAGTAGTAGTGGTTGAAATAGTACCTACTATTACTACGTGCCAAGCTCTGGGAAAAGTACTTTATTTTCCTCTCTGGCTGAGTGCTCCCAGTTTTCTTCTCTATTGCTTGACCTCTAAATTGCTGGAGCTCAGATCTCAGCCCTCCTTTCTTCTCCCCCTCTATACCCAAGATCACATCCATTCCTGAGGCTGTAAATGCCACCTACATACCAATGACTTCCAAATATCACCAGTCTTGATATCTTCGCTGAGTACCAAATCCTATATCCGACTGCCTACATGACATTTCCACTTAGGTGTTTAATGTTCTATGTCACACAGTTATTACCAAAGCTGAACTCTTAATTTCCAAACATTGTACCCATAGTCTCTTCTCTCCCCAAAATTTTGTTTTCTCTGTCATAACTAGCACCCACCCAGTCATTGCTCAAGCCAAAATGTTAGAGTTTTCACTGATCCTCCTTCTCCATCTTCTCTCACATTCAACCTATGAATAACTCTGTGGACCCACACTCAAAATATATCCAAACTGTTCCACTTAACTCCGTCACCTCACCACTCTGGTCCAAGACACACTCTTCTCTTACCCTAGACTATTACAATGGTTTTTAACTGGTCCTCCCATTCTGCTCTTATTCATCCCTAATCCATCTAGACTGATTGTGATCTAAAATACCCAAATCAAATTACAATTGTTCCTTGCTTAAAACTCTCCAGGAATTTTTTTATTGCATTTACAGTAAAATCCAAATGCTCTAAACTAGCTTACAAGGCCGTACATAAGCTGTCTCCACCTGTTTCTCCAGCTATTTTCTCCCCATTCACTGTGATCCATTTATACTCCATACTTTTTTTCTTTCTCAAATATGACATGCTCATTCACAATATCTGCACTTGCAGTATTCTTCTATTTAGGATGCTCTCCCCCCATATCTGTGCATATATGCCCTTTTTCATTATTCAGGCCCTAGCATTCTGAGGAGGCCCTACCTACCTACCAACTTGAACCCAGGTACTATGATTCTATAGCCCACGTCTAAACCCTTGGTATTCTGACTCTTTAGAATAAGACTATTGTGACTACTATTCAAGGTATCATACACAACTCTCATGAGTTTTCAGGAACAAGAAAGAGAATATATATATTTGACCATAAAGAGTAATACTTGAGGTGTTTATGTTTCATAATCAAGCAAGGAGAGTACTGAGGACGCTGAATAGCCCCTTCTCTTTCCTCTCACATGCAGGGTTCTAGACTGTTGGACACCATTTTGAGATATCCATTTCTCACCTCCAGGTTACATTTGGTTTTAATATGAGATCACTAAAATAAAAATGCTAAAGAAAATGAGTGGAATGCGGATAACAGTAAGCAGCGATGTATTCTGAATTTTCCCAACCCTTTACCTGGCCAAGGACAGCCATAAAGTTGAACTGTCTCAAAATGTCCAATGATGTAAGCCAGACATGAGTTACATTTCTCCAGATACCGTAAGACAAAACTTGGATAAGAAAGAGTACGAAGGCACTAAGGAGGGCACATGATGAGATGAGCACTAGATGTTATACTATATGTTGGCAAATTGAATTTAAATAAAATATTTTTTAAAAAAGAAAGAGTCCTAAGGCACCTTCTATAAACAAGATAGATCCCTTTAGCTGAAGAGCAAGAAAATCATCTCAAATCACTTCACACTGTGACAGAAGCATCCCAGCCATCTCTCCACACCAGTGGTTCTGACAGATGTTGTGGATAGAAACATCACAAGTCACCAGCCACAATCTTCATGGTCATGGTCCGTAGTGCTGAGCCATTACAACCCTGAGTAGCTGACCACAGGGGACTGGGGCATTGGAGAGCTCATGGACCTACTGTAAGATTAAAAAAAAAAAAAAAAAACACAAAAAAACAGAAGGGGCTTGTGCCTAAGGGGAGACAGAGAGGCAAGATCATGAGAAGGGTGACCTGTGGCAGCATCATCAGAAATGGGAGCCCAGGAGACCTGACTAGGAGAAGGGGTAGCCTAGAGTCAGCTATTGTCCAGCTCCACACTCAGCTTCTCTCCTCTTTATGAAACACTTTCCTTCCAGACTGCATTTGCTCAATTTTCCATTACTTCTTCCCTATCAAAGCCTGTTACCTGGCTGCTCTACATGAAAGAATCCAAATAGGCTGCTTTATACTAATAACCTGATACTGCTGCTCTCTAGACACAACTCATTCAATCGAAAGGACACTTCATTGCAGTGATATCAGGCACCAAAGAAATTAAAGGCAGGCAAATTCTACTGTCTACAGTTGAAGCAACCCCTTAGACTCTCTAAACATAGACCCTTCTTGTCTTTGCCTTCCAGCTATAAGTGACTGAGTGAGCAGAGGAGGTAGGGAAGGAAAAAGAAGCTATAGTATGGACATCTTAAAGAAGTGAAACTATGAAGTAGTCAACCAAGGAGTATTTTTAACTTTTTGAGGAACCTGCATACTGTTTTCCACAGAGGATGCATTAGTTTGCGTTCTTAATGGTGCAAGAGGGTTCCTCTTTTGCCACATCCTTGGCAACATCTACTGTTTCTTGTGTTGTCGATTTTAGCCATTCTGACAGGTGTGAGGTGATATCTCAGTGTAGTTTTGATTTGTATTTCCCTGATAATCAGTGATGTTTAGCATCTTTCCATTGTCTGTTGGCCATCTGTATGTCTTCTTTAGAAAAAAATGTTTATCACGCCTTGTACCCAATTTTAATTGGATTATTATTCTTTATTTAATTTAGGTACCAACCCTTATCAGATAGATCATTTGCAATTATTTCCTACCATTCTGTAGGCTGCTTTTTAGTCAATTGTTTCCTTCACTGTTTTTTGTTCACTTTGGATTTAATTTACTCTTATTTTTCTACTTTTCCAAGATTTCTAAGGAAACTCAGATCATTGATTTTAGATTTTTTTGTAATATATTCATTGAATGCTATAAATTTCCCTTTAAAAAAATTTCCACTGTTCCACTTCACAGATAGTATACACTAGAATAATAATAATAAAAAAATAATCTCGGATGCCTAGGTGCCTCGGTCAGTTAAGTGTCTACCTTTGGCTCAGGTCATGGTCCCAGGGTTCTGGGATCAAGTCCCACCTTGGGCTCCCTGCTCAGCAGAGAGTCTGCTTCTCCCTTTTCATCTGCCTTTTCTTTCTCTTGCTCTGTCTCAAATAAATAAATAAAATCTTTAAAATAATAATAATAATCTTAATTTCTCCCTCCCTTTCTGTATCATTATCATCATTTAACTTACATGTAAGCATACATATGCATTTATAGATACAGAAGATATATATAAATACATAATCAAATACATTTTATTATTATTCCCAACTGTTCCCAACTGTTACCCTGTTATCATTAGATGAATTAAGAAAAAAATAAGAAAAACAAAATTTATTTTACTTTCCTTCCTCAATGTTGTTTCTTTCTTCATGTAGATCAGGGTTATTATCAGGGTTATTAACCTTTATCATTTTCCTTCCCTCTGAAGGAAATATTTCTTATAAGACAGGGCTACTGGCAACAAATCTTAATTTTTGTTTGTCTAAGCAAGTCTTTATTTCTTTTAGGCCTGCAGAGGTCTAGATTGGTGATTTTTTTCCCTTAATATTTTAAATATTTCACTCACTATCTTCTTGCTTGAATGTTTTCTGAGAAGTTGGATGTAATTCTTATCTTTTTTTTTCCCTCTGTAAGTAAGGGATTTTTTCCTCTTCTGGCTTTTTTCAGTATTTTTTTAAAAAGATTTTATTTATTTATTCATGAGAAACACAGAGAGAGAGAGGCGGAGGCACAGGCAGAGGGAGAAGCAGGCTCCATGCAGGAGACCGATGTAGGACTCAATCCTGGACCCTGGTATCATGCCCTGGAGCCAAATGCAGATGCTCAACCACTGGGTCACCAAGGCATCCCTTTCAGGATTTTTTATCTTTAATTTTCTGTATTTTGAAAATGATATGTCTAAGTATAGTTTTCAGGGAATGTATTTGGTGCTCATTGAGCTTGGTTCTCTTGGAGCTTTCTGAGTCTGGTTTGGTATCTGACATTTATTTGGAGAAATTCTCAGTCATTATTGTTTCAAATATTTCTTCTGATCCTTTTTCTCTTTCTTCTCCTTCTGATATTCCCATTTTATATGTTTTAATACATTACGTCTTTTGTAGTTGTCCCACAGTCCTTGAATATTCTGTTCCTTTTTTTTTTTCGCTTGTTTGCTTGTTTTGCTGTTGTTGTTGCCTTTATTATTTTGCTTTGTTTCTACTGAAATATCCTTAAGTTCAGAGATTTCTTTTTCCTCAATTATATCCAGTTACATAATAATTCCATCAAAGTCAGTTTTCATTTCTGTTACAGTGGTTTTTATCTATAGCATTTCCTTTTGGTTCTTTCCTAAGATTTCCATATCTCTGCTTACATTGTCTGTCTGTTCTTATATGTTCCATTAGAGCCCTAACATATTAATCATAGTTGTTTTAAATTCCCTGTCTGATAATTCCAACATCCCTAACCATATCTAGTTCTGATGCTTGTTCTGCCTCTTCAAACTGTGCTTTTTGTCTTTTGGTATGCTTGTAGTTCTTTTAATAGCCAGATATGGTGTACTAGGCAAAAGAAACCATTATAAATAAACTTTAGTAATGTGTTTGTGAGGTGTTAGGGGAGAAGTGTTCTATAGCTGTATGATTAGGTCTCAATCTCTTAGTCAGCCTATACTATGAACTAGTATAGGAGTGTGAACTATGTTCTTCAGATTTTTTTTCCCCCCTTAGGTGGGACAGGATGACTATAATGGGCTAGAGTTCAGTATTTTCCTACACCCAGGTTAATTAGGCTCTGATAACAATCTAGAAGGTTAGGCCCCAGTAAAATAGTTTCTATAGAGGTCAGGTTTTGTTAAGAACAGAATGCTCTGAAATATTTCAAAATAGTTCCTCTTCCCCTCCCCTGCTAGAAGCATAAAGGGATTTTTTTCTTCACTGTAAGAACCTGATGGAGCTGGATATAAAACTCGGATTATTGTGAAGGACCCCTATTTATGGCCCTCTCTGGAGTTTTTAACTCTGAGTTGTCCACACTGAGTACCTAATAATTTGTCCATTATAGCTTAGGTTTTTCTACCCCAGCACTGGTCCCACTGCAGTCTCCTGAGTCTCTGCTTTAGAAAACATAATTTCTTGCATTCCCCTGTCTATTTCTCAATCTTAGGGCATTAGTTTCCCTCTGACCTCACTTCTCTTACAGATCCTATAAGAGTTGTTATTTTTTAGTCTGTTCAGCTTTTTACATAATGTTAGGATAAAGTGGCAATTTCTAAGCTTCTTAACGTGCAAAACTGGAAGCCACAGTACTCCTAAATTTACATAGCCACAATTAATCTATGGTGGTAAAAGTCAGAATAGCAATTACTTTGTGGGGAGACTTCTGGGGTACAAAAATGTTCTATATTTTGATCTGAGTGTGGTTATACATGTATATGCATATGTATAAATTGTCAGCTATACATATAAGATTTGTGTCCTTTGCTAAACGTAAGTTATACCTGAATTAAAAAGTAAATATTAAAAAATCTTTAACAAATATTAGCCAGTAAAGTTCATCATTGTATTGGAAAGACTACTTTATGGGAAAAACTATACGCTAAATCTTATATGTGATAAAGAAATCAAAGTCTTGGGCTTAGCTTATTAAAATTAGTATGTCTTCCTAAGGCTAAATATAACCGTAAGAAAATGCCTAAAAGTAATTCAGAATCTCTAGATGGAAAAACCTAGGCTCAAAATAAGAGTGCCATTATATGAATAAGGTATATTATTTTAATTTCGTTTTAAAAAGTCTATTTACTGTAGTGCTAAACAGCTTTCCTTGAAAGTTAGCCAGATGTGTTTAACAAATAGGTGTCCAGGAGCACAAATCGTCTCTCCTAAACTCCTAGCTTTGAAAATTTGCAACCTAGAATTAGATATTTGGCCATTTCCACAGTCTTTAATGTCACTGTCAGCATAAACACGTTCTGGTGTCTAACAATGCTTGAATTCAATGTTGACTCATAGTCTCATCCTTTTTGAAGACATTTTAGCCCACAGATAAATATAGGAATTTAAGTCAAAATCAGTAGACTATGTTGCTATCAGATCCCAGAGCTCAGCTGAAGTCATAATTGGTTGAAAAGTTTCTGCCCAGGCTGAGTCCACACATACCCAAGGTCCTGAAAAGCTTTCCCAATCCATTCCTCCACCTGGCTGCTGGCAGACATCCTCGAAAGCCATTATAAGATATCTCCTGAAATATCTATGTGTTGGAGAGGAAAGGGAAATGAGTATAAATGACCACACCAGCTGTCTCATTCTCAATACACTCCAATCAGTCTTCTGCTCTTTATATCTCTGAACTTTCTTAGCAAAATCACCAAAGACTTCCATGTAGCTAATGGAATGAAGGCATTGCTAAGCTCAGAATGTTTGATGGCTCAGCAGCCCTTCTACTCCCAGTACTCCCTTTGGTTGGTTTCCACTACCTCATGCTCTCCTGGTGTGCTTCTCATCTCCTAGGTTGCCTTTGGTGATTTTCTCTGCTCTACCTACATCAGTTATTCACAGTCTTTAGAGGTCCAGCCTACAATGCTCTCTTCCTTTCTCAATCTCACTCATCTTTGGTGATCTCACCCTGCTCCTGTGTAAAAGTCTATGAGAATCTTTGTTATGTAATGAAAGAAAAACTCAGGCATTTTGATTTTTCTGTAATCTATCACAATGAGCCCTTTGTTTAGAAAAGGCAAAAGAAATAGAGTAGCTCTTAATCCTTCCCATTACCTCCATTCCCATTCCTCCTCCCCCAGTAGCCTCCACCTCTATCACTTTGATAAATTGATAGGACAAGGATTGACCATTCTCTTCCCTTATATGTTGAACTACTAACTCTGGGATTAGGTACATGAATTTCAGCACAGATGATACAAGGAGGAAGGAAGTTAATATGAAAAGGAGCGGGAAAAAAGAGAAAAGGAGAGAAAAATGAGGAAAAGGCAAATGAATAGAAAGGTTTGGGCTGAATGAGAAGAAAATGAAATATAATTAATGAGTACAATACAGTAAATTTGAGAGAAAAGACATCGTTGCCTATTTAAGCCACATGACTACCACATCACCTCAAATCCTTTCCAAAGAACTAGTCTAGTCCTTTTTTCCAAAATGAATAGTGTATGAAGTGATGGCCAATCAATACCATTTTGATTTACTGGAAAATGGTCATAAGTAAAATCTACTGAGTATTCTAAATACTAATGACATAAAAATTAATTAACCTTCATGTCATGAGCATTTTAGTTCTTGTTCAGCAATAGGATTAAGTCCACTTCCTCTAAAATAAAGAAATATTTGTTTATCAGTAGTTTAGCAAGTTCACACAAATTAAATTCTTCAGTCTAACTTTTTTGAGGGGTAGATAGAGATCTTTAGTTATTCTTAGAGGAATGAGGAATAAGACTGAAATGATCAGCACTCACTTAATGCTTTGTTTATAGAACCAATGACCATTTCAACACAGAGTGATAAATAATTAATGCTTCACTATTGTCTTTTCTTGGGTTTTAATGTCTCTCAGAAGAAACACAAGATAAAAATTGGAAAGATTCCTTAATGCACCATCAATAACATGATGGAGTAATATGCAGCTGTCAAAGTCAGAATACCTTAACCTTCTAGAAGGCAGACTGAGAAAGAATAGTTTGCAAGGATAGAAGGTTATAGTTTTAAAGACAAGTGCATTATCCTACTCAAGCTATTGATATAGAGAGAAGTATGCAGAAGCCAAGAAATAAAATAAATAACAACCTGAAGATTAATCTTTTACAATCAAACCTTGTTCCAGTACTCTGCCCACCAAAAAGGCAAGACCACCCACAGTTACCCATCAGGACTGCACCGACCACTCCCAACAAGAGCAGATGGTTCCTTGAGTGCCCACAATTATCCCACTTCCTCCTTCATTTAATCTCCAGTAAATAATCATAAAAGACAGCAAGAAAAGAAATGAGCAGAGCTCATAACTCCCAAAGCCTTTTCTTAGGTAAGTACGCTTACAAAAATACAATTTTTATGCTGTTGGCAATCAACAGCAGGAATAAGTAACTCCTCTCACAAAAGCATCCACCAAATTAGCCTAAGTTTGAGTTTCAGAAGAATATGTGGGCCACATTTCACTACTTTATATAAATGAGCTTAAGATGGTCTCTGTGTTTGGCTACTAGGCTATTTATTTCTTCACTCCAGTCTGAGGTCCATTAGCTAAAGTTTCGCCAGCGCCAAACTTAAACTTTAACACTTTCAATAATTTAAAATTAGCCCAAACTAGCAAATTTTTAGCCATTCAGAGCCTATCTGCTTTGCATACCCCACAAAACTTCAATCCAATAGATGTTACCTAGTGTTAGGACAGGGCCTTGTAACTACAGGCAACAAACAACTGCTCTCTGATCTAAAGAACTCTCTGACCCAGAGATTCCCCAAACTGTGCTGTTGATGGACATCATGTAGATGTTAAATCCCTCCTAATTCCCTTCTCCCCAAGAATTCATTTGTCCTCCTCACCTTCTAGATGCCCTCATCCCCTCACCATAAGCCTCTGGATATGAGGACTTTCCTTCTCCTGCAATCCTGTACAAGCACCAATAAAGTTGGTGTCCTTTATTGTCCTAGATCATCCCTTAAATACCTTCTGTGGTCATATCTTTTTCTTATATTAGCCCCTAAATTCCTCAAGTTCCTATAAAATGATTATTTCATTTCATAATTCAATCCAGTCAGATAGCCCATTGGCCACTGAGATCTTACTAGTAAGGCAGCACATTAAACAAGGCACAAGGTGAAGTTCCTGTCTTCAAATTTCAATCTCTAATTGAGAGAGTTAAGAAACTCACCTACAACAACAAATAACAACAATAACAAATAGGTACACAGGCTCTGAAAAGTAATAGTCAAATTTCTAATATTTATTAACAAGACAACATTCCTTTACTTTGGCTAGCCGCTGGCTCCTCTTATGAAAAATGATAACATCATCTCATGCATAAGGCTGTTGGCAGGTTGGAATGAGATAGTATGTGCCTAGTGCCTATCTTCTTTCTCTAAAGATAGTATCAAACAAGTGCCAGATGAGTAGAATCTCCTTACATCCAATCTTTCTCCTTTTCAGAATTATAACAATAATAATTAATTCTATAATTATTTTTTAGAGTCCATCTTTCCTACTAGAAAATAAACTTCAAACTAGAAATAGAACTAGCACCTGTCTTGTTCCTGGATGCAAAAGATTTAAAATATCTGTGGAATGAATGAATGAATGAATGAATGAATGAATGAATGAAATAGTAGAGAGAACAGATGCTTTTGGATCTAAGAGGAGGGAACATGAATACAGAGAGGTTTACGAAGAATCGGGACTTCACTGGGCTTTATTAGGAAATACCTCCATGAAGAAGTTATGGGCAAAGTCATGAAGGTGAGAATGACTGACTGACTGACTGACTCTCTGTTGCCAGAGAGAAAGCAGCCTGGCTGAGCAAATCCTTCTAATGGAAATAATGAACAATAAGGTTGGGAAAGAAGGTTAGGTTAGGACTGGAGATTATTAGCAACTTTTTAAAGATTCTCTCACCAACAAGGCAAGTGGAATCCAGTCAAACTCATAGATATCCCCAAGCTTGAAATAATACCTTCCAAACCCTACCCAAATGTACCTCCCAAATTCACATTGTGAAATAAGAAACACTGTAATTCATATCCTCAGATCAAGTCACAATGTACTATATTAATTATATTAATTGAACACCCAGGATGAAAATTAATACTAATTACTGGATGCCCTAAATGGAGTTTTCTAAATATATACAGGCTCTCCCTTCAGAGTTTTCAAAGTTACTGTGGCTGGCAGAGCCAATGCTGATAACAAAGGTGCAAACCTCAAATACCTTTCCATGTCTCTAGGCTAATTACAAAGGTGTTTATTCTCCAAATTAGATGACATCTGAAGTCGTAAAAGGAGCAGTTAGCCTAAAATGTAAAATACCCAGGTCTCCTCTGAGACTTAATGATCTAGTATCCCGTTAAGTAGTAACCTAATCACTGATTTTCCCCATGCGAGGCCCAAAATAGGCCCCTAAACTCTGCAGGAGGCCCAGATACATAGCACATTCCTTTTTAATAGGGAAAGAACTTGCCTAGTTTTGTTTGCATTCACTGATATTTAGGTAAGCTGTCCTTCAAAACTGGTGGCTCTTTAGAAATACAGCAACTGCTTCGTAACAATATTTTTTTAAAGGGAAAACTCTACTAGGGCAGAAAATTTTATTAGGGTAAGGAAAATTCCTATCTGTGTGAAGATGTATATAGAGAAGGGGACTGGGGCATAGTTTTATGGGACATTCATTTTGTATAAACCAAAAAATATGCCCGACTTTTATAGGGGACACCCACTTATAGGTCTCTCTGTGTCATGTCATGAGACTACAGGGACAAGGGAAACTGACATGAACATGAAGCTCATGCTTCTTACTGTGCCATGAGTAATAAAGTCCTTTGCCTCAGATCTGGGTAATTTGTTTCTTATGGCTGCATCCATAAAGCTATAGTAGGCTAACTTATTATCCTGAAAATAGGATCAAATATCAGACCCTTTCTAGTTTTTGACAAATGGCAAGTAAATAGGTAAAATGTAATGCCCATTCCACCATTTTGGGTATGATTCTTTATGCAAATGTTCTAGTCCTGCTTTGTGTCTACTGAACATGCATAATCAGGATTTTTTGCTTTGATTTTAACTAAAGGCTTCACTGATGCAGCTTTCACATGATATTGCTCTTTTTGAAGGCTCTGTGGGGTTTCCATATGCTTTTCCAATTCATCTCAAACCAGTCACTTGGGGAACTAGTGACTTAGGGTGGTGGCCACATTATTTTCTCTTTGTAAATACTATGTATAATATGTGACATAAAGTAAGGGAATTTATCAAGCAATAGATAAAAGATACACATTTTTAGTTGGGCACCCTTTACTAACTAATGAGAGGATTCCATTTTTGTGTTTAAAAAAATGAATATTTTTAAAAAGTATCAAAAGGATATACACAACATTTTAAGTTATTTCTGGATGGAAGCACTATGAATGATCTTTTTTTTCTCATTTTTGTTAATTTGCATTATCTGTATTTCTAATATGAACATGAATTACACTGTGTAATGTTTAAAAATCTACCATAGCTTCTCACCTAGCAGGATAATACCCTACTCATGGCTTTCCATAGCTTTTATGCCCCAATGCCAATATGTAAATAATCCTGCCAGTAGTCTCCTTACTGGGGGTGGGGATAATGCAACCTTCAAATAACTAAATATTAAAGTATTATTTGCTTATTCAAATTAGCTTAGCCAACATAACCTTTACACGATTCTTGTTAAAATATACACGAAGAGCTTTAACAATCCTGAACACAAATACAAGATCTAATTTAAAACATCTTATGTTTCAGCTGAAGCCAAAGCAATGACAACCCCTGTAAATTCCCTAAGGTAAGACCAGAAATGCACTGAGTGATATATAATAGCTATCTCCCAAGAAAAGAATAAGAAGCCATTTATGAAATCTTACCATGTAGGAAGACTAATGTGTCTATTAAAAGCAAAAATGTGAACTCCAGGTCCTCTCATCGGGGACTGATTTAAATGCAGTTTTGCTAAATTAGCTATAGAAGAAATCTGAAGGAGAAGGCTAACAATGAAGTCATATAAAACAGCAATTCCTTCGTAGGAATAATTTATATGGTGCTATTCCAATACAAAGCAAGTAAGTAAACAGGTTAAACAATAGTTTTTTTTTCTTTAAGGAGTTAGTACATTGTATACAGAAACAATGCCTTTTTCATGAAATCCACATCAAATTAGTAAGAAACTGCTCCCAATATTCACTGTATTATTAAGAAAAATAACCCATTTGAAGAAAGTTAAGCATTCATGAAAATTCACGATACTTTTTAAATGGAATGTTTTCCCAAACTAAAGCTTACTTTAACCCTAGAAAGCTGGTACTAAAGGCCAACTTAATAAGAAAAGCAGTCAGTGCTTCATGACTCCTAATTCTATCAAACTCTTTAGAGAGTATGTAGAGAAACAGTTTACAATGTAAGCATTTTCTTTTTCCTAATCTATTCTCTTATTTGTTCAATGTTTAGGACTTTTTTCAAACTTTAGGGAGCAGCATAGGTCAACTACTTAGCTACTTTGGGCTAAATTCAAGTTCGTTTGTGCCTGCTACACAGACAAACATAAGAATTTATAAGAAGCATAAAAAATATGTTTATGGTATCTTTAGAAGCCAGGAAGTCTTTCCTTTAGAAAAGATTTCAAATGTTCCACTGCCCTGCCCCATCTCCAGTGCCTCACCCCCTGCCCCAACAGAGACACCTTTGATTTTAAAACATAATTAAGCAAGATATTTAACAGTGTGAAAATGTCCTTTATTGAACAAGGAAGTCGTTAATTCTCCTCTATACAGCAAAACAAAAACATCTGTTATTGCAATTCCTCTTTTGGCTTTTACAATAAGAAAGCTCAGAGGTTCTGTAGATAACAACAAAAAACACACACCCAGGGGCACAAAGAAAGGAAAAAGCAACTACCAAATAGGCAGCAGCAACAGCAGGCAGAGAAGGTACCCTGGGTACTGTGCTCAAAGCCAATAGGAGCCTTGAGTGTTTTGCAAGACATCAGGCTTAGTTAGGGCAGATGTTTCTCATTCACCAGAGAGGCCTGGGTACCACGCATGCCTGCCTGCCTAGTGAAGGAAACATTATTAGATTGAGGAGTTAGTACACTCTGTCCAAGTCTCTTGTTCTTTTTGTTTTCGGAGTTGTGGAAAATTTACAATAAAGACAAAGAGGGTAGAGCAAGTTAAGAAGATGATGCTCTATTCTGAACTATGTCATGCAAGAACATGGCTTCTGCTCCGGGCCTTGTAGGGGAAATGGCAAAAATATGACAAGCCAATATGCTCTTGACAGCAGGATAAAGGACAGTACCTGGTAATAGTCTGGGACACTGAGAGGCAGAGGTCTGTAATTTATATTGAACTAAAATAAAAGAAGAAAATAAAAAGAACTAGAGGAAGTCCATGTCATTTAAATGAGCTACAAATAATAAGTCATTTTTCATTTTTTTTAGCCAAAAAACATTTATTAAAAGCTTCCTATGTGCTGCTATTCTAGGTGCTAAAGTTACAACCTTGAATAAGGTGAAGATGGTCCTAGTCCTTACAAATCTTACATTACAGTAGAAGAGATAGATAATAAAGCAAGGAATAAATAAACTCAGGTTGCATTAAGTGATAGTAATAAAATAAGGTAGGATAAAAGAATAGAGAAAGTTGATGGGAGGTAGATGGAAGGGAGAGAAGCTGGTAGCTACTTTAGATAGGATGGACCTACATAAACAAACAAGGATTCCAATAAGGTCCACCTTATGCTACCTGCTAAATGTGAGTTCTGAGGCACTGCCTGAACAGGAATAAATGAATAAACGTTCATTTATTCAAACAAATATATATTGGAAAACAATTGTGTACCAGACACTGGGCTGGGTACTAAGAATGTCAGGGCAGGGCAAGCCAAAGGCACATGCTGTCTGCCCACATGAGGCTTACTATCTATGAGGGAGGCAGGCATTAATCAAGCACATAGCCACAAAAACAAAGGATTACAGCTGGTGACCATGGCAAAAACTGCAGTGAAGGAACTGAAATAGTTAAGTGCTAATGCTATCAGTAGTCTTCCACATTAGATGCTTGCTGGCTTCTTAAGCCAACTGAGATAAGGTGGGATGGGAGATGAGAGGGAACATAAAAAACTATGGCAGGGGTCATAAAAGGCAGGGGTCTGGGCAGGCCCCAAGCCTAAAATTACTGAATGTCTGGAAAGATAAAACAGCATCTTAGAGGGTGGAGAAGGTCACAGAAAGGGGGAGTGGGGTACATGCCTGAATTCAGAGGTTCTTAGAGCTAGAATGTACCTTGGAGCAAATTCATCAAAGCCTATGCCCACTTCTCCGGTGAGGAAACTGAAGGCCATAGAGATTAAGTGACTTGCTCAACATCACAGAACCAGATAATGGGAAATCTGCAAATAGAATCTCCATCTATTTGTCAATAAAGTGTTACTTTAAAACATATATAATATATACATTATAGAATATATATATATGTATATATATATTAAGCTTCTATTTTAACTCAGGGTGACAGGAGGGAGATAGGTGTTTTTCTTGTTTCCAGAACTTGATTAATGAGAAAAAAAAAAGACAAGGAATATTGAATCAGAATTTGCCACTAGGCTCAGAAATACTATGCATATCAGAAATATCTCTAAGCCCTCCTTGAAATGAATCAGAATTTTATTTTAAAACAAAATTGACCTCTAGACACAGTAGACATGAAATTTTCCTGATAAGAATGGGATCTTCTGGGGCTCATTAATTCCAAGCTAGGGTTGTTTTCTACCCAATGTTCTTCGGTGTGTATTTTCATTTTTCGTGCTTGTACTTTTTTGGGCACTGAGCCCAGCTCTCAAAGACTCCTGGGTACAGGCATTTGGAGAGCAGCTGCTGTTGGGCCTGTGTGCCGATACCAGCCCACAGCAGAAAAAAAAAAAAAAAAAAAAAGAAGATAAACCATCATTTATTTCTAAGTGTAAACCTTTTAGTTACTCAGAATGGTGATGCTCTAAATAACTGGAATGTTCTAAATGGTGACTTATCTTCATTCCCCTGACACAGAGCAATGTCAGTGCAGCCTACTGCAGTGGGGAGGAGTCCTGGCTAAGGGCAACTGCCTCAGGTCAAAAGGAAGCTGAGAAAAAGGATTAACAATCTAAATGTTTTGGAATCACTACTGTACACCCCACCCCATCCCAAGTGACAAAGAAAAGTACTTTATCTATATCTCTTTGACAATCCTTTTAATTATAGGTAAAGGCTCTTGGCAGTCACTAATAAGGATTGGAGCATTGCTGTTACTTTCTGAAATTTCACATAGGTGGTCAGTTATCCAAGTTCAGCTTCATTGCCACAAGGCCAATGCTTTTAGATAAGAATAATAGCACCAAACCCTGTTTGCTTTCACTAAGAGATTCTTAAAAAAAAAAAAAAAAAAAAAAAAAAACTTCAGTTCTTTTGGCCCTGTTTTCTGGAACCATGTAGAATTTGAAGATGTGATATCAAAGTTACGTGGCCTTAGCCAGGTGCATGAGGGCATGGCCCAGAGATCTCTCTAGATCCTACCCTGGATGTGGAAGCAGAGAACTCTTTTACCTCAGGGTCAAACTCTCTTACAGAATGTTCCACTCCCCATCACAAAAATCAGAAAGGGGGAGCACTAGGATACATATTTTTTATTCCACTGACTTCCTTCCCTTTTCTCTTCTTCCCCAAATCTCCCAGGGTAGAAAATGGTCAGGAATTTCTCTGATTTCACTTGCTCCTTCTATCATTAAAGATATGGGGGGGAAAGCCCTATCACTTTGCTGTCAAAGGCAGGAGGATCATCTCTGGTTGCTTCCTATGTCAAAGGAGAGAAATAGTGATATCTGCAAAATCCTCTTCGGACAATTGCCTGGCTTCCTACCTTGCTGTATGATCCAGCTTTGCAAGTCAGAAACTGAACTCTCCCTTCCCAGGCTGATGAGCTTCTTGGACTAACTGCAGATGCTCATGCATTCAAAAAGAAGAAGGAGAAAAACACAGTAATAATTTTCTAAATATTGCCCTTTTACTCAGGTAGATGGACATGTTTCTTTCTTTTGCTATTACAAACAACGCTGCAAGATTAGACCTATATATTTGCCCGCATGTGCTAGTTTGTCAATAACATAAAATCCTAGAAAAAAAGAAATGCTAAAAAATTTATATTTATGGAAAACGTTTGCAAAACGTAAAAGTCAAAATGGAAGGGTAGCAGAGGAGGAGTGAGAAGTAAAACTCTTTGAAATTGTGTGGGAGAACAGGACTCAAAAACATTACTAAAACAACTTATCCAGATATCACTCATATCTCTCATGCCAAATTTGAAACTTTTTTTGTATATTTTTTATTGGAGTTCGATTTGCCAACATATAGCATAACACCCAGTGCTCATCCCATCAAGTGCCCCCCTCAGTGCTCATCACCCAGTTACCCCAAGCCCTGCCCGCCTCCGCTTCCACTACCCCTTGCTCGTTTCCCAGAGTTAGGTGTCTCTCATGTTTTATCTCTCTCTCTGATATTTCCCACTCATTTTCTCTCCTTTCCCCTATAATCTCTTTTACAATTTCTTATATTCTGCGAATGAATGAGACCGTATAATGTTCGTCCTTCTCAGATTGACTTACTTCACTCAGCATAATACCCTAGTTCCATCCACGTCGAAGCAAATGGTGGGTATTTGTCATTTCTAATGCCTAATATTCCATTGTATACATAGACCACATCTTCTTTATCCATTCATCTTTCGATGGACACCGAGGCTCCTTCCACAGTTCGGCTATTGTGGACATTGCTGCTAGAAACATCGGAGTGTAGGTGTCCCAGCGTTTCATTGCATCTGTATCTTTGGGGTAAATCCCGAACAGTGCAATTGCTGGGTCGTAGGGCAGGTATATTTTTAACTCCTTGAGGAACCTCCACACAATTTCCGGAGTGGCTGTACAAGTTCACATTCCCACCAACAGTGCAAGAGGGTTCCCCTTTCTCTGCATCCTCTCCAACATTTGTGGTTTCCTGTCTTGTTGATTTTCACCATTCTCACGGGTATGAGGTGGTATCTCATTGGGGTTTATATTGTATTTCCCTGATGGCAAGTGATGCAGAGCATTTTCTCATGTGCTTGTTGGCCATGTCTTCTTTGATGAAATTTCTGTTCATGTCTTCTGCCCATTTCATGATTGGATTGTTTGTTTCTTTGCTGTCAAGTTTAAGAAGTTCTTTATAGATCTTGGATACTAGCCCTTTATCTGATACGTCATTTGCAAATATCTTCTCCCATTCTGTAGGTTGTCTTTTTAGATTTGTTGACTGTTTCTTTTGCTGTGCAGAAGCTTTTTATCCTGATTAAGTCCCAATAGTTCATTCTTGCTTTTGTTTCTCTTGCCTTAATGGATGTATCTTGCAAGAAGTTGCTGTGGCCAACTTCAAGAAGGGTGTTGCCGATGTTCTCCTTTAGGATTTTGATGGATTCTTGTCTCTGATTTAGATCTTTCATCCATTTTGAGTTTATCTTTGTGTATGATGTAAGAGAATGGTCTAGTTTCATTCTTCTGCATGTGACTGTCCAAATTTCCCAGCACCATTTATTGAAGAGACTGTCCTTTTTCCAGCGGATAGTCTTTCCGGCTTTGTCGAATATTAGTTGACCATGGAGTTGAGGGCCCATTTCTGGGTTCTCTCTTCTGTTCCATTGATCTATATGTCTGTTTTTGTGCCAGTACCACACTGTCTTGATAACCAGAGCTTTGTTGTACAACCTGAAATCCGGCATTGTGATTCCCCCGGCTCTGGTTTTCTTTTTCAATATTCCCCTGGCTATTCGGGTTTTTTTCTGATTCCACACAAATCTTATGATTATTTGTTCCAACTCTCTGATGGCTTCCCAGAGGAATTCTATCAACCATTTAAAGAAGAAACAATACCTATTCTATAAGCAGTTCTGAAAGATAGAAAGGGACAGGATACTTCCAAACTCATTTTATGAGGCCAGCATCACCTTAATTCCAAAACCAGACAAAGACCCCACCAAAAAGGAGAATTATAGAACAATATCCCTGATGAACACAGATGCAAAAATTCTCATCAAAATACTAGCTAATAGGATCCAACAAAACATTAAGATTATTCACATTGACCATGTGGGATTTATCCCTGGGATGCAAGGCTGGTTCAACACTCGTAAAGCAATCAATGTGATAGATCACATCAATAAGAGAAAAGACAAGAACCATATGATCCTCTCAATAGATGCAGAGAAAGCATTTGACAAAATACAGCATCCATTCCTGATCAAAACTCTTCAGAGTGGAGGGATAGAGGGAACATTCAACGTCCTTTTTTTTTTTTTTTAATTTATGTTTTATTGGTGTTCAATTTACTAACATACAGAATAACCCCCAGTGCCCGTCACCCATTCACTCCCACCCCCGCCCTCCTCCCCTTCTACCACCCCTAGTTCGTTTCCCAGAGTTAGCAGTCTTTACGTTCTGTCTCCCTTTTTGATATTTCCCACACATTTCTTCTCCCTTCCCTTATATTCCCTTTCACTATTATTTATATTCCCCAAATGAATGAGAACATATAATGTTTGTCCTTCTCCGACTGACTTACTTCACTCAGCATAATACCCTCCAGTTCCATCCATGTTGAAGCAAATGGTGGGTATTTGTCATTTCTAATAGCTGAGTAATATTCCATTGTATACATAAACCACATCTTCTTTATCCATTCATCTTTCGTTGGACACCGAGGCTCCTTCCACAGTTTGGCTATCGTGGCCATTGCTGCTATAAACATCGGGGTGCAGGTGTCCCGGCGTTTCATTGCATCTGTATCTTTGGGGTAAATCCCCAACAGTGCAATTGCTGGGTCGTAGGGCAGGTATATTTTTAACTCCTTGAGGAACCTCCACACAGTTTTCCAGAGTGGCTGCACCAGTTCACATTCCCACCAACAGTGTAAGAGGGTTCCCTTTTCTCCGCATCCTCTCCAACATTTGTTGTTTCCTGCCTTGTTAATTTTCCCCATTCTCACTGGTGTGAGGTGGTATCTCATTGTGGTTTTGATTTGTATTTCCCTGATGGCAAGTGATGCAGAGCATTTTCTCATATGCATGTTGGCCATGTCTATGTCTTCCTCTGTGAGATTTCTGTTCATGTCTTTTGCCCATTTCATGATTGGATTGTTTGTTTCTTTGGTGTTGAGTTTCATATGTTCTTTATAGATCTTGGATACTAGCCCTTATTCTGATATGTCATTTGCAAATATCTTCTCCCATTCTATAGGTTGTCTTTGAGTTTTGTTGACTGTATCCTTTGCTGTGCAAAAGCTTCTTATCTTGATGAAGTCCCAATAGTTCATTTTTGCTTTTGTTTCTTTTGCCTTCGTGGATGTATCTTGCAAGAAGTTACTATGGCCGAGTTCAAAAAGGGTGTTGCCTGTGTTCTTCTCTAGGATTTTGATGGAATCTTGTCTCACATTTAGATCTTTCATCCATTTTGAGTTTATCTTTGTGTATGGTGAAAGAGAGTGGTCTAGTTTCATTCTTCTGCATGTGGATGTCCAATTTTCCCAGCACCATTTATTGAAGAGACTGTCTTTCTTCCAATGGATAGTCTTTCCTCCTTTATCGAATATTAGTTGCCCATAAAGTTCAGGGTCCACTTCTGGATTCTCTATTCTGTTCCATTGATCTATGTGTCTGTTTTTGTGCCAGTACCACACTGTCTTGATGACCACAGCTTTGTAGTACAACCTGAAATCTGGCATTGTGATGCCCCCAGATATGGTTTTCTTTTTTAAAATTCCCCTGGCTATTCGGGGTCTTTTCTGATTCCACACAAATCTTAAAATAATTTGTTCTAACTCTCTGAAGAAAGTCCATGGTATTTTGATAGGGATTGCATTAAACGTGTATATTGCCCTGGGTAACATTGACATTTTCACAATATTAATTCTGCCAATCCATGAGCATGGAATATTTTTCCATCTCTTTGTGTCTTCCTCAATTTCTTTCAGAAGTGTTCTATAGTTTTGAGGGTATAGATCCTTTACATCTTCGGTTAGGTTTATTCCTAGGTATCTTAAGCTTTTGGGTGCAATTGTAAATGGGATTGACTCCTTAATTTCTCTTTCTTCAGTCTCATTGTTAGTGTATAGAAATGCCACTGACTTCTGGGCATTGATTTTGTATCCTGCCACGCTACCGAATTGCTGTATGAGTTCTAGCAATCTTGGGGTGGAGACTTTTGGGTTTTCTATGTAGAGTATCATGTCATCGGCGAAGAGGGAGAGTTTGACTTCTTCTTTGCCAATGTGAATGCCTTTAATGTCTTTTTGTTGTCTGATTGCTGAGGCTAGGACTTCCTTCCTCAACGTCTTAAAAGGCGTCTATGAAAAGCCCACAGCAAATACCATTCTCAATGGGGAAAAACTGAGAACGTTTCCCCTAAGATCAGGAACACGACAGGGATGTCCACTCTCACCACTGCTATTCAACAAAGTACTAGAAGTCCTAGCCTCAGCAATCAGGCAACAAAAAGAAATACAAGGCATTCAAACTGGCAAAGAAGAAGTCAAACTCTCCCTCTTCGCAGATGACATGATTCTCTACATAGAAAACCCAAAGACTCCACCCCAAGATTGCTAGAACTCATACAGCAATTCGGCAATGTGGCAGGATACAAAATCAATGCCCAGAAATCAGTGGCATTTCTATACACTAACAATGAAACTAAAGAAAGAGAAATTAAGGAGTCAATCCCATTTACAATTGCACCACAAAGCATAAGATACCTAGGAATAAACCTAACCAAAGAGGTAAGGGATCTATACCCTAAAAACTATAGAACACTTCTGAAAGAAATTGAGGAAGACGCAAAGAGATGGAAAAATATTCCCTGCTCATGAATTGGAAGAATTAATATTGTGAAAATGTCAACGTTACCCAGGGCAATTTACACATATAATGCAATCCCTATCAAAATACCATGGACTTTCTTCAAATTAGAAACTTCTTTAGAGAAACAGATAAGGTACCTGCTTTTTCATTTCAACCAGTCAGATTTCTCATTCAGTTTCCTATTCAGTTGATCATTCCAGGCTATTTTGGATCAATTTCATTTACACCTCAGGTTTTCCTTATGATGACTAAAAAACTGCTAATTGGATACAATGGCATTAGACTCTAGGTTACTGGTTTTCACATCAACCAAGTTCATAGCAGTATTTCCAATAAAAAGATGAATAGACCATCACAGATGACTTATTCTCCTCTGGTTGATTTCCTTCTCAACTTGCTTCCTTTTTTTGTCCCTTTTGTCGAATTAATGTTTTTAATTACAAACACTGAATTCAAATTTTCATTATATTATAATCGGAAGGTGTTTTTCTCTCATGTTTTAGGCTCAAACTTCTCATATTAACCTCTCTTCATTTTCACTCTGCTCCCTGTCTGTACCTTTATTGTCTTAACCTTTAAGTAATTTTTCTTCCTTCATCCAGGTCTGTCCACTGTGATTCATTCTGTTACCCCAGTATACATACATACGTTGTTTCTCTGTCTTTTAGGCATGATTCATTGAATGCCTGAATTGCAAACCCCCTTATATTCTTCTAGCCTTTTCCTATCACTACACTCATTTATAATTTTTTTTTTAATGAGTACTTCACCTACAGTCAATGTTTACCAGTTTGCATTTCTGCTATGTCCTAGTAAAATTTTCTAAAAGATTTAACTGGGGAAGGGAAGAAACAACAAAAAACAAAAGAAATCCACCTTAGCTCTACTTTAAAAAGTTAAGCAAGAAAAATACTATATTCAATGTTTTTGTGACCATCCACTAGGATTCCATTGTTCTAGTCCTTTAATCAAAAGTAAAGATCAAATCAAAATATTTTCAGAAATTGTGAGATGACTCAGTTAGCTAAGGAGAATATCACTGCTGATGTATAGATAATGCAATTATCTCAAGACAAGGACATAAACCCCTGAACCAGATGGCCTTGCAATTGAATTTCTCAAGAAATTCAGAAACATATTACAGGAACCACCCTGCACTCCCAAATACAGACTATATATATATATATTTTTTTTACCAGAGCATAATATCTCAGAAATATCTAAGTGATTGAGTTTTATGCAAATCAAATCATCACAGACCAAGGGCTCTGCATCCCCATTTCCTAATAACAATGTAAAACCTCCTGGAAGGAGAGAAGGAATAATACAATTTTTATAAGGCATGATCTACATGTGGTTTTGAATGCTTCCTGAATGCAGGCACACAAAATGCTGGGAGGGGCACAGAGGATCTGGTGGCATGGAAGTACTCAGACTCAGGAAGCAAGCATTAGAAATAATGAAAAAAAATATTTCCAAGATTCGAGGACTAAAGCTAGACTTATTTCCAATGAAGCAATGGCAATTCTTGCCTCTTTTCACCACATCTTCATCACTCCACCCCATATGGACTGACCCTGTTCCAATCCCATCCCTCTGTCTTATAAGGCTATGCATATGTACATGTTTGGATTTTACAGAAATTTGTCTTCTCTGTCTCTCTGGTCTGGCTATCCTTGTGCTGAAGGTTAATATTAACAGAGACAGAAGAGCCATATGTTGACCCCCATGGTATTGGCAACCAGAAAATGAGACTAAAATGGTTAATTATCATAATAGTTAAATAGCCCCACACTCACTTGTGGCTTTGAAGTGTTACTTATAGCAGCAGAAAGAATACACTCAACCCAGAAGTGCAAGGATTTGAGGTTTGAGGCTTAGTACTTATAAAGCTTGAGTATGGTAAAAAATTTTGATCTACAATATGCATTTTTATTTTTTTCCTTTTTTTTAATAAAAAATTTATTTTTTATTGGTGTTCAATTTGCCAACATACAGAATAACACCCAGTGCTCATCCCGTCAAGTGCCCCCCTCAGTGCCCGTCACCCATTCACCCTACAATATGCGTTTTTAAATTTCTTGCTGATTCCTAGAATATTTTTCTATCACATAAGCCAGGACTAAGTCTTTCCATAACTAGCTGACTTCCTTTCTCAGCAGTAGCAGCAGCTCTGACACCAACTAACTCACAGGGGCTCTATAGCAATGGGTTCTGCAGATACTTCAGTGACGGAATATTTTCTCAACCTAACTAATTAACACTTTCCTGGCTTTGCTTTCACCTCTGGAAATGAGATTTGAGGCAGGACATGCATCTTTTCTCACAGAGCTTCAACATGACACTCAAGACTAGAAGTTGTTAAAAGTTGGCTGCATTTGTTTTTTCACCATTGTCCAGCTAATGTGAAGTCCTCAACATCTGTTTAAAGAAGAGTAAACTATCCAAATAAGCAAAAACATTTCCAATGTTCACAAAAGAATGTATACAGTCTCCTTGTGCCAGTCCCCCATCAGTACCTACCTACTATGAGGACAAAACAGATAAAGGGTAATATTTTAATAATATTATTTATAATGCTATTGTTATTACTATGTATTATAATATAAATAATAGTAATTCGTGTAAATTAAATGAATGCACTTAAAACAATATGCATTTTTAAGAAGATATATAAACAAAAATATACATTATATAGGTTGAAATAGTTGTCCCTAAGTAAAGAAGGAATAGAGCATGGGGCTAAAAGAAAATTATTCATTAAGTAATTTAGTAAATAAGTAATTAGTACTTAACACTTAAGTAACAAATTGAGTTGAACATTCAAGGAAATCACATAGGAAAAAATAAATCTTTGGACTAGAGAATGGAATAGTGAGTCTTAGGGAAGCAAGATATATGGCCAATGGTGAGTATTCCTTGGAAAAGCCCCTCATACTGCCCACCCATAGATGTGGCCTATAGTGGAGAGAGGGGAGGAAATAATAGGTAAGGCAATATCTTTTCCAGGTGCACTTTGGGGTGGAGCAAGGCTTGTAGAGAAGCTCCCCTGCACTGCAGGGCTGGTGAACAGTTGCGTTGCTATGTCTGCAGAGAGCACACAAGGGTTCACAGCTTCTGAGCAAGACTGAAGGAGCAGAAGACCTTTGCCCCTTGTGGCCAAAAGCCAGGAAGATACAGCACCAAAAGCAATCAGCTCTGAAGAACCTTGTTCTAAGAACAAGAAGGACACCACAGCAGATGCCAAAGGAGGCTGATTACTAGAAGCCAGCTGGGAGCTCAGAAGTCTCAGCAGATGCTGGCAGAAAGAAATGATGTTCAGGGACCAGATGGGCCAGCAGATGCCAGCCTGGACAAATGAAACTCACAGACCTAATGCTTCCTCCACTTGTCCTAGATGCCCTGACTCTGAAAAGTCTCTGAGAAGTCTCTGGGAATTTAGAAGCAGCCTTCATACGAAAGATGATGGTGTAAGAAAATCTTGACTGAAAAAGGAATATATTATCCTGATTGATTAAACCTTTCTATTAGAAAACATTTGGCAACATGGGACTACAAACTCGAAATTAAGTAATTCATCTGATAGATTAAGAATTCACTCCTTCCACAATAATCACCAAATCTCTCCTGTGAATGACAAGGCTCAACTTCTCCACGTGAGACAACTTTGAAGGCTCTCACAAGTGATTTTGTTCAGGTAATGGCACCAGAAAACTTTAAAGAAAAGCAAACTCATGTACCAAAAGACATGAGAGGAGATGTGACAACTGATGGAAAGGGAACACAATCTGTAGTTAGCAGGCTTGGGTTAGAGACAAGCCCTTGTCCCGTAACCTTGAGCAAGTTGCTTAAACTCTCCCTGCCTTTATTTCCTCACTTATAATGTAGAAATGATGATAATAATGCCTATTTCACAAATCTTCTATGAGGATAAAATGAGATAATATATGTAACAAAGTGCTTTATAAACTATAAAAAACACATAACTGTTAGTCATTTTTATCATCTATGAATAATAAGCAGCCCTACAGAAGGTATTTGTATAGATTCTGAACATCTAATATATTCATAGGAAAGCACTTATGCACTGGAAAAATCTGACTTATCTGCTCTGTTTTGGTCTCCTTGGAAGGATAATGCTATCCAAAATCAATTATTAAATAGATAAGTAAAATGAATGTTCAATGACTAAAATAAATTAAAGATAAGATTAAAAATTTAGTCTAGCTTTAGAGTGGAGTCACATATATTGCTTTCATTATGATCAACAGCTCTTGCCAGTTTTTAAAATACTAACATATTTACTCTATCAAAATCTTTCTAGAATATTGAAAGCGATCACTTGAAGTTGTAAGTAATTTATTCTAACCTTCCTGGTGAAATTCTAAATATCATTATGAATAATGTTTCATATTCAATCAAACTTTAAAAATATGACAGTGACAAAGTGAACTGAATATTACTTCTTTTTATTTATTCTGTATTATCTAGGCATCATCTAGGTACAAAAATGACCTTGAAAGTGAAAGTTCAGTGATTTTTTTTAAGAAAATAAATTTAATCAGAATTTGATTAAAGGTGAATCATTACACTTTTTGATAAAATAAAATTCACACATTTTATTTTTAAATATACAGACTGGCCAGAACAAGATTATGACATACCTGCAAGACATCCAGGGGAAAAAAATTCAGTCTAGAAATGGAAATTGGGTTCTCACCTTCTGATAGGCCATCCATATATGGGCATTTGTTGATGCCCTGGGTTGGATGAAAACCCTAGTGGAGGTTTTTCAAGGAACATCTTTAATGAGTAGATATAAACACTTCACACTTAATGCAGCAGAGCTCTTTTCTCTGTGCTCTTTTAGCCCTGGTTGTTCCTTATTACACTGTTTTCTAATTACATGTTTGTTATTCTCTTCCACCAACTTGATTATGAGAAATGTGCAAGGCAAAGTTTCTTTTCTCCTGCCTCTGTGCCTCAATGAATGTTGAATACTTCCATGTAAATACATGCTTCTAAGCTGTATTAAAGACGCTTGAAAGATGTGCAAATGAAATAGCAACCCACAGAATGAGAGAAAGTATTTCAAATCATATCTGATAAGGGATTCATATCTTGAATAAACAAGAAACCTCTACAACTCAACAACAAAAAAAACAAACTGATTTAAAAGTGAACAAAGGACTTGAATAGATGTTTTTCCAAAGAAATATACAAATGGCCAATAAGCACGTGAAAAAATGTTCAATATCACTGATCATTTGGAAAATACAAATCAAAACCAAAACAAGATACCACTGCACACCCATTAAAATAGTTATTATCAAAAATAATGACAAAAAATAAATAACAAGTGTTGGCAAGGAGAAATTAGAACCTTGTGCTGATGGGAATGTAAAATACACAGCCACTGTGAAAAATTTGGTGGTTATGCAAAAGATTAAACACAGAATTACCATATGATCGAGCAATTCCACTTCTGGATGTTTACCCAAAAAAACAGAATGCAGACACTCAAACGGATATTTGAACACCCATGTTCACGGCAACATTACTTACAATAGCCAAAAGGTAGGAGCAACTAAATGTCCATTGATAGATGAAAAAATAAATAAAATGTACATACATCACAACAAAATGTTATACAGCCCTAAAAAAAAAAAAAAGGAAATTCTAACACACATCACAACGCAAATGAACCTTGAAGACATGATGCTAAGTGAAATAAGCCAGTCACAAAGAGACAAATATTGTATAATCCCATTTATATGAAGTACCTAGATATCTTTGCCAGTTCAGGCTACTATAATAAAATACCATAGACTACTTATAAACTGTAAACATTTATTTTTCACAGCTGTGAAGGCTGGAAAATCCAAGATCAAGATACTAGTGGATTTGGCAGCTAGTGAGATCTTACTTCCTAGTTCATAGACAGCTTTTTACCATATCCACAGGGCTCATCTCTCTCTCTATTTTTTTTTTTTTATTTTTTGAGAGAGAGTGAGTGAGTGAGAGGGAAAGAACACAAGAAGGGGGAGAGTCAGAGGAAGAAGCAGACTCCCCACTGAGCAGGGAACACAATGCAGGGCTCAGTCCTGGGACTCTGGGATCATGACCTAAGCACAAGGCAGATGCTTAACCAATTGAGCCACCCAGATACCCCCTTAGGGGTCTCTTTTATAAGGGCACTGATCCCACTCATGAGGGCTCCACCTTCTTGATCTAATTTACCTCCCAATGGCCCCACTTCCCAGTACATCACACTGGGAATTAGGCTTTGTTATATGAACTTTGTGAAGAAAAAACTTCTATCTATAGCATGAGGATAGTCAAATTCATAAATACAAATAATAGCATGATGATTGCCAAGGATTAGGTGGAGGGAGGAATGGGAAGATTTTGTTTAATGAGTATGAAATTTATTTGAGAAGATGAGAAAGTTCTAGAGATGGAGGATGATCATGATGGTCATGGATGGTCAATAATGTCAATGTCAGGGATCCCTGGGTGGCGCAGCGGTTTGGCGCCTGCCTTTGGCCCAGGGCACGATCCTGGAGACCCAGGATTGAGTCCCACGTCGGGCTCCCAGTACATGGAGCCTGCTTCTCCCTCTGCCTGTGTCTCTGCCTCTCTCTCTCTCTCTCTCTCTCTCTCTCTCTCTCTGTGACTATCATAAATAAATAAAAATAAAAATAAATAAATAATGTCAATGTCAGCAATGAACTATACACTGAAAATGCTTAAAATGATAATTTTTATGTTATGTATATTTTCACAAAGTAAAAAAGTAATAATTAAAGGACACACACAAGTGTCCCTAAGTAGTTTAAAACATTCCCTCACAATCTTGTATACAGGTTAGTTTTTTTCTTACTTAACCCTTTCCTCATAGTTTAAGCAAAGCTAAAAGTTTACATAGTCTTCTTAAGAGAATTCTTATAGCCCACCTGTAGATTGAAGTATTTTGGAGTTCAGAAGGCAATTCCTCCACAAGCAAAGACTCCTTCCCAGCAATAAGACTTGTTTCATATTCACTTTATTCATACACACTTTTACTTTACCTTTAAAAATTGCAAGTTACCTTAAGAACTGCAAGTTAGAGGACTAAACACCTGGGAATCATACAGTAAATAATTAGAAAGAATTAGCCAATTATAAGACTGTTAATCCTTTCCTAATCCCCTCTAGTAAGTCAGTGCTTGGTACATAATTGGCTCTCAATAACTATAGAATTAATTGTTTCAATCAATAAATTGAGTGCTTAATAACTATGTGCTAAATGAATGATATTTTTTTATATATGGAATTATGGAAGATATTTTTAAATTAAATTATAATTAACATACACTGTTATATTAGCTTCAGATGTGTGACATAATGATTCAACATTTCTATGCATTTGATTCTGGTCCAAGGGGTTAATGTAGAAAGACCCTGAACTCACTTGATGGAACACACCAAATTACACATCTATATATAGAACAATTCCTCCTGAAGAACTGAGGGCTTACTGGACAGCTTCTGCACAACAAAAGACAGAAAGACTGGCAAAAGAGAACACCAAGAGAGACAAAGACATGGTAACAAAGGAAACTCCAACCCCCCAATGCTACAGACAACAGTGGGGAAGAACTGAGGGACCAGAAACAGACTCTTCTGCCCTTGGGTATAGAGAAAGAGCCACAGTGTAAAGAGCAACCAGCATATAAAAGAGACCACACTAGAATTCCACCACATAGCAGTGGTGGGAAGAATAGTAGAATCCTCTCTGGGTCAGAGGGACTGGAGAGCCCAGTTTATATTCCCCCTACACCTTAAGAGCCCAGAGTGGAACAAGGTTTGGACATCATAACTGGCTTGATCTCCCAGCAAACCCTAGGTCCACAGGCCCATACCAGCCCTGGAAGCACCAAGGCACAGAAAGACGTGGTTAATAGAGCCAAGGAACTGCAGAAATGCTCTTTGGGTCAGAGGCATTAAAGAGTGAAATGGTGGGATGCCTGGGTGGTTCAGTCAGTTAAACATCCCACGCTTGACTTTGGCTCAAGTCAGGATCTTAGGGTCATGGGATCAAGTCCTGCATCTGGGAAGGGATGCTCAGCAGGGAATCTGCTTTAGATTCTCTATCTCCCTCTTCTTCTGCCCCTCCACCCACCCACAAACGCCCAAAAGAAATAAACAAATCTTACCAAAAAAAGTGAAAAGGTTTCCTCTTCACCCTAAAAGCACAGATGGGAGCACAGTTGTGTCCCTATAACCAGTTTGCCACTTCAGCAACCCCCGGGTTCCCAAGCCCACACCAGTCCCAGTCACTCTAGGGCATAGAAAATAAACCTTGGAGTTTTTTTCTTTTATTTTCTTTCTTTCTTTCTTTTTCCCCCCTCTTTTCTTCTTTTTCTTATGTTTTCTTTTATGCTTTCATTTTTTTCTCCTTTTTTTATTCAAAAGGCCACTGTTTAAAAAAAACAACTGGCATATAAAAGAACCCTAGAACTCCACCAAATAGTAAGGGGAGCTACTGGAACACTCTAGGAATGGTAGGAACTGACAGACATGGTCTATACTACCCCTACACCTTGAAAGCACAAACTAATCTACATTCTGGGTGCCTTAACTGGCCTGCTGCCTCAGTGAGTCCTGGGCTCCTAGCCCATGCCAGCCCCAACCATCTCACAAAGGTGACCACAAGGTAGTGCACCCCAGGATACCCCTGGTCTATACTTTTATAGCCGCAGCCTTCATGTCAAGTTGACATAGGTGCAAAGCACTCTTCAGAACATTCCAGTACTGTTTTGGCCTCACATAGCTCACTGGGGCACCTACAATGCAAAGTACTCCAAAACCTCTTGGCTGATCTACTTCAGATCTAGCCACTCTGCCAGGGTGCCCCTGTGTAGAGCACACCAAGAACCCCAGGCCTATGCCTACATTGGCTTTAGACACAGTATCAGGGCATCACCTGTGTGGAACACCCCAGAGCACTCTCATGAGCACTGGCCTACACTCTAGTCATCTAGTCAGGGAATCCCCCGCATAGAACAAATACCTTGGGACACCACAGGATGCACCCAATTCAGCTCCAAGTGTCCACCAGCTATCTTCCCTATGGAGAACCCCAGGACAATGTGGCTTACAACCACTTCAGCTTCAGTTATCCTGCCAGGGAGCCTTCTACCCAGATCACCCCAAGACCTCTCACCTTGAACTTCATCTGTCCCTCCAGGGCACCCTCTATGTGGAGAGTCCTGAAATACCCTGGTGTATATACACTTCAAATTCAGCTATTTTGTCAAGATGGCCTCTGGGTATAGGGCCCCAGTATCCCCTGACATGTACATACTTTAGTTTCAGCTATCCTGCCAGGGCACCCTATGCACATAAAGCTTATGGCTCTCCCAGCCCATATAACACATCAGCTCCGGCTTCCCCACCAAAGTCCCCTTTCACAGAGTGCCCCAGGACACCCCAGTTTGCACCTATTTCAGCTTTAGCTTCCTGTAAGGATACCCTCAATACACAGAACCCCGGGGTACCCCAGCCTGCATCCACTTCATCTTTAGCTGTCCTGACAGGGAACTAGCTACATGGAAAGCCCCAGGACCTCTAACCCATATCAGCCACAGCTCCAGCCAACAAAAGTCACCAACCACACAGCCTACATAAGGGATGACCATACACAAAACCATTCCTTCAATGTTAAGAGAAGTAGCTGTTCTGTCTAATCCATTCAAACACAGAAAGTCAAGAAAATGGGGAGACAGAGGAATATGCTCCAAAAGAAATGAAAAAAAAAAACTCATAAAAAGAACGAATTGAAAGGGAGATAAGCAATGTATGTGATAACTTAAAGCAATGATCATAAAGATACTCACCAAGCTAGAGAGAAGAGCTAAAGAACTGTGAGACCTTCACTAAAAAGTTAGAAAACATAAAAGTTAACCAAACGGAATTAAATAATACATTAACTGCAATAAAAAAACACCTTAGAGGAAATCAACAGAACAGAGGATGCAAAAGAACAAATCAGTGATCTGGAAGACAGGGTAATGGAAAACACCCAAGCTGAACAACAAAAAGAGAAAATAATTTTTAAAACGAAGATAGATTAATGGATCTCTTGAACAAATCAAGCAAACAAACATTTGAATTATGGGGATCCCATAAGAAGAAGAGAGAAAGAAAGGGGGTAGCAAACTTAAATAATAGCTGAAAACTTCCCTAACCTAGAGAAGGAAAGAGATATCTGCATCTAAGAAGCACACAGAGTTCCTAACAAGATGAACCCAAGGAAGTCCATACCAATATACATAATAATAAAATGTTAAAGGTTAAAGATTACAAAAATGATTTTAAGAGCAGCAGGAGAGAAGCAAAAGTTACCACAAGGGGAAAACTATAAGGCTATCAGCTGATTTTTCAGCAGAAACTTTTCAGGACAAAAGAGAGAGTGGTATTATATTTCAAAGTGCTGAAAAGAAAAAACCTACAACCAAGAATATTCTACTCACCACAGCTATCATTCAGATTTAAAGGAGAGATAAAGAGTTTCTCAGACAAACAAAAGACAAAGAAGTTTATCACCACTAAACTAGCTGTACAAGTATTGCTAAAGGGACTTCTTTAAATGGAAAAGAAATGGCCATAAATGGTTATAAGAAAATCATGAAATAAAAAGATGTAAAATATGACAACATAAAACATGGAAGAGGAAGTAAAAAAAAGGATAACTTATTTTTTTCCCTTTAGAATATGTCTGAACTTATACGACCATCAAATTAATATAGATTCCTATATACTTAGAATGTTATAGGTGAACTTCATGGTAACCACAAATCCCAAACCTATAATAGATACACACACACACACACACACACACACACACACACAATAAATAAAGAGAAAGAAAGGCAAATATAGCATGACAGAAACTCATCAATCACAAAGAGTGAGCAAAAGAAGAACTATAAAAACAACCAGAGAACAAATAACAAAATGGCAATAAGTACATACATCTCAAAATTACTTTAAATGTAAATAGACCAAATGCTTAAATCAGAGACAGAGTGGCAGAATGGATTAAAATTAAATAAAAGACCTGTCTATATGCTGCCTACCACAGACCCACTTCAGCCCCAAAGACACATACAAAGTAAAAGGGAAAGAATGGAAAAACATTTACCATGCAAATGGCATTTTTTTTAAAAGCCAAAATATATTTTAAAACAAAAGCTGTGACAAAGAGACAGAGAAGGGAATTACATAATGAGAGAGAGATCAATCCAATAAGAGGATATAACAATTATAAATATCTACACATCCAACACTGGAGCAACTAAATACATAAAGTAAATATTAACAGACAAGGAGAAACTGATGGTAATACAATAATAGAAGGGGACTTTAACACCAGGCAGAGATAGATCATCCACGCAGAGAATCAAGTCTCTTTGAATGCTGTATATTTGAATGACACACTGGACCAGATGGATCTAACACATGTATAGAAGATGCCATCCAAAACCAACAGGATACACATTCCTTTTAAGTGCACATGGAACATTCTCCAGAATAGATCACATTAGGTCATAAAACAGGTCTCAATAAACTTAAGAATATTGAAATCTTTACCATGCATCTTATCTGATTTCAATGGTATAAAACTAAAAATGTTACAAGAAAAAAACTGCAAAAAACACAAACAAGTGGAGGCTAAACCAATGATACTAAACAACCAATGGATCAATGAAGCAATCAAAAAAGGTCCAAACATACACGGAGACAAAAGAAAATGAAAGCACAATGGTCTACAATCTTTGGGAAGCACCAAAAGCAGTTCTCGGGGAAATATATAGCAATATAGGCTTATTCCAAGAATCAATAAACACTCCAAACTTACACCTAAAGGAACTAGAAAAAAACAAACAAGGCCCCAGATGAGTAGAAAAATGGAATAATAAAGTTCAGAGAAGAAATAAAAAACATAGAGACAAAAGAAAAAAAAAAAAACAGAAAAAACACCAATGACAACAAGAGCTCATTCTTTGAAAAGATAAACTAAGGGGATCCCTGGGTGGCTCAGCAGTTTAGTGCCTGCTTTCGGCCCAGGGTGTGATCCTGGAGTCCCAGGATCGAGTCCCACATCAGGCTCCCTGCATGGAGCCTGCTTCTCCCTCTGCCTGTGTCTCTGCCTCTCTCTCACATTTGCATCTGTCTCTCTGTCTCTCATGAATAAATAAATAAAATCTTAAAAAAAAATAAAGATAAACTAAAACTAAATTCCTAAATATACAGCTGGATCATCAAGAAGAAAAAAAAAAACAAAGAAAAATAAAAAATTCAATTAAATAAAACCAGAAATGAGAGAGAAGTAACAACTGACACCATAGAAATACAAAAGATTATAAGATAATATGATGAAAAATTATATACCAACAAATTAGGCAACCTGGAAGAATTGAATTAAATTCCTAGAAACATACAATCTTCCAAAACTGAATCAGGAAGAAATAGAAAATCGGAACAGACAGATTACTAGTAATAAAACTAGTAATCAAAAAACTACCAAAAAATAACAGTCCAAGACCAGATGGATTCACAAATGAATTCTACCAAACACTGAAAGAAGAGTTAATACCTACACTCTTCTTTATGGAGTGCCTGCCTTTTAAAAAAATATATATATTAAATATTATATAATATTTAAGTTCGATTTAAAGTTCGATTTGCCAACATACAATATAACACCCAGTGCTCATCCCATCAAGTGCCTCCCTCAGGGCTCATCACCCATACTCTTCAAACTATTCCAAAACATAAAATAAAAGTTTCCAAATATATTCTACAAAGCCAACATTACCATAATACCAAAACCACAGAAAGATACCACAAAAAAAAAGAAAGAAAATTACAGACCAATATCCCTGATGAATACCAGTGCAAAAATCCTCAACAAAATAATATCAAACCACCTTCAACTATATGTTAAAAGGGTCCTTCTCCATGATCCTGTGAAATTTACTCCAGAGATGCATGGATGGTTCAATACTTGCAAATCAATCAGCATCATACATCAACATAAAGGAAAGATAAAAATCATATCTCAATATATGAAGAAAAATCATTTGACAAAATTCAGCATCTATTCATGATAAAAACTCTCAACAAACTAGGCTTTGAGGGAACATACTTCGACATAATAAAGTCCACATATGAAAAACCCAGCTAAGTCTTACTTAATTGAAAAAAGAGAGAGAGAGAGAGAGAGAGAGAGAGAGCTTTTCCTCTAAGATCAAGAACAAGACAAGGGAGTCCCCTCTTGCCACTTTTATTCAACACAGTATTGGAGGTCCAGCCACAGGAGACAAGAAAAAGAAGAGGCATCCATATTGGTAAAGAAGTTAAATCGTCACTAATTGCAGATGACTTTATAATATACATGAAAAATGCTAGAGACTCCACCAAAGATCTACCAGAAATAAAATGAATTCAGCAAAGTGGCAGAATAAAAAATCATACCAGAAATCATAGCATTTCTATACTGTAATAATGAATCAGCAGAATGATAATTAAAAAGCATCATTTAAAAAAAGAAAGAAAAAAAAAAGCATCATTTAAAATTGCACCAAAAAGAATAAATTACACTGATGGAAGTAACTGAAGATGACACAAACAAAAATTCTGTGCTCATGGATTAGAAGAATTTGTATTGTTAAAACGTCCATATTACCCAAAGTAATCAGCAGATTTAAGGCAATCCCTATCAAAATACCAACAGTATTTTTCACAAAAGTATAACAAATAGTCCTAAAATTTGTATGGGACCACAAAAGACCTGAAATGGCCAAAGCAATATTGAGAAGAAAAACAAAACTGGAGGTATCACAATCCCAGATTTCAAGATAAACTATAAAATGAAGTAATTCAAAACAGTATAGTACTAACACAAAAATAGATACATAGATCAATGGAACAGAGAGAGAGAAATACATCCACAATTATATGGTCAATTAATCTATGACAAAGAAGGGAAGAATATACAATGGAAAAAAACAGGATGAGCACTGGGTGTTATATGTTGGCAAATCGAACTCCAATAAAAAATATATACAAAAAAAAAAGAAAAAAGGGAAATGAACAGTTTCTTCAATAAATGGTACTTGGAAAACTGGACAGGTACATGTAAAAGAATGAAACTGAACCAGTTTTTAACGCCATACACAAAAATAAACTCAAAATGGATTAAATACTTAAGTATGAGAACTGAAACCATAAAATTCTTAAAAGAGAGCATAGGTAGTAATCTCTCTGACATCAATTGTAGCAACATTTTTCTAGATATATATCCTAAGGCAAGAGAAAGCAAAGCAAAAATAAACCATTGGGGCTATCCCAAAATAAAAAGCTTTTGCACAGTGAAGGAAACCATCAACAAAACAAAAATGTAATCTACTGAATAGGAGAAGATATTTGCAAATGATACATCTGATAAGGGGTTAATACCCAAAATATATAAAGAACTTCTACAACTCAACACCAAAATAGTATCCAATTTAAAATGGTCAGAGGACCTGAATAGTCATTTTTCCAAAGAAGACATAATTATGGCCAACAGACACATGGGGAAAGATGCTCAACATCACTCATTACCTCAGGAAAATGCAAAGCAAAACCACAATGAGATATTACCAGTCAGACGGCTAAAATTAAACACACACACACACACAAATAACAAGTTTTGGTGAAGATGTGGGGAGAAAGGAACCCTCATCCACTGTTGGTAGGAATGTAAATTGGTGCAGCTGCTGTGAAAAACAGTATGGAGGTTCCTCAAAAAATTAAAAATAGAAATAACATATGATCCAGTAATTTCACTATTGGGTATTTACCCAAAGAAAATGCAAGCACTAATTCAAAAAGAATGCTGCAGTAAACATAGGAGTGCATATTTATTTTTCAATAACCTACATAGGAAAGCAACCTAAGTGGTCAATAACAGATAAAAGGATAAGGAAGGGGGGAATCCCTGGGTGGCTCAGCAGTTTGGCGCTTGCCTTTGGCCCAGGGCATGATCCTGGGGTCCCTGGATCGAGTCCCACATCAGGCTCCCTACACGGAGCCTGCTTCTCCCTCTGCCTGTGTCTCTGTCTCTCTGTGTCTCTCATGAATAAATAAATAACATCTTTAAAAAAAAGGATAAGGAAGAAATGGTGTGTGTGTATGTTTATGTATGCATGCAAAATGGGTGAAAGGGAGTAGAATATACAGGCTCCCAGTTACAGAATGAATAATTCATGGGACTAAAAAGCAGAGTCAGTGATATTGTAATGTCGACGTATGGTGACAGACAGTAGCTACACCTATGATAAGCTTAGCATAATGTATAAACTTGTCCAATTACTACTTTACATACCTGAAACTAATGTCAACTTTACTAAAAAAAGAGAAAATTATTCTATACATTACCCAGTGTTCAACAGAATAAGTGTAGTCACCGTCTGTCACCAAACATTATTACAACCTTATTGACTATATTCCATATGCTATACTTTCCATCTCCATTATTTATCTTATAACTGGAAATTTGTATTTCTTAATCACTTTTATCTATTTCACCCATCCCCCAACCTACCTCCCCTCTGGCAACCATCAGTTTATTATTTGTATTTAAGAGTCTTTTTTTTTTTTTTATTCGTCTTGTTGTATTTGGTTTCTTTTGTTTTGTATCTTAAATTCCACATCTGAGTGAAATCATTTGGTATTTGTCTTTCTCTCACTTAAATGAATGGCATTTAAAAACTGATACCACTCATATCATTATCATCATCTAGGCCCTTCTCTTGAGATTCAACCATCCCTGAACATTTCAACTCAGATGTTCTCCATGAAGACAGAAAGAAGGGGGAAATGGTAAATTAGGAGGGGGTGAAAACAGATAAAACAGTAAAGCAGCTTGTATGTTACCTGAAAAGAGGTAATAGTTAAGTACAAATTTCAAATTGCTATGAATGTGTCTATATCTTTTTATCCTCAGAAAACCATATAGAAAGCCTTAGAGATTTTTCTCTTGAAAAAAGAAAAAGGAAAAGGCTGTAAATGAATAGATAAATGTCAACGGTGATTACTTTATAGAACCAAATTAATGGATTAAGTTTGTATTTTCCTTTTATAGTAAGTATTTATTACACTTATTTTTTTTTTTACTGGTCTATAGGAGCATGTACATTGTCATTATTTGTTCTTACAAGGCCTCTTTCTTATCTGCTTGTTTTTTAATCTTTTTACTTCCATTCCTTTCCCATAGGAAATCCTTGTTCTATGTAGTAAAATGTATTGTTGCTTTTATATATGTATTTTAAATTACATAAGTGGTATTATGATATTTCATTTCATTTTTATTGTTTTCATTCAGAACTACATTAAGATATGTCATATTATGTGCAAATCTTGTCTGTTGCTTCTAATAGCTTCATGGTGTTCCACATTTATCACTTTTATAATTTTAAAACAAAAAAACTTAAAAATGACTTTTAAAAGCTTTCTTTTTAAAGCCAATTGGGGAAAATCAGGGTAAAGTAAGCAAGAATAGATGGCAAAGCCCATTACATTAGACATTCTTTAAATTTTGACTTATATTATAAATCGCTTTTCCACATAAAAAGTTAGAGACCCATTAATAATTTTGTTTTACTTTAATAAATTATTTGGGTTGTGCTCTACTTTTATACAGATCTGGTAGAAACCTGGTCATTGATGCCAAGATATCAAATACTTCTCTTGGTAAAATCCACAAATTTCAAGCATAAAACCTTGTAGCAAAAAAGATAAAAGCAAATACCACATGGGCCAATTTAGTTAAAAACTCAGTACAAGTGATATTTTGACTAAACTAACCAACTGAAGGATGGTCTTATTAATTGTGATGCTGTGCTGATATCAGATGAATTCTTAAACTGCAATATTTTCACTGGTCTATTGAAATTATTTGCTAATGGAAATATCAGGCCTACCACTCTCTTGGACTGAAAGCTCAATTTAGTTAAACAACTCAAAAAGGAATTTTTTTCCTTCTCTGAACTCACCAAATGTGCTCCTTGTTTCAGCAGGACTGGATCCTAGGTTGAAACATCCACTTTGGGGTACATGCCTGAAGTGTTATGTCAGAGCAAATCAGATTCAGAAGCAGTTCAGCATCATGAAGCCAGAAAAGGAAGATACGAAGAAGTCATCAGATCACAAACCTGGGATCAGAAACACCAAAGAGTAGAATCTGAGATGAAGAAGAGATCAACATACAATTAACCAGGCCCCAATCTGGCATATAGTCTCTCCTACTCTTTTTCCTCCTTCATCTCTTCCCCCTTGAGAGTAATTATTTACATGAGAAGTTTACAATATGTATACCTTTGAAAGTTTTGTATCTTTCTTTTTAAAGATTAATGTATTCATTTGAAAGAGAGGGAGAGAATGTGTAGGGTTGGGGAGAAGCAGAACGAGAGAGAAAATCAAGCAGATTCCAAGCTGAGCATGGAGCGCAAAGCAGGGCTGGATCCCAGGACCCAGAGGATCATGAACCCAGCCAAAACCAAGAGTCCAAAACTGAACAAACTACATCACCCACATGCTTCTGAATATTTTGTATCTTAAGTACGTTAATCAGTTTCTCCAATTGCTTATGTGTTTAAATGCCTGGTTTTTTATTTTTGTCAATAATGAAGAGTTAACTGCTTTTTTTAAAAAACAATTTTTTGGTTATTTTTCTTTTTCATGATAACTATAACCATTTGGAAGTTAGAATTTGTTTCACTTCAAACTTCATCCCAGTGTGGAATTTTTTATAAAGAATGGGGTAAGAAATATTTAGGTTGCAAATCTCAAACCAGCAGTTCCAAAACCTGCACATAAAATTATCAAAGAATTGTGTGAAAGGAATTAACAATTCAGGTCATCTACATCTAAAAGGTTAGAATAATTAATATCTATCAAATTCTAACAATATGCCAGACACTAGTCTAAGGTCTTTACATGCATTCACTTTTTTAATCCTCATGCAACTCTAGGAGACAGGTTCTCATCTTACTCCATTTTACACTTGAGGCTAAGTAACTCACCCAGGGTCACCCAATTCATTCAGTGGGGGCTGGGGTTTAACCAGAGCCCACTTTATTAATATTACACTTAAGACTGTAAAAGATTCTGTCAAAGAAAATTTCCGTAGAGTTTTTATTTTCAGTGGAATTTCCTCAATATAATGGTAAATTACATCTTTAAAAACAATAATGAAACAATGAAAGCTGCCTTTAATTATAAAAAACAGTGAAGAATCTTGCATGACATAAAAAAAAATGAAATACATGATGAACTCTGCGTAGGACAATATATGTCTCATTGGCAAAAGTGACAAGTTTGGATATGAGGAGAAGCAAAATATGCCACGTCAAAATATGCCACTTTGGCACGTTGATCATTTTTAATTTAAGTTACTTAAACACCTGGTGCAAGAAAGACACTCTGACCTTCTTTTGCCTCCCAAAAGCAGGAAATATATTCCCATGTGAAGGGTACTGTCCCTGTACCTGAAGGATAGAAGTTATCTTTATTGCTAAAGATAAGGAATTCAGGGCCGAGAAGGCTGCATAAACAAATCTTGTTACTTTTTCATTAATTTGTTACTCCAAATCCAAATCTCTTGGTCAATTCTTCACAAATAATTGTTTCTTTAAAAAGTATAAAAGTTGCCTTTCTAAGCTACTTACTTGAGTGTCATATTTTTATGAACTCATACATTCAAAATTAAATTTTCTCCTGTTACTTTGTCTCATGTCAATTTAAGTATTAGATCAACCAAAAAACCTAGCAGGGAATAAGCAAAAAGTTTTCCTTCCCTATAGATATTAGAGTAAAGTAGAAGTTTATAATAGAAATCCTGAAGAGCTTCAGCCTATGTAGCACTAATAAGAAGCAACATTAATCCTATTATGCAAATTCTCTCAAGATTCCTAAATCAGGTCAAATAAAGGATGTTACTCCTGAGAACTGCATTTTTTTTTTCACTTCCTATATGGACTGGTTAATAAAGTGGTGAGAAAGAAGTAAATCCAATTCTTATCCTCTCTTGGCTATTTATTAGAACCTAAAAACCTCAAATTTCACTCTTAAGCAGGAGATTTTAGTATACCTTCTGCTGTGGACAGTTTGGAGTTTTGTCTTCTATTTTTCCCTTTTCTGGTAAGAATATTCTGATTTTCCTTTGGGGAACCACTCCCTTCCCTAGTCTTTTTTCATATGGTTCAGGTGAAATTCACCCCACCTTCAATACTGAGGAGTGGGTACATAGCCAAGACCTGGTCAGTTAGCATAATCCACCTGACTGTTCACAGTAACTGATTCAAGGATGGAATAGGACTCAAAATAGGCCAGTCAGAGCTAACAGACATCAGCCCAAGACTTCTGCTAGAATTCCAGAGAAATTGGTACTCTCCTTCCACTGATTTTGCTAATCTAGAAGAACGTAAGTCAAGAGAATATTTACCATCACTTAAGGAGAATCTAATGGAGAAAAACAACCGAGAAGAAAGCAGGACTAAGGAAAACAGATTCTTCAGCACTGAGTATATAACTCTAGTCATACCTGAACTCAAATACCCCTGGACTTTAAGTATATGACATTTAAACATGCATGCACACACGACACATCTGTGCAATCACTTTTTTCTGCATATTCTAGGTTAACTTGTTTTTTTCTCTCTTGAAACAAAAATTTTCCTTCTAAATTATATGGGTTAAAAATCATTGAGATTAAAGGGCTCAGTTGAGTGGCTCAGTTGGTTAAGCATCTGCCTTCAGCTCAGGTCATGATCCCTGGGTCTTGGGATCCAGCCCCACACAGCATCAGACTATCTGCTCAGCAGTGTGTCTGCTTTTCCCTCTGCCTCTCACCCTGCTCATGCTCTCTCTCTCAAGTACATAAAAAATCATTAAAATTATGGCACAAAAAAATAGGACATCTTGTTTTAGGGAAAGGAAAAAATCCCATCTTAGAGCTCTGTAAATTAGACTGACAAAAGATACATCAACAAGAAGAAAATAAACAGAAGTTTATTAACACATGCATTGTGCATATATACAGGAGAGCCATAGAAACCCACAACCTTAGTAAATGACAGTACTATATCAAGACATTGAGTCAATCTCAGAATTCTAGATACAGAACAAAGCCCACAAGTGGAGCTAAACACAAGCTTCTCCTTCTCTGGCCCTTTAATATAGAGTCTAACATCCCTCTGGCTCCTACTCTCCATCTCCCTCCCAAATCAACTACGAGGGAGTTATCTCAATGCTTTCTATTTTCCCTTCTTCAAATCCATTTCTTACTTGATATTTCTTAATTTTGACTTGTTTTCCAGGTCATCACTTCAATTTTCAAATGATTTACAATCTTTAGAATTCTCATTTAGAAAGTATTTGAACACCAAAAAAAATTATTTTATTAAAAAAAAAAGAAAGTATTTGGATCTATTAATCACTACTCCTGTGTCTTCACTTTATCTTTACTTCATGCAGCCTTAAAAGAGAGCTGGTGAACTTTATACTCGTTATGCTTATTCCTACCCTAAATGCCTTTAACCTTTTACTAATATCTGAACATATTTGAGTAGGAGAACTTGAGAAATAACAGCTAGAGTCTTTATAGCATGATACAGATTTACAACATTTCTTGAAGTGTGGTCCTCCCTCCTGAATCAGAATAATTTAAAAACCCTGCGTTTTGTTTGTTTGTTAGTTTTAAAAAGCAGATTCCTAGAATTCAGGGAGACATATCAGGTCTGACCCTCTGGAAGTAAGGCCCAGGAATCTGCAAATCAAACAAGCAGGATGTGATTCTGATGCATTCTAAAGCCTAAGAACCAGGGGCCTATCAAAAAAAAAAAAAAAGATTAAAAACTAATGAAATAATCCTTTAGTTGAAGAATCAAGCAATTGGCATGTATCAATCAGATTAAGTTATACTATGGTGACAACTGATATTTATATCCTAGAGATTTGAAACAAAACTTTATTCTTTGCTCACATTATATATCCAGCTGGCACTGACGACGGCACAGGTGAAGGTGGGGAAGGAGCTCTGTTCTATAGCTTCTCACTAGTACCCAGGATTATGGAAGCTCCATCTGGAACATTCCTAGTTGCAGCAACACAGGCAAAAGAACGCTAGAGGTCTTCCACTATTAATGAAATGTTCTGATTAGAAATGACACACTTTACTTCTACCCATGACTCGTTGGCCAATATTGGTTTCATGGTCCTACTGAACTGCAAAACAAGTTGGAAAATGCAAACCTTTCACATACCCAAATGGTGAAAAGAACTAGATATAAGTGAGCTAACCACTGGAAATATCTCCCATAGGAAAGCATCTAATTTTGAAATATGAAAAATAACAGAGAAGTTGAGATACTTCCACAAATCCATACTGAAGTCAATATAGGACACTCCTCTCTAAGTTCTCTCCAGCAGTTTTAAGAAAGTGAACATACCACCCTTCCTATTTCAGTAGAGTTTTGCTAAAGTGCCAGTTATCACAAAGGACAGACAGAACTGGAATTTAAATGTCATACTTTCCGAAGCAGATTGCCTACTGTATAAATAAAGAAAAGAAACCAGTTTGTAGTCTTTTCTCTGAATTAATCATCAAAGAAATATATTACATATATGTGTCCTGCTCAGTGTACTTGTCTGAGGGCTTCAATCAAACTATTTTTTAAGCACCAAAAGGATGCTCAAGCACCAAATGTGTGTCCAAAAGGATGCTAGGCACCTTCTAATTGCATCAATAGCGGTCTGTCTTCCCGCTGGTCAATTCACTGAGTCCTCTGGAGAGAAAAGATGTTACTTCTCTTGCTATTCATTCCCTCTTGCCATTTTGATGGGCCCTTGTCTGGACGCCTTCTCCCAGACACAGCTATCAGTGTCTCATACCTGCCATAGCACCATGTAACCACAAAACCACTTCCCAGCTCTCTGAAAAGGATAGGTCAGAGTTGAGTGTCTCCAGTTTAGGAGAGTTGTGTGGGGGCAGAATTGGGAATATATTTGCTTAACACAAAAAGAGGGACCCATGGGGTGTACTTGTGACCCTCTGCCATCAGCACTCTTTCCATATACTTTTGGGGATAGATGAGAGACTCAGGCAGATAACAGCTTTGACAAGGAAACAAATTGCAAGTGGTGGGGATCCCTGGGTGGCGCAGTGGTTTAGCGCCTGCCTTTGGCCCAGGGCGCGATCCTGGAGACCCAGGATCAAATCCCACGTCAGGCTCCCGGTGCATGGAGCCTGCTTCTCCCTCTGCCTGTGTCTCTGCCTCTCTCTCTCTCACTGTGTGCCTATCATAAATAAATAAAAATTTAAAAAAACAAAAAAACAAAAAAAAAACAAATTGCAAGTGGCTAACTTCTAGTTCCATATAGGATAAGGTCAAGAGATAATCATTGCAGGTTGCAAAGGGCAAAATAACAGATTTGGCTCTTTCATATCTACATATTTTTTAAAAGATGAAAAATATTATTCATTTTTTCAGTGATTACAAGTAAAAGAGTTCTTATTTTATCTAATTATAGTTATTATCCTTTTATTTTGAGCACAAACACATCTCTGTCAGAAATGGTTTGCTGGTTCAATCTGAGCTCATTCCTTACCCTGCAAGACCTTATGTTTTTCATTATTGTGTCAAACAGCTTTTGATGGAAAAGTTGACATTAAGTACCACTCTAGTAATGTCAGTAGTATCAAAATTACCAATATGATTTCATATCAGGTAAATGACTATCTACAATCTCTAAAGTTGCTATCCTGATAGTCATTTCTAAATGTATGATTTTAGCATTATCCCATTATGTTTGTCATCATGATATTATTTCTTGTTATCAATATAAGTTTCTATGATTTGGATCCTAGCACATTTCCACACCAAAGTCAAGCCTTGCTATTATACTGTCCCTGAGAGCCATGACAAGCAATAATGCTTTAGCTATGGTGTTCTCAAGATTTCCTCAAAGGATCCCCTTGCAATAAAGTCTTTATATGCAAATCCTCATGTCTTCCCACAGGACTCTTGTAACAAGGCTCCAGTATATTTAAACTAAGCATGCAACATGTGCTACACTTCCTATTACTTCTGAGACCATTTGTCTTATTTCCTTTCTAATATGCTTTGTGCCTGCTTGTCATTGTATTAGAGACTACTACTTAAGTGAAAATGGAGAAAAAAATACACCAAAGCATTTGTATTGATTTATTTTGATCTGGGTCCTCAATCAAACTGCAGGTCTAACGTTTGCCTTTCAATATGTTTTTTTCATCTCTGTTTTTTTCTCTTCTATCCCTGCTCTATGAATCCAGGGTCCTTATGTTCCTTTTCCATTTAAAAGGTCATTACCTACTCTGTGTATTTCATAAACTGAGGAGTCAGCAACATCTCTCAAAATAGTTTCATTTACCTTTCAATTAAATTTAGACATGAGATAAACTTTATTATAACTTGGACCTGAAACCACCATGGGACCTGGAAACAAACTTTCAAATTTCTTTTTGCTCTGATATCTATATTGACTCCAACTGAAAGGCCTAAATTTAATTTTTCTCAAGGAAACAACAATTTTTTTTCACCAAGTTTTATTCTTAAAGCCTTTGAAAGTTTTTAATAGATTTATGTCAGGGGGAAAAGGGGATGGGAGAATGGTTAATTATCAAAATCAAAAAAAAATTAAGTGCTTTTCTTAAAATTGTATATACCTTCACCCTATACCCATCTCTATGTGGGAAAGGAAGACTTTGGAGCAAAATCACAGAATGTTAAAGCTGGGTAAGACCTTCATGACCATCCAGACAGGTCTCATTTGGCAGACGAGGAAACTGAGGTTCATAATGGATTGGCACCTTAATAGTAATAAAAACCAAAGAAACAAAGCAAATATTAAACACTTATTGTTAGCTAAACACTTTGCCTACATTATCTCACTGAGCTTCACAACAGCCATTAGAGGCAAATCCTATTAAGGATGTTATTTTAAAGATGGAAAAACTGAGGCATAAATAAGTTCTCCAAGGTAGCATGGCTAGTAAGTCAGTGGTAGTATCAGGGCTCTAATTGTAGAACCATGGCCCTAACTTCCAGTCCCTGACACTGCCTGCCAGCTCTCTGATGGTCCTCAAACTATAACCCCCTTCTTCCTTCATTTAAAATTAGCTTAAGGAGTATGTTTCCAGCCTTCAACACCAGGGTCAGTGAGGCTGAAACTATTTTTAAATCAATACTAAGATTGATTGACAAATAATGTCTTTTGTACTCACATTCTTTCACAATTGTACATTAGAGCATTCTAGAACTAATTTAATGTGTAAGACTGTATTCTGAGTTTAGAAGCCAATCTGAGAATACAACTGCCTTCTATTAAGCCAGATATTAAAGAGAGTTGGGAAAAAAATTAGAACAATGTTACTCTTCTTATTTGGTTATGAAAAATGTGATTTTTTAATTAAAATTTTATTTTTGTAATAGGTAATGAATTTATTTGTGCTAATTTAAGTGAATTAATAAATATTTTAATTTCTAAGAAGGTAAATCTCAATAGATACAACAAATAAACAAAAGCTCTATGGCGCCCTCAATAATTTTTCAGAGTGCAGATATATACAGAATTTTCCTTCCAAATGCAACTGAATACACATTCCTCTCAAGTGCACATGGAACTTTCTCCAGAATAGACCACATACTGGGTCACAAATAAGGTCTCAAAAAAAAAAAAATCAGGTCTCAACCGATACCTAAAGATTGGGATTGTCCCCGCATATTTTCAGACCACAATGCTTTGAAACTAGAACTCAGTCACAAGAAGAAATTTGGAAGAAATTCAAACACGTGGAGGTTAGGGACCATCCTGCTAAAAGAGGAAAGGGTCAACCTGGAGATTAGAGAAGAATTAAAAAGATTCACAGAAGCTAATGAAAATGAAGATACAACTGTTCAAAATCTTGGTATACAGCAAAAGCAGTCCTAAGAGGGAAATACGTCACAATAAAAGCATCGCTCAAAAAATTGGAAAAAACTCAAATACACAAGCTAACCCCACACCAAAAAAGCTGGAGAAAGGATAGCAAATAAAGCCTACAATAAGCAGAAGAAGATAAAAAAGATTTGAGCAGAACTCAATGAAATAGAGACCAGAAGAACTGTGGAACAGATCAACAAACCAGGAGTTGGTTCTTTGAAAGAATCAATAAGATAGATAAACCATTAGCCAGCCTTATTAAAAAGAAAAAAAAAGATTCAAATTAATAAAATCATGAATGAAAGAGGAGAGATCAAAACGAATACCAAGGAAATACAAAGGATTTTAAAAACATATTATAAGCAGCTATCCACCAATAAATTAGGCAATCTAGAAGAAATGGATGTATTTCTGGAAAACCAGAGATTACCAAAGCTGGAACACGAAGAAATAGAAAACTTGAACAGGCCAATAACCAACGAGGAAATTGAAGCAGTCATCAAAAATCTCCCAAGACACAAAAGTCCAGGACCGGGTGGCCTGCCAGGGGAATTCTATCAAACGTTTAAAGAAGAAATAATACCTCAACTAAAGCTGTTATGAAAGATAGAAAGAGATGGAATACTTCCAAACTCATTTTATGAGGCCAGCATAACTTAATTCCAAAACCAAAGACCCCACCAAAAAGGAGAATTATAGAACAATACCCCTGATGAACACAGATGCAAAAATTCTCAACAAGTTACTAGCCAATAGGATCTAACAATACATTAAGAAGATTATTCACCATGACCAAGTGGGACTTATCCCCAGGATACAAGGTTGGTTCAACACTCGTAAAAGAATCAACATGATAGGTCATATCAACAAGAGAAAAAACAAGAACCATATGATCCTCTCAATAGATGCAGAGAAAGCATTTGACAAAATACAGCATCCATTCCTGACCAAATCTCTTCAGAGTGTAGGGATAGAGGGAACATTCCTCAGCATCTTAAAAGCCATCTACGAAAAGCCCACAGCAAATATCATTCTCAGTGGGGAAAAACTAAGAGCCATTCCTCTAAGATCAGGAACACGACAGGGATGTCCACTCTCACCACTGCTATTTAACATAGTACTAGAAGTCCTAGCCTCAGCAATCAGACAACAAAAAGAAATAAAAGGCATTCGAATTGGCAAAGAAATCAAACTCTCCTTCTTTGTAGATGACATGATACTGTATGTAAAAAACCTGAAAGAAAAAAAAAGTAAAAAAATAAAATAAAAATAAAAATAAATAAAATAAATAAAATAAAAAAAACCTGAAAGACTCCACCCCAAGATTGCTAGAATTCATACAGCAATTCGGCAATGTGGCAGGATACAAAAATCAATGCCCAGAAATCAGTGGCATTTCTCTACACTAACAATGAAACTGAAGAAAGATAAATTAAGGAGTCAATCCCATTTACAATTGCACCCAATCCCATTTACAATAAGATACCCAGGAAGAAACCTAACCAAAGGGGTAAAGGATCTATACGCTAAAAACTACAGAACACTTCTGAAAGAAATTGAGAAAGACACAAAGAGATGGAAAAATATTCCATGTTCATGGATTGGAAGAATTAATATTGTGAAAATGTCAATGGTACCCAGGGCAATTTATACATTCAATGCAATCCCTATCAAAATACCATGGACTTTCTTCAGAGAGTTGGAATAATTCATCTTAAGATTTGTGTGGAATCAGAAAAGACCCCAAATAGCCAGAGGAATATTGAAAAAGAAAACCAGAGCCGGGGGAAATCACAATGCCAGATTTCAGATTGTACTACAAAACTGTAGTCATCAAGACAGTGTGGTACTGGCAGAAAAACAGACATATAGATCAATGGAACAGAAGAGAGAACCCAGAAATGGGCCCTCAACTCCATGGTCAACTAATATTTGACAAAGCAGGAAAAGACTATCCACTGGAAAAAGGACAGTCTCTTCAATAAATGGTCCTGGGAAATTTGGACATCCATATGCAGAAGAATGGAACTAGACCATTCTCTTAAACCATACAAAAACTCAAAATGGATGAAAGTTCTAAATGAGAGACAAGAATCCATCAAAATCCTAAAAGAGAACATAGGCAACACTCTTTTTGAACTTGGCCACAGCAACTTCTTGCAAGATATATCTATGAAGTCAAGGGAAACAAAGCAAAAATGAACTGTTGGGACTTAATCGGGATAAGAAGCTTCTGCACAGCAAAAGAAACAGTCCTACGGAAAGACAACCTACAGAATGGGAGAAGATATTTGCAAATGCCGTATCAGATAAAGGGCTAGTTTCCAAGATCTATAAAGAACTTATCAAACTCAACAGCAAAGAAACAAACAATCCAATCATGAAATGGGCAAAAGACATGAACAGAAATTTCACCAAAGAAGACATAGACATGGCCAACAAGCACATGAGAAAATGCTCTGCGTCACTTGCCATCAGGGAAATACAAATCAAAACCACAATGAGATACCACCTCACACCCGTGAGAAAGGGGAAAATCAACAAGACAGGAAACCACAAATGTTGGAGAGGATGTGGAGAAAGGGGAACCCTCTTGCACTGTTGGTGGGAATGTGAATTGGTGCAGCCACTCCAGAAAACTGTGTGGAGGTTCCTCAAAGAGTTAAAAATAGAGCTACCCTATGACCTAGCAATTGCACTACTGGGGATTTACCCCAAAGATACAGATTCAGTGAAATGGCAGGACACCCACACCCCAATGTTTACAGCAGCAATGTCCACAATAGCCAAACTGTGGAAGGAGCCTCAGTGTCCATTGAAAGAGGAATGGATAAAGAAGATGTGGTCTATATATACAATGGAATATTACTCAGCCATTAGAAACAACGAATACCCACTATTTGTTTCAATGTGGATGGAACTAGAGGGTGTTGTGCTGAGTGAAGTAAGACAATCAGAGAAGGACAATCATTATATGGTTTCACTCATACGGGGAATATAATAAATAGTGAAAGGGATTATAGGGGAAAGGAGAGAAAATGAGTGGGAAAAATCAGAAAGAGACAAAATATGAGAGACTCCTAATCTGGGAAATGAACAAGGGGTAGTGGAAGGGGAGGCGAGTGGGGGAATGGGGTGGCTGGGTGATGGGCACTGAGGTGGGCACTTGACGGGTTGAGCACTTGGTGTTATTCTGTATGTTGACAAATTGAACACCAATAAAAAATTTATTTAAAAAATATATATACATATAAAAATAATTTTAAGAGTGTAAATGGGTCCTAAGGATAAAAAGGTTTGAGAACCTCTAATTCAGAAAATTTGCTAATAACCTTAGTTCCAATGAAGTCTAAAGTATCTCTCTCCCTCTTTCTCTCTCTCTCTCTCTCCCTAGCACCAGCTGAAAGAATAACAAGTTGAGCCTTCAATAATCCTGATACCAAAGGACAAGGAAAAGGTAAAGAGCCCAAAGAAATCCAGATGGGTATGAATAATGTCACCACCTTCCCCATACAGAGGTATGGGTCATTCCACCTATGTGTTTATGTGTGGGGTCAGGGAGGGGGAAGACGAGAGAGAAAGAGATGTTCTCATTTCTAGAACCCCTGAGAACTTCTAAAAATTAGGTGGTAAGATCTACAAGAAGAAGGTCCATGATTTTTTCCTATCTTTGGGTTTTCTCCTGTATTGGTGATTATAAACATTCTTCACAGGGTTAACTCTTGAAAATGCTTAATGAATTTACCATCCTAATATTGAATTGACATAGAGTGCCTAGTCTTATTTGTTCCCTATTTCTCTTTATCCCTACACATCCAATACATATCTATGCATCACTTTCCTCAATTGGGATAAACTGCCTGACTCTGATTTCTGATTAAAAGAAAAGAGAGTAACTGTAGCTAAGGGGAACTCCCCTTCTCCTGTGTACTGAGCTCTAAACTGTCATGGACAAATATTCGTACAGGCCAGAGTATACAGAAATGTGCAGCTGGAGCTCCTTTCCATAACTCAAAAAGAATTGTAATTAGCTGACTATTTTTTTATATACATTAGGTTTAGGCCCGTTACACCCTTATGTTTACTTGGGGAGTTCCATTTGCAAATACTGGCAGCACGGGGATAAAGTCACCAATTCTGTAGTCTCTCCATAATTCTTTCCCTAATCTCTTTTATAATATATCCTTTCACTTTTTGTCAGAATAATTATGGGTAGGTATCTGCAGAAGGTGAATACTGATAGCATCAATATCAAGTGATTACTTTGTGCCATGTCCTGTGCCAGGTGCTTGACATGAATTATCTCATTTATTCATGCTAATTCCATAAGGTAGCTATTATAATTATGGAAATATAAGCTTAGAGAGTAAAGTCACTTACCCAAGTTCACCTACCTGGCTACTGACAGAGCCAGAGGGATCTAATTCATTAATTAATAAATACTCACACGGAGCAGATTTTAATGCATGTTTTCAGGGGAGTACCAATGCAAAAGATAGAATTAAGGCAGCATCGACCTTGAAAAGCAGCTACCTAGTGATGACCATGATTCTTGGAAACTTTGCCAAAAGCATCAGTGATAAATTTCTGATTGCATTTTCTCCTTAGTGGATTTTTGTGTGTTTCTGCCCATTTTTCACTAGCACTGCTATATACTTCTTGATTAGAACAGCACCAGATACTGTAATATCACTTTAAGTTCCACTCTATGCTCTTTCCTCAGCCTTAATTCAATGGAAGAATGATTTACTAGCACATGAAGCATGTGCTCCTGTATATCAATGCCACCCTCACCAGCTCCCAAAAAGATTTAGTAGACACTATATATTAGAATAGCAATTATCACATAATGTCAGAACATTAAGCATTTTACATTTTCCAAATGATACATAAATAATTTGAGCCCTGTGTGTACATAGCCCTTATAAATCAAACATTTAATTTTCAAACAGTTTTGAAAGCTATAAAGGCATCTCTTCTTAACTTTAAAATAGCCCATGGGCTTTCCTTCCATGCCTTGATTTATCCCTCCATGGAAACACTAATTCCTGATTCACAAACAACTGTGAAAGTACCCTAAATTTTTAATAAATTAGATTTATTTTAAATCACACCCTAAAACCAGAAGCACCAAACATTATTAAAGCACAGAAATTATTTATGAACACAAAAAAATGAATTGGCTTTCCAGGCAAACAGAAGAGGTGCTAGGATGGTTTGTAGTCAACTGCATAAAATTGGATAATGACTACTGGTAATCAACTTCATTTCACGGACATAGTCCCTCAAGTTAAAATGTAATTAAAACAAAATGAAACAAACAAAACATGATTCTTAGTAGTGCCAAAATAAAGAAATGGATGATTAAATTTATACTTTTTAATACCAAGAAAGCCATGGAGGTTAGAGTTTTTCATTTTATCTGCTTACTCTGATACTCATAGGAGAAGCTCCTCATCAGGTGTCTGGCTTACAATCAGTGTTGATGTAACTGTGGTCATTAATCCTTCTTCAAATGACACATATGTCCAGACAGGAATGAATTGAGATTTTTTTTAAAAAGAGAGAGAGAAAGGTTAATTCAAATGACTTCTCTCTTGTAACCAAAAGTCAGATTAATCAACATATTTGACCAAGAAGAAAGTAAATAAAAGTTGAATCACATGTTGTCTTAAAAGACCACTAAATACAACTCTAAAGAGTTTTTTCCCTAAATTGGTAAGGTCAGTGCTCGCTTCGGCAGCACATATACTAAAATTGGAACGATACAGAGAAGATTAGCATGGCCCCTGCGCAAGGATGACACGCAAATTCGTGAAGCGTTCCATATTTTTTGCCTTGAAATTAGAACTAAATCACAACAAGAAGTTTGGAAGGACCTCAAACACGTGGAGGTTAAGGACCATCCTGCTAAAAGATGAAAGGGTCAACCAGGAAATTAAGGAAGAATTAAAAAGATTCATGGAAACTAATGAGAATGAAGATACAACCATCCAAAATCTTTGGGATGCAGCAAAAGCAGTCCTAAGGGGGAAATACATCGCAATACAAGCATCCATTCAAAAACTGGAAAGAACTCAAATACAAAAGCTAACCTTACACATAAAGGAGCTAGAGAAAAAACAGCAAATAGATCCTACACCCAAGAGAAGAAGGGAGTTAATAAAGATTCGAGCACAACTCAATGAAATCGAGACCAGAAGAACTGTGGAACAGATCAACAGAACCAGGAGTTGGTTCTTTGAAAGAATTAATAAGATAGATAAACCATTAGCCAGCCTTATTAAAAAGAAGAGAGAGAAGACTCAAATTAATAAAATCATGAATGAGAAAGGAGAGATCACTACCAACACCAAGGAAATACAAACGATTTTAAAAACATATTATGAACAGCTATATGCCAATAAATTAGGCAATCTAGGAGAAATGGACGCATTCCTGGAAAGCCACAAACTACCAAAACTGGAACAGGAAGAAATAGAAAACCTTAACAGGCCAATAACCAGGGAGGAAATTGAAGCAGTCATCAAAAACCTCCCAAGACACAAGAGTCCAGGGCCAGATGGCTTCCCAGGGGAATTCTATCAAACGTTTAAAGAAGAAACCATACCTATTCTCCTAAAGCTGTTTGGAAAGATAGAAAGAGATGGAGTACTTCCAAATTCGTTCTATGAGGCCAGCATCACCTTAATTCCAAAACCAGACAAAGACCCCACCAAAAAGGAGAATTACAGACCAATATCCCTGATGAACATGGATGCAAAAATTCTCAACAAGATATTGGCCAATAGGATCCAACAGTACATTAAGAAAATTATTCACCATGACCAAGTAGGATTTATCCCTGGGACACAAGGCTGGTTCAACACCCGTAAAACAATCAATGTGATTCATCATATCAGCAAGAGAAAAACCAAGAACCATATGATCCTCTCATTAGATGCAGAGAAAGCATTTGACAAAATACAGCATCCATTCCTGATAAAAACTCTTCAGAGTGTAGGGATAGAGGGAACATTCCTCGACATCTTAAAAGCCATCTATGAAAAGCCCACAGCAAATATCATTCTCAATGGGGAAGCACTGGGAGCCTTTCCCCTAAGATCAGGAACAAGACAGGGATGTCCACTCTCACCACTGCTATTCAACATAGTACTGGAAGTCCTAGCCTCAGCAATCAGACAACAAAAAGACATTAAAGGCATTCAAATTGGCAAAGAAGAAGTCAAACTCTCCCTCTTCGCCGATGACATGATACTCTACATAGAAAACCCAAAAGCCTCCACCCCAAGATTGCTAGAACTCATACAGCAATTTGGTAGCGTGACAGGATACAAAATCAATGCCCAGAAATCAGTGGCATTTCTATACACTAACAATGAGACTGAAGAAAGAGAAATTAAGGAGTCAATCCCATTTACAATTGCACCCAAAAGCATAAGATACCTAGGAATAAACCTAACCAAAGATGTAAAGGATCTATACCCTCAAAACTATAGAACACTTCTGAAAGAAATTGAGGAAGACACAAAGAGATGGAAAAATATTCCATGCTCATGGATTGGCAGAATTAATATTGTGAAAATGTCAATGGTACCCAGGGCAATATACACGTTTAATGCAATCCCTATCAAAATACCATGGACTTTCTTCAGAGAGTTAGAACAAATTATTTTAAGATTTGTGTGGAATCAGAAAAGACCCCGAATAGCCAGGGGAATTTTAAAAAAGAAAACCATATCTGGGGGCATCACAATGCCAGATTTCAGGTTGTACTACAAAGCTGTGGTCATCAAGACAGTGTGGTACTGGCACAAAAACAGACACATAGATCAGTGGAACAGAATAGAGAACCCAGAAGTGGACCCTGAACTTTATGGGCAACTAATATTCGATAAAGGAGGAAAGACTATCCATTGGAAGAAAGACAGTCTCTTCAATAAATGGTGCTGGGAAAATTGGACATCCACATGCAGAAGAATGAAACTAGACCACTCTCTTTCACCATACACAAAGATAAACTCAAAATGGATGAAAGATCTAAATGTGAGACAAGATTCCATCAAAATCCTAGAGAAGAACACAGGCAACACCCTTTTTGAACTCGGCCATAGTAACTTCTTGCAAGATACATCCACGAAGGCAAAAGAAACAAAAGCAAAAATGAACTATTGGGACTTCATCAAGATAAGAAGCTTTTGCACAGCAAAGGATACAGTCAACAAAACTCAAAGACAACCTACAGAATGGGAGAAGATATTTGCAAATGACATATCAGATAAAGGGCTAGTTTCCAAGATCTATAAAGAACTTATTAAACTCAACACCAAAGAAACAAACAATCCAATCATGAAATGGGCAAAAGACATGAACAGAAATCTCACAGAGGAAGACATAGACATGGCCAACATGCATATGAGAAAATGCTCTGCATCACTTGCCATCAGGGAAATACAAATCAAAACTACAATGAGATACCACCTCACACCAGTGAGAATGGGGAAAATTAACAAGGCAGGAAACAACAAATGTTGGAGAGGATGCGGAGAAAAGGGAACCCTCTTACACTGTTGGTGGGAATGTGAACTGGTGCAGCCACTCTGGAAAACTGTGTGGAGGTTCCTCAAGGAGTTAAAAATATACCTGCCCTACGACCCAGCAATTGCACTGTTGGGGATTTACCCCAAAGATACAGATGCAATGAAACGCCGGGACACCTGCACCCCGATGTTTATAGCAGCAATGGCCACGATAGCCAAACTGTGGAAGGAGCCTCGGTGTCCAACGAAAGATGAATGGATAAAGAAGATGTGGTTTATGTATACAATGGAATATTACTCAGCTATTAGAAATGACAAATACCCACCATTTGCTTCAACATGGATGGAACTGGAGGGTATTATGCTGAGTGAAGTAAGTCAGTCGGAGAAGGACAAACATTATATGTTCTCATTCATTTGGGGAATATAAATAATAGTGAAAGGAAAATAAGGGAAGGGAGAAGAAATGTGTGGGAAATATCAGAAAGGGAGACAGAACGTAAAGACTGCTAACTCTGGGAAACGAACTAGGGGTGGTAGAAGGGGAGGAGGGCGGGGGGTGGGAGTGAATGGGTGACGGGCACTGGGTGTTATTCTGTATGTTAGTAAATTGAACACTAATAAAAAATAAATAAATAGGTTCAAAAAAAAAAAAAAAAAAAAAAGCCCACAGCAAATATCATTCTCAATGGGGAAGCACTGGGAGCCTTTCCCCTAAGATCAGGAACAAGACAGGGATGTCCACTCTCACCACTGCTATTCAACATAGTACTGGAAGTCCTAGCCTCAGCAATCAGACAACAAAAAGACATTAAAGGCATTCAAATTGGCAAAGAAGAAGTCAAACTCTCCCTCTTCGCCGATGACATGATACTCTACATAGAAAACCCAAAAGCCTCCACCCCAAGATTGCTAGAACTCATACAGCAATTTGGTAGCGTGACAGGATACAAAATCAATGCCCAGAAATCAGTGGCATTTCTATACACTAACAATGAGACTGAAGAAAGAGAAATTAAGGAGTCAATCCCATTTACAATTGCACCCAAAAGCATAAGATACCTAGGAATAAACCTAACCAAAGATGTAAAGGATCTATACCCTCAAAACTATAGAACACTTCTGAAAGAAATTGAGGAAGACACAAAGAGATGGAAAAATATTCCATGCTCATGGATTGGCAGAATTAATATTGTGAAAATGTCAATGGTACCCAGGGCAATTTACATGTTTAATGCAATCCCTATCAAAATACCATGGACTTTCTTCAGAGAGTTAGAACAAATTATTTTAAGATTTGTGTGGAATCAGAAAAGACCCCGAATAGCCAGGGGAATTTTAAAAAAGAAAACCATATCTGGGGGCATCACAATGCCAGATTTCAGGTTGTACTACAAAGCTGTGGTCATCAAGACAGTGTGGTACTGGCACAAAAACAGACACATAGATCAGTGGAACAGAATAGAGAATCCAGAAGTGGACCCTGAACTTTATGGGCAACTAATATTCGATAAAGGAGGAAAGACTATCCATTGGAAGAAAGACAGTCTCTTCAATAAATGGTGCTGGGAAAATTGGACATCCACATGCAGAAGAATGAAACTAGACCACTCTCTTTCACCAGACACAAAGATAAACTCAAAATGGATGAAAGATTTAAATGTGAGACAAGATTCCATCAAAATCCTAGAGAAGAACACAGGCAACACCCTTTTTGAACTCGGCCATAGTAACTTCTTGCAAGATACATCCACGAAGGCAAAAGAAACAAAAGCAAAAATGAACTATTGGGACTTCATCAAGATAAGAAGCTTTTGCACAGCAAAGGATACAGTCAACAAAACTCAAAGACAACCTACAGAATGGGAGAAGATATTTGCAAATGACATATCAGATAAAGGGCTAGTTTCCAAGATCAATAAAGAACTTATTAAACTCAACAGCAAAGAAACAAACAATCCAATCATGAAATGGGCAAAAGACATGAACAGAAATCTCACAGAGGAAGACATAGACATGGCCAACATGCATATGAGAAAATGCTCTGCATCACTTGCCATCAGGGAAATACAAATCAAAACCACAATGAGATACCACCTCACACCAGTGAGAATGGGGAAAATTAACAAGGCAGGAAACAACAAATGTTGGAGAGGATGCGGAGAAAAGGGAACCCTCTTACACTGTTGGTGGGAATGTGAACTGGTGCAGCCACTCTGGAAAACTGTGTGGAGGTTCCTCAAACAGTTACATATATACCTGCCCTACGACCCAGCAATTGCACTTTTGGGGATTTACCCCAAAGATACAAATGCAATGAAACGCCGGGACACCTGCGCCCCGATGTTTATAGCAGCAATGGCCACGATAGCCAAACTGTGGAAGGAGCCTCGGTGTCCAACGAAAGATGAATGGATAAATAAGATGTGGTTTATGTATACAATGGAATATTACTCAGCTATTAGAAATGACAAATACCCACCATTTGCTTCAACGTGGATGGAACTGGAGGGTATTATGCTGAGTGAAGTAAGTCAGTCGGAGAAGGAAAAACATTATATGTTCTCATTCATTTGGGGAATATAAATAATAGTGAAAGGGAATATAAGGGAAGGGAGAAGAAATGTGTGGGAAATATCAAAAAGGGAGACAGAACGTAAAGACTGCTAACTCTGGGAAACGAACTAGGGTGGTGGAAGGGGAGAAGGGCGGGGGGTGGGAGTGAATGGGTGACGGGCACTGGGGGTTATTCTGTATGTTAGTAAATTGAACACCAATAAAAAATAAATTTAAAAAAAATTGGTAAGGTCAAATAAGGACAATGTCACAAATGTCAAAATAAAAATCATCCCACACCCCACATCCACTTTAGTAGTCCAGATTTAAATAAATTAATTTACTTAAATAATTTCACATTTCACAACCTGAGTATAATGTGTACTCAAGACAAACTACTTTTAAAACTAACCTGAACAAATAAAACACGGGACTCCAGGACCAAGGAGTCCATCATCAACCAGGATTGCTTCAACTTGAAAAGAAAATTACTTCAAATTTTCAAATATTGGTTTAAAGGATTTCAGCTGACACAGATTGTGACCTCCCAAACTATCCCTGGGATAAGCATCCTGTAACTGTCCCATTCACCATCAGCTCATAATTAATGACAGTTAAGGAGGAAAACATCTCCATCCCCATGAGCAATCAAGTGTTGCCCTGACCTAAAATCTTTTCCTGATCAGGAAAGATTTTAATTCCACATCAGCTTTCTTTCTTTTTTTTATTTATTTATTTATTTATTTTTTTATTGGTGTTCAATTTACTAACATACAGAATAACCCCCAGTGCCCGTCACCCATTCACTCCCACCCCCCACCCTCCTCCCCTTCCAACACCCCTAGTTCGTTTCCCAGAGTTAGCAGCCTTTACGTTCTGTCTCCCTTTCTGATATTTCCCACACATTTCTTCCCCCTTCCCTTATATTCCCTTTCACTATTATTTATATTCCCCAAATGAATGAGAACATATAATGTTTGTCCTTCTCCAACTGGCTTACTTCACTCAGCATAATACCCTCCAGTTCCATCCACGTTGAAGCAAATGGTGGGTATTTGTCATTTCTAATGGCTGAGTAATATTCCATTGTATACATAAACCACATCTTCTTTATCCATTCATCTTTCGTTGGACACCGAGGTTCCTTCCACAGTTTGGCTATCGTGGCCATTGCTGCTATAAACATCAGCTTTCTTTGAGTGCCAAATCCATTCAAAAAATTGATAAACATTTATTACACACTATGATCCAGGAACAATAAATACAAAACATCATATAAAATGTCACGTAAAACACAAAGAAGCAAGGTATCTTGTCTCAAGTTGGTTTAAAATTTAAAGTAGAGAAGCAGAATATGGGAAAAATAATAATTAAATATGTAAGCAACAAAGGTGCCTGGACAGCTCAGTCAGTTAAGCATCTGACTCTTGATTGCAGCTCAGGTCATGATCTCAGGGTCCCTGGGATGGACCCTGCCATCAGGCTCTGCACTCAATAGGGTCTGCTTCTCCCTCTCTCTCTCTGCCCCTCTTCCCATGATCTCTCTCTCTCTCAAATAAATAAATCTTTAAAAAATGAAATCAGTAGCTTAGGGCAGGCATAGAACATGCCACGAAGCAGCAAACAATTATCAAATCAGGATTATGTATGGTATACCAGTCAGGGTCCAGTCAGGCACACAGAGAACACTCTAGGTATTTCAACAGTGAGAAGTTAATATAAGAGATTTGTGTTAGAGGATGGTTAAAACAAAAAGGGAATGCTGATGAAATACAGAGCTAGTAACTACAGGACAGCTACCATTCCTAGGACTGAGGAATAAAAGGAAGCAGTTGGGATATCAGATATAAGACCTAGGAACTTGGAGGAGAGGACCAATCAACTGGAGACCCAGACCTCTAGATGAGGGGGGTGGGGCACTATCTGCCAGTGCTGGTAATAGGAACTCAGAGGGATGGCCTGGTGGAGCTATGATAGAGATTCCCAAGGAAAGATACTGTCCAAATGGAACTGGTCCTCTGAGGGGCCACAGTATAGGTAGCTGAGCTGGAAACTAGAACTAGCTACTGCTTTCAGAGTAACAACCATTGCTGAGGACCAGGCAAGTTTAGAGTAAGCAAACAGAAAGAAGCAAGTCCATACCATCCCACTCTTATCTTCCAGTCTCCCTGTATTGTGTCCTATTGGTGGAATCTGAAAGAAGATCAGCTATAAAAGAAATCTAGTTTGTAGGATGCCAGCCTCAGTATCACAAAGCAGGATACAGAAAGGTTGGTGTGGAGCTGAGAAAAATATCTTCATAATCAACACAAATGGCTAGAGTAGAGATAATGGATAGAATACAACAGGCTGAGTTAACTGAAAAAGATCTCATGGAGGAGATGGCTATAATATGAGTCTTGAAATGAGAAAGGTGGGAAGTAATGAGAACAGGCACAGTAAGGAAAATCACAAAACATATTTGGACAACTAAACCATTTGGCTACAACTAGTTTCCATTTAATGTATAAATAGGTATTCATTTTCTTCCCTAAAATTTCAATTATTGATTTATTTTGGGATGCTCTCTCAGCAAATCAACATTAATTAGTAAGTGTTTATTATGGGGTTGTTGGCCTCTATAGAAAAGGAGAGAAGAGGGTATAAGAAGATGCTTATAACTCTCAATGACAGAAAAGATATGAGATAAATGGATATTATAAAAAATGGCATATACCTGGTGGACTGTATTTTCTAAAATTACTACAATATATCCCATCCCACATGCTCTTATACTTATCAACATGACCTTAACGTATCCTCATCAAGAGGTGGAATCTATTTCTCTACACTCTTAAATCTGGCTGGGCCTGTTGACTAGCTTAACAACAGAATATGACAGAAATGATACTATGCCAGTTCCAACCATAACCCTTAGCTTCCTGACATCTTCTGCTTCCTACCTCTTAGAAGCCAGTCACCATGTAAGAATAGCAATCACCATGAAACCACTCTTCCATGAAGCCCAAACTATATTGGAGAGACCTTGGAAGTGAGATGCCATGTAGGAAGAAAAAGAAGCTAAGAAGTACCAGACATGTGGGTGAAGAAGCTGTCCAGGAAGCAGATCTTTCCCCAGTCATGAGATGAAATGCCCAGTTAAGCCATTCCAAAATTCCATGATTCCCACAAAATCATGAACTAAATAAAATCAATGTTTTAAGCCTCTAAAGTTTGGTGTGGTTTCACAGCAACAGAAAGCCAAACAATGACCAAGTGATAAATGGTAGAAACAATAAATTACTTCCTATATCTAATCTATCTACTATCTATCTATCTTAAAATATAATCACTAATTTGTAACAGACAAAAAAAAGATTCTCCCTTTTCAAAAGCAGCCTTTATATTAAAAAAATATTATAACCATGGTTGTAATAGTTCACAAGGAATTATTAAGTTTATGTTTTAAAGATTTTATTTATTTATTTATTTATTTATTTATTTATTTATTTATCTATTTATCTATTTATTTATTTATTTATTTATTTAATTTAAGACACAGCACACATGAGAGACAGCACAAGCGGTGGAGAGGGAGAAGCAAACTTCCCACTGAGCTGGGAGTCCAATATGGGGCTCAAAGGCAGCCTCTTAACCAACTGAGCCACCCAGGTGTCCCAGAATTATTCAGTTTAAATATAGAAATGATACAACTCTATATTCAAAGTTATAGGAAAAGACTTCTTTCTGGTGGAAAAGGCACTCATCAGGGAAACTATGTAGTTTTCTTCCTTTCTAATTGGATCATAATATATAGGAAATAGGGAGCCGAGAAGAACCTAGGAGGGATCCAGTGGTCAGGACCAGACAAGCTGAAGGCCATGTTTTCCTTTTCTTATAACAGTCTAAGCAAGGTGAACAGACAGTTTGTACCATTTGTACCTATCACAGAAAGAAACAATGCCTGTGGCATCCCCTTGGAAGGATTTTAATAACAACCTGGCCTGAAGTCTGGATCAGGCAGCAATCCCCAAAGAAACTGTCTTTAAGAAGAAATTTGACAGAAAATATCTTCTATTCATGCCTCAGAGAATCACAGGGTTATATTGACCGAAATGTGATAATAATTAAGGATAATACACTGCCTAATTACATCTAGGTGTTTTTTTAAGTATGCCTTAAAATGTAACTTATTAAAGACAATATGCACGTGATTAAGACCATAGTTCTAGAACCCAGCGGCCCAGATTCAAATTCCAGGTATGCCACTTGATAACTCAGGACTTTGGGCATAATAACCATCCTACTTTCTAGAGCTCTGTTGGCCAATATGGTACCAGCAGCTACATGTGGCTATTGATCACTAGAAATGTGGTTATTCTGAGTAACAATGTTCTGTAAATATCAAATACATACTGGGATTCAAAAATTTAATACCAAAAAATGTTATATATCTTACTAATATTTTTATATTGATTACACGTTAAAATTTTATTTTAAATATATAAAGTTAAGTAAAATATACTATAAAATTAATTTCACTTTTTTTTTTTTTTACTTTTTAAAATGTAGCTACCATAAAATTTGAAATTCCATACATGGTTCACATCATATTTCTGTTGGACAATGCCTGCTTTACAATGCTTTACAGAGATAGTAACTTTTAGGATTGCTATAAGGATTAAATGAAATTATCCAAGTTAAACAATTAGAACAGTGTTTGACATGTAGAAAGTTTTCTATTCAATCATCTACTCACTCATTCATCCATTCATCCACTCATCCATCCATTCATCTAGTCATTCATTCAACAAACCTACTGAACAACTACTATATGCTAAGTACTTTTCTAGGTATTTGGATTAAAGTATTAAGAACAGCCCCCCCACCAAAAAAAAGTGTCTACCTCAATGGTAGTGGCAATTGCTTATTTAAATTCAATTATTATTCATAGAAGCTAATATCTATGTTCAGGGAGTCTAATAAAAGTCAATCTAATGCCTATTGTTCTTGGGTATCATTTAGGGGAAATGGATGCTACTATCCTTTGTTGTTAACTTTCCTGGTGGAGAACCCAGCTTTTGGAAACATAAAATCATAAGAAGGTATATTTACCTGGGGACAGCAGGAGGTCCAACCACAGTAAAGACACTAAACTCTGACCTTGCAAAGCCCAAACTAGAAAGAGATTACAAAAGCCAAGAGAAGCTCAGAGAAGTGATAGGAAAAGAAATCAAGAAAGGACTTGGATGGACTTAATGTTAGGTCGTACAGGATGCCTACAACTAACATGGTACTGAGAGAGGACCTGTATTTCAGGTATTCTACGATTTATAATAGAATGGTATTCAGAATAGGCTCAGTATTTCCAGGTTTTATCTGTGGGTCATAAGTATATGTGTTTGGGAAATTGAGTTTTCCTGTCAGATGCTAGCTGGCACCTGGAAGACAGTCTGCAGCATGACTGGGAAGACAAATAACCAAGCCTTACAAAAGTGATTCATGCCAGCAGAGTCAACCACTTTATTAACTTGGATCTCTCCAACTTGCACACTTAAGTCTTTGTTTATACTGGTGCCCCAAATCCCCTCAGGCCCCTTCCCTTTTGTTTTCCACACTGCAATCACAGTAACAGAAATCTAGTCATGTTATCATCCTAATTACAATTGTTTAATCATTTCCTATTGCTCTCAAAATTAAGACCAAAATCCTTCTCGAGACTTCCAGGGCTCTTGAACATTTCACTGCATGCCTCCCTTGCTCTCTATCTTCCAGCCACCCTCTTTTACTTTCTCAAAACCATCTTGCTTCCTCCTATCATATAACATTGGCTTATGCTCATCCTTCTGGCATCTCACTCCTCTACCTCAACCAAGGCACTCCTTTCACCTTTCAGTTCAGGTATTATTTTCCCCAGAAAAGTAATTCCCCTCCAGGGTACATTTGAATGGCACCTGTCTGTCCCCCAGTGGATTCTATCTCATTGTAATTTACATTCATTGATGGAATTATTCCCTCTCTACATTGTAGTCCCTGAAGGTAGAAATTTTATCCTTTTGGCTCACCACTTGACTCATCAGCATGTAGCACAGGACCTGGAACATGGTAGGCACTCAATAAGTACTTGTTCATTTCATTTATTCCACAAAAATTTTGTGTGGAGATTAAATAAGTGTATGTAGAGAGAGCTTATAACAAGGCATGATAGATAGTAAGTACTATGCAAGTAACAGTTATTATTACTAGAGTTAGCTGAGCTAGGCACTACTTTTTCATCCATACCTATGACTATAGATTTTGTTCTTCCTTAACTCTTGAGCTTTTTGGTGTGATATTCCAGTCACAGGCCTTTAACACCATCCTTGTACCCAATGGAATGTGACGTTTACACACTGTGTCTCCAAATGAATTCACAGGATATCCTCCATTTCATTCACTAATGCTTCAGGTTGGGGAGGGTCAATCTCAGATACCAAAAACATAGTTGGCAGAAGTCAAATAATTCTATTCATCAGGATATAGCACAGAACATGATTTAATATTAAGTACTAGTAATTGCTTTTATAACTGTGGTATAGTAGGGAAAAATCTCAGAGCTTAAGTACAATAGAAATAAAGAAACAGGTTCAGAGATGTTGTAAGTGATGACAATAATTATAATCATCAACTGAGAGCTGGATACAAGCTAAATGTTTATATGTACCATTCCATTTAATCCTATTAATAACTAGTCATTATTACCTCCTATTATAAATGAAGCTTAAGAACCAAATATTAAAAATAAAGACCCACAAGAAAGGTATGCTAATGAATAATAGACATATGAAAAGATACCTGATCTCATTAGTAGTTAGAGAAATTCAAATTAAAACCACAATGACAGTCTGGAAAATGAAGAATAAGAGGATCCTAAGCTCACCTCATCCCATGAACACATAAGACAACAGCTACATCTATGCAACAAATTCTGAAAACTGATCTGAAGACTAGCAAAACAGATCATCCACAGCTAGTCATAGAGGCCACATATAAAAGGATGGGAGGGCCAGAGATATAGTTGGGAACCAAACACGTGGCATGGCTAACTATAAATGGGAAAGACATCACAAGCACAAAGAAGCAAGGGAATGAGACCCCATACCTGGTACCCCAGCACTGGGAACCCATGCTGGGAAGATGAATCTCCATAGTGTCTGGCTTTGAAAACCAGCAGGGTTTAATTCCAAGAGAGTTGGATGGCCATGAAAAAGCAAGGCCCACTGCTGAGGATTTACCCCAAAGATACAGATGCAATGAAATGCTGGGACACCTGCACCCCGATGTTTCTAGCAGCAATGTCCACAATAGCCAAACTGTGGAAGGAGCCTCGGTGTCCAACGAAAGATGAATGGATAAAGAAGATGTGGTTTATGTATACAATGGAATATTACTCAGCCATTAGAAATGACAAATACCCACCATTTGCTTTGACGTGGATGGAACTGGAGGGTATTATGCTGAGTGAAATAAGTCAATTGGAGAAGGACAAACATTATATGGTCTCATTCATTTGGGGAATATAAAAAATAGTGAAAGGGAATAAAGGGGAAAGGAGAAAAAATGAGTGGAAAATATCAGAAAAGGAGATAGAACATGAGAGACTCCTAACTCTGGGAAATGAACTAGGGGTGGTGAAAGGGGAGGTAGGTGGGGGGTGGGGGTGACTGGATGACGGGCACTGAGGGGGGCACTTGATGGGATGAGCACTGGATGTTATGCTATATGTTGGCAAATTGAACACCAATAAAAAATAAATTTATATTAAAAAAAAGAAAAAAAAAAAAGAAAAAGTAAGGCCCTGTGATGAAAGAGCCAGCATATTAAATACTTGGCCCAAGATATGGGACAGAAGCAGCAGTTTGAAAAGTACCTGGAGTATATGTAAAGGAGATTTATTGATTAATCTTAGAACATGTACTGAGGGGACAGTGATCTGCAGGAGACTTCTCCAGGAACAAAGTGCTGACAGATGCCATTTTTCTTTCCTTTCCCCAGCCTAAAAGCCTGACACTTGAGGGAGCCAGTTCTAATATCCTCCATTCACTTTTCTAGCACTACACACTACATCCAGACGATCCCCTTTGGACTTTCCTCACTGAATCTGAGGCCTCAGGAGGCATCCTACTAAAGTAGCCTCACCCTATCACACCTGGCAGGCAACTCTAGCCAGAACCAGCACCATTCCAAAGTGACTCCTGCTCTGGGGAGTAGGGGAAATAAACCCCCATACCAGTGGGTCACAGTTCCTGCAGCTTAGCCTCTCAGCTGACTGCATAGGGAGCAAGTCCTGACCTTTAGCGTGCCTGCGGCTGAGGCAAAGAGGCTACTTGCAGACACAAGGAGGTTGAGTACCAGCCCCATCCACCAGCAAGCCCATGAACTACAACTAGGCCTCTCAATAGCATGAAAGCAAACCCTGCCCAGTATAGTACACAAGGCAAAGTGGATCATTGCCACCAGCTAGATTGAAAGCCACCCAATCCACCAGTGTGCCCATGGAATAACAGCTAAGCCACAACAGCATGAAACAGAGACCACAGAAGTGATATCCCCAAAGCATCTGGTTCTGGTAACCTGGGGGGAATGGTACTATAAGGCATCAAAGGATTTCTTCTACACAAGGCCACTTTCAAGACCAGGAGACATACTTGACCTATCTAATACATAGAAACAAACAGAAAAAGTTAGATAAAGTGAGGAGACAGAGGAATATGACCAAAATGAAGAAACAAGACAAAATCACAGTAAAAGAGCTAAATAAAACAGGTAAGCTATATGCCTGATAAAGAATTCAAAGTAATGGCTGTGAAAATACTTATTAGACCTGATGAACTCAGTGAGAAATACAACAAACATGGAAAATAGAAAAAATAAACAGAGCTCAACAATTCAATAACTGAAATGAAAAATATGCTAGAAGTGATCAACAGTAGATTAAAGAATATAGATGAATGGATCGGCAATCTGGAAAACAGAGTAATGGAAAGAAGCCAAGCTGAATAGCAAAAAAGAATAAAGAATAATAAAAAATGAAAATAGGTTAAGGGAACTAAGCTACATTATTTGCATTACAGGGATCCCAGAAGGAGAAAAGAGAGAGAAAGGGCAAAAAGCTTTTTGAAGAAATAATAGAAAAAAAAAAAAAAAGAAAATAGAAAGAAAAGAAAAAGAAAAGAAAAGAAAAGAAAAGAAAAGAAAAGAAAAGAAAAGAAAAGAAAGAAAAGAAAAGAAAAGAAAGAAAAGAAAAGAAAAGAAAAGAAAAGAAAAGAAAAGAAAGAAAAGAAAAGAAAAGAAAAAAGAAAAAAAGAAAAGAAAAGAGAAAAGAAAAGAAAAGAAAAGAAAAGAAAAGAAAAGAAAAGAAAAGATAGCTGAGGAATGCCTGGGTGGCTTGGCAGTTGAGCATCTGCCTTTGACTCAGGGCATGATCCCAGAGTCCCGGGATCGAGTCCCACATTGGGCTTCCTGAAGGGAGGCTGCTTCTCTCTCTGTCTGTGTCTCCGCACGTCTCTCTCTCTCTCTCTCTCTCTCTCTCTCTCATAAATAAAATATTTTAAAAAAGAAATAGTAGCTGAAACTTCCCTAATCTGGGGAAGGAAACAGATATCCAGGTCAGAAAGTACAGAGAGCCCTAACAAGATGAACCCAAAGAGGTCTGCACCAAGACATAATAATTAAAATGGTAAAAAAAAAAAAAAAAAAAGGAATGCTAAAAGGAGAGTTTTAAAAGTATCAGGAAGAAAAAAAAAAAACAGTTATATACAAGGGAAATCTCATAAAGCTATCATATGATGTTTCAGCAGGAACTTTGCAAGCCAGAAGGCAGTGGTATGATATATTCAAACGACTGAAAGGGAAAAAAAAGCCTACCAAGAATACTCTATCTACCCAGAAAGGTTATCATTCAGAAGAGAAAAGAGATAAAGGCTCTCCCAGACAAACAAAAGTTAAAGAAGTCCATCACCACTAAACCAGCCTTACAAAAAGTGTTAAAAGGAATTCTTTAAATGTAAAGAAAAGGCCATAACTAGAAGTAAGAAAATTCTGAAAGGAAAAAATTTCACACGTTAAATATATAGTAATGGTAATAAATTAAGTGACCATCAACTTAATAGACTGCTATACATAGAGGATGTCCTATATGAACACAACAGTAACCAAAAATCAAAAACCTATAAGATACAAAAGAGAGAGAGAGAGAGAGGAATCCAAGCAAACACTAAAGAAAGCCATCAAATCACAAAGAAAGAGAGCAAGAAAAGAAAGGAACAAAATAGAATTAAAAAACAACCTGAAGTGCTCGCTTTGGCAGCACATATACTAAACAAACAAACAAACAAAAAAAAAAAAAAACAACAACCTGCAAACAATGAACATAAAACAAGAAGTACACACCTATCAATAATTAAATGTAAATGAACTAAATGCTGCAGGCAAAAGACAAAGGATGAATGAATGGCTTAAAAAAAAAAAAAAGACCCATGTATATATGCTGCTGTCTACAAGAGACTCAATTCATCCCTAAAGAAACATATAGACTGAAAGTTAAGGGATGGAAAAAGATATAGAACTCAAATGGAACCAGGAAAAAAAAAAGCTAAGGTAGCAATACTTCTTTCAGACAAAATACAAAGACCATAGCAAGACAAAGAATGGCATTAATGAGAAAGGAATCAATCCAACAAGAGGAGGTAACAATTTTAAGTATCTCAGTACCCAACACAAAAATACCTACATGCATAAAGCAAATATTAACAGACATGAAGAAAGAAATCAATATTAAGACAATAATAGGGAAATTTAGCACCTCTACTTACATCAGTGGTAGATTATCCTGACAGAAAGTCAACAAGAAAACAGTGGCTTTGAATGACACATTGGACCAGATGGACCTAACAGATATATACAGAACATTCCATCCTAAAAGAGCAGAACACACATTCTTTTCTAGTGAATGCAGAACATTCTCAAGGTCAGAACACATGTTAGGCCACAAAACAAGTGTCAATAAATTTAAGACTGAAAAATTATCTTTTCTAACCAAAATGTTATGAAATTAGAAATCAATTGAATCAATTAAAAGGGAAAAGTTGAAAAAAAATAAACACAGGGAGGCTAAAAAATATGTTACTAAAAAACCAATGGGTTAGTTAAGAAATCAAAAAGAAATGATCAAAAATACACAGAGACTAATGAAAATGAAAACACAGTGGTCCAAAATCTTTAGGACACAGCAAAAGGAGTTCTAAGAGACAAGTTTATAGTGATAGAGGTCTGTCTCAAGAAATAAGAGAAATCTCAAATAAGCAACCTGACCTTATACCTAAAGGAGCTAGAAAAAGAACAAATGAAACCCAAAACCAGTAGAAGGAAGGAAATAATAAAGATTACGGTGAAAATAAATGAAAGAGACCCCCCAAAATAGAAAAGATCAATGAAACCAAGATAAAGTTCTTTGAAAAGATAAACAAAATTTCTAAGCCATGGGCAGCCCCAGTGGCAAAGGGGTTTAGTGCTGCCTTTGGCCCAGGGTGTGATCCTGGAGTCCCTGGATCTAGTCCCACATCAGGCTCCCTGCATGGAGCCTGCTTCTCCCTCTGCCTGTGTCTTGCCTCTCTCTCTCTCTCTCTCTCTGTCTGTCATGAATAAATAAATAAAATCTTTAAAAAAAAAAATCTAAACCTTTAGCCAGATCCATCAAGAAAAAAGAAGAGCATTCAAATAAATAAAATCAGAAATGGAGGAGGAGAAACAAGAACTGACACCATAGAAATAAAAACCTTATAAGATTATATTATGAAAAATTATTGGAGTACCTATAAAAAATAGATAAATTCCTAGAAAAATATAATATTCTAAAACTGAATCAGGAAGATATAGAAAATCTGAACGATTACTAGTAACAAAATTGAATAATCAAATTTGAATAATCAAAACTCCCAAAAAACCAAAGTCCAGGACCAGATGGCTTCACAAGTATATTTTACCAAACATTTAAAGCAGAGTTCTCCAACTATTCCAAAAAATAGAAGAGGAAGGAAAATCAAAGACTAAAATCAAAAACAAGTGTTAATAAAGATGGAAAGAAAAGAGAGCCCTTGTGCAGTTAGTGGGAATGTAAATTGGTGCAGCCACTGTGGAAAATAGCAGAGATTCCTCAAAAAGTTATAAATAGAACTATCATATGATCCAGTAATTCTACTACATTTACCCAAAGAAAAAGAGAACACTAATTCAAAAAGATATATCTACCCCTATGTTTACTGCAGCATTATTTACAATAGCTATAATATGGAAGCAGCCCAAGTGTATATTGATAAATATATGGATTAAAAAAATGGCATATATACGCATCATAATATTACTTAGCCAGTCATAAAAAGAAGATCTTGCCTAGGGGGTATGCTCCCTACAAGAGACTCAACTCATCCTTAAAGAGACATACAGAGATAACATGAATGGACATGAATGGACCCAACAGGTATTATAAATGGACCTAGTGGGTATTATACTATGTGAAATATGACAGAGAAAGAAAAATACCATATGGTTTCACTTATATGTAGAATCTAAACAACAACAACAACAAAAACTATTAAATATAGAGAACAAACTGATGGTTGCCAGAGAAGAGGTGGATAGGAAGATGGGTGGGAAGATAGGTGAACTAGATAATGGAGATTAAGAAGTATGAACTTCCAGTCATAAAGTAAATAAATCAAGGAGATGAAAAGTAAAGCATAGGGAATAAAATCAATAATATTGTAATAATGTTACATGGTAACAGATGAGGACTATACTTATGGTGAGCACTAAGTAATATACAGAATTGTCAAATCATTATGTTGTACACATGAAACTAATGTAACACTATGTCAATGACACTTCAATAATAAATAACAATGTTTTGAAAAACAAAAAAAAAAAGCACAATGAGAGACCATTTCTCATGCACTTAGATGGCTAGAATAAAAAATTTTACTGGAAATTAAATTTTGGCAAGGATGTAGAGAAATCAGAATCCTCATACACTGCTAGTTGGAATGAAAAATAGTGCAGCCATTCTGGAAAATAGTGTGGCAATTCCTCAAATGATTAAATATAGAGTTACTATATGAGTTACCAGTAATTCCACTCTAAGATAAATGAAAACATATGTCGACACAAAAACTTGCACAAGAATTTTTTAGCAGTGTTACTCATAATAGCCAGAAAATGAAAACCCAAATATCCATCTATTGATGATGAATATAAAAACAAAATGCACTATACAAATGTGCCATATTGGAATGGGAGGTAGCCATAAAAATGAATAAAGTATTAATACATGCTACAACACAGATAAACCTTGAAAACAGTATGCCACGTGAAAGACGCCAACACAAAAGATTACATAATTCCGGTCATATGTAATATCTAAAACAAGGAAATCTACAGAGACAGAAAGTAGATTAGTGGTTGCTTGGGTCTGGGGAAAAGATAGGCAGATAAGGGGATGACAACTAACGTATATGAGGTTTCTGTTTGAGGTGATGAAGATATTCCAAATCTAATTCATATGATGTGATTCATACATACATTAAAGTTAGAGAAGGTCTGGTCTCGCTACAAATCTATGTCTTAAAAACAATGGGCATCTGAGTGGCTCAGTCAGTTAAGCATCTGTCTTTGGCTTAGGTCATGATCCCAGGGTCCTGGGATCAAGCCCAGCATTGAGCTACCTGAGAACCAGCTTCTCCCTCTCCCTCTACCACTCCCCCTGCTTGTGCTCTCTTTCACCCTTTTTTCTCTCAAATAAATAAAATCTTTAAAAAAGAAAATGGGTCTTTAAAAAAGAAAATGGGTCTTTAAAAAAGGGGGCGGGGACGCCTGGGTGGCTCAGTGGTTGAGCGGCGGCTGCCTTTGGCCCAGGGTGTGATCCTGGAGTCCCTGGATCCAGTCCCACATCGGGCTCCCTGCATGGAGCCTGCTTCTCTCTCTGCCTATGTCTCTACCTCTCTCTCTATGTGCCTCTCATGAATAAATAAATAAAATCTTTTAAAAAAAAAAGAAAATTGGGACCAATATAAAGAGAATTATGACACAGAGATTTATGACAGCTACAATGTAAGATTCTTGTTTGGATAAATTTAAACAAAGAAATTATTGAAAGGCATCTTTGAAATAACCAGGGAAATCTGAAAATGAATATTAATTGATACGTAGAATTATTAATTTTGTTGGGTGTGACATGCCATAGTGGTATGCAGAAACAAAAAAGTTATTGGAGATGCATACTTAAATGTTTACTCATGAAATAACCTGATGGCTGAATTTACTTTAAAATATCTAGGAAAAATTAAATTAAATTAAATTAAAAATTAGAATAAAATAAAATAAAATAAAATATCTAGGAAAAAAATTTTTATGGAGACATGGATGAATTGAAATATATTGATAATTAATGGAACTAGATGATGGGTGCATAAAGATTCATTCCTCAATTATATCCATTTTTGTGGCTACTTAAAATTCTCTTAAATAAATAACATTTCATTTTTAAAAATCACCTGGAATATTTAAAAATCAGATTTTTGGGCTCCCCAACTCAAAATTACTGAATCCAAATCTCAAGCATGAGTCGGCATGTGAGATTTTAAGATGCTAGGACTCAAGATACAGTGTCTGCAATCACCCATGGGCAACTTCCTACCCTATTTAGGAAGAAATCCATGCAGTCTATGAACCTTGGCTTCCCAAGCCCAAAAAACTATCATTTATTTACATGAATTATGAATCAAGCCTCTGTTTCCTCAGTTTGGTGAATGTTATTCCTGAAGTGGAGAAGGACAAAAGAAAAGAAAGAAAGAAAGAAAGAAAGAAAGAAAGAAAGAAAGAAAGAAAAGAAAAGAAAAGAAAAGAAAAGAAAAAAGAAAGAAAAAGGAAAAGAAAAGAAAAAAGAAAAAAAAGAAAGAAAAGAAAGAAAAGAAAAGAAAAGAAAAGAAAAGAAAAGAAAAGAAAAGAAAAGAAAAGAAAGGGAAAAGAAAAAAGAAACCGCAATACCTCTTTCTTTACTCCTAGACTCCACACCCACAACCATCAGTGATGGTAATTAGTCAATTACCTGCCTATCTGCATCCTAATGGTGATACCACCAGTCCTCTAATCATTGAGAAAAGAAATCAGCAGCAGGAGAGGATAGGCTGGGGAGAAGTTTAGAAGTTAATACAATGGGAGTGGATGGATTTCTGCCCTTAAAAATAGAGTCCAGAGGCAACTCTCACCTCACTCAGATTCAAATGTCCAAGTAAATGAAATTTCAAATAGAATTCTAAATGCAACTCCAAGCATATGATTTGCAAATTTAATGTGATGCCTACTGCTTTTAATTAGATGAGATGTCCTTTTTGAAATCAGTTACAGACACTTGCCATTTTCAAAATGCCCTCAGGTAACTTCCAACATTTGTGCCCTTCAAGTGAGCAGTTAATTTTCACTCTCACATACATAATTCACCCAGGCCATTGCTGGCTGTACCTATCATCCGAAGAGATTTACAGAAGCTTCACCACAGTAAATATACCAGGTCAGCACTGCAAGTTTCCAGAATAGTTTCAGGACAAAAATTGTGTAGATAAAGTGGAGACCTGAAAGGATAAATATGCCCTCAGGTGATATCCAAAAAGGGTAAAACTTGAATGTTTTTCTGTCTTTCCTGATAAATTTTCATCTTTTTGGCTTTACTTCTAAATGGATTATTTTAATCTTAACACTACTTTTAAATTTAAACTTACTCTTTTGACCACCACAGCATGACAAGTGATAACTATTTACTTCATTTTTTAAAAATTATTTTAATGATTTGACAGACAGTAAGAGGAAAGAAAGCAAAGAAAAAGTGAAGACAACTCCTCATTTTCCAGGAAAGTGAGCGGACAAACATGGAAGGGGTTCATCACTCTGGGAGCATTAGGCTTTGTCACTTGTGTCCATCAATCCATTTTCATTTATCACCCGAGTCTAAGCCAGGAAGATAAGAAATGCCGATTAGACCTTCCTTTTCCCTAGAAGGCCTCCATGAATCTGAAGTCTCCGTCTTATTCAACAACTATAATTTATCTTCCTTTCTTTTTTTTCAGCTCTCTGTTGATATACAAGTATTGATTAACTAGACAGGATGGGAGGAATGGGAGGAGGCAGAGCTTTTCCTGCTAAACATGTGGTTCATTTACTAGATGACAGCTGCTCACTAGCTTCTCAGGGTGAGACCAAGTTGGCAGGACGACCCCATATTTATTGTGAGGCTGGGGAATGCTATTAACATCAAGACTGATTTAGAGGGAGGGTAGGAAGAGGTGCCTTTGTGAGTTTCAGGTAATAGTTTCCCATTGCCTGGAAGGTCAAGACTTAAATCTTTAGCATATCTTACACAGCTGATCACAAGCTGGCTTCTTCCTAGCTTCCCTGCCTTAGTGCCCACCTTTCTCCTACCAAATCAACTCGAATCTGCCCCAAATTCTTACCTCTATGGCTCCATGCACTCCTTTTTTCTACCTGAAATTCTCCCTCAGATAAACCACACATCTTCCAAGGCCCAGTTTCAACATAATTTCTCGAGAGAAAGCTGCACTCATCTACTTCTCTGTCCTCTTTGTTCTTATAGATTTTTCTGTATGCCTCTATTGAAGCTCACGAGGCTGTTATGTGGGTGTAAATATTAATATGCTAACCTGTTTTAATATGTAAATAGAAATGTTATGTTTTCTTCCCCTCTTTTGCTACAATTGTAGAATGAAAGGAAATATATCCCCTCACTATGTGGGGGCATTAGAAGATTTAATTCCTGGCCTCCAGAAACTTTAGGGTATATCTTTTCAGTAAGTTCTATTATGAGAGAAGAGAATGGAAGAAAATATATGCAGAATACAGGGGGAAACATGGGACTCAAGAGGACTAGGGAGAAAGGGAAGCAGGTGAAAGGAAAGGAGATAGAAAATGATGGGGTCCCTGAGGCCTGAGAACCAATGGAAGCCATGTTGAAACTGAGTCCAAACCCAAGGGCAGCTCAGCTTTCATCTTCAAGGAGAGCTTCCCACCCTCTGCATCCACGGTCTATGCATCTGATCCTCTTCTGTACCAAAGAGGATGCCCCATTTCCCTTCCCTCACCTCTCCTCTGAGTGTACTCATTCTCAGCTGCCAACACACCCCATGCCAGCAGATATTACTTGGTTCTCATTCCATCAAACCTCCCCACACTCTAGGAAATCTGTAAGGACATCTGGGCACGAGATTCTGAGCACTCAGTGATTGGGGAAACCTCCATTTATCTTAAGGAGTGGGGAAAGTACACTTATTGAGCAAACTAGAAACCTATAAACAGGATCATATAGTTGGTGATAGCCCTGCATTTATGTCTATCTCCCTAACTTGACTGTAAGCTCAAGGCCCTTGTCCCATTCATCACTGATTTCCCAGGAATATCTGGAATGTAACAAATTTATACTAATTTTAGCTCAATGAATACCTAAAAGAAACCTGCTTGTGTTGTGCCCAAGATTGCGAATCCGAGAAACCACCGAGGAGCAGACACCGATGCAAGCGCACGAGGGTTTATTTGCAAGCTCGAGCTTGGGTCCAAGTATACACGACACAGTGGAGCAGGGACTTGGACCCCAAGGTGGGTTTCAGCTTAGTTTTTTATAGGCTGGTCTAGGGGACCTCCAGAAGGGGTGGAGGAATTTCTCAAGTTCTGTTTACATTTTGATATGGGGCTTTCAAGGGCATTGAGCTCTGTTCTTATTCTAATAGTGGCTTCCTGCCCTTGGCTTGGGCTCTGTTCTTATTCTAATATGGGGCTTTCTAGGACATTAAGCTGTAAACTGTTTTCTTCCTGTAACTGAAGTAATGTAAAGTTCAGCTCTTATTCACAGGGGCCTGGGATGGCTGTACTTGTGCTAAGGCTAAACTTGAGGTGGAATGGCCTTGCTTTTTCTCCGCCTCCACACCTGCTTTTCCCCTAAAAATATGCCTTGTATATTTGTAGTAGCTAAAAGTTTTGAAAACTATTCCATTATCACTTTTTTAAGTAAACATTTCTTTGAGACCTCCTATGTGCAAGTTACTGAGACAGATACAGAAGAAGGGAGAGGTGCTATAGGAATGGATAAATTTAAAAATAATCCTTAATGTGAGGTGATTCAAAATCTGAAAGTTATCATTTTTATAGAAACCCACATTTATAACCAATATGTTAACAGGTTAACATAATTTAATTTCAATCATTAATACACATCATCATCTTATAATGGGCACTAAAAAAATTAACCACTTACCAGATGTCTCCATACATCCTCCTAGTAGTATCCTAGGCTGTGTTTTGTAGAAAAAGACTTTGACAACCACTAACTCTGGGCTCATAAACACTGAGGAAGAAGTGCTCAACATCAGCATATCATGTATGAGTAAAATACTCTGTTACTTATAATCTTTGTCGGATTGCAGAATTCATGATTAGAATTTAAATTCCAAAAGGAGAATTCTAAAACCTTCTGCTGATTTTATACAAGCACAGGATTGAACTCTGTTATCTGGCAATTCAAAACAACTAGCATGTCAAGCTGTGATATTAGGAGTGATGGAACAAGTCAAATATATAGGTAAGTAATGAGTCTATGGCTGAAATTTAAAAGCAGGGTTTGGGCAGCCCCAATGGCTCAGCGGTTTAGTGCCGCTTTCTGCCCAGGGCGGGAGACCGGGGATCGAGTACCATGTCGGGCTCCCTGCATGGAGCCTGCTTCTCCCTCTGCCTGTGTTTCTGCCTCTCTCTCTCTCTCTCATGAATAAATAAAATAAAATCTTAAAAAAAAAAAAAAAAAACCCAAACATCAAAAATAATAAAATAAAATAAAATAAAATAAAATAAAATAAAACCAGGGTTCAAAGATTTATATACAGGTGGAGGTCTTGAGTTTACCTCACAGTAAGACTACTCAGGACAACTCAAAAGGTTCATCTTCTCCCTGGTTTCTTTCACTCTCAATGCTCTCCTCCATCTCCTTTATACCAAACCCCCTTTCATCTTTACTCTTCTAACTTCATACTCTCCTCACTTATAAGATGAGCTGTGAACTAAATTCATGCTCCAAGAAGAAAATGCAATCACACAGGCAAAATTCCTTTATTCTTTCCTTTCACTTTATCCCTTGATGTGGTACTGGATGGATATATATATATACATACATATATATATATATATATATGTGTATATATATATATACACATACTTTCTCTGGTCAGTTTTCCCACATCAGTGCATACAGATGCAGAAGCTCCTTCTGGATTTGAGAAGGGCTTCATGAACATATCTCTTGTGCTACATGTTCTCCTAGACAAGGTCTTCCTAAAGTAATTGTAAAGAAGCAATGGGCTGAAATGGTACACACCTATGGAGTAGGCTAAAGCTTAGATTGTAGATATCAGAACTGCCAGGCAGTTATCACAAAGAAGAAAAAATGAAGAAATTCAGTTATTCAAATGAAAACTTTAGTTAAGCTATTGTGTTGATGTCAAGTCCACAAAACAGCTGGTTGAGTTTTAAACTCTTTCACTTTCCAGTTAGTAACTTTGCAGGGCAGTCATTGCAGTAATAGTTTATCAGGTTATTGAAAGAACTAAGCAGATAAACACTTTGCATTGCAGTCTAAGCTGAAAAATGTATCATTTGGGAACTACAGTAAAGTAGAATTACTCTTCTCTCTGTAATGGTTGAAACTCTACCTCAAAAACAATCAGTCCATGGTCATGACATAAAACAAAGGAAACATAAGTCATTGTATAAGGGAATATGAAGTAAATTCCAGCACTGCCAAGATAATGAAAACTTATAAGGAGTTAAACTCCTATATGTTGCAGCATTGACATTTTAGTCTTAAATAGCTTCTTGAAATCCAGGACTACCACACCAACTCTGGTGGAGGCATCATTCATTTTTATCTGTAAAAGCCATATACTTAATTGTGATCTACAATTCTCCTATTACCGATGCTGGACAAAAAAAAAAAAAAAAAAGACACTTCTTTTATGTCATATTTCTTTTCTCTAAATGGGGAATTAAAATTTGTGAATCTACAAAGGGTATTTTGGAGCACTGATAAATATTAAATTTTCCTGTCCCCTCCCTTGGAGATTTGGATTCAACAAGTTTGAAATGGGGTTTAAAGAACTAGCTTGCTGCCTGGGTGGCTCTGCAGTTTAGCAGCTGCCTTCGGCCCAGGGCGTGATTCTGGAGTCCTGGGATTGAATCCCACATCAGGCTCTGTGCATGGAGCCTACTTCTCCCTCTGCCTGCCTCTTTCTCTCTCTGTCTCTCATGAATAAATAAATTAAATCTTAAAAAAAATTAAGAAAGAAAGAACTAGCTTGCTTTCTTCCTTTCTCCCTCTTTTTTACTTTTCATTCTTAAATAATTTTAGACTTACTGAAAAGTTGTAAAGATCATACACCCAGATTTCCTAATATTAGCATCTTAGACAATATAGTTCAACTATCAAAATCAGAAAATTAACATTTACACAATGTTCTTTATTAATTGTAGTGGGTTGAGTTGTGCCCCCAAAAAGATATCTCTAAGTCTAAAGTCTCAGCATATGTGAATGTAACCTTATTTTTTTAAGTGGTCTTTCCAGCTATAATTAAGGATCTCAAGATCATCTTAGATTAGCAAGGTGGACCCTAAATTCATTGACAAGTGCTCTAAGAAAAGATGACACAGTCAGAAGAAAAGAGATAAGGGAGAAACCATATACAGAGGCAGAGATTTGAGTTTCATTGCCACAAGCCAAGGAACACTTGGATCAACCAAAAGCTGGCAGAGGCCAGGAAGGATCCTCCCCTACAGTGTTTAGGAAGGAACCAATCCTGTCAAAACCTTGATTTAGGACTTTTGGCCTCCAAAACTATGAAAGAATAAATTTCTGTAGTTTTAAGACACTTCCGTTTCTGGTGCTTTGTTATAGTAACTCCAAGAAACTAACACATACAGGCAACAACAGTAAATAAAAAAAATATGGTATATCATTTCTGAGTACAATCACCACTGCTTACTCTCAATAAGGAACTGGTTAATTGCAAAATTATTTTTTACCTTGGCTTATGACCTACAACTACACTCTCTTCCATTCCATTCTAAATTTATTATTTCTTAAATGGTCTTTCAAAAATCTAAAATTTCCAAAGGAGGTTTTCAAAGATAATTAATTGATCAAGGAGGACTCGGTATTCTTCATAAGTAAATTTATTGAATATATGCACCAAATTTTGTGGTTATTAAGTTTTGACATAGAAAATAAAGCTTAACATTGCCAAGGAACTAGAAAAAGCTTTTTTTTACATAAACAGTGACACAGATGGATTTTCATATGTTAAATACTTTAAAAAACATTTTTAAAAGATTTTATTTATTTATTCATGAAAAACACAGAGGAAGGCAGAGACAGGCAGAGGGGGAAAGAGAATCCCTGCAGGGAGCCTGATGCAAGACTGGATCCCAGGACTCCAGGATCACAACCTGAGCTGAAGGCAGACACTAAACCACTGAGCCACCCAGGTGTCCCATTTTAAGGCATTTTAAATGTACGTGGCATTCTCAACTGGATATCAACTTAATGTCTTTTTAACAATGACCTAACTTTTACATTACATAAATAACAGGTAAAGAGCAGATCTTAAGCTTGCTATTTTTGAACTACATGTTTTGATGTATAATCCATAAACAAGAAACTTGGACTATATTAAATGTTCCAAAATATGTTGACACTAGAATTTCTGGTGATTGGTTTCCAATTCTGACATTTCAGAGTGTGACTAGCAATGTGTTTCAATCTCATTTGATACAGATTATCAATTAGCAAATAAATGAAGTTATATGATTCTTACTAAGATATCTGGGCAGCCTGGGTGGCTCAGCGGTTTAGTACTGCCTTTGGCTCAGGGTGTGGTCCTGGAGTCCTAGGATGGAGTCCCAAGTCGGGCTTCCTGCATGGAGTCTGCTTCTCCCTCTGCCTATGTCTCTGCCTCTCTTTGTGTGTGTCTCTCATAAATAAATAAATTTTTGTAAAAAGATATTCTTTGAATCTACCACTTTGCCTGCAACTATAAATATGGGTTTTGTTCAAGAAAAATGTTTTAAAATTCTCTGTGAAATGTAAGAAGATGTATTTTATCACTACCAAGTAAATAAGCACTGATCTATAAGCCTAATAATTAAAATAAGCCATTCTTCATGAAAGTAAACATTTTAGTGGGAGGTGAAAGCAGCTGATAGCCCTTTTCAAGGCTAAAGAATAGTTCCTTATATGAATGGAACCCATTGTCTTTTGCCTAATGCTGTAAAATATGGAAAAATTCTGGTGAAATCTCAAGAGAGACCTTAAAAAAAAAAACTGGCAAATTTTAACACTTAAACTACCTTTAACCTTTCCTTTGACTATGAAATATATTCCAATATGACTGACTCTTAATAATCTTCCTTATATTCTGAAGAGGTAAATAAAAATTTTCACTTTAATTGACCCTTATATCCTATAATCTGAGAAATCTAACCAACATCCTTGTCATATAATACAAGTAGACTTTCTTTCATTATGAAGAATAACTGATTTCTCACGTCTCTTGACACAGCTCAACAGAATCAATGTACAGCAATTAATATATTCCTATCTGCCTAAAGATCTGCATCAAAGTTACTAAGAAATATAACACAACCAATGATAAATTTGTTTTTAAAAATCAAAATGTGAGAATTATAAACATAAATTTCATTTCCCTTCTCAATAAATATATTCTGTAGCTGCTTCAAAAATATGGAAATTTGAACCAAAAAAAAATCCAGACATATTTCCAAATATTAAAGAAAGGACATCCTTCTATGCTCAAGAGTAGGAAGACTCAATATTGTCAAGATGTCATTTCTTCCCAACTTAATATATAGATTTAATAGAAATCCAATCAAACTCCCAGAAAGTTATTTTGTGAATATTAATAAAATGACTCTAAAGTTTTATAGTGAGGCAAAAGACCCAAAATAACCAACACAATATTGAAGAACAAATAAGGAAGACTAATACTACTTGAAGTTGAAAACATGTCTGTAGAAAAAAACTGCACACAAATGCTTATAGCAGCTTTAGTCATAATTGTCAAAGCTTGGAGGTAACCAAGATATCCCTCAGTAGATGAATGCATAAACAAACTGTGATACATCCAGACAATGGAATATTATTCAGTGCTAAAAAGAAATATGGGGTGCATGGGTGACATAGTCGGATAAGTGTCCAGCTCTTAGTTTTGGCTCAGGTCATGATCTCAGGATCGTGAGATTGAGCCCCCTGATGGGCTCCATGCTCAGCGTGGATTCTGCTTAAGACTGTCCCTCTGCCCCTCCTCCCTGCATTCTCTCTCTCTCTCTCTCTCTCTCAAATAAACAATTTTTTAAAAAATTTAAAATAAATAAAATAAAAAGAAATGAACCATCAATTCATGAAGAAACACAAAGGAATCTTAAATACACATTATTAAGTGAAAAAAAAAATCTGAAAAGCTATATACTGTATGATTCCAACTATATGACATTACTAAGGCAAAACTATGGAGACAAAAAGATTACTGGTTGTCAAGGTTTGATGGGAGATGAGGGACAAGAATGAATATATAGAATATAGGGGATTTTTAGGGCAGTAAAAATACTCTGTATGCTAATGATGGATACATGTCATTATACATTTGTCCAAGCCCACAGCATGTATAACACTAGGAGTGAATGCTAATGTAAAGTATGCACTGTGTGATTATGATGTGTCAATGTAGGTCCATCAGCTGCAAAAAAACGTATCTCACTGGTAAGCAATGTTGAGAATGGAGGAAGTTATGTATGTGTGATGGTGGGGTGATTTGAGAATCTCTGTATCTTCCCTCAATTTTACTTAAAATCTAAAATTTCTCTTAAAAAATAATAATGAAGTCTTAATTTAAAAAACAAAAGAAAGAAAAACAATCTGAATTCATATTTCTAAATCTTCCCATCAAATTGCTTCTCTTTCCATGGTCTCCATTTCAGTAAATAGCTCCTTGATCCAACCGATTTCTCAGGCCTAAATTCTACATTCTTCCATGATCCACCTTCTCCTCCAATCCCCAAATGCCCAATAGCTCAACCAGTCTTAGAGAGACTTCCTCCAAAATACATTTTGAATTTTTTTCATTTTTCTCTACCCTCACCTATCTCATCCAAAACACTATCACTCCTTGTGTAATTTATAGCAATGGTCTCTTAATTGGTTACTCCTACTTGACCCCAATTCATTATCCACACATCAGTCAACACATTCTTTGAAAAATGTAAATTTTACTCCCTATTAAAAGCTGCTCAATAGCTTCTCAATTGCAGTTAAAGTAAACTCACAATAAACTATCACCTTACACCCATTAGAGTGGCTATTACCAAAAAGACAACAGATAACAAGTGTTGGTGAGCATATGGAGAAAAGGCCCCCTTGAGCACTGTTGATGGGAATGTAAATTGGTGCAGTCACCATGGAAAACAGTAAGGAGGGCAGCCCAGGTGGCTCAGCGGTTGAGCACCGCTTTCAGCCCAGGGTGTGATCCTGGAGACCAGGGATCAAGTCCCACGTCGGGCTCCCTGCATGGAGCCTGCTTCTCCCTCTGCCTGTGTCTCTGCCTTTCTCTCTCTCCCTCTCTCATAAATAAATTTAAAAATTAAAAAAAAAGAAAAACAGTAAGGAGGCTCTTCAGAAACTTAAAAGTGGAACTACCATAGGACCCATCAATCCACTTCTTGATATATATCCAAAAGAAATAAAATTAGTATTTCAAAGAGATTTCTGCATTCCCATGTTCACTGCAGCATTTTTCACAATAGCCAAGATATAGAAACAGTATGCATGGACCATGAGAGCATTATACTAAATAAGTAGGAGAAAGACAAATACTTTATGATCTCACTTATACACTGAACCTAAAAAGCCAAACTCATAGAAACAGAGAGTAGGATGGTAGCTACCAGGTTCTGGGGTGTGGCAAAAATGGGGAGATTTTGGTCAAAGTACACAAAATTCCAGATATAAGATAAACAAGTTCTAGGTCTCTAATGTACAGCATGGTGACTATAGTTAAAAATACTGAATTATATACTTAAAAATTGCTGAAATAGTAGATCCTAAATGTTATCACCACACACACACACACACACACACACAAAAGATAATTATGGATATGTTAACTAATCTTATTATAGTAATAATTTTGTAATGTATCCATATATCAAATAATAATGTTGTAGATCTTAAACATTATATGCCAATTTCATCTCAAAAAAGCTGGGGAATTTTGTTTAAAAAATTAAGCCCTTCATTTTGTCTACAAAGCTCTGAATCACCTGGTCCTGCTTACTTCTCTAGACTTAACATCTACCACCTATCTCCTGCTCTCCATGCTGCAGGTCCTTTGGCTACCTTAGGGCTTGGGAAACTTCCCTCTGTCTAGAATGCTCTTATCCTTCCTTTTGGCCTGGCTAATCTATTGATCCATTAATCCTTAGCTTATCCTACTTTCTCACACAAGTCCTCCAGCACCCTCTGTCCCCTAATCTAAATCTCTTTCCATTACAGTTTTTTTTTAAAGTTGACTTATTTGAAAGGGCAGAGGTGGGTGGTCAGAGGGAGAAAACCTTTAAGTGGACTCCCCAATGAATGTGGAGCCCAACGGGGGACTTGATCTCATGACCCATGAAATCATGACCTGAGTCAAAACAAAGAGACGCTTAAACCACTGAGCCACCCAGGCACTCCTCTATTATAATGTTTAATTACACTGTTTAAATTTCCTTCCTAGCACATATTATATGTACTATATGTATACTAGATATGTCTATATCATATACATATAGTTCATATGTATAGACTTATTTGTGCAAATATGTGCCTAATATTCATCCTCCCACTAGACTTTATACTTTTGGCTTTCAGTTCATTTTGTTTTGTTTGTGTGTTTTTGCAAAAAGTCCTATTTCCATAGCTTTTTAAAATTGCTGTTCAGAAAGAGATGTTATACTTTATGGAGAGTATCTGTGTTGTTCGCCATCCTTTTCTCAGTATCTAGCATAGTGCCTAGCATAGAAGGGGGGGCTCAGTGTATTTATTAATATATAAACAGCAAGAATTTTCACCTTCATGTCAATAAGAAATATCGCCACTCTTTTCTTCCCATGATTGCCCAAATGTATCCTAAAAATTACTCTGTTATCCTTATCTTCTAGATCTAAACTTGGGAAGTTTTATATACCCTGTAACTTTCATCTACTAATGGTAAACACAAAACAGAGTGTGATATGAGAAAAAGGTATGAATTAGTCTGATATTATGACAAACACCTGAGGAAAACATGAGAGGAGGAATCTAGAATATTTTAACTTTCTTTTTTAAAAAGATTTTATTTACTTATTCATGAGAAACACAGAAAAAGAGTTAGAGACATAGGCAGAGGGAGAAGCAGGCTCCCTACAGGGAGCCTGATGCAGGACTCAATCCTATGACCCAGGATCATGACCTGAGACAGAGGCAGACAGTAAACCACTGAGCCACCCAAGTGCCCCTTAACTTCCATTTTAGTTATCTTGATTCTAGATAATTTGTGCTAAAAATAATATTATATTTATATGTCATTTTATAGTTAAGCAAATGTCAAATCAAAAATATTAAACAAGTAATTCCACAAACCAAACAACCACATCTATAATTGCAAACTTCTATACATGCTAGGAATAACATTTACAAATGTGGTGGGAAACAGTGACCCTCACTTATTCATTCATTCTTTCACTCAACATTCATTTATTGAATATTGCCTACATGCCAAGGAACAAGCCAAGTTGAAGATAGCTTTCTCAATGAAATCCATACAACAATGCAATGGAGTGGTCAAGGTAGATACCACCATTCCCACTTTACAAATGAGATACCAGGGTTTAGAAAACACAACTCTCACCTCCTTAAAAATCACATGTAAGCCAACTTCATGTGACAGTCTAGGAAGTTGAGAAGATGACAGACTAGGAAGATCCTAAATTCACCTCATCCCACAGATACAATTAGATAATACCCATATCAATGTACATAATCCAGAAAAATGACCCAAAGATTGGCAGAATAGACTCTCCACAGCTAAATGTTGAGAAGAGACCACATCAAAGAGGGTAGGAAGGGTGGAGACCCCATCAGGAGCTAAACAAACCCAGGACTGTCAATGGAAGGAAGGGATACCCCAGGCCTAAAGAATAGACAGAAATAAACTCTCACATCAAGTACCCCAGGCATGGGGTACCCACACAGAGAAGACAAATCCCCATAACATGTAACTTTGAAAATCAGAGGGGCAGAATTTTGAGATTTCTTAAAATCATTGGGGCTTAATACCTGGAACTTTATAAAATAATAATTTATAAAATCAGTGGGCTCGACTCTGGAAGACCCTAGAGAGTGAGGGGACATGGAGTCCCTACCCTTAAAGAGACAACACAGCAGGAGAGAAGGAGCACTTTGAAAATGCCTGGGGTAAACAGAAAGATTTATTTACTAATCTCAGAGTTTGTGCTGTAGGGCAGGGATCCTTAGGAAACTTCTCTAAGAACAAAGGACCTGCCAAGTGCCATTTCCTGCCCCTGCCCCCTCGCCTAGACACACAGATATCTACAAGAACTAGCACAGTGCCAATACTTTCCACCTAACTTGCCAACAGCACACCCTGCCACCTGCATTCTCCTGCAGACTTGGCCCCTTGAGCCAGGCCTCATCCCCAGGTCTACTCCCACAGCAGAACTTCAAAATTTGTTTATACATACCACAGGCGATGTCCCTGCACTCTCCTGTGGACTCACTCTCTCCAGCCCTACAGCAGGAGTTCTCTGAAGTGGCTCCAGGTCCCTTTCCACAGCAGAAACTGCACAAACCTTGCTAACACCTCAAGTCTAGTCCCTGCATTCTTATGCAGACTTGCTCCTTCCAATATGCCCTTGGCCAGAGCCGATCTAAAGCAGTGCCACAAATGTGGATGTATACAAGCAGCATCAACAGGGGCCAGCACTACCTCCAGAGTGACTTTTGCCCCATAGGAAACACCCCTGAAGTGCCAGGTTCTGGTGAACAGAGACTACACTACAAGACACTACAAACCCCTTCTTCATAAGGCCAGTAGTTTCAAAAGCAGGAGACATCAATTATTTTCCTAATGCATAGAAACAGACACAGAGAGTTAGACAAAATAAGGAGACAGAGGAATATGTCTCAAATGAAAGAACAAGACAAAATCACAGCAAGACAGGTAAATGAAACAGAAATAAGTAATATGACAGAGAATTTAAAGTAATGGTCATAAAGAAACTCACAAGACTTGAGAAATTTTTGAGTGGAGGACCTTAGTTTAGACCTTTAACAAAGATAGAGAAAATATAAAAAGAACCAATCAGAAATGAAGAACCCAATAAATTAAAAATATAGAGGGAATAAATAGTAGACAAGAGGAAGAAGAATGGATCAGCAACCTGGAGGACAGAGTCAGAAAGCAATCCAGCTGAACTGGAAAAAGAAAAAAAATAATAACAAAATATGAAAATAGACTTAGGTAACTCAGAAACACTGTCAAGCATAATAAATTCTAAATTATAGAGATCCTGGAAGGATGGGGGGGGGCAGAAAATTTATTTGAAGAAATAATACCTGAAAGCTTCCAGAATCTGAAAAAGGAAACAGAAATCCAGATCCAGGAATCACAGAGAACTCCCCAAAAAATCAACCAAAGACGGCCCACACCAAGATTCATAGTAATTAAATGGCAATAGGTAGTGATAAAGAGAAAATTATAAAGCATCAAGAGAAAATAAAACAGTTACACAGAAGGAAAACCCCATAGGGCTATCAACTGTTTTTTTGTTTTTTTGTTTTTTTGTTTTTTTCAGCAGAAATGTTGCTGGCCAGGAGTGGCATGATATATTCAAAGTGCTGAAAGGAAAAATCTGCAGCCAAGAATACTCTATCCAGCAAAGCTACCATTCAGTATAGACAGAAAGAGTTTCCCAGACAAATAAAAATTAAGGGAATTTGTGACTACTAAACCAGACCTACAAGAAATGTTAAAGGGGACTCTTAGAGTGGAAAGGAAAGACCTAAGTAGGAGTAAGAAAAGTAGTTCCATCTCCCTGTACTTGGATCTCTGAAGAGGTAATAAAATTAAGATGAGGCTATATTGGATTCAGGTGGGTCCTTCCTGAGTACAATAACTGGTGTCTTTATGTGGAGAAAAAAAACTGGTGATACTGAGAAACAAAAGAAACCTACAGGAAAGAATGCCATGTGCAGATGGAGGCAGAGAATGGACTTGGGATGCCACAAGCCAAAGAGCATCAAGGATTGCTGCCAAGCACCAGAAGCTAGGTCAGAGACCTGAAACACATTCTTCCCCAGAAGGAACCAACCCTGTAGAGCCCTTGATTTTTGGACTTCAGATTTCCAGAACTTTGAGACAATAAATTTCTCTTTTAAGCCAAAAAAAAAAAAAAAAAAAAAAAGAAAGAAAGAAAGAAAGAAAAGTAGGAAGGACAAAAGCAGTAAAATTAAGTCTGTCTACAAAAATCAACCAAGAGACTCACAAAATTAAAGGATGTAATATATGACACCATTTACCTAATACATGGTGGGGTGAGGGGGGAAGAAAAGTAAAGAATGGGTTCAAACTTAAGCAACCATCAACTTAATATAGACTTCTATAAGCATGATGTTATATATGAATCTAATACTAGAAATCAAAAACCAGTAATAGGGATGCGTGGGTGGCTCAGTGGTTGAGTGCCTAACTTAGGCCCAGGGTGTGATCCTGGAGTCCTGGGATGGAGTCCCACATCAGGCTCCCTGCATGGAGTCTGCTTCTTCCTTTGCCTGTGTCTCAGCCTGTCTCTCTGTGTCTCTCATGAATGAATGAATGAATGAATGAATGAATGAATAAATAAATAAATAAATAAATAAATAAATAAACTTTAAAAACAAAATAAAACAAAAAACCAGTAATGGAGACGAAAAAAAATGAAGAGAAATAAAACCAAGTATATAACTAAAGAAACCCAACAAAGTATAACAGAAGAACTACAAAAACAACCATAAATCAAAAAATGGCAATCAGTATATATCTATCAATAATTAATTTGTATGTAAGTGGACTAAATACTCCAAACAAAAGACATAGGGTGATAAAATGGATAAAAAAGCAAGACCCATATATGCTGCCTGCAAGAGACTCATTTCAGAACTAGAGACACATGCAGACTGCAAGTAAAGGTAGGGAAAAGCATTTATCATGTAACTAAAAGTGAAAAGAAAGCCAGGGTGGCAATACTTACATCATACAAAATAGACTTTAAAACAAAGACTATAACAAGAGACAAAGAAGGGAACTATATAATTATAGAGGGAATAATCCAACAAGAAGACATAACAATTGTAAATATTTAGGCACCCAGCATGGGACCCAAATACATAAAGCAGCTAATAACAAACATAAAGGGAGCAATAATAATACAAAATAAGAGAAGACTTCAACACCCCACTTACATCAATAGATAGATAATCCAAACAGTAAATCAACATGGTAACAATGGCTTTGAAAGACACATTGGAGCAGATGTATTCAGAATATTCTGTCCTAAAACAGCAGAATACACATTGTTTTCAGGAGCATATGCAACATTCTTCAGAATAGATCACATATTATGACACAAAATAAGTCTCAACAAATTCACAAAGATCTAAACCATACGATGTGTCATTTCTGACCACAGCACTATGAAACTAGAAATCAACCACAAGAAAAAATCTGGAAAGAACACAAATTCATGGAGGGTAAATAACATGCTACTAAACAATAAATGTGACAACCAAGAAATCAAACAAGTAACGAAGAAATATATGGAAACAAATGAAAACACAACAGTCCAAAATCCTTGGGATGTAGCAAAAACTACTCTAAAGGGAAGTTTATAGCATTACAGGCCTACCTCAAGAAGCAAGAAAAAAATCTCAAACAATCTCACTTTATACCTCAAGAAACTAGAAAAAGAACAAACAAAACCCCAAACCAGGAGATGGAAGGAAATAATAAAGATTAGAGCAAAACTAAATGAAGTAAAAACAAACAAAAACAACAGATCAATGGAAGCAGGATCTGGATTTTTTTTTTTTTAAGATTAACAAAGTGGATAAGCTTTAAGCCAGACTCATTAAAAGAGAGAAAGAGAACACAAAAAAGATGAGAAATGGATGAGGAGAAATAACAACTGACACCACAGAAATACAAAGGACTGTAAGAGAATATTATGAAAAATTACATGCCAACAAGCTGGACAAATTAGAAGAGATAGATACATTCCTAGAACCATGTAACATCCTAAAACTGAATCAGGAAGAATTAGAAAATTTGAACAGACTAAGTACCAGAAATGATATTAAATCAGTAATCAAAAACTCCCAACACAGAGAAGTCCAGGACCAGATGGCTTCACAGATGAATTCTACCAAACATTTAAAGAAGAGTTAATAACTACTCTTTTAAACACTTCCAAAAAATAGAAAAGGAAAGAAAACTTCCAAATTCACTCTATGAGGCCAATGCTACCCTGATACCAAAACCAGATAAAGACACCACTAAAAAAACAGCCCTATAGGTCAATATCTCTAATGAACATCAATATAAAAATCTTTAACAAAATATAAGCAAACTAAATCCAAAAATACATTAAAAAAAATCATTCACCACAATCACTTGGGATCTATTCCTAGGATGCAAGAGTGGTTCAATATTTGCAAATTAATCAATACGATACATCATATCAACAAGAGAAAGGATAAAAACCATATGATCATTTCAATAGATGCAGAAAAAGCATTTGACAAAGTATAATATCCATTCATGGAAAAAAAAAAAAAAAACCTCAACAAAGTAGGTTTAGAGGAAACATATTATGCCTAAACATAATAAAGGCCATCTATGAAAAACCCACAGATAACATCACACTTAATGGGAAAAACTGGAAGCATTTCCTCTAAGATCAGGAACAAGACAGGATGTCCACTCTCACTACTTTTATTTAACTTAATACTAGAAATCCTAGCCACAGCAATTAGACAATAAAAAGAAATAAAAATCATCCGAATTGGGAAGGAAAAAGTAAAACTTTCAGTGTTTGGAGATGACATAATCTATACATATAAAATGCTAAAGACTCTACCAAAAAAACTACTAGAACTAATAAATGAATTCAATAAGGCCACTGGATACAAAAGCAATATACAGAAATCTATTACATTTCTACGCACTAATAAAGATACAGCAGACAGAGAAATTAAGAAAACAATCCCATTTATAATTGCATCAAAAATAATAAAGTACCTAGGAATAAACTTAATCAAGGAGGTGGAAGACCTGTATTCTGAAAACTATAAAACACTTATGAAAGAAATTGAAGATAACACAAACAAATGGAAAGATAGTCCATGTTCATGGACTGGAAAAAATAGCATTGTTAAAATGTCCATATTACCCAAAGCAATCTATAGATTTAATGCAATCCCTATCAAAATACCAACATCATTTTTTACAGAACTAGAATAAACAATCCTAAAATTTGTGTGGAACCACAAAAGAACCTGAATAGCCAAAACAAACAAAAAAACAAAAACCCTAACAATCCAAAAAGAAGAGCAAAACTCTCACAATCCCAGATTCCAAGATCTACTACAAACCTATGATTATCAAAACAGTGTGGTACTGGCACAAAAATGGACACATATATCAAAAGAACAGAATACAAAACCTAGAAATAAACCCACAATTCTATGGTCAATTAATCATCAACAAAGGAGGAAAGACTGCAATGAGAAAAAGTCTGTTCAAAAAATGGTGTTGGGGAAACCAGATAGCTACATGCAGAGGAGTGAAAATGGCCCACTTCCTTATGCTATATACAAAAATAAATTCAAAATGGATAACGATCTAAATGTGAGACCTGAAACCATAAAAATCCTAGAAGAGAGCATAGGCTATAATTTCTCTGATATTGACCATAGCAAAACTTTCTTGATATGTCTCCTGAGGCAAGGGAAACAAAAGCAAAAATAAACTACTGGGACTACACCAAAATGAAAATCTTCTGCATAGAAAAGGAAACAATCAACAAAACTAAAAGACATCCTACTGAATAAGAGAAGATATTTGCAAATGACATATATGATACAGGGTTATTACCCAAAATATGCAAAGAATGTATACAACTCAACACCAAAAAACAAATAATCCAATTGAAACATGGGCAACAGATGTGAACAGACATTTTTCAAAAAATGTTATATAGCTGACCAATAGTCACATAAAAAGAGGCTCAACATCACTCATCATCAGGGAAATGCAAATCAAATCCACAATGAGATAACACCTCACACCTGTCAGAACAGCTAAAATCAAAAATACAGGAAACAATAAGTGTTGAGCACGTGGAGAAAACCAAATCTTCATGTGCTGTTGTTGGGAAGGCAAACTGCTGCAGCCACTATGGAAAGCAGTATGGAGACTGCTCAAAAAGTTAAAAATAGAAAAACATGATTTAGTAATTCTGCTATTGGGTACTTACCCAAAGAATACAAAAACACTAATTTGAAAAGATGCATGCACCCCTGTGGTTATTGCAGCATTATTTACAATAGCCTAATTATGGAACAGCCCAAGTGTCCATTGATAATGAATGGATAAAGATACACACACACACACACACACACATCGGAATATCAGTCATAAAAATGAATGAAATCTTGCTATTTGCAACATTACAGAGAGTGTAATGCTAAGCAAAATAATTCAGAGGAAGACAAATACCATATGATTTCACTCATATGTGGAATTTAAAAAACAAAACAAATGAACAAAGAAAAATGAGACAAACCAAAAAACAGACTCTTACTATAAAGAACAAATTGATGGTTAAAGAAGGGAGGTGGGTAGGGGGGGTGGGATAGGTGATGGGGATTAAAAGTACAAGTATCATCATGAGCACTGAGTAGTGTACAGAATTGTTGAATCACTATATTGTACACCTGAAACTAATATAACACTTTGTTTACTATACTGGAATTAAAATAACATTTAAAAACTATATATTAGCGGTCCACCATTCATGCCTGATTGGTCTAATTCAAAATTGAGAATCGATACCCATTACTCAGTGTAATTTCATTGTGTTCAACAAGAACTTCATTCTGAGGTTGTTGAGATAAATGGCTTTATAAAGGTATCCCCTTCAATGAAGTTAACAACTAAGAAGATACAAATTCTAATTTTGGTGGGCTTAAGGGGTGAAAAAGGGTAAACTTTCCTCTGCGTGATGAAGGGATAGCAGACAGAACTCCTCATGGGGAGATGAAAATAACATCATATACACGGAATGCAAAATTTAAAGCAGCATAAGCTAGCTTCACTCTCCATCTTGCCATGTCAGAAATAATAAAACATAAAATAGGAAATTAGAGGGTTTTGTGCACAAGCAACTAAGTTCCCGCAGAAGCTGCAAGTGGTTTTCAGGAAAGCTGCTTCTTTATAGCTGGTTTAGCTGATGCTAATGAAACTCCTTTCTGGCTAATAGGCCATCTGCTCCATTCTGTCTCCCAGAGAGGGAACACATACATTCTTCCTGAATTTAGTCTCTGCTAGCTCCAGGGAGACAATGGCTCTTCTGGAGATGACACTTTAAGGACAGCCTCTGGATCCAACATTTTTCTACTTGTTTCTGAGAGAAGCACAGTGATGTGGTAAAGGAGTTGTTAATAGGTCGCTGCTTCATCACTCCAGGGACATAAGTCGAGTCAGTTATCTTCCCAAAGTTAGGGGGCAATGTGTGCAGGCACAGTGTCATGCAAGGTAGCAAGGTGCTTCTTTTTGGAAGAAGAATGTGCTGGAGGTGGTAATTTACAGGGGTATTTTAGGTGGCAGTAAAAAGTCAGAAACTGGCTGCAGCAAAGAGCTTGAGCATATCTGATACCATACTTTTAATGTTTTCCAAAATGAGTTTCATCAAGAGATGTTATACTTAAAAAGACACAGATGCCATAGGAGGGGGGAAGGGGAGGAAGGAGAGGAAGAGAGAGAAAATCTTTCATTAAAAATATTTGAGAGATGCTGAGTGGCTAGTCGGTTTGGCCTCTGACTCTTGGTTCTGGCTCTGGTCCACACTGAGTGTGGAGCCTGCTTAAGATTCTCTCTCTCCCTCTCTCTCTGCCTCTTCCCCCTTAAAAATTTAGGAAACACTGGAGTTAACAGAACTTCTTTAAAGCCTTTGAGTTGCTTTTATGAACTATAATGCTTTAAGAGAAATGGTAATATTGAACATTTCCCTAATTTAACCACTTTTTACATAACTTCTGTAAAAGTTGGCATGCTATTGGCTATGGATGGCAATATTAGCCAATAATGTCTTAAATAATACAAAAATTTAAAAAGCTCACATATCACTGTGCAGAACATTTTTCTTATTTGGTCCAAGGGCTCAGGGAGGTCACAGTGCTGAGTGTGAAGCTTTGTGATTCTGTAGGCCCTTCCCTCATGGTGGTAGAAAACTAGAGCAACATCAAGCATCAGTTTCACAGAGCAAGATTCCAAGAGAGAAAAAAAAAAATCTCACCTACTGGCCTCTCTCTCCTTTTGCCTGGGAAGAGAATCTTTCCCAGAGATCATCAGCTCACATCCCCTTACATGTCATTAGCCAGAACCAGATCACACAGATACCCTTAACTGCAAGGGAAGCTGAGAATTCAGATAATATCTGATTTTCCTAGCCTCTAGTGGGAAATGGGCAACAAAAGGAGAATTAGAAGTAACTGTTGGACATGCAACCAATAGCCACAGCCCTTCTTAGGGTTACTGTTCTAAGTGTTATGGACCATTTTGGCAGGTCAGGAGAAAAACAAGCTGGTTTATTTAATTTATTTTATGGGTTGAATTATGTTTCCCCAAAATTCATATGTTAAAGCCCTAGCACATAACACCCTGGAACATGATTGGATTTGGAAATAAGATCACTGAAGATGTAATTAGTTAAGATGAGGTCCTACTGGAATAGGATTAGCCCCTATTCCAATATGACTGATGTCTTGATAAAAGGGGGAGATTTATACAGCCATGCACACAGGGAGAACATTATTTAAAGATGAAGACAGAGATGGGGGTAATGCAGCAGAAATCAAGGAATGCCCAAACTGCCAGCAAAATACCAGAAGCTACGTGAAAGGCATGGAACAGATTCTTCCTCACAGCCCTCAGAAGAAGCCAACCTTTCTAATACCTTGATCTTGGGCTTCTAGCCTCCAGATCTAAGAGACAATAAATTGATGTTATTCAGGCTATCCAGTCTATGATACCTTGCTACGACCACCCTGGCAAACTAATATAAGCCCCACTCTTCCAGACATAGGCACCACCCCTGTAAGTGACCACAGGGCACTTCCTACATCACAGGGCTCACTAGCATTCAGGAATGCTAAAGAGGCCGTTGCCAATAAGTGGTAAGTGAAAGCACAAAGACAGTCCTTCACCACAGGTGGGCATCTTCCGGCATAGCCAAGGCCAATAGCAACATGCTGGTTACTACATAAGGGAAGTCTACATGTGATACAAACAGGAACAGCAACTCGCACAGCTCAGCCATGCAGGCAAAATGTGGTGTATACACTCAAGTGGAGGCTGGTTCCCAGGCTCCACTCATGGACAGCCCAAGAGGAGTCTGGGAGAGACTAGAGAACTTGGATCAATCTGATTTACACACTGTTCCATGTCCAGACCCTTCATTCCCTCCTCTCTCACCTCACATCCTCTCCTATTACTTCCTTCTCACAGCTTGGCAACCTTTTATATAACTCATTATGTCTCCAAACAGGGATGGCTTAATATGTATGAGACCTGTGCAGTCACCCAGGGCCTAGTGCTTGGAAGGGCCCCCAGGTTTAATGCTCAACTGTTGCCATTTGAAATTCTTAGTTTTTGAACAAGGGATCTCACAGTTTCATTTTGTACTGGACCCTACAAACCATTTTCCAGGTCAGATTGTGTCTCCAAAATCTACATTAAGTTAGATGATGTATCAAAAGCCAAGAATTGATCCTTTTCTCATGGCAGTTCAGTAGACCATCCCTTCCTTAAAGAAATGAACTATAGAATACCTAGCTGATTGGATGATAAAGGGACCCAGGAGTAGAAAGAAATAAAATGTGTTGACTAGCATGTACCTATTCCTGGACTAAACAGCTGAGTCAACCCCATTTAGGGCAGTGTCTTTCAAATGGGTGGGTTGCAACCATTAGTAAGTCATGAAATCAAATTAGGAAGTCAGGACTAACATGTTTTAAATATGAGAGAGAATGAAATGGAATGGAATTAGTGGGAAAGTAACAGAAAAGATCAGAGTTTATCAAAAGTAGAAAGATAAGTAGAGTTTTATAAACTTTTATTTCCAACACATATGCATATATACAAGTGAGGTAAAATATGTATTTTCTGTAAGTCACGTTCAAAATAATTTGAAAGTTGCATTAGACCCTAGTTTCTAGGGTAAGGGCCAGCAAACTATTGTCCAAAGAACAAATCTAGCTTTTCTTTGTAAGTAAATGTTATTGGAAGACAGCCATACCCACTCATTTATGTGTTGTCTATGGTTGCTTCTACCACATGATGACAGAGTTGAGTGTTGCAACAGAAACCATACAATCCACAAAGCCAAAAGTATCATCTGGCCCTTTATAGAACAAGTTTGCTGAACCCTGCTCCAGCAATGCAGACCAAGTATTGAAGAAAATAATCGGTTACTTAGAGGAAAATGGAAGTGCAATTATGAGAATAAGAATACACGAATAGGGGAAGCAAAAACAAATTTCTTTAGTTACCATTGAAGAAGAAAGCCAAAAGCAAATATATAGAAACAGAGCACAGAATCAAAGATACCCTGGAGGGCCACAACGCAAGCATCAAAGGGGCTTGGGGCTTGACAAGGCAGCCTGTGAGTCAAAGAGGATCCACATTGAAATGTCATCCATTCCTGGCTCTGTCCTTCCTGGTGTTCACCAACAGACCCAGTGCTCAGTCTCTTTGCAGTTGTGTTCATTTGTACCCTTTGCTTCCTCCACAACTACACCTTAGGCCTGGGCTTCAGGGTTTCCCCATTTTGGGGGGAGTACTGTTCTGGAGAAGCACCCTAGGTCTTGATCAGGTCCTGCATGGATACCAGTCAAGAGAAGCATCCCTCTGCTACCTGGGACATGCCAGGAACAACAGTGCCATTCTCCGTACTTGAACCAGGGCCATATGGTTCTAGTTCCCATTCCTCTCCTTCAAGGAACTCTCAGATCACTTATTCTAAGTCCTTGCATGTGGAAACTTCCCCATGCTTCAAGGAGCTCCAGAGTTCCAGTTTATTAGAGAAGCTTTCAGTTCCAAGTGAGTCATCTGGCCAGAAGAGGGTTTCTTCATGGGATAAGATTGACCCATGAAAAGTGCAAACATACTGATTTGGAGAGATTCTCACTTATGTTGGACACATCACCTATGATGGGTCACAGCAATCCTGTGAACCTGAGCTGTGTGGGCCTCTGCTACAATTCTTGTCTGTGTTCTGACCAGGGTTCCACCTCATATCCATGGCACCCAAGAGTGACAGAGCAGCAGGGGTCTTCTGTCCTGTACAACCCCCATTACTGACAAGTAGAGTAACGACCCCATTCCCTCATCCCAGTTCCACAGGTTCTGCTCTGCCTCTATCTCCAAGAGCTTTCAAGACAACTACTCTGCAAGGCTAACAGGCCTTTCTGATCCATGTCCTCACTTGGCCCCACTGACATAGTGACTTGATGCTAAGCTGTGCCAGAAGAGGAATGGATAGTCCTTGCTCACATGGGCCCCTCTTCTCAATCTTCCCATAGGATTTTCCCTTATCCTCTCCACTGATGGTGCCTTCCATATAGATTATGAGGAGCCAGGCAGTGTGAACAAGAATTGCACTGCACATTTTCCAGACTGTGGGAAATAGGAAATTAGCCAGAAGAGTAAATTTATCAATAAAGAACACAGAGAGATGGTTTCTGGGTGTGAACAGGAAGACATGGTGCCTAGACACCACAAAGAGTCTGCACTGGCACAGACTAGACAGTAAACTAATACCTAAGTCAATAAGCCCTCTCTACCCATTATTCTAAATCTTCATTGATAAGGCACTTAGTTCACATGGGCCCATGAATTTTGTAAGACATTTTAACTAGACTTGTTTATATGTTAAGGGCCCTGCAAAATATATTTGGTTCCATATACCCCTGGCCCTATCCTCTGCAGAATGGCTATCATGGGGGCACCTGGTTGGCACAGCTGGTTAAGCATGGTCTTGGTTTTAGCTCAGGTCATGATCTCAGGTCATGATGATAGAGCCCCAGATTGGACTCTGCACTCAGTGTGGAGTCTGCTCAAGACTCTCTCACTCTTCCACTGCCCCTCCCCACTGCACACTCTCTGTCTCTAAAATAAATAAATAAATAAATAAATAAACAAACAAACAAACAAGCATATATATATATATATATATATATATATATATATATATATATATATTTTTTTTTTTTTTTTTTTTTTTTTAAGTGGTAGATCTGATGTTTCTGCCTTTGGGAGGCCAGCAGGCCCAAACAATACGAAATGAAATCTATCCACTAACAGCTTTACTTCATCACATACTCATCCAAAGCTCAAATTTTTAAGGCCTACTGTCCTTGGCAGCTCTAAAGTGGGAAAAGTTTCTGTTATCACCTAATTACCTAGATCTGGAGCCATCCTACAACTTGGGTCTTTGAAAAACCTCCTATGCTAAAACAAATTTGTGATTCATCCTAGGTCAGGTTACAAAAGATTCGAAAATGCTGAATCCATTCTAAGGAGGAGCCTTCTTTATATATATGCTGGATGCTGAGGCAGACAAAATATGTCACTTAAACTGTATTTTTATATCAAATCATAAATGTTTTTTCATTATACAAAAATAACCTCTCTCATTTTATTCTGTCAAAATGTCTCTTTATTAGGTTATGGTTAATGGCTTAAGAAGTAATTTGCAGTGAAACATGTCAGTGGATTTTATGGCTATCAAAGAAAAGCACAAAGACACCATTTTCAGGGTGCCGAAGTCATTATCCTGGGGCCTGCCTTCCTTGTGGAACTGATAGGTGCAAAAAAGTAATTAAGTATCCCTTTTTCCTTTTGGTATTGTCTTGAAGTTTTCAACTTCCCAGGTGTCAGATCTGAGCTTCTGCCCTTTAAATAAGAGAAATAGTTACAAGGAACCAGGCACAAAGGAAGGTGACTCCACTTAGCACTTAATAATAAAGCCTTGTCCTTTTGTAACTCTCAGAAGTAAAACTCTGACTGCCTGGCTTCATAAGAGTGGCCAAATTGAGTTCATGTTTATTAATTAGCTCATTATATTTGTTACACAGGAAATAAGCTTGTTAAAGAAAAGATTTAGTCATTTTATAGCCCAGAATTAACCTTTCTTGAAGTCAATTTTTATGGAGATTAGGCAAACAGTATTTCCATCAGATCACCAGAATTATGAAGGCATTTTAAAAATCCAATTGTGAAGGAAACTCAAAGATCAGAAGTACAAACCATATACAGTATTCATCTCTATTTCTAAATTGTTCATGGAATTTGCTTTGAATCTGAGATGACTCAAGACTACAGAGATCTTTTGCATAGCTGCACAACATTTTGTGCAGCAGGATTAAAACATTGCCTCCAATATACACCAAGTTGTTGTTCTTGTATTGTGTTTGCCTGGAGCCATTAGAGGAGTTCATATCACAGCACAGAGATTCTTATATAACTACTTTGGGGTACAAGTTTCCCATGAGTTCTTTCCCCTTTCCCCTTTTTTTGAGTTCTTCCCTTTGCACACATTCAGACACATCTGACAAATTTGCAAATAAATGAAGAACTTGAGATATGGGACTCCCCAGCTATATTCTCTGTGGTGTGATCCCTCGCACATCTAAAGCACATACTCTCTGAGAGCCTCCCTAAGTTCAGGACCAGAGGGAATATCGCAAGTGGAACCAGAAAGTCCCAAGTTCAAATCCTTCACTACTTATGAAAAGAGGTGCCTTGGGCAGGTTACATAAACTGCCAGGGAAATGGGAATAAAAATATCTACCTTTCAGAGCGGTCACGAATGACATATTTGTATGTCCTATCATAGGACTTGGTAGGCATTTAATAAATAAAAATTGCCCTTATGATGCAAACTCTGCTATCTATGTGACTGTTAATTATCAGAAAGTGAGAGGAAAGGAGTTGTCTTTTGTATCCTGGAATTGGGCTGCCCTGAGATTTATAACATCTGTGGAAGAAATAAACCACCAGCTCTAAAATGGCCAGGTTATAAGAGTACCTATCCCTCCTCCCTCATTCTCTTCCCCCTTCAGCCTTTGGCTCTTTACTCAGTAACACTGTATGAAGTACTTTCATGTGCTAAGTACCGAAAGGTATATAATTCAGTAAGAAAGATATATCATCGTTAAAATAAAAGCACTTTTTTACTATGTACCAGGCAAAGCCTTATTTTTATTATCTCATTCTGATCATGAGATAACAATCATTCTATAAGAAGGTTATTATTTTTATTCCAGATTTTACAGATAAGAAAACTGATACTCAGAAAGACAGGTAATTGGTGAAAATTTTATAAAAGACAAAATGACAGTTGAAAAGGCTCCAAGCTTTACAACTGTGTGTTAGTCTTCCAAGAAGGTATCATACCATGAAGAAAAGATGGCAAACTCCTCAATAATCAGAAAAATGTAAATTAAAACAATAAAAATCTCATTTTACACATATTAGAGGGCAAAAATTTAAAAGCTGGGTAATCCAAGCATAGTCAGGGATGTGGGGTATTGAAGGCTTATAAACTGCAGTGGAAGTGCACCGTGGTATAGCCACACTGGACAGCAGCCTGCTGCTACTTGCTGAAATAAAGAATACATATACACTGTGAGCCAGCAAGCCTCCTCCTGGGAATCTGTCCTAAGAAGTCCTCCCATTAGTCCACAAGGCAGATTTTTTCAATCTCAAAACTACTGACATTTAGGGCTGAATAATTCCTTGTTTGGGGGACTGTCCTGTGCATTTCAAGATGTTCAGACCTCTAGCCTGCACTCACCAGATGCTAATAGCATCTTCCCCCAGTAGAAACAACCAAACACGTCTCTAGACATTGCCAAACATCCCTAGAGATGCAAAATCATTCCTAGTTGAGAACCACTGCCATAAGGTGACATTCTTGAGGATGTTCATTGTGTCTTCATTTGTGAAAGGGGGAGTTGGAGGCACCATGGTGTCTGTCATCAGGAAAATGCATAAATAAAATGTGAGGGATGCCTAGCATGGAAGAGTAGGCAGCTATCAGATAGAATTAATTAGATGCACACCATAGTAACATGACTAGAGCTTTAAATTTCAGTTCTGAGGACAAGGAAAGAAAATGAGACACAGAACACAGTATCACTTGTACAAATTAAAAATACTCATATATGTTCATAGAACAATAGACATTTTACAAGAATATGTTTGAACAAAAAGATATACATTGAAACACTTAGGGAATGGTTGCTGAAGGGGTAGGGGCATGAAGAGGAAGAGTATTAAAAGGCATAAAGCAAGAAAATGCCTTATTTAGACTAATAATATCAGATGTGATGAATAAGATAAACTCTTTGAAGACAAAGCAAAGCCAAATGAAACAGGCATCATGAATCAGATACAGGTAATACTCCAGGGATTGAGGTAGGAACCGCTTCAGGTAGGAGAAGTCAGGGAATAAGTGGCAATTTCAGCTGAGTCATGAAGGATGCGTAGACTTAATAGATACAAACAAGTATGCATGTGTTTTTTGGGGGGTGATATTTCAGAATGTTCAATAGCAGTCACCACCCACTGATCATATTTACATAACTGTCTCATTCAATTTTGAGGGACCTTTTTTTTTTTTTTTAATTTATGATAGTCACAGAGAGAGAGAGAGGCAAAGACACAGGCAGAGGGATAAGCAGGCTCCATGCACCGAGAGCCTGATGTGGGATTCGATCCTGGGTCTCCAGGATCGCGCCCTGGGCCAAAGGCAGGCGCCAAACCGCTGCGCCACCCAGGGATCCCTGAGGGACATTTTTATTTCCTTATTGTATGTTCTGAAGTTCAGAGGTTAAGTAACATCTCTGACTCCAAAGGCCATTCTGTTTACACATAAGAGTTGTTCTCTTTAGGTCACAGATTTCTGGACTGGGCTTCTTATTTTTATTTATTTATTTTATATTTATTTATTTTTAAGATTTTTGGAAGTTAAACTTTTTTTTAGAGATTTTATTTATTTACATGAGACACACACACACACACACACACACACACACACACACAGAGGCAGGGACACAGGAAGAGGGAGAAGCATGGACCATGCAGGGAGCCTGATATGGGACTGAATCTCAGGTCTCCAGGATCCTGCCCTGGGCTGAAGATGGCGCTAAACCACTGAGCCACCAGGGTTGCCTTTATTTTTAAATAGAACCCAAAATGTCTCAAGCAAATAGGGACTTCACATCCCCATCCAAAAGTCAACAAGTTCTAGAGTCCATTATCTCTAGAAACCATCATCTCTCATCTCCTATCACCATTACTGTGGTCAAAGTCAATAGGCCCTCACAGGAGAACAACAGCTTCTCATAGATATCCCTCATTCACTCTTGCACAGCCATTTAGATCTACCTAGAACACTCATTTGATCATGCTGATCTCCTCTTAAAACCACAGTGACTCATAACTGCCCTCAGATTAGAATCTAAATTTCTGAATATGACCATCCAGGGCTTTCATGATCTGGCCTAAAGCCCTGGTTCTTGCCTAAATAAATAAATAAATAAATAAATAAATAAATAAATAAATAAATAAATAAATAAAACGGGATTTCAATAGCTGAACTCTCTGTGCCATACCCAACACTCAATATTCTATTATTTTTTTGTCTAAAAAACTTCATTAGCTCTTAAGAATTATCCAGGTCAAAGGGTGCCTGGGTGACATGGTCAATTAAGCATCTGATTCTTGGTTTTGGCTCAGGTCCAATCTCAGGATTGTGATCTCAGAGTCATGAGATCAAACCCTGAGTTGGGCTCTGTGCTCTGTGCAGAATCTGCTTAAGATTCTCTCTCCCTCTGCCTCTCTGCTTATCTCCCTCAAATAAATAGATAAATCTTTTTTTTTAAAGAATTATCTAAGATTTACTTAACAATGGGGGGAACAAGACCAGATTATGCAAAATAAACAAAATAGGATAAAGCATTAGAGCAGAATGTCACTCACAGATAAATAGGAGCATTATGGCTCCTGTTCAATATATCCCACATGCTGTGTTTAAAGGAAGGCATAGCATAGCTCCTGACTTTAGGGAACTCACAGTCCACGGAGAGATGGGTAAGTAAGACTGGGTTAACTCCTACCATAGAGAGAAGTGAAAAGCATGACGGAAGAATACAGAAAGAGCACAAATCAAGGAAGTCTTCTCAGAGGAGTGAAAATTTAAGCTAAGATAAAAAATTGAACACTAAGTAGGTGTTAGGTTTAGGGGCATTGTAGGTTGGGAAGAGTCAGGGAAAGCCACAGAAAAGACCTGGGATAAGGGAGCTGGATATTCAGGAAAATCAAGCAGTTTAGAATGGATTAAAATATTTATGTGGCAATCACAGCTTTGTAATACAGATTGAATTCAGGCATTGTGATGCCCCCAGCATTGGTCTTCTTTTTCAATAGTCTTCTATTTGGGGTCTTTTCTGATTCCATTCAAATCTTATTTGTTCCAGCTCTGTGAAGAAAGTCCATGGTATTTTGATAGGGATTTCACTGAATGTATAAATTGCCCTGGGTAGCATAGATGTTTTCACAATATTTATTCTTCCAATCCATGAGCATGGAATATTTTTCCATCTCTTTGTGTCTTCCTCAATTTCTTTCAGAAGTGTTCTGTAGTTTTAGACTATAGATCCTTTACCTCTTTGGTTAGCTTTATTCTTAGGTACCTTATTGTTTTGGGTGTAATTGTAAATGGGATTGATTCCTTAATTTCTCTTTCTTCATACTAATGGTTAGTGTACAGAAATGTCATGATTTCTGTGCATTGAATTTATATCCTGCCACATTGCTGAATTGCTATAGGAGTTCTAGCAATCTTGGGGTGGAGTTTTCTTGGGTTTCTATACACTGTATCATGTCATCTGTGAAGAAGGAGAGTTGGACTTCTTCTTTGCCAATTTGAATGCCTTTTATTTCTTTTTGTTGTCTGATTGCTGAGGATAGGACTTCCAGTACTATGTTGAATAACAGTCGTGAGAGTGGACATCCTTGTCGTGTTCCTGATCTTAGAGGAAAGGCTCTCAGTTTTTCCCCGTTGAGAATGATATTTGCTGTGAGCTTTTCATAAATGGCTTTTATGTTACTGAGGAATGTTCCCTCTATACCTACATTTGAAGATTTAATCAGGAATGGATGCTGTATTTTGTCAAATGCTTTCTCTGCTCTATTGAGAGGATCACATGGTTCTTGTTTTTTTCTCTTATTGATGTGATCTTTCACATTGATTGTTTTATCAACGCTGAACCACCGTTGCATCTCAGGGATAAATCCCACTTGGTCATGGTGAATAATCCTCTTAATGTACTGTTGGATCCTATTGGCTAGTATCTTAGTGAGAATTTTTGTATCCATGAACACACATTTCTCCAAAGAAGACATATACAGGGCCAATAACCACATGAAAAAATGCTCCATATCACTTTCCATCAGGGAAATAAAATCAAAACCACAATGAGATACTACTTCACACCATTGAGAATAGCTAACATTAATAAGACAGGAAACAACAAATGTTGGAGAGGATGTGAAGAAAGGGAACCCTCTTGCACTGTTGATGGGAATGCAAACTGGTACAACCACTCTGGAAAGCAGTATGGAGGTTCCTCAAGAAGTTAAAAATAGAGCCACCCTATGACCCAGCAAGTGCACTACCGGGTATTTACCCCAAAGATATGATGTAGTGAAATGCCGGGACACCTGCACCCCAATGTTCATAGCAGCAATGTCCACAATAGCCAAACCGTGGAAGGAGCCACAATGTCCTTCAACAGATGAATGAATAAAGAAGATGTGGTGTATGCATACAATGGAATATTACTCAGCCATCAGAAAAGACGAATACTCACCAATTCTTCCACCTGAATGGAACTGGAGGGTATTATGCTGAGTGAAATAAGTCAATCGGAAAAGGACAGTCATATGGTTTCACTCATATGTGGAATATAAGAAATAGTGAAAGGGATTTTAAGGGAAAGGAGAGAAACTGAGTGAGAAAAATTAGAGAGACAAACCATGAGAGACTCCTAACTCTGGGAAACAAACTGAGGGTTTTGGAAGGGGAGGTGTGTGGGGGGATGAGGTAACTGGGTGGTGGGTACTAAGGAGGTCACTTGATGGGATGAGCACTGGTTGTTATACTGTATGCTGCAAACTGAATTTATTTATTTATTTATTCATGAGAGACAGAGAGAGAGAACACAGACACAGGCAGAGGGAGAAGCAGCTTCCATGTAAGGAGCCCAATGTGGGACTCGATCCCTGGTCTCCAGGATCACACCCTAGGCTGAAGATGGTGCTGAACCGCTGAGCCACCCGGGCTGCCCAGCAAACTGAATTTAAGTTGAAAAAAATGATAGAAAAAAATGAAATTAAAAAAAAAATACATGGCTTTTAAAACATTTGGAATAAAGTATTGTTATGCCCTATTAACATAAATCAACTATATCTGATAAGTCCTAGTGTTGCAGAAAGAGCACTAAACAGTAGAAATCCCCTCCTTCTAGTCCCAACTCTGCCAGAAACCATCTGATAGTGGGAATCTCATTTAACCAATCTGAGTCCCTCATTCCTCATCTGAAATGAAAAAGAAAAAGGTTTTAGAAATGGGGACTGTCAGAGCTGGAAAGAACTTCAAAGGTTATTCAATCCACATCGCTGTTTATGGTGAGGAGATGAACACTGAGAAAGTTGATCCCTGCAAGGCCCAGAGCAAACAAAGAGAGTTAGTGGGAGATATTCAGACACCCAGGCCAAAGCTCCTTCTGCTCTCTCTGCTCCTCCTCAAGGATCTTCCAGTAGTCTTTCAAGTTACTTTGACCACAAAGATCAGAATAAGTTCTTGTTAAAAACACACATTTCTGAGACTTGCCATCATAATCTCCAGGGTGGAAAAGCCCAAACTTTGTATTTCAACCAAGCTTCTCAAGGTGATTCTGATTAATCAAGTTTGGGAAACTCGGTTCTCACTTCATTCCATTAGTTGGCAACTTATTTATTAAGCATATCCTCTGTGCCAAGTTCTAGGCAAGATGGTGGAGATACAGCAAATGGATGTGGATACCATCCCTACCCTTATAAAGGCTGCCACCTATCAAGGAAAAGAGATATTGACCAAGAAACTCCAAGTGTGAAAAGTGTTAGGTGAAGTACAAAATACTGTTAAGGGGAGGAGGGACAAGAAAAGCACCTCTCCTGATCTGGGGAACCTGAGGAAATTAAGCTGAGCCCTATAAAAAGGGCATGCAAGCACGGATAGGCAGAGCAAGATAAGAGCTTTCCAGGGAAGACACAGCAGGTTCAAAGGACCTAAGGCAAGAGAGTAGACCCCACCATAAGACCCCACCAGGATGTAGGCAGTGAATTGAAAGAAGACAAGCACAGGTAAGCCAAACATGAGCTTCCATAAAGGCCTCAGGTACAGTGCTAGGAATTTATAAAACCTATAAAATCAGTAAAGAAGTCTGCACCCTAGTATGTGGGCAGCCCCTGACAAGTGTCAGCCATGGTTTGTAAACCACGCCAATGCATTGATTTAAAGCCAGCATCAACACCGTGACCAATGCTGTTTTTATTTCAGATGTTCCTGATGCTCTATTTGACACGGCCTTGGGAGCTTAGCAAAAGAAAAGCATTTACTAAGGCGTTTTGACTGAGAGGATACTGCCAAAAAAAAAAAAAAAAAAAGGGAAGAAAGGAAAAATGGCCTAAGAGCAGCTGTAACTTAACCAAATGAATGACAGTGGAGGAAGGCAATTTCTGCGTGGTCAGGAGAGGGCAATGAAGACTTAGGGATTTCTTTATGTGATTCTCTGAGTTCACATCCTCCAAACTTCAGCTTTCTTACACAGATAGTTTCCTGCTAGTGAGATACAAGTGGTCTTTCAAGTGTGACAGAAGTAGCAATTATATTTTCTGGTCAAACTGGGTGAAGAAATTCTATGACTGTCACTACTCAGACAGAGTTCATGTTCCTCAAGAAGAGATTTTTTTTTTCTTTTCCAAACTCTGTAAGGCTTTGTCCATAGAAAGACAAATACTGTACAAAGAGGTATGGTGAGGAAAATCTTCATTATTTAAATGCAGAAGTTACCTGGAAGAGGAAGAGAAAAGGAGAAGATGAAGAGAAAGATAAGTTTTATTTTTTCATTTTATATATTTCATTGTTGCTTAAATTGTATGAAAATATCATGTTCTATAACTAAGTTTTTTTTTTTATAACTAAGTTTTTTAAATTAAAAAAAGCAAACAGGGATCCCTGGGTGGCGCAGCAGTTTAGCACCTGCCTTTGGCCCAGGGCGCGATCCTGGAGACCCGGGATGGAGTCCCACTTCGGGCTCCCGGTGCATGGAGCCTGCTTCTCCCTCTGCCTGTGTCTCTGCCTCTCTCTCTCTCTCTCTCTGTGACGATCATAAATTAAAAAAAAAAAATTAAAAAAAAGCAAACACATTTACTAAAATCCAACCCAATCAATTTTCTCATTTAATATTTACTCTGCTCTTAAACGACATGTGTAATTAACTTAAATCTTCACGTCCCCCATCATGACAAGCCTAGCTATAACTTTAAATGCAAGAGGAAAAAAAAAGGAAAAAAAAAATAAATGCAACAAGAATCCTAATCCCAAAGCCTTGAAAATCAATCAATCTCAAAGTTGGACAAAAGCATGAAGGTGCTCCCACCTGTATGAGAGGATACATAAGTCTCTTTGTCATATCTCTCCCCAGAGCCTCTCTGTCAGACACCTCCAATCTCCACAGTCTCCTTTGAAACCTCTTGCTTGTACTGACTTACTGCCTCATTCCTTCATGCCCTGCCCCTTTCTCCCTGGTTGTTTCCATTTTTCCACAGGTAGTTGAAGTTGATCGGCTACCCCACCATTGCTGTATTGCACCTCCTGTCCAGTACCACATATATACCACAGAGGTGAGGAACCACAGCAGCAAGCAAAGAGGACTTCACACTAAGTAGGACCTGAAGAGAAAGATCGTCTGATCCTTCAGTGTTGTTTTTTTTTTTTCTCCCTGTGACACATGATCCTGGGCATTCGGGAAACTCTAAGATAAACAAAACATGGCACCTGCTTTCAGAATCCCTCTAATTTGAATGGGTAGATGAGGCATGAACATAATCATTTTAAGGCAACATGCTATGTGAAAAAAATGCCACAAGAGAGAAACAAATGAAGAGCTATAGGAAATCAGATGTATTTGTATTTGGGTAGTCCTATATATTTATATTTAAATGGATGCCCAGAGCAATGTTGAGGTCCCTAGAAACCCAGGGAATAAAACAGTTGCAAAGGTCATCATGAGTTTCAATCTACAGCTAATGGACTTTATCCCACCCTTCACCTTGCTGAGAGGAAGTGTAGAGTAGAGAGAAAACCTATTTCCAAAGGTACTGCATGCTGTCAAATGTTTTCACATAGACATCAATGCTTAATTAACATCTAATATGGCTGACTTCAACGGCTGATGCATGCTTAGAGCTTAGTAGGGCTGTATGGGTCATGTAGGAGGGATTTTAGTCCAGTTCTCATGTGTAACACTAGAAAGGATCAACAAACCCCTTGAATGTTAGGAGAAAACAATGGACAGAGCAGAAGGCCTCAATACACAGGGCAATAAAATTTTGCCTATAATTTTAGGGACAGTGAACTCAGTCCCATCTCTTATCTTCCCAGGGGCCCATGAACTCCTAGATGAAACACAGGGTTTGAAACCAGACATATATCTAAATCTTGGCTCTCCCATCTTTGGCATAGGGTCTTGGACTTCACCTCTCTGATTCTGGGAAGTCTCTTCTATAAATTTAGACCCCAGAGTTGTAAGGACTAAATAAAAATAAAATTAATATGTGAAGCACTGATACATACAAAGTAAGTAGTAATCAACAAGTGTGAGTTCCTACTAATGACTGTTTCTTTGAGAAATGTATTTTTGAATTTTAAGCAACTGGCTTAAAATTGTAAAAATAAATTGTAAAAATAAAAAAGAAATTCCATTAGGACTAAATTTCAAACTCCCATCCTAAATGTGCATCTTAAATGTGCATACCACTTGAATCATGGGCAAAGTTCAAAGTAAATCCAGCACGGGGGGGATGTATTTTATGTAAGGGATAAATTACTGAAGACCCTGTATAAATGAAAAGTTGTATAACTCACAATTAATTTTCCCATTGGAATAAATACAAAGGAAAGATGCTGGCACATAAATCTACAACCATTGTAGAAATATTTTGCTGTAAAGCAGTCTTTTATTTCCTCAGCACTGTCTATACTATTTCATAAAGTGCTCCCTCTGACACAAGAGTACAGTGTATTGAAGCATGTGTTTGTTTCAATAGTGTTTTATCAACATCTACTTTCCTTTACAGTTATTGGTTTTTAGGCATATTTTTAGAACTAGCAGCACCACCAGTACCACCCTTAATGAAAACATGTATGACATTATTTCATGATTACAAAAAAAAAGACTCATTTATACTAACAGTGAATATTCAAATAAAGGCACACCAGCAACCAACATCACCTGTAGAAGTTTCTATTGTGACAAACCATGGTGGGTTTGTCCATTTATTGGGCCTGAAGTGGGGCCCCAGTGAAGCCAAAGTTAAACACAGCTACCATTTCACTCAAGCTGCTTTGAAATTACACAATTGTTGATATTTTTCTTGAAATATTCGCATTATTTTATTTGTGCATAAGGTGAAATTTTTGTTGATATTTAATAGACACACTTTCATATGCACATAAAATATGACTATACAAACTGAAGAACAAAGGAAATGTAACCTTACTGTCTGGCTCACAGCTTTCATTAGTGAATCTGATCAGCAGCAGACTTTATCTATTATGTCTGCCGGCTCTGATACCCTTGGTGTTATCTGTATTGGTATTAAAGAGTAGAAACCAACAGATGGTTACAGTTTCAAAGCAGAAGAAATACTCTCTGACCTTATCTCACAGGGACTCTGAAGAACATTAGCACTTAGAATTCTGAGAATCTAGAACTCACACACCTGTGCAAAGACAAGTGGAATACTACTAACCGGGTAGGCTAACTAGTAGACACCGCTCAGCTGAAGAAAGGGAAAAGCAGAGAAAGGTGTTGATCAAAGATAAGAAATGTGCTTGAAAATGCAAAACCAGACCTTCCCAGTAGCATGTCTATAATCTCTGTCTGGCCAAAGCAAACCAAAAAACTAAAAATAGGCATTGAAGGGTTGTATCAATGTCAATTTCCTGATTATGATATTGTCTCACAGACATGCAATATGTTATCTGACCATTGAGGGATATTGGTGAAAGGTATGAGGGATCTCCCTGTATTATTTTTTAAAAATGCATGAAAATCAACCCCAAAAATTACCTCAAAAAGAAAAAGGGGTGGGGGGAAGAAAATTGGTTTTCAAATGGAGAAGGCTAATCAGTTCTTCAATCAAGGATTTAGCTACAAGGAAGTTCCTCATAATGCTGCTTATATCATCAAAATACTGCACAAACTATCCAAATGTCTAAAGGCAAGGGATTAGTTCATTATAGAAATTGTGGCATTGTACATGCAAAAAAATACTATGCAGCCACTAAAAAGATTTTATAGGAAAACATACAACTTGGAAAAAATGTTCACAATGTATTTTCACAAAGCAGATCAAAAAAAGAAAATGACCAGTTTTATAAATTATAAGTGTACTTTATAATTTAACATACAGAAAGCACTGGAAGCGTAGGTGATTAGGTTAAGGATGATTTTCCTTTTTTGCAATTTCTACCATTAAAACTAATTCACTCATATACAGATAAGTACTAAGTCCCTGTGGCATGTGAGGCACTGCAGGATACCATGGTGAGTAAGAGACATTTCGGCCCCTATCTTTTTGGACCTCCCTGTTTCCCCTATCTTTATGGACCTTCCTGTTTATGACAGCTGGACACAACTGATCCAGCAATATAGGAACCGTTGGTAAATGCTGAGCTTCCCTGAAATAGCCTCCTCAGCTCTGAGAAGGCTTGCTCTGGATCCAGTCTCTTTCGGAAACCAGATTTCGGTCCACATAGTGCCATCTCTCAGTGACCAATCATCCTTGACTTTCATCTCTTCGGCTCCAATCTCTGTAGCATGGTCTCTGATACACCTAGCAACCCTGTTCTTAGAAGGGAGAAGTGGGGACAATGCATTTGTATCTCCCAAGTACTAGGTACTGTCATAAGCTTTTGTTTATATAGTGTTTATGGAACCCTACCACAGCCATAAGAAGAGGTTTTTTTGTCAGTATTTTACAGAAGAGGAAAACAGAAGCACAGAGTGACTAAATGATTTGCCCACAGACACACAACCCTTCAAACGCAGGCCTGACTCTAAAGCTCACGTTCTTTCCACACATATCAAGCTGCTCTCCCCATTTATCTGTCAGAACATCTTTCAACAGAGCTGCCTCTTTAGATTTCCATCTATTGCCCTTGCCTCTTGTATCTGGCCACATTTATAACCTCTGGCATGTCAGACTTCAGAACTAAAGATTCAAACTCTCTGGGAAGAACTGCTGAGGTTAGAGATAGAATCCAGGGAAAATGGGTTTAAACTGATTGGCTTCCAGCACAGCTGGAGATACAGAGGAGAGGGCTTCAGACCCAAGGCCAGGGAACAGCCCTCCTTTCTCCAGCTGCTCCCAAGGTTACATGCATCACATGGCATCACGAACAGTCTGTGAATCTCTTCTTTGCTAAAGAAAAAAGCTTTGAATATTTTTGTTTCCCTGACACTGCTCAAGATTCCTTTTTACCTCTTAGGACTCAAGAGGTCCCTGCTGGAGTGCACTTTGCAAGCCTATCTGGAAAGAAATGTGCTTGTCTGTCTCTAATCTTTTGATCTCCTATACTCACTGCCAGTCTTGATAAATAAAAACCCTCAGAAAAGCCACCTTTATGAAAGTCTAGAAGCCAGTAAGTCAAAGAATACTGAACTCACAAAAATCAATTCAGTGTATAAAAGTAAAATGCAGAGCAGTATATAGAGTATAATCCTATTTGTAGTTAAAAATATTTTTGTGTATGTATAAACATTTTTGTCTCTTAAAAACATATTAAAAGAATTAAAAATAAAAACATATTATAAAGTGCCAAACTTTATAAAAATACAATGAAACCCCCCCCACCCCCCCAATACCTATCACCTAGCATTAGACCTTGAGCAATGCTCAGATGGACTACTCAGTGGGTTCGGGTATTGTGAACCTGACCTATACATCATGAAGTTCTACACCTGCTTTTCACTCAATATTTTACCACATATTGATACACATGGCCTAGATCTATTTATTTGTGATTGTATAATTCCTTCTTCATTTTAGCTGAAACTCTCCTATAAGGTGGTTAATTTCAAATACAGTATATACAAGGAAAGCAGAATAGATGTTGGATTATTCTTCCTTACTGTTATACTGTTTTCAGAATAATGAGTTAGTGCCCTAGTAACCTTCCATGGTAACCAATGAGTTTTATTTTTTATTTCATTTTTAGTGTCACAGTGAGCCCATAGATTTTTTTCTATCTTGTGTATTTATTCAACTGCAGTCTTATGGCCATTCTTTCTATGATATACATATGCAAAAACTATAAAAGTAAATAGAGTGTAAAAAAACAAACACAGACCCCAACCCCTCTCCCCAGAGGTGATCCTACAAAATCCTTACAATGAAGTTCTCATCACTAAGTGTATAAGTAGGAGTAGATCTGTTCCTTATAAGTTAGGAAGCTGGGTAGTACCACTTTGAAAAGTAAAGGCTTAAGAAAGAAATTACTTCAGTTCCTTGTAAGCTGGAATTTCGAAAAGGAAGATGAAATATTTAATTAGATGCAAAGGAAAGTGTCATATTGGGGGCTAAGAAATTAATCACATAACGTTTAGGGAAAATGTTACAAACAAGAGTTTAGTTTTTAAGGAATAAAAGTAGATAATGAAATAAAATTTTGGAGAATCTTAACTATTTTCCCACAGAAAAATGACCAACAAAGTCATCTGACCTAAGCCAGTAAGGTGATAAGAAGCATTAAGACTTGAGAATCAGCAACCCTGTGCTGTAGCAATACCAGTGCTGCAATGGAACCAAGACTTGCTTTTATAAACTGATCTAAATCAAATTCCTGCACTTTTGGCACTGTCCGTGCCCTGCTTCCTTGAGATCTTCCCTATCTCAGTTAACTGCCATTCCATCTCTCCAGCAGCCCAGGTCAGAAACCTGCCTCATCTTGACTTTCCTCTTTCTCTCAGACACCCCATACTTGTCAAATCTTGTTTACTCTACCTCTAAAATATATTGCAAATCTTATCCCTTCTTACCACCTCTGCTTCTGCCACCCTGATCCAAGCCACTTTTTTTTAAAGATTTTATTTATTCATGACACACACACACACACACACACACACACACACACACACAGAGGCAGAAACACTGGCAGAGGGAGAAGCAGGCTCCATGAAGGGAGCCTGACATGGGACTCAATCCCGGGTCTCCAGGATCATGCCCTGGGCTGAAGGCAGTGCTAAACTGCTGAGCCACCTGAGCTGCCCCCAAGCCACTTCTATCACTCACTTAGAATATTGCAACAATTTCCTAAAGGGTCTTCTTGCTTCACTTTTGTTCCTATAGAGTGTAGCTTCCATCTACCATCAGGATGATCTTTTTGAAATGAAGTCATAACTCCTATACCTCAGGTCAAAAATCAACAATAGCTTCTTGTCTTAGAGGAAAAGCAAACTCCTTGCTGTGACCTTCCATGCTCTCTCAGCTCCCTTGTTAAAGCCCTGACCTCATCCTACCATGTTTTCCCTCTTCTCTCCATGCTACCTTCACTGGTTGGTGATTCTGCAGATACTTCAAATATGCTCCTGCCTGCCTCTGGGCCTTTATACTTACTATTTCATATGAAACATTTTATTCTCAAATACCTTAATTGTTCATCCCCCTTTTCCCTTTAGGTCTGTACTCAAATGTCACCACCACTCCTGCCCATCACCACTCCAAACACAATAATGCTTTATTTTTTCCCCATAGCAACTACAACATCTATGGTACTATATAGTTAATTTATGTAACTATTTATTTTGCTTATTTTTAATCTCTTCCACTAAAATGTACACTTCATACGACAGGGGCTCAGATTTTTTTTCAGTACTAGAAACAGGACCTGGCATATTACTGGCCCTCAATAAGTACATACTGAGTGAATATAAAATACTCTAATAGCCAGCACTGTGTGTCTCCCCCATCCCTGCCCCCAAATATACAGGCATTACATTTTATCCTCAGCTCTACAGCCCCATGATCAGATTTTACTATGTTGACTTGCTTATCAAAGGTATTTAAATGTGGCTTAAGAAGAATTTTTAATAAACTGCTCCATCTCTTAATAGATATCATGAGCAATAAATGCAGTGTCATAACATATCAGACTTTTATTTGCATTGTAAAATCAAATTGGCAGCTGTGTAATAATAAAAAGTTAAGATCATGAGCTGCATAGGAACAAATAAAGCCTGATCATTCAAGTTTAGAATTCTCTTGCCTTTCATACTGGCTGTTCATTTCAACCCTGGTTGATAGTTCTTGCAAATTGTGCCCTGGGAGTCAGAAATATCAACACCCTTAGTCACCCTGTAGTCCCTCATTAAAGAAGCACCTATCATAATCTGCAATGGCTTTGGTTTTAGATTATTTTGCCTTTCTCTTATCTTAGCCCAGTGATTCTTCACTACAAATAAAATACCAGAATTGGCTGAGAAGCCTATTCACAATATCTATTTGCCCCATCCCAAGAGATTCTGATTCATAGCTCTGTAGGTGAATTGGGGGAGGATGGATATTGGACAACTATACTTTAGGAAAACTCCCCAATGATTCCGAGACGCTCCTCTGGTTCAGAACCACTGTTCTAATTGATACGTACACTAAATATAATTACTATGTGAGTCATTTTAATTAAAGAGGGGGAGGACCTGGGAAAACTCTCAATATTCAAGGACAGACAAGTCACAAACTTTCCAATAACGAACATCTTCCAATTGAGGAAAGGACACATTGGCTATCTGACCCCAACTAGAATAATCCCCTGATCCTTGATGGAAGTGATGGAAGAGAAGGAAGAGATTATCAAATGTTGCTATGAGGAACAGGATTTTTGCAATTTATTTAAGCCTTGTCCATAATGCACATTTTAAGATCAGGTAAGAAATGTCTGTTCCTCAGAACATGAGAGACTCCTAACTCTGGGAAACGAACTAGGGGTGGTAGAAAGGGAGGTGGGCAGGGGGTGGGGGTGACCGGGTGACGGGCACTGAGGGGTCACTTGATGGGATGAACACTGGGTGTTATTCTATATGTTGGCAAAATGAACAATAAAAAAATTTATTATTTTTTTTAAAAGAAATGTCTGTTCCTTTTCTCCTAAGACTGTTGGCCACACTTTGTGACAATAAAGTTTCCCAGGCTTCTGTAATCCAAATTGGTCTTTTTCTTCCCTAAATTGTCCCAGGTCTGAACAGGTAGGGGGCATAGCTCCTGAAAAGGAGGATCTGCCATGAGAGACAAGAGTAAAAAATATTCAACCAGAGCAGCGCACAGCAACAGGAATCAGACAGCCAAGCAATGCAGAGAGTTCAGAGAGAGCTTCCTTAAGGCAGTGACATTTTAACTTGTACCTTATGGATATGTAGGAGTTATCCAGGTAATGAGGAAGGGATGGAGAGTGGAGAAAGAAGTGTCACAGGCATAAAAGTAGCATGTGCAAAGACACAAACATGAAGGCAGCTTGCCATGTGGAAGGATTTAAACAAGCCCAGTGTGGCTGGGGCAGAGTTCAAGGACAGTGGGAGTGAATACCCTGAAGAGAAACTCTAGGGCCAAGGCCCCATAATCCATGCTAAGGAACTTGGACTCGATTTTAATGTTGAAGAGAAGTTACCAAAGGGTTTTTAAGTAAAAGGGGGACTTGATTAGTTCTGCATTTTAGGAAAAAGCACTCTGGCTGTCCTAGGGTGGACAATTACAGGAGCAAGGCTGGATACAGGGAGACCAGGTGGAGGATGCTATAATATCCTCTTGTTCTTCTGCTTCTCCCCACTGTAATATAAGAGGAAGCACTGGCTTTTATCAAAATAGTATCCTGAGGGTCTAAAAGTTTTTTTTAAAGTCATCCATCAATCTTCTTTTTAAAACATGTTTATTGAGTGCCTATTATTTTCTATACCTACACTGCCCAATACAGTAACCACTAACTACGGTGACTACTGAGCACTTGGAATGTGGCTAGTCTGAATTGAGAGTGCTTTAAATGCAAAATACACCCAGATTTTGAAGACTGAGCATAAAAAGAAAATATAAAATCTCACATTTATAATTTCTATATTGATTACATGTTAAAATATTTTGAATATATTGGGTTAAATAAAATATATTACTAAAGTTAGTTTCACCTGTTCTTTTTTAGTTTTTTTTTAAATGTGGGTACCAAAAAAATAAATTACATATGTGGCTCATATTTTTGGGTTGTTATATATTTCAGTTGGACAGAGCCATTCTTGGTGCTATTCTTAGCACCAAGAATATAGCACGGTACAAAACAAAGCCCTTGCTCTCATGAGAGTTTACATTCCCCTGGAATGCAATCCCAAATAAATATCCATAAAAAATCAAAGTAAATATACATTTTATCATCTATATAATCAATCCCTTTATCACCAAGAAGTGCCATACAACAAGCATACTCAGCTTAGTTTTGTGATCACTTTAGCACCATGGAATTGTGCCAGACTAACATAACATCTTTGCACCCAGCGGAGGCCAAGTCAAGGCCCCTGTACAAACAGAGGCCTGGTGCTTGTTCCTCTAGACAAACTTGGCAGGATGATGGATAAGTGACACATAAATAAGAAGTCACAATGTCCAAAAAAACCTGTAGTGTCAGAGCAACAAGCATGCAGTAAGTTGTGGCTGTTTCACCAAAACAACATCTATCACATTAAATCAGTGCCACTAATTGGAATATTATTGCTACTGTAATTTTGTTTTTACTCAGTTTTGCTAAGTTGTTTTGATTTTATAGCGGTACAACTAAAAAATGTAAAGCATACATAATATGATTAATTTCACATAACGCTATAAATATGCTATAATTTTTTTCCTGAAAAGAAATTCTTATGTTACTCAAGTTTTAGAAATCCTGCCCTGAATCATACAGCTAAAGGTACATTTGGCAGGGAAATGAGAGAATTGCTTTGGCATATACCAATATATCGCCTGAAAATCCACATATCTGCAGCCTTATTAATGGAACTCCAGATTCCACAGCTCAACTTTAAAGAAAAGGGTACATGAGGTATTCCTAGGCATGAAGTTTTTGAGGCCCCTGCCGATTTTAGTCACACTCGTGGAATGTGGTGAGTAAAGCATCACACCTAAAGCAACGCACAATAGATTTGTCTCAAAGTTTATCATGTCCAGAATCAACCTGAAACTACTACAGCAGCTTACTAATGCTCTAAAGGAGTGGTTTTTACACTTTGGTGGGTATCAGAATAATGTTGGAAACTTAATAAAAATACAAAAAAGCTCAGGCCTTTGTGTTCTTTATTGGTTCTTTGTTTCCCTACAGCCAATAGAACATAAGAACCATGGCTCTAAAGAAAAGATAGCTACAGAAGGGTCAGCAGCCCACTCCCATGCTATAATCCAACACTTCAAGAATGCCTTAAGTGAATACCCCTAATCACAGGCTCACACTTTTAATACTTTAATTCATAAAATTAATAAAGACATAAAAATACTAACCATGTTTATGTAATGCTGTCTCTACACACACAGTGGCATTTTGGAAGTTATTTGCATAAGTTTATTTTAGACTTGGGGATTCTTACAGCTCTCATATTGTCTCGCTATTACTGAAAGAATACTTAAAAATTATGATGTGAAGACATTTAATTAACTTTTAATTGAAATGGCTCCAGGAAGAAAATTATAAATAGCACATTTGTCTTCACTGTATTTGCATTACAAAACACAGAAAGTAATCAATGGACAAGAAAGCACAGTGAAACTCAGGGCACAGAGAATATGGCTGCCAGAAGCAGAAACACAAGACTCCAGAATAATGAACTGGTGCCGTCATTCCCAACCAGTGAGCCCAGAGTTCTAAACATGAATTAGGTGGGTTCTAACAAGCATCTTGAAAATACCAGAAATGACTAATATTTCATATTCTCAAACACTATAACTGATTTGGGCTAAGAAGTTCCCAAGTTAATAGAAGGTAATATTAAAATTTTGTTCTTTGCTTTAGAGCTCAGCATCCTGCCACAGCATGATGTTACATGGCTGTGTGGTAGCCAGGAGGCAAGACATGCAGTGGGGAACACGACCTTACAGCTTAGAAGACTTGGTTCTTAATACTGGCCCCACCATGAATTTGAAACCCCATTCTTCTAGCTGTTCAGCCACAAAATCTGGAAGTTACCCTACATTCTCATTTTCTCATATTCCACAACCAGTCCAACAACAACAAATCGCATTAGTTAGTTATTCCTGTGAAGTATGTCCAGGATCCAACCATTTCTCCACTTCACTACCACGAAGGTTCATGGTACCACCATCTTTCACCTGTATTATTACACAACAGCCTCCTCATAATTATCCCTACAAGTCAGATCATGTCATGCCTCTATTCATGGAGCTCATTTCACTCAAAATAAAAGCTCAAGTTTCTGCCATGACCTAAAAAACTTTGTGGATTCTGTAGCCCATCCCACCTATACCCACCCTCCACTCCAGCCCCATGGCCTCTTTGTTGCTCTTCAAATGCACCAAGCACACTCTAATCCTAGGACTCTGCACTTGCTGATCCCCCCATCTGGCAATCTCCTCCAAACACCCCCAGGTAACTATGTGGCTTCTTTCCTTTCCTCCTTCAATGGCACTTTAAATATCAGCCTTTCCATAATGCCTGTAGAATTTATACATACTATACTCATATATACGTAGAAAATGTCTGGGAGATACATAAACTGTTAACAGCAGAAAATTCAGTTAAGTGGGAATAGTTTGGGAGCAAGGTGACAGAAAACAACATTTTATACTCTTTCATATACTTTTTGATATTTTTATAGTAAAATGATTAATGGTAGCTAATAATATGATAATGCTGAATTAATACCCAGGCCAGTTCACAGGAACTGTGATAGCCCTACCAGTTCTGGAGTATTATAGTTAATATGTTTTATGTGCTTAATAGTTTTAATTGAGTATAATTATAATTATACTATATAATTATAGTATATATCAAGTATAATTGACATATAACATTTTGGTTTCAGGTATACAAAATAAGGATTTGATATTTGTATATATTGCAAAATGATCACCACAGGAACTCAGTTAACATCCATCACCACATATAAGTTACAAACTTGTGTATGTGAAGAGTACCTTTAGAGATCTACTCTCTTAGCAACTTTCAAATGTACAGTATGGTTTGGTTACCTATAGTTATCATGCTATACATTATATCCCTAGGACTTATTTATTTTGTAATTGGGAGTCTGTACTTTTTGGCCACATTTACCCATTTCCCTCACCTACTCAAAACATAATAATCATAACTATGTAATTTTTTTGCAATGAGATCTACTAAGAAGATGACTAAAATTCTGTTGAGGGGTAACATTTTAATTGGAGTTGAGTTAGTCTTCTGTATTATCATGGCAGAAACATAGCCTAAAATGAATGATCAAGGCAAAGCATGCTCCAAGGTACAGAAATAGAGTGAAAGGAGATTTTACAGAGCAATTGTTTCAACTCTTACCAATGAAGTGAAGCCCAGATTCCTGATAACATCTACTTCCATCTCACAACCACACAGTGAAGGGAACCCCATCTTATGACTGATCCAGTTTCACTACTGGATATTCACCCCCCAAAATTAAAACACCAGTTCAAAAAGATACATACACCCCTATGTTTACTGCAGCATTATTTATAATGTACAAGATTTGTAAGCAACCCAAATGGCCATTGCCATGTTCTTATTCATGCACATGACTGTCACCAAAGGACTGTAAGCATCTTAAGGACAAAAGGAATCTCTTTTTTTTGTTTTTAAGATTTCATTTGTTTGTTCATGAGAGACACAGAGAGAGGTAGAGACATAAGCAGAGAGAGGAGAAGCAGGCTCCATGCAGGAGCCTGGTGTGGGACTTGATCTCAGAACTCTGGGATCACATCCTAAGCTAAAGGCAGATGCTCAACCACTGAGCCATACAGACATCCCGAGGACAAGAGGGATCTTCTGAATCTTTCTGTCATCAGCACTTGGCACATAGGGAAATTCATAATGTTTATTTAATCAATTGGTAAGTAAGTAATGCCTCTTCTTTTGCAAAATTCTTTTCTACTCCCTCATTTCCAGTGAAGTGTTCATCACATCATTGCTCCCTGCTTAAAACTCTCCAGTGGCTCACACTATACTTAGAATAAAATCCATATTCTTCATACTGACCCATAAAGCTCTTTCTGATGTGGCCCCTACCTACCTCTCTGGTTTTATCTGTTTCTACTCTTTCCCACTCTAGGCACATTGACCTTTTTTTTTTTTTTTCCCATTCACCAGATGAGCCAAATTTATTCCTACTCTAGAGCTTTTATAAGTGTTGCTCCCTTCACTTTGAGCTCTCTAGTCCCCAATCTTCACATGTTTCTTCTTGCATTCCTTATCCCTTCCCCAACTATTGTCATTTATCACTATCCATATTTCCTCATTTGTTTATATGTGTTCTCATTTATACATATGGGATATGGGAGCTCCATGTGACGAAGAAGTCTTTGCTGTCTTGTTCACTACCACTATACTTAGCCTTTCAGTCAATGCCTGGCACATAGTAGGTACTTAATAAGTGTTTGTTGAATAAAGAAATTAATTCCTCCAGTACTACTCAGTCTTCTTTTCAACTATACTTATTTAATACAATAAATATTTGTTGGATAAATGAATCAAAACTGAATGTCATCCTTTTAGCATCAGAATGAAATCATGGCTTGGATGAAATATTGTAATTGGCTAGAAATATGCATGCAATGACATGGTAGAAAAATCAGAAAGAAGCAGACAAACTTATAGAACTATTGTGTATACATAAAGTTGTTTAATTCTCCAATTTATTTTCATTTTAGTTTATAAACAAATCCCCCTAAAATTATAGCCTCTGACTCTCTGGCACATAAATTTCTGACTTTAAAATCATTTTATTTCAAGCTTGATAGCTTTTGTCACTAGGTAGAGTAATTAAGGTGTAGTATTGGCCATAGCTAGGCTCAACTGACATTACTTTCTTTTCAGTGTTTTGTTACCTGCCTGTCTCTTTTGGCGGAGCTCATAGAAAGGCTCAGGGCTGAGTTATGTACATTCTCTTCTGGCAGGAGGTTTGTCAGGAAGATATATCTCCCCCATCTACTGAGTGGCCTCTGTTTTCCAAGACCTATGGCAGGTATGCCTGGCATACACTGCCAAGCCCCTCTCATCATCTCTAGTGGCCACTCTGTCACTGGCAGACAAAAGAATGGACTATTCCCTATTTGAGATCTCCATGCTTTTTGGCCTGCTCATTGTATTCTAGCCTTACTTTCTTCAGGTGGTATTTTATTAATAATTCAATATAAATTCCAAAAGCAATGCTTCAGCATGCCAGAACTGCTATCTCGTAGTAAGAGTAAAACAAGGGAGCTTAACACACTTTGCAAGCACAATCTCCATAGTGTATCCAAGAAATAGACAAAGATTATCAATGGGAATTATAGGCTATTACAGATAAACATTAACTTAAAAATTCAACAACATCATTTTATGGATGATGGGGAGTTCCAGAGGTGAATTAACTTTGTTACTTCACATGGCTCACAACTGGTGGAATAACTATGTATATAGTTATTTGTTCACCTGAATGTTAAGAAGACTAAGGTTTATAAACCTGTACTGATCCAGAAGCCACTGATTGAGTCCCACCTAGGACTATTTCCATATCTCTGTTTGGTCCATAGATTCAAATCATTCCTTAGGTTCTGCCTAATTGCATCATGGCTCAGGACAGGAATAGCAGCAGCGAAATAAAGTGTATTGACAATCATCTTTAGGTCAGGTCTTTCTTTGTGCAGTTGAGCTTTATATCCATCATCTCTTTCAAGACATCTTGGAAGGATTTTGCCCAACAGGGCTTTTACCAACATGAGATTATCCCAGCAAAAAGGTACTAAGCGGGTCATCCTGCTAGAAATCAGTCAAGGAAATGTTACCTACATCAGGATTCTGTGCATCTCAGAGGTCCCTTAATGGTGGGGAGGGGAGCATGACATGTACATGTACATGAACATCTGCCTCAGAGAAGGCACCGATAGCCAGATTACCACCTCAATTAATGACAGACTCCACCTTTTGTCTTTCATTCTTCATTGGACTGTGGAAAGAACAGAAGTGGAGTGACCAAAAAGGATTAAAAATGGAAGAGTAAATGACATGCTCCTCTCCATTGTAGATCCCTCAGTCTATGTCTTTAGCAGGGAAAGGGGAAGAAAAGCTTGACAGTGGATGAAATCATAAAGTTTGGGTTTATACAGGCCTGGACTTGTTCACATCTGAATGTAAAATTGTTCTAATGACTAAAAGTGACCCTAAAGCAATGAGTGCTGTCTCATTGTAAGAAAGCCTGTATTGATTAGAAATTACTAGTTAAATATGGGTGGAATTCAGGGAGTGGAGGAATGGAGAAGCTAAAAAAGTGAACACAGGGAAGGGGAGGAGCTTATGAAGAACATACTCCACTTCGTAAAGAGTTTGGACCTCATCCCGTGTATACATGCCTAAGAAGAGCCAAAGCAGCTGATATATGAATATCATATTTACATGCATTCAATAAATATTTATTATAGACCTATGAAGTGTCAGGCTATGTTCTAGGAACTGGGGATGCATCGGTGAATAAAACAAACAACAAACCCTGACGTTGAAGAGTTTACATTCTAGTGGGAGAGAGATAACAGATTCTAAACAAAATGTGTATGTGTTTAATATCCAGTATGTTAGAATCTGGTAAGTGTTACAGAAAAAAAAATAAGGTAAGACAAATTGGAAGTACTGAAGCAGAGATGATGATGGGATTAGATTTCATTGTTTTCATGAGAGGCCATGGAGGCCACACTGAGAAGGTGACATTTCTTCAAAACTCAAATGAGGTGAGGTTAAGTATGAGACAATTGAAGAAAGAATATCTATTTATATATTTTTTAAAGATTTTATTATTCATGAGAGACAGAGAGAGAGAGGCAGAGACATAGGCAGAGAAAGAAGCAGGCTCCATGCAGGAAGCCCTATGTGGGACTTGATCTCAGGACTCTGGGATCATGACCTGAGCCAAAGGCAGAGGCTCAACCACTGAGCCACCCAGGCATCTCTGAAGAAAGAGTATTTAAGGCAAAGGAGATGGTCAGTTCAAAGGCCATAAGGCAGAACCCTGCCGCTGTATTTAAATAATAGCATGGAAGCCACTGTGGCTAGAAAAGAATGTGAGAAGAGATAGAAGAAGGAGATAGAATCAAAAGAGGCCATGACCAGGTATGATCTAAAATACCCTTGAATAACTTTGACTTTTATTCTGAGTGAACTAGGGAGACAATGAAGGATTTACATATGCAGAGGGGAGACATAAAGGGGAATATTGATCTCAATTATATTTTAAAACAATCATTCTGACTGGGTGACGGGCACTGAGGAGGGCACTTGATAGGAGGAGCACTGGGTGTTATACTAAATGTTGGCAAATTGAACTTCAATAAAAAAATTAAAAAATAAAAATAAAACAATCATTCTGTAATGAAGTAGCAGAAAGATAAATTAAGAAAACAATCCCGGGATCCCTGGGTGGCGCAGCGATTTGGCGCCTGCCTTTGGCCCAGGGCGCGATCCTGGAGACCCGGGATCGAATCCCACATCGGGCTCCCGGTGCATGGAGCCTGCTTCTCCCTCGGCCTGTGTCTCTGCCTCTCTCTCTCTCTCTCTGTGACTATCATAAATAAATAAAAATTGAAAAAAATATTAAAAAAAAAAGAAAACAATCCCATTTACAAAAGAAACTGAAGACACAATCAAATGGAAAGATATTGAATGCTCATGGAGTAGAAAAACAAATATTGTTAAAATGTCCATACTACCCAAGGCAATCTATAGATTTAATGAATCCCTATCAAAATACCAACACCATTTTTCACAGAACTAGAAAAAATAATCTTAAAATTTGTATGGAACCGGGCAGCCTGGGTGGCTCAGTGGTTTAGTGCCGCCTTCAGCCCAGGATGTGATCCTGGAGACCCGGGATCCATGCATGGACATGGAGCCTGCTTCTTCCTCTGCCCGTGTCTGTGCCTCTCTCTCTCCGTCTCTCATGAATAAATAAATAAAATCTTAAAAAAAATTATGTAGAACCACAAAAGAAGCAATCTTTAAAAAGAAGAACAAAATTGGAGGTACCAAAATCCTAGATTTCAAGATATACTACCAAAGTTTTAGTAATCAAAACAGCACGGTACCAAACAAAAATAGACAATAAATCAATAAAACAGAATAGGCAGTCTAGACATAAACCCACAATTATATGGTTAACAAAGGACGCAAGAATATGCAATGAGAAAAAGGTATTCACAAATGGTGCTGGGAAAACTGAACAGCTAAATGCAAAAGAATGAAACTGGAGCACTTTTTAACATCATACACAAAAATAAATTAAAAATGGATTAAAGACCTAAATGTGAGACCTGACACCATTAAAATCCTAGAACATGGGATCCCTGGGTGGCGCAGCGGTTTGGCACCTGCCTTTGGCCCAGGGCGCGATCCTGGAGACCTGGGATTGAATCCCACATCGGGCTCCTGGTGCATGGAGCCTGCTTCTCCCTCCGCCTGTGTCTCTGCCTCTCTCTCTCTCTGTGACTATCATAAATAAAAAATTTTTAAAAAAATCCTAGAACACAGCACAGACATAATTTCTCTGACATCAACCATAGTAACACTTTTCCAGATGTGCCTCCTGAGCAAGGGTAACAAAAGCAAAAATAAACTACTGGGACTACATCAAAATAAGAAGCTTCTGCACAGCCAAGGAAACAAAAACAAAGAGACAACTTATTAAATGGAAGCAGATATTTGCAAATGACATACCGGGTAAAAGGTTAGTATCCAAAATATATAAAGAGCTTATACAACTCAACACACACACACACACACACACACACACACACACACACACACTCCAATAAAAATGGGCAGATGACATGAAGATGTACAGATGCCAACAGATGCATGAAATGATGCTCAACATCATTCATCATCATGGAAATGCAAATCAATACCACAATGAGATACACCTCACACATGTCAAAATGGTTAAAATAAAAAACATAAGAAACAACAAGTATTGGCAAGCATGTGGAGAAAAACGAATCCTTGTGCACTATTGGTGATAATGCAAACTGGTGCAGCTACTGTGGAAAACAGTACAGAGGTTCCTTAAAAATTAAAAATAGAATTACCATATGATTCAGTAATTCTACTACTGGGTATTTACCCAAAGAATATGAATATGGAAAAAATGATTCAAAAAGATCAGGACACCTGGGTGTCTTTTGATTCTAAGCACAGTATACTTAAATTTGTGATAAACAGATATGTAAAAATGTGTTTTAAAAAAGTGTGTAGGGATGCCTGGATGGCTCAGTGGTTGAGCATCTGCCTTTTGCTCAGGGTGTGATCCTGGAGTCCTGGGATCGAGTCCCACATCGGGCTCCCTGCGTGGAGCCTGCTTCTCCCTCTGCCTGTGTCTCTGCCTCTCTCTCTTTCTCTCTCTCTCATGAATAAATAAATAAATTTTTTAAAAAGTCTATATAACATTAAGTGAAACACAGACTTAAGTAATTGTTATTTTTTACTAGTGTAAACTTAATCTTCCCACTAAAGGCTATGTAATTACTTCTCATTTCTTTTATTGGTCAACACACACACACACCAAACAAATGCTTAAGAGATTTCTTCAGGATGAAGAAAAAATAATACCAAAGGAAAATATGGAACTTCAAGAATAAAAGAGCAACAAAAATGGTAAGTATCTGGGTACTTGAAACAGACCATTTTTATCCTTTACGTTTTTTAAAATGTGCGACTGTTGAAAATAAAAATTATGTGGAAAATCCTGAAGAATCTACAAAAAGCTGTTAGAATTAAAAAATGAGTTTAACAATGTTATAGGCTTCAAGATCAGTATACAAAAGTTAAATGTTTTTCTATACACTAAAATGAATAACAAATTTATAATTTTAAATGAATATCATTTACAATAGTATTAATTGAATTTTGAATTATTGACTACAATAGTATTAATTGAAATACTATTTACAATAGTATTAAATGAATATCATTTACAATAGTATCAAGAAACATGAAATTCTTAGAAATACTTAAACTATGTATATGAGCTGTATACAGAAAACTATAAAACATTACTGAATCAATTATGACTTAAATAGAGACATATGCCATGTTCACACCTTCTTAAGATATCAAATCTTTCCAAATTGATTTATAGATTCAATACAATACTTATCAAAATACCAGCAGGAATTTTTTTTTAACTTGACAAGCTAATTCTAAAGTTTATATGAAACAGAAGGCATACAATAGCAAAATAACTTTGAAAAAGAAAGTTAAAAAGTGCTGTAAAGTTTACATATGGAGCAGTGGAAGAAAGTAGAAAGTCTAGGAAGAGATGTATATATATATGGTCAATTCACTTTCAACAAAGCTACCAAAGTAATTCAAAGGAAAAAAGATAGTTTTCAACAAATGGTATTAGAACAATTGGATATACATATGGAAAGATATAAACATCAAACCTTATCTCACTCCATAAATAAAAATCAAGTCATAATGGATCATAACCATAATGTTAATAATGAAATTATAAAATACATAGAAGATAATAAAATAAAATATTTGGATTTTTTTTTTTGGTTAGGCAAAGATGTATTAGATAAGGCACAAAAAGGAAAAATTGTAAAAGAAAAAAAACTATAAATTGAGCTTCTTAAAATTTTCAAACTTTTGCTCTTTGTAATATACTTATAAAGCAATGAAAAGGCAAGTCACAGACTGGGAGAAAATATATGCAAAACATATTTCTGATAAAGGCTGGTATCCAGCATATATAAAGAACTCTCAAAACTCAATATTAACAAAAGATCCAGTGAAATCAATAAGCCAATGATTTTTTTAAGCCAACGATTTGAAGAGACTCTTCACTAAAAAAAAAATATGAATGTCAGAAATATACATAGATTTCTCAAAATCATTATTCTATTTTGAAAATGCAAGTTGAGACTACAATTAGATGCTACTACACACCCAGTACTTTAAAACTTAGTTGATAAAAACAAAAACCACATAATTCTATTTTAGGTTTTTTAATTCAGACAAAGCTTAGACAGTTCTGCTTCATGCAACACTGACTGAGGTCAGTCACTGATATTCAGTTGGCAACTGGGCTGTACTTGAAGGATCAAAACAGTTATACTCAATACACAAGTAGTTTCAGAGAAGAGAATAAAATAAAGAGAGAATAGAAAAGAAGTTAATATATCCTCTATATCAAAACATAAGAACATTTCAAAAAGGGAGAAACTACAGTCTAATCTCTGTCATGAAAATACACACTAGTAAAACAGCAATAGAGATATAGATATTAATGGATAATACACAATTACTGAATAGAATTTATCTCAAGAATTTAAGACTAGTCTAACATTTGAAACTAAAATACAACTTGAAAAGTATAATTTTTCCACATTAACTAATAAATAAGAAAAATCATATGACCATCTTAATAGATGTAGGAAACAAACCAATTGATAAAAGTCAATGCTCATCAACAATTTAAAAATAACTTAGCAAACTAAGAATATAAGAATCAAGTTTAATCTCCCAAATGTATCTACACAAAAATTCTATAGCTACTATCATACTTAAATGTAACATTTAAATGCACTCTTGAAAAGATAAATATGTGTACAGTCATCACTTATATTCAACATTGTACTGGAAGTCTAGCCAGTTTAGTAATATAAGAAAATGAATAAAATGCTATAAAGTTTGGAAAGCAAGATGTAGAACTCTATAGCTGGCACATGGCATTATTTTTATGCAGAAACTTCAAAAGAATCTCAGATAAACTATTATAATTAATCAATTAATTTAGTAAAATCACTGTACAGAAAATAAATACATAATAATCAATTTTAATTTTAAACATAAGCAACAATTGGAAAAATTAGTTTTTAAAAAAAAAAATACTCTTTATAGAGGAAATTGGAAGATGGTGCCAGAGTAGGTGGACCCTAGGGTCACTTCATCCCATGAATACAACTGGATAAAAAAAAACAAACAAACTGGATAACTATCAAATCATCTTAAATACCCTAGAAATTGACCTGAAAACTGGCAGAACAAACTCCACAACTAAAGGTAGAGAAGAAGCTACAAAGAAGAAGGTAGAAAGTGTAGAGAGGCAGTTTGGGAGACAAATGGACCATGGCCACTGCAGTGGAAAGGGAGCCATAGTAGAGAAGAATGGCAAAAGACAAACTAGTACACTGGGGGCAGGGGGGATGCATGGGGAAAATGAATCCCCATAGCAATTGGCTTGGAAAGCAAGATGGGCCAAATTTCATGGGTTATGATTACTAACTTCCTTAATCTGGGGAAGACAATAGATAGCCCCAATAGATATCCAGATTCAGGAGCACAGAGAACTCCCAACAAAAATCAATAAAAGCAGAACACCAGGATATACTGTAATTAAATTTGCAAAAATATAGTGATAAAAAAATTTAAAGCAGAGAGACAAAAGAAGATAGTATCTTAGAAGGAAAACACATAAGGCTGGCAGGGAATTTTTCAGCAGAAACTTTCCAAGCCAGAAGAGAGTGACATGATATATTCAAAGCACTGAATAAGTAAAATCTTCAGCAAAGAACACTCTCTCCAGCAAGGCTATCATTCAAAATAGGAGAGATAAAGATTTTCCCAAACACTAAAGGAGTCCATGACTACTAAACCAGCCCTGAAAGAAATATTAAAGGAGACTCTGTGAGTGGAAAGGAAGGACCAAAAGTGGCAGTATAAATGTAGGAAACACAAAAGTAGTAAGAATAAATATTCTGTAAAAAAAAATGAGGCAAAGAACTCACAAAATTAAAGGATGTAAAACATAACAGCATATACCTAAAACATAGACAGGAGTAAAGAATGAGTTCAAAGTTAAATGATCATCAACTTAATATAGACTGCTATATGCAGAAGAGGTTATATACAAACCTAATAGTGCCATATATAAAAAAACTACTAAGATGCAAAGAATAAAGAGAAAAAAATCCAAATATATCACTGGAGAAAGTCAGCATATCAAGAAAGAAAAAAAAAAAAAAAGAAAAGAAAAGAAAAGAAAAGAAAAGAAAAGAAGGAAGAATTAATCTTCATAAATAACCACAAAACAAATAATAAAATGACATAAATACATATACTATCAATAATTATTTTGAATATAAATGGAACAAATGTTGACATGGGTTGTCATGGGTTGACAGAATGGATAAAAAAACAAGATCCATCTATACAATGCCTACAAAGACTCATTTTAGACACAAAGACACCTGTAAAAAATTGAAAGTGAGGGGATGGAGAAACATCATGCAAATGAATATCAAAAAAAAAAAAAAAAAAGCTGGAGGGGGACCTGGCTGGCTCAGTGAGTGGAGAATGCAACTCCTGATCTTGGGGTCATAATTTCAAGTCCCACATTCAGCATGGGGCCTATTTTTTAAAAAGCTGGAGTACTTATATAGGACAAAATGGACTCTAAGACAAACACTGTTAACAAGAGACAAAAAGGATACTGCATAATAATAAACAGGGACAATCCAACAAGAAGATATAACAATTGTAAATATTTATGTACCGAACATAGGCACACTGAAATACATAACAGTTAATAACAAGCATAAAGAAACTAATTGATAATAATACAATAATAGTAGAAGACTTTAACTCCACATTTACATCAATGCATAGATCAACTATACAGAAAATCAACAAAGAAACAATGGCTTTGAATGATACATTGGAACAGAAGAGTTTAACATACATATTCAGAACATTCCATCCTAAAAACAGCATAATACACATTCCTTTCAAGTGCACATGGAACACTCTTCAGAATACATCATATATTAGCTCACAAAACAAACCTCAACAAATTCAAAAAGATTGAAGTTATACCCTGCATCTTTTCTGACCATATGCTATGAAAGTAGAAGTCAACCACAAGAAAAAACTGGAAAGACCACAAATACATGGAGGTTAAATAACCTGCTACTAAACGATGATGGGTCAACCAGGAAATCAAAGAAGAAATTTAAAAATCACAGGGAAACAAATGAAAATGAAAATGAAAACACAATAGTCCAAAACCCATGGGATTCAGCAAAAGCTGTTCTAGAAGGAAGTTCACAGTGATACAGGCTGATCTCAAGAATCAAGAAAAATCTCAAATAAACGACCTAACCTTATACCTAAAGGCGTTAGGAAAAGAACAACAAAGAAAACCTAAAATCAGCAGAAGGAAGAAAATAATAAAGATCAGAGCTGAAATAAATTATATAGTAACAAAACAAAAAATAACAGATCAATGAAACCAGGAGCTGATTCTGAAAAAAACATGAATAAAATTGATAAAATTCTAGCTAGACTTATCAACAAAAAAAGAGAAGAACTCAAATAAAATTACTAATGAGAGAGGACAAATAACAACCAACACCACAGAACTACAAAAAATTATGAGAATAGTATGAAAAACTATATGCCAACAAACTGGACAACCTGAAAGAAATGATAAATTCCTAGACACATATAAACTACCAAAGCTAAAATAGGAAGAAATAGAAAATTTAGGGGCACCTGGGTGGCTCAGTCAATTAAGCTCATCCTGGGATGGAGCTCCACTTTGAGCTCCCTGCTGAGCAGGAAGCCTGCTTCTCCCTCTCCCTCTGACACTCCCCCTGCTTGTACTCACTCACTCTCTCACTCTCTCTCCCTCAGATAAATAAATATTAAAAAAAAAAAAAAAAGAAATAGAAAATTTGAAAAGACCAATACCCATCAAATAAATTGAATCAGTAATCAAAAACTCCCAACAAACAAAAGCCCAGGACCAGATGGTTTCACAGGCTAATTCTAACAAACTAAAGAAGAATTAACATCTATTCTTCTCAAACTATTCCAAAAACAGAAAAGAAAGGAAAACTTCCAAATTCATTTTATGAGGCCAGCATTACCCTCATACCAAAACCACAAAGATATTGCTAAAAAACAGAACTACAGGCCAATATGCCTGATGAACACAGATTCAAACATCTACAATAAAATACTAGCAAACTGAGTCCAACAATATATTTTAAAAAGCATTCACCAAGATCAAATCAGATTTATTCCTGAATGGCAAGGGCAGTTCAATATTCACAAACAAAGCAATGTGATTCATCACATCAATAAGAAAAAGTATTGAAATCATATAATCATTTCAATAGATGCAGAAAAAGCATTTGACAAGGTATAACTCCACTCATGATTTTTAAAAAGCCTCAACAAAGTAGGTTTAGAGAAAATGTACGTCAAGATAATAAAGGCCATCTTTGAAAAACCCAAGCTAACATCATACTCAATGAGGAAAATCTGACAGTGTTTCCCCTAAGATCAAGACTAAGACAAAGATGCTCACTCCCCCCACTTTTATTCAATATAGTACCAGAAGTTCTAGTTATAACAATCAGACAACAAAAAGAAATAAAAGGCATCTAAATTGGGAAGGAAGAAGTAAAATTTTCAGTATTTGCAGATGACATGATACTATATATAGGAAACCCAAAAGAGTTCAACAAAAAAACTGCTAGAACTGATAAACACATTCAGTAAAGCTACAGGATACAAAATCAACATACAGAAATCTGTTGCATGTCTATACATGAATACTGAAGCAACAGAGAGAGAAATTAGGAAAACACTCCCGTTTACAATTGTACCAAAAACAGTAAGATAGCTAGGAATAAACCTAACCAAAGAGAGGAAAGATCTGTACTCTGAAAACTATAAAATACTGATGAAAGAAATTGAAGATGACACAAAGAAATGGAAAGACATTCCATGCTCATGGATTGGAAGAACAAATATTGTTAAAATGTCTATACTACCCAAAGAAATCTACACATTTAAAGCCATCTCATCAAAATGCCAACAGTATTTTTCACAAAACTAAAACAAGTCTAATATTTGTTTGGAACCACAAAAGACCCCAAGTAGCCAAAGCAACCTTGAAAAAGTAAAGCAAAGCTAAAGGTGTAGTAATCAAAATACTATGGTACTGGCACAGAAACAGACACATATTAATAGAACAAAAATAGAAAACCCAGAAATAAACCCACAACTATATGGTCAATTAATCTTTGACAAAGCAGGAAAGAATATCCAATGGAAAAAAAGACATTGTCTTCAACAAAACGTGGAAAAACTGGACAGCAACATGCAAATGGGAGAAACTGGACCACTTAGTTACACCACACACAAAAATAAATTAAAAATAGTTTAAATACCTAAATGTGAGAACTGAAACCATTAAAATCCTAGCGGAGAACACGGGTAGTAACTTCTTTGACATCAGCCATAATAACACTTTTCTAGATATGTCTCCTGAAACAAAAACAAAAATATACTACGGGGACTGTATCAAAACTTTTAAAAAGCCTCTGCAGAGCCAAGGAAACAATCAACAAAGCTAAAAGGCAACCTACTGAACAGGCGAAGATATTTGCAAATGAAATATCTACTAAAAGCTTAGTATCTAACACACATAAAGAATTGATACAACTCAATACCCAAAAATCAAATAATCCAATTAAAAATGGGCAGAAGATGTGAACAGACATTTCTCCAAAAAAGACATCCTGATGGCCAACAGACACATGAAAAGATGCTCATCATCACTTATTGTCAGAGAAATGCAAATCAAAACTAAAATACAATATCACCTCACATGTGGCGGAATGGCTAACATCAACAGCTCAAGAAACCATAGGTGCTGGTGAGGGTGTGGAGAAAAAGGAAACCTCATGCACTGTAAGTGGTAATGCAAACTTATGCAACCACTGTGTAAAACCTTATGGAGGTTCCTCAAAAAGTTAACAGCAGAACTACTCTATGATCTAGCAATCGCACTACTGTATACTTACCCAAAGAATATAAAAACACTAATTCAAAGGGACAGATGTACCCCTATGTTTATAGCACCATTATTTACAATAGCCAAGATATGGAAGCACCCAAGTGTCCACCAATTGATAAATGGATATAGTATATAGAGTATGTATATTTTATATATATAGTGAATTATTATTCAGCCATATTAAAGAATGAAATATTGCCATTTGCAGCGACATGGATAGAGCTGGAGAGTATAATCTAAGCAAAATAAGTCAGAGAAAGACAAATACCATATGATTTCACTCATACATGGAATTTAAGAAACAAAATGAATGAGCAAAGGGGAAAAGAGGAACAAGAGAGAGAGAGAGATAAATCAAGAAATCAAGACTCTTAATTATAGAGAACAAACTGATGGTCACCAGAGGTGAGGTGGGTTGGGGGATGGTTAAGTATGTGATGGGGATTAAGGAGTACACCTGTTGTGATAAAGACCAATGATGTATGGAATTGTCCAATCACTATATTGTATACCTGAAACTAATATAACACTGTATATTAACTAACTGAAATTAAAATGAATGCTTAATAAGCCTAAATAAATAAAATTAAAAATATATATAATAGTATCAAAAATCACCAAATACCAAAAGTAAATATAATAAAAGGCATTCAAGGACTCTACATTATAAAGCATTATTAAGCTACATTAAAGAAAACCTAAATAATTAGAACAAAGATTGGTAAACCGCAGGGTACAGCCTATTTTTGTACTGCCCATGAACTAAAGAGGGTTTTAACATTTTTTGAAGGTTGTAATACAAAAAAGAAGAACAGTATTGTATGCAGAGACTGTATGCAGCCCAGAAAGCTAAAATATTTACTATCTTTTTACAAAAAAAGTCACTAAATCCTGAATAGAGGAATATATCATTTATGTTATTTAGAAGACAATATAAATGTTAATTCTAAAAAAAAGAAATAAATGTTAATTTTTTTCAAAATAGTATTAGTTATTAAGCTATTAAGCAAATTAGTTATTAGACCCAATAACCCTAAGTCAAACTCCTAATAGATTATTTTTTTGTAAATTCACAAGCTGATTCAAAAATTTTTACTGAAATGCAAAAAGCCAAGATTAGTTAAAATAATCTTTAAAAAGGAATAGTAAGGGGATCCTGGGTGGCTCAATTGGCCAGTGTCAAGTATCTGCCTTCTGCTCATGTCATGATCCTAGGGTGCTGGAATCAAGCCCCAAGGTATCAAGCCCTAATCGCTATCTCTGTCTTTCTCATAAATAAATAAATAAATAAATAAATAAATAAATAAATAAATATATTTTGAAAATTTTTTAAAAATTAAAATAATAGTAAACTTTAAATTCTTATTACTACTATACCATAAAGCTATAGTAATGAAAACAAAATACTACTGGCTCAAAGTTAAGTAAATAAAACAGACTAGAAAATCCAGTCACTGATCCACACAAACCCAGCTTCTAGTCAATAGAAAGGAGAAAAAGCATAATCTTCTCAATAAATGGTGCTAGATCAATAGCATCCATAAGGGATATTACAACAACCTTGACTTCTATTTCATACAAACATAGAAATCAATTCTAAATGGATCATAGGCCTAAATGTAAAAGGTAAAAACAAATCTCCTAGAAGATAACATACGATAATATCTTCAAGACTTTGAGGCAAAGAAAGATTTCTTCAATAACATAAAAAGCTCTGACCACAAAGAAAAGTTAGATAAACTGATTTGGTTAAAATTAAGAACTTACCTTCATTAAAAGATACCATTAAACAAGGATGCCTGGGTAGCTCAGTGGTTGAGCATCTATCTATCTGCCTTCTGCCTTAAGCAGAAGGCTGTGATCTCAGGGTCCTGGGATCAAGACCTGCATTGGGCTCCCCTCAAGGAGCCTGCTTCTCCCTCTGCCTATGTCTCTGCCTCTCTTTGTGTGTCTCTCGTGAATAAATAAACAAAATCTTAAAAAAAAAGAGAGAGAAAACTAACTATAGCCTCGGAGATTTTTAAACTACATATATATGACAAGAATTTGTATCTAGAATATGTAAAATACTATTATACATTAATAATAAAATGATAACTAAATCCAATTAAATGAAGGGCAAAAGATTTAAAAATCAATACACAAAAGATGACATCCAAATGGCAAATTAACATATAAAAAGGTGCTCAACATCATCAGTAATTAGGGAAATGCAAATTAAAACCACAGTGAGATCTCACAATACATTCACCAAAAGGCTATTTTTTTTCTTAAATATTCAAGTATAGGCCAAGATACAGAGCAACTGAAACTCTTACACACTGATGGTATGAGTGTAGACAGATGCAGCCACTTTGGAAAACAGCATCTGCTAATAATAAATACATACTCTATGACCTAATAATTCTATTCATAACATAAGCATATACCTAACACAGCCACATATGTATGTGTATCCAAAGACATTCATCAAAATATCCACAAAGTATTATTCATAACTGCAAAGACCGGAAGTAGTTCAAATGTCTATCGGCAATAACAGAAAAATAGTCACAACATATTAATAAAATGGAATACTATGTAGCAAAGAGAATAAACTACAACTATGTGCCCATAACATGGATGAAACCCACAATCATAAGGCTGGGAGGCAGGGAGGAAGCTAGACAAAAAATAATAATACATATCAAACTCAAAATAAGTGAAGCTATTCCATGCTGCTAGATGTCATAACAGAAATTATTATAGAAGGATAATAATTAGAAAAAGCATGATGAAGCCTTTTTGGTTGCTAGTAACATTCTATTTCTTGATCTAAGTGGTAGTTACAGGACTTTGTTCCCCCGTAAAAATTCATTCAATTACAATTTACAGACTTTTCTGCATTTATGTTAACTTTCTATTGAAATAGAAAAAGAAAAATTGAAAATAAAAAAAGAGAATTATGCTATGTATATGAAACATTAATGAAAAGAAAAGCCTCAGACTAAATTGATTATATTTAACCATGAATAAGCTGTAGGCAGAAACTCTAGATATGGGCACTGTGTTGAAAAATGTCTCCCAAAATTTATGCTAACCTAGAACCTCAGAATGGGACCTCTTCAGGAAATAGGGTCTTTATAGACATAACCAAGTAAGACAAGGGTCTTAACTGGATTAGGATGGGCCCTAACCCAGTGACTGCTAAACTTAGAAGAAGAGAAAAAATTTGGACAGACACAAGAGAAAAGAACGCCACATAAAAACAGAGTACACATGGAGAATGCCATACAACAGAGGCAGAAATTGGAGTGACACGTCTACAACACAAGAAACCCCAAGGGTTGCTGGCAACTAATAGAAGCTAGAAGAGGTGAGGAAAGATTCTTCCTAAAAGCCTTGTCAAAAACCATGGCCCTGCCAGCACCTTGAGCTTGGGCATTTTTTAAAACAGAGTTTGGTCTGCTACACCTGTAAATTAAAGATTAAGTGTTTTGCCTATAAATTACCATTCTGCCATGAAGAGACAAATGTTTTTACATATTAAAAGTAACAGCTGTGTTATTTAACCCAACAGAGGAAATACATGCAAAACACCATTTCAGGTAACCCTAGGAAAGATGGTTATGCATTGAAAACTTGGGATAGCAAAAACATAGTAATCAGGTTAATTCACTGAGAGTTATTCTGTGGTGGGGGAGAAGGGAAATGACTGTGTCATATAAGCACTCCCCCAGAAATGTCCAATCCTGACTGGTCATAAATGCTAAAAGGATAGATCTGACTAACCCTTCAGCATCTGAAATTTACTGTACTTATTGAAAGGGGATGCAAGGGGAAGGCCACATAGAGTGAAGTGGATGAGGAACCCTTTTTCTTATATTGATTGCTCACTTTCACAATGGGTGCATTCTTCTACAGATTAAAAACCACCTTCATTTTTTAAAATAACATTTGCAATCAGAGCTCATATTCCCTGAGGTTTGAACTTCAACCATGAGATCATGCATTTTTTGTTATAAAGTCAGAGCTTATACATAGGGGTTACTTTAAATGGGATGACAAGTTTGGTCTCACTGTGTTCTATTAACGGTTTTGCTTCCTTTTGTTTCAAAACAATCAGTGAATCCAGGAAGGGTGAAGCTAAGGGGGAAAAGCACAGTCTTGTAGGTTTAAACACCTTTCTTTGAAATTGTGATAACCTGCCCAAGACCTGAGTTATATCTGCACTAGTTCTGGAAAATGTGTATTTCTAGTGCATCCTTAGGGTACATATAACTACAAAGAGAATGCTAACTCAACTACAGAAATAATTTTTAAGGGATCTCAGATATTTTGAAAGCATTTTTTGTGATTTGCATTGTTAATAACAAAGTATTCTGATTAATTCAAAGAGCCTCAACCACACTTTATTGATTTGCTTATTACTACACATAGTTTAATAAATTAAATTTAAAAATAAATAATAAATCTTTTTATAAAATATATAACCAAAACTTTTCACTCAAACTGTTCTTCCTGTCCATCATTTCTCTGTAACATCTTAATCTAACAAGTGTAACCTGTTTTAAGTGAATTCAATATGTTTAAACTTGTACTTACATTGCAGATTACTCTGGGAAACAAACTGAGGGTTGCAGAAGGGGAGGTGGATGGGGCATGGGGTAAACGAGTAATAGGCTTAAGGAGGGCATTTGATGAGATGAGCACTGGGTGTTTATACTTTATACTGGCAAGTTGAAATTAAATTTAAAAAAAAATTGTCCTTGGGTAAATGCTTATTAAAAAAAAAAGACACTCTCATAATGTGCTTAAAAATAAAACTCAATTTACATACCACTTGTGATGAATATATTTGAGTAAAATAAGATATAAATCCAACTCCCCACTCTACCAGCAGAGACTTACATGGCCACTCCTTCACTTCACTCAGGACTTTCAAATACCTCTAACCATAAGAACTGCCCTGACCACTCTGTATGAAAACAGTATTCCATGCCTATAATTCTCTACCTCTCCTTACTCTGCTTTTTATTTTCAGAGTATTTATCACCATCTGACAAATTACATATTTATTTTTATTGTTGGCATTTAATTTCTATTTTATCCCAGTAGAATGCAACCACCTTGAGGGCAGAGTTTGTTTGCTGTGATCCCGCTCCAAGAACAATCCCTGGCAAAGAGTAGGCAATCAATAAATAACCTGCTAAATAAGTGAATAAATACTATAGAGTAATAGAAAATAAAGTCTTATGATCTATAATGAAAAGAAGCTGAACATTTTCTTATATGTACTAGATCAGGAAGAAAGTATCCCAATATAATTTCCTAGAATTATTTTTTATTGAGTAAAAAGCTTCAGGGCAGATCTTTTATGAGCTAGCCATGAATCTTCTATTTTTAAGTCCATAAGGATAATTAACTTAGTACAGATTTTTTTTAAAAACTATAAAATTGTTGGGACACCATGGTAGCTCAGGTGGTTAAGTGTCTGATTTCAGCTCAGGTCATGGTCTCAGGGTCCTGGGATCAAGTCCTGCATCAGGGGCCTGGCTCAGCTGTGAGTCTCCTTCTCCCTTTCCCTCTGTTCTTTCCCCAGCTTGTGCTCATGCTCTCTCTCTTTAAAATAAATACATAAAATCTTTTTTTAAAAAGTAAAATTATTGGGATCCCTGGGTGGCGCAGCGGTTTGGCGCCTGCCTTTGGCCCAGGGCGCGATCCTGGAGACCCGGGATCGAATCCCACGTCGGGCTCCCGGTGCATGGAGCCTGCTTCTCCCTCTGCCTGTGTCTCTGTGCCTCTCTCTCTCTCTGTGACTATCATAAATAAATAAAAATTAAAAAAAAAAAAAAGTAAAATTATTAAAAACTGCTTAATGGTAGCAATAGTTAAGAATAGGGAATGGGGGTGGAGAGTAAATCTAATCTCTCCAAAGACATAACAGTTCTTTGATTCAGGTGCAGCCCATTCTGACTGAAGAGGTTTTGTAGTGTTTCCCTTATGGGAGTTCTGACCTCTACCTGTCAAACAGGAAGTGATGAAGCACTTGTCCTTATTATTATGCACTTTGTGTGGATAATGGATGGCTTTTTTATTTTCTTGAAGTTAGTACTTTATGAGTCACCTCTGAAATGTTTTCTTTCTTGGGTGGCCTTTCATTGTGCTCTATTATGGTAACACCTATTCTTCATCCTTGTCATGCCTGGAGTAAGGGAGCATTTTAGAAAATGAATCTGCACTATACTTCACACCACAAATGATATGCACCCCATAATTTCTCAATATGTTCATACCTACTGTGTTAGGTAGTTTGTGTTGTACTTCAGAGAGCTGCTCCTGACCTCAGACATTCCTCATACCAGTAGTTCTTTCCCAGGACACACTAGCCACTGGGTAGATGAAAGAAACAGACCCAGAGTGGCTCCCTTCCACCAGAAAGGATTTTGACTCAGCAAAATGGGCTCTCTGATCCTAACAGACTAACCCTACAAGACTAAAGTCTTATTTCTGACTCCACGGGAAAAACTTGAAGGACCATACAGAATCCATAGGAGAAATGTGTCACTTCTAAATGTACCAAACCAGAGGAAGATCATTATTATGCTAGTGTTTTCCAGTGTGCCCTGTTGGATTCTGAATGTAACTCAGGGCTTCCATCTTTTGGAGCAGAAGGTTTAGACTCAGTTATTCTGCTAGCAGCAAAGAAAACCCAAATCTCAGTTACTTATAACAATATGGTGTAGTTCTCACTTATGTAGCACGTTCAAAAGTCAACTTCACCTCTACCATCTTCATCCCCAGCCCAGGCAGTAGGCACAACCCCCCTCTGTTGTTGTGCCTACACATAGGAGTAAAAGAGTAATGATGGAACTATACAATGGTTCTTAAAGCTTTTGCTCAGGAGGGACATATGCCATCTCCACTCACATCTCATTGGCCAAAGCAAATTCAACTCCAGTAGCAGTGGGGTGGGACACTAAAGCTTCTGGAGGAAGGGGCCAACAGGCAGGTGTAAAAAAAGTTTTGAATTATACAATCTACCATCCCTGTGATCTAAAATCTTGAATGGTTTAGGACAAGATTGTTTGACCAGTGTGGGAATGTTCACATACCACTTTGAGAATCTGATAAAAAGTACAGAACCCATCCCTAGAAAAATGTACACACCTACAAACCTATTCCCAGAAATATGCACAAATACCTACAAATGTTTGCATATAACTTCAAGAGTCAGAGATACCTAGCTCCATATATGAACTCTAAACCTAGAATAATAACTTGTTTTAAAGAGAAATTTTTTCCACTGATCATTAAACAAACTGCTATTTGTTAACATTGAAGTTAGCTTTCTTATTATACTTGAAATTAGAGGAGAAAGACCTCATGCAGGAGGGACATCTAGGTTCTCTGCAAACTGTCTGCTATGCTAAATCACTGCCCTCCACACCACCTGGAAAATTCCATTGAAAGGGGAACACATTGCCTTTAAGATATATTTTCTTCTGGTTTAAATTGTCCGGCATTTTATCATATTGCTTTTTTTCCTTTTACTGTTTTACTGTTTTATCAATCATATGCATGTAATACTAAACTTAGTAATACAGAGTAATACACCAAGTATCACCAAGTAGTAATACTAAATAAATCATACTGTCTTACCCTAAGGCAACCAAACGTTGTTGAGTTTACACAAACATAATACCTTTGGGTATTTGTGGCTCTCTCACTCCACGGAGCTGAAGATCATAATCAACATATTTTCTAAACTCCAGCAAAATCTTCAAATGTGGCCACAATGAAGATTGGATAAGGGAACTGCGAGAGAGAGGGCAAGGCCATTCATCACCCTACTCCGAAAGCAACTCTACCAATGGAGCCTGATGAGGGTATGTGATCTGCCATAGATGCAATGACATTTTATCAAATGTCAAATAAGGTGAAATCAGTCACCTCCTAAAGTAACAAAAATCTGACAGAATGGTCAGCTTACTCCTTAGAAGTGCCATTTTTGTTCATACTATAATTTGAGTTCCTTTGTTTTTTTTTAATTATTCAAAGTGGCATCTTGAGTGAAGTTGGATGAAGTTCTGGCTTTCCGATCTGCACATTTCTCTGTGGGGTTGGGTAAAACATGAAGCAAACACTTTAATTTGAGAAAAGAAAATACCCTGAATATTTTATGACTGCAAATTTCAACTTAAAGCAGACACAACTTGAAGTGCTGCTCCTGTACACAGAGGGAGAGGCCCAGCAAGTCATAGGCCCACAACCAAACTGGGTTCTGCTCAAGCCTCTTGCACAGGCAGTGCAGTTTTGCATGCCAAGGGACCTGCTGCCTGAGCCTTGAGGGATATAATGGACACTGTTCTCAATAGAGAATTCATTTCTAATATCCTCATCTAAAGAGACTCTCAACTTCAGATTTATTTTCTATTGGGGGAAGAAAATACTTTGTGCTATAAAATCTCATTAAGAATCAAAACAAAATAATTTTATGTTGGGATTTACCCACAATTCAGAAATGCTGTCTTTTGGATTCTAAAATTCTATTTGAACTTTACATGTAACTGTGTGCCTTGCTTTAAGCAAACCCAACACATAAATGTCCTGATTAAGGAGTGAGAATTTGCTATACAAAACTTTAAGGATCCCTTTAGCAACCTTCTCAGAATGAATTTAAAAATAAATTGTGAAAATATAATATACATTCTGGTACGCAGGTAAGATATTAGGTGAGTATGCCATCTACCCATTATTTACTTATAATAATATTCCTTAAGACTTTACTAAAACATAGGTATCAAAACAACAAAAACCTTCCAAGTATAAAGAATAGCCACATTCTATGATTTGCCAAATGACTAGCTGTTTAAGATAATAATAAAGGCAGTAGTATTTGTCTAAAATATACAAAATATACAAAATGCCATTGCCCTCTGAGATATATGGATTAACTATTATTAATTTCATGTTAAGGGCTTTAAGTATCAAATCATTACAGCATATTGCAATTTTTATTTTTTTGACAATAATCACTGTGAAATAATTGAATGGTATACATGTAACATTTTTCCCATATGGTCCCATTATAAGTCTCATTTCAGATGCCCCCCCCCCCCAATATTTCTCAATGCTCTGGGAATATCCCATACCAGTTATCAGCCATAAATACTATGTCAGCTTCAACCACAGTACATTATCAACTAGCACTCTTCTGTTCCCCTTCGTCAGGACTCCAGGAATGGATGGCTATGGAACAGGCACGATAAGACACCTTTCAAGCTTTTATAGACCAATGAGAAGATAGGTCTCCAGATAATGGGCCATTTTAATATTCTAATGCCTCAGATTCAGACATTCCCATTACAGAGATGTCATGATTAGAAAACACAAAGGAAAATCACTTTACATGATTTACAACTATTCCCTGATATTTAAAAATATCACATACCCCTTCCTAATGCTTTATTGCTTATGGCAAGACATGCTACATGCTGATATCAGCTTAAAATTGAAATAAAATACAGAGAGTAGGAGGGGTGGGAAGACTTATCAGGGACAGAATAGAGCCCAGAAATTTTGATTAGCAATCATCTCCACCATGTAATGAGTTTCCGGACCAGCAGGGGTGAAATTGCATGCCAAAAATCACAATAAATTATTCTCCATTTGAACACAGACTAGCCATATCATCACCTAGTTCCAGGTTTAGAAGATTGAACTTATCAAATGCATTGCTGAACAAAAGCTGGCCTTCATTTCCTAATGCAGTTGAGTGTGCTGGATGATTGATTGAGTGTGGATGAAGGTTCACTACTATGGAACAATGATCAAAGACCGTATATCAACCACTGGGCATTCAGTGCTGTTATTACAGTGTCAATCAATAAACATAGTCTTTTAAGAGACTCTACTAGTAACACATTAATTCAAGAGCTAGGCCAGTATATTGAATAATTGCTCCACAGAGAAATTCACAAGGTACCACAGTTGCTATGTCCCTTCCTTCAAGTAATATCACCTGTTACTGGAGTAAGAAGGTATCTATGCCTTCTGGATGTTTAAAAAAGCTGGTTAATTTTTTTTTTTTATCAAAATAGTTTAGAACAGCCTTGAAGGGAGATTGTAAAGAAACCATTTCAATGTCCTCACCTACATTTGCGAACATCTCCATTCCCCCCAATCCATGTCTTTCAGTAGCATCACAATAAAAGATACAAGTATGCCTAGCAATTCCCAACAAATACCAATTGCAAAGAAAATCAAGCCAATGAACAAAGGAAATGGCAGAGAAGCATAGACTTCTCTAAGGTTCTCTGCTTCTTATTCTTGATAAATATGAGCAAAAACGTGCATTTATGTTTAGATGCAGTTTAATAAAAAATTCTCCCTGAGATATTTTCTAAGTCAACAATGTCCTGCTTATCTGTATACAAATAGTTGAATTTCAATCATTCATTCATCCAATTGTTCATTCAAGATTAATTCAACATGTTAAAATATGTGATAAGCCTGAGTTCAGAATTGGAGATACAAAATAAAAATGTTTATCTATGCCCTATGTTTAAATACTAATTAATTAGAAGGGGGAAAAAAGTAGGATAAGTGTAATGATAGAGATAAGCGCTAAGTATTTTGAATCTCCTGTGAAGACTATCTAAACAAAATGAGAAGCTGTCAAGGCGGACTTTCCCAGGCGTGACACCGGAGTTGTCCTAGAGGAAAACAAGGATAGAGTGGAGTGTACTGAGAGTACAGCCTGAACAAAGAAATAGAGACCAGAAGAGACTACAGCTATTCTGCACTGTGGGATGTGAAAGAGTGCTGGGCAAGGAATAGCAAGAGTTGAGTAGAGGGGTGGTCAGGGCAGATCAGAGGGTCTTATGATAACAGTCCAAAGACTGACTTTAACAAAAAGCAATATAAGCCACAGAAGAGAAGTAAACTAGTAAGATATGCGTTTTTCAGAGGCCTTTGTGAGGACTGTACAAAAAATGGGTCTGACCAGAATCAAAGCACTCAATTAAAAATAGTCCAGAGGAAAGGGATTGAGAAACCTGAACTATGGAAAGAAAGGAGAAATTAAAACATGGGAGGCAGGGATCCCTGGGTGGTTCAGCAGTTTAGCATCTGCCTTTGGCCTAGGGTGTGATCCTGGAGTCCCCAGATCGAGTCCCACATCGGGCTCCCTGCATGGAGCCTGCTTTTCCCTCTGCCTGTGTCTCTGCCCTTCTCTGTGTGTCTCTCATAAATAAATAAAATATTTTAAAAAATAAACAAATAAAACATGAGGGGCAGGCCACCTGGGTGGCTCAGTGGTTGAGCATCTGCCTTTGGCTCAGAGCATGATCCTAGAGTCCTGGGATCGAGTCCCACATCAGGCTTCCTGCAGGGAGCCTGCTTCTCCCTCTGCCTATTTCTCTGTCTCTCTCTGTGTGTGTGTGTCACTCATGAATGAATAAATAAAATCTTTAAGAAAAAAACAAAAACAAAAACAAAAAACATGGGAGGCAAAATTGCCAAAGGCCTCTGCTTCATTGGATATAAGGGTGAGGGAAAGGGAAGAGGCATTAAGGCCCTGGTTTGGGGTTCTTGGCAATTGAGTGAAGGATGATGCTGTTGAATTAAATGATGAAGGGAGGAAGAGAAGCTAATGTAGACTGTAAATAATGAGACCAGTCATCATCTGTGTTTGAGGGCCTATGAGACCACCAGTGGCGGATGGATTTTTTAATCTAGGACTCAGGGTGGAGGTCTGCTGATATATAAAGATGGAAAAGTTTTTTCCCAGTTGTACAACAATTGGTACCCAATGCATGCATGGTATTGCCCACAAAGAGCATGTGATGCAGTAAGAACCATGGCTGAGGCATCCCTTGATATTTAAGACATGTAAAGAGGAAAAGGAGCCCAACTTTGAAAGAGAAAGACTAATCAGAGAAAAAAGGGAACATAACATAATTGGAAGGAAAAAGTTATTGAGCAATGCCAAATATACAAATCCAGCAGAGAATGTTCCATAAGGCTAGAGACTGGAAAATATCCATCAGATCTGGCAACTACAGAATGTCATCATATTCAATAATATGATAATGGTAAACCTGGAAAACACCAAGTTGAGGAAAGAATAATTAAAAGTAACAAGAGTAGACTATTATTTCAAGAAAGTTGAATAACAAGGGGGTTAAGAGATTATGTACTAGTTCAAAGGGGAATTGAAAGGTTGAGAGCAGTTATTTTACAACTTTGTTTTGTAAACAAGTGTGGTTTAAGTGTATTTATAAACTGGAGGGTAGAAGCTATGAAGATGAGGAAGGTTGAAGGTTCCAGATTCAAGGGGATGAGAGACTGCGTGGAGTCAAAAAGGAAGTAGAAGGCACTGTGTCAAGAGAAAAAAAAAAGGGTGAACTAAGCCTGACACCAGTTTCAGCTTTCTAGACAGTATGCTTTCTGCCATGCTTTCTTCCAAATAATTTTTTTAATTCATCTGTGCCTTCCTAGAAAAGTCACTATCATAACACAAATAAGGTCAACCTTTGCACCAACTTGAGAGTCCTATTGACTAAAAACTATGCAAAGAATAAAAAAATCCACAAAACAAGTTACTTGTACTGATAAAAAAATATTACATAGAAATACAAATACATTCATTAAGTATATGTTATACCAACTTCTAAATAATGTCCTATAATAAATAATTGTTTAGGTCATAGCAAAATGACTTGAAAAATACATGGAGTCTTCGATCTCAAAGAGCATCTCTATGACCTCCCTAGGAAGTCAGCCTCTACTCAAAGATCCAAGAAGCTTGAATGTCGAATAGTAGGTACCATTTAGCCTTGTATGCACCTGAGGTTTACTTTCAGTTTTGTCAAGGCCTCACCACATAGACATAAGTGCATTCTGTATCTGATTGTTCCTTTTTTCCAAAAGGAAGCAGACAGGCTAATTCTATTCACCTTTAGGATAGGAGATCCTTGTAGAAACACCCAGGAATCAGATTAGACCAACAAAAATCAAGAGCAGCCCAAGTAAAAGCAGGGAGAAAAAGAAGAAACAATCCAGGCAAAAAAAAAAAAGTGGCAGAACTCATCACATGGCCCCTCTAGAGTGTCTTTTCACTTGCTCTTACTGCCATAAAAACTTCTTATACCATTCTAAAGCCATCTTACAAAGTACTGCATGGTGACATCATTGGCTAGCCAGACAGTGGAAAAAATAAGAATATAGGATCATTGCACTTTCTATAGTATACACTTTCTAATAAACTTAATTTTCTAATTAAATCAATCATAATAAAATTTTCTATACTCTCTAATAAAATTAATTATAAATGGATCAAAGATATATATCTGAAAAATCAAACCATAATAGAATAAGAAAACCCAGGATAATTTTTTTCTAATCCCAGAATAGAAATGGTCTTACTATGCATGATACAAAATCAGGAAAAAATATAAATAAAAGATCAATAAATTTGACCAATATTTAAAATTTATCAGTTGTTAAAAATAAGGTTTTAAAAAATGACAGTTGGAGAAAAGTATTTGCAACTCATATTGCAAATAATCAATTTCTTTAATAAAGAGGTCTCACAAACAATAAAAAATGTCAACAACCTAAGAGAAAAAGAAGCAACAGATACCTCACTAAAAAAGAAATATGAATTGATCTTAAACATACAAAAAGATATTCAATCTCATTTGTAATAAGAGAAATGCAAGCTAAAACCATAATGAGATTTAATCTATTAGGCAAAGATAAAAATACTTGAAAATAAAAAGTATTAAAGACAGCCTGGAGAAAAAGGAAATTTTATGCACTCCTAGTTAGATTGGAAATTGACACAGCATATATGGAGGACAATGTGGCAATATCTAGCAAAACTTAAAAGTGTTCATACCCTTTGACTCTGTAGCTCTACTCCTAGGTAGTTATATGCAAGATGTTTATATAGAGATCTTTATTGAAACGTTTTTCACAGGAGCAAAAAATTTAAAACAACCTAAACATCCACCAACAATAGGTAACTAGTAAATAAATTCTAGTTTACCCTTAAAATGAAATACAATGAAGCCATGTAAAAAGAAAAAATGGGATAGTATGACATGATAAGGAATAGTCTCCAAAATATATTAAACAAACAAACAAAAGCGTAAGATACAAAACAGTATGAAGTGTGCTATCATTAATGTAGGAACTAATAAATACACCCGTACAACTATGTTTGTAAATTGCAAAAATTATCTTGGGAAGAACAACCCCCCCCAAAACAAACAAACAAACAAACAAACAAACAAACAAACAAACACAAGTGATTGCCAGAGTTCGGTAACTGGGAGACAGAAGTCAGGAAACTCACTTACTCACTTTTTACTATATACCATTTTTTTTTAAAGATTTTATTTATTTATTCATGATAGTCACAGAGAGAGAGAGAGATGCAGAGACACAGGCAGAGGGAGAAGCAGGCTCCATGCACCGGGAGCCCGATGTGGGATTCGATCCCGGGTCTCCAGGATCGCACCCTGGGCCAAAGGCAGGCGCCAAACCGCTGCGCCACCCAGGGATCCCTACTATATACCATTTTATATCTAGGATTGTGTAGCATGCACCTGCATTACCTACTCAAAAGTAAATTTAAAAATATATCTCCCAGTTATATGGACTTTTTATGCTATAGTCATATGATATCATCTGTACAGGGAGACATACTGTCAGAACAAAGACTTCTTTTTCTTCTGTGAAAATTAAAGATCCTATATCTGTTTTCATTATTTACTATCACTAGGTGACAAGCATATGTGCCTGGAAGTTTAGAACAGCAGTCTGCATTACTTCTGATAAATGGGGCTTAAATAATTCAAATACAGTCCACATCTGAGCAAATTATAATAATTTTTGAGCCTACTTTAAGTCCCTTTTGGAATAGTATAGGGGATGAATAGATTTAAGTAACTTCTTTATTAGCAAAATATAATTTTACAGCTTTGTCTTCAAATTAGACAAAAAAGATCTAAGAATACAGAACTGTTATAATCCCAGGATCCACATATTATCTAGCATAATGTATAGGCCTAACAAAAACTTGTATGACTGAACAAAAAATTAATTAAACTATAAAATTTTATTTCAGTTTAAAGCAGTCATAAAAAGAGTATAAGATCTAGCTGGAGTCCTCCCAACTTCAATGCAAATTTTTTGTGATAATTTTTTTTTAACAAAACTGTAACTATCAAGCCTAATTACAATTCTTGCTCTGCCCCCACTTCTTTCATAGTCAACACCCCTGCCTCCCTTCTGGGTTGTACACCTTTAATTCAAAATTTAAAGCAGAAATTACTAATTTTGGGCCCAAGACACTATTTGGCAATCAGTGGTCTTACTGTAAATACAATTGGATGCATCAGGGATGCAATTGGGATTTGGGTAGGTCATCATTGATGATCTTTATTTCACAATTTGGACACTGCATAATCTTGTTTCTTCACCCAGCCTTTCTTAGTAGAAAGTTACCTTAGAGATAGGAATTTTTTTCCCACCTAATTCCCAAAATTACCCACGGTATCAGAAAGGAGCCCACCACTATGTAGGTCTATGTTGGATATGGTATTCATGACATGCACTCCTTATCTTCTAATGAGAAAACCTATATGCAACAGGAGTCTTCTGAAATTAGTGTCATAATAATGTTCTATGGTTTATGTCTTAAAGTCAGATTTTCTCAGAGATACTATTGGTAACAAAATTCAATAGTTTTCTCTGTTTGCATCTGCCACTCCCTATTTTTCCCACAATTCAATTAAGAGACTATTTTAGTTTTGTTTTCACAATTAACAGACTTATTACTGCTTTCTGCCAAGCAGCCCTTTGGCAGAGTGGCACATCCTCACTCACAGACAAAAGCAGACCTTCAAACATAAATGGAAATTGCTGCCTTGAACCTTCCTAGGAATATTGGCAGAAGGGCTGGGTTGTAGCACTTGCAATGGATTCTGCCTTAACCAAAGATTTTTGGTTTTAATTAACAGAAACCCATTCTGAACTATCTAAGGGGACAAAAGAGGAAGAGGATTTACTACAATATGCATGTGCCTTACAGAATCCTAGGAAAAATAAAAACCAGTAGCTCAAGAGCAATCAGGAACCAAAGCAGCAGCCTTTCCTTCAGATTCTCTTTCTCTGCCCCCTCCTTCTCGCTCTCTCCCCATTTCCCCCATCTACCCACCTCCTCTGTCTTTCTCCCTCTCTCCCTCTCCTTCCTCTCTCTGAGAGTCTCTTGGCCCGCTGCTCTCTCTCTGCACATTATTCAGCTTTCTCTGAAATTGCTGTCCTCTGCTTCTCTGCATACAAGGGTCCAGCAGCCCCCTGGTCAGTGTCACTTGTTATCCACGCACTCAAATCCAGGACTGCACTTCTCTCAATGCGTTCTCTAAATTCATCTGACAGATAATTTGTCCCAGATTTGGATGAGGTATCCCGTCAACTATAGACAAAAAAGACAAGGTCTAGCAAATAGTCTAAACCTGGCTCTTAGGTGCTCATCCCTGTCGGTGGGGATCAAGGTGAGAAGTGTGTTATAATGAGCTTGAAAGAAATCTAAATAGGTACCTATTGCCTTGTAGTGCTTCCCAACACTATACTAGTAAGAGGCTTGTGTCTAGAAAAATAAGCTAGACTATGCTGTAATAGCAACCTCAAAATCTTAAAAGTCCTCTAACAACAAAGATTTCTTTCTTTCTTTTCTTTCTTCCTTCCTTCCTTCCTTCCTTCCTTCCTTCCTTCCTTCCTTCCTTCCTTCCTTTAGAGAGAGAGAGAGGCAGAGGCAGAGACACAGGTAGAGGGATAGAGGGAGGAGCCGGCTCCATGCAGGGAGCCTGATGCGGGACTTGATCCCCGGACTCCAGGATCAAGGCCTGGGCTGAAGGTGGTGCTAAACCACTGAGCCACCCGGGCTGCCCCACAACAAACTTTTCTTTTCCACTTACACTCCATGTCTGCTTCAGGTCAGTAGGATGCTCTTCTCCAAATCATCCTCATTCTAGGAACCAGGCTGACAGTGCCTCCAGCCTCAGAAATGTCCTGGTCAAATGGAGGACAGGGACATGGCTGCCACACACACCTCTCACTTGTTTAGCCCAGAGGCAAATGTGTCACTTCTATTCATATTTTACTGGCCAAAGCAAGTCACATGACAACACCTAATTTCACAGAGCCACTGAAGAATCATCCTGGTATGTGTCCAGCAGGAGGAGAGCTAGGCTGTCTATAAGTAGCGGTGAGGACTAGCCCAAAGGCTCATGACAAAGATGCTGGGGTAAGAAAACACATTTATTTAGAAAACCACCGAACATTATGCCAGGAGAAAAGTTAGAATCCAGCTATACCATTTACATTCACTTCAAGGATGTGGATAAAAAGGAGCACTTATGAACTACTGGTTGTATTGCAAGTTGGCACAGCCACTGTGCAAAAGAGTATAAAAGTTCCTCAAAAAATTAAAAATAGAACTGCCCATATGACCCAATAATTCCACTACTGGGTATTTATCCAAAGAAAACCCTAATTTCAAAAGATATAAACACCCCCTATGTTTATTACAGCATTATTTACAATAACTATGATATGGAAACCACCCAAATATCCACCAATATATGAATAGATAAAGATGTAGTATATGCATACACACATACATAAACAAAAAATGGAATATTACTCAGCCATAAAAAAGAATGAGATCTTGCTATCTACAACAACACGGATGGATCTAGAGAGTATTATGCTACATGAAATAAGACAGAGAAAAAAAAATACTATGTGATCTCACATGTGGAATCTAAAAAACAAAACAGACTTTCAAAAACAGAACAAATTGGTGATTGCCACATGGGAGGTGGAAGGGGGATGCATAAAATAGATAAAAGAGATCAAGAGGTACAAACTTTCAGTTGTAAAACAAATCACAAAGATGAAAAGTACAGCATATAGAATATGGGCAATAATACTATATTTACATTACTCAGTGATGGGAAGTAATGTAAATATACTCCCTGTTGTGAACACTGAGTAAAGTATAGAATTGTTAAATCATCATGCTGTATATTAACATATTAATATAAAATATAAAAACTAATATAACACTGTATGTTAATTATACTTCAATAAAACAAAAAACTTAATCGGCCATCAAAAAGGACAAATACCCACCATTTGCTTCCACATGGATGGAACTGGAGGATATTATGCTGAGTGAAATAAGTCAATCACAGAAAGACAATCATCATATGGTTTCATTTATATGTGGAATATAAGAAATAGTGAAAGGGACTATAAGGGAAAGGAAGGAAACTGAGTGGGGAAAAATTAGAAAGGAAGACAAACCATGAGAGACTCCTAACTCTGGGAAACAAACTAAGGGTTGCAGAAGGGGACAACAGGGGGGGATGGGGTAACTGGGTGACGTGCACTAAGGAGGGGACTAGATGGGATGAGCATGGGTGTTATACTATTTGTTAGCAAATTAAATTTAAATAAAATATGTTTTAAATAATAAAAATAATTTTAAATAAAATTAAAAAATGAGAACTTTTTAAAAAAGTCATTTCTTTTCATATCATGTATTCCTCAGTTAATGGAGAAAAAACAAAGAGTAATTTAATTATAATTTTATTTATATTAGCTATCTTCAAAATCAAAATAGAGAAAATTAAGGATTTTAAGTTATAGTAAAAAGATACTATATATACCTACTTAATTTCTAGAATTGTTTTTTTCAGAACTTGTTCTAACCCAGTCACATAGGAGACATATAAACCTGCAGGACAATAGTTCATTAAATCAACTGCTACAGTGGTGTAAATAAAAATCTCAAATTGAGGGGATCCCTGGGTGGCGCAGCGGTTTGGCACCTGCCTTTGACCCAGGGCACAATCCTGGAGACCCGGGATTGAGTCCCACATCAGGCTCCCAGTGCATGGAGCCTGCTTCTCCCTCTGCCTATGTCTCTGCCTCTCTCTCTCTCTCTCTGTGTGACTATCATAAATAAATAAAAATTTTAAAAAAAGTCTCAAATTGATTTGAGAAGATCAAGAACATTACATTAAATAAGAGTTCTGCCATTTAAAACCCTCTATCAGGGATCCCTGGGTGGCACAGCGGTTTAGCGCGTGCCTTTGGCCAAGGGCGCGATCCTGGAGACCCGGGATCGAATCCCATGTCGGGCTCCCGATGCATGGAGCCTGCTTCTCCCTCTGCCTGTGTCTCTGCCTCTCTCTCTCTCTCTCTGTGTGACTATCATAAATAAATAAAAATTAAAATAAAATAAAATAAAACCCTCTATCAGTGTATAAAATCTCATGACTTTTGGTTATATTTACGTCTAGAAATATTGCCAATACAATTTCATTTACTTGAAGATATATATATATATCATAAAATATATCATATAAAATATCATATTTTATGATATATATCATAAAATAGCATTAAATCAAAGGCGAATTGATTATATACAATATATCTGATGAACCTTATAAAGCTAAAATAAGGAAATACATAGACAGTAAAAAGACACTAATTTTCTTCCTTAGATTTTGGATTTTGTTGTTTAAAATTCATACAATGTCAAAAAAAATTTATGATTCATGCTGCATGGGCTATGTTCAACAATGTCCGGTAGTAAAAAGTACCTTTCCTGGACCAGCTATGATTTGGAAAATTCATATTAAAAACTAGTGAACAAAAAAAATAAAATAAAATAAAAAATAAAAACTAGTGAACAGGGGCACCTGAGTAGCTCAGTGGTTTAGCATCTGACTTTGGCTCAGGTGGTGATCCCAGGATCCTGGGATTGAGTCCCACATCAGGCTCCCCACAGGGAGCCTGCTTCACCCTCTGCTATGTCTCTGCCTCCCTCTTTGTCTCTCATGAATAAATAAATAAAATCTTTTTAAAAAATGAAATAAAAGCGAGTGAACAAGGTTAATTACTGAACAATGTCCATTATATGAATTCTAAGAGCAATTAGTAAAAGGTGCTAGTGTCATATTAGGAGAGTATTTCTATGTGCATGCATGTACATCTCACTTATCATTAAATTGCATTTATCAACTGAATGGACAAAATACTTATTTCAGAGCCTGTGTCTTAATGATCTCTTCTAGTATGCATTAGCCTTTGAGGAATAATAAACGTAGTATTTAAATCAAAATGAAAAAAGGTGATTCATAAAATAAATAATGCTAGTACAACTGGTTATGCATCTTGAAAAAAAAGAAAGTGAAATTTTACCTCACACCACTTATAAATACAAATTCCAAAGGAATGAAATGTTTATATATAAAATAAATAGGTTACTCTAAAATTAGAAAACATGTAAGAAAATACTTTTATAACCTGGGAGTTGAGGTGACCTTTCTCAGCTAGACAGGATATCTAAAAACCATAAAGGAAAATATTTGATGACATAAAAATTTACCCAATTTGTTTTAGCAAAACATATCATTAAAAAACCCAAACAATAGGCAGTGAAAAAGAATATAATCCAGATGGACAATAAAAGATTATTGTTCATAAAATACATAAGGCTACTACATACTGATAAGAAGAAAATGCAATCAATCAAAAAGCAGGCAAAGGCAGACGACTAGGCAAGTGGTAGAAGAACAAAATAAATGACCACAGTAAAGACCTGACCACTAGTTGAGAAAATGCAGATTAAGTAAAAGCAAGATGCCCTTGTTCAGTGATGAGACTGGAACAAGCCTGTAGGAGGAGGAACACCCAGCATGGTAAAATAAAGGAACACACTTTCAGATTCTGCTGTGAGAACACAGTCACAACTGCAGCCCAATAAGCCCATGATCTGACCTCCTACTTCTGGCTACTTATGCTTAAGATAGTAAAGAAAATAAGAATATGAAGAAGCGGGCAGCCTGGGTGGCTCAGCGGTTTAGCACTGCCTTCAGCCCAGGGCGTGATCCTGGAGACCCAGGATCGAGTCCCACATCAGGTTCCCTGCGTGGAGCCTGCTTCTCCCTCTGCCTGTCTTTCTCCCTCTCTCTCTCTCTCTGTGTCTCTCATGAATAAATAAAATAAAATCTTAAAAAAAAAAAAAAAGAATATGAAGAAGCAAAACAACTGTACTTCCTTCAATAGAAAGTAGATACAAGCTTCATTGAATCCTTTTCTAAAATTAAGCAGGATATTAATAAATTATAAATAAATATTTAAAAGATACACTCACATATGTGTATTATACACATCTACATAATATATGGCAGGATCTTGGCTAAGCTAGAACAATTTCATCTTTATTTTTAAAAATTCAGAGACTACACAAACATCTGTGTTAACAGTGAGCTAAAAACCTCTTTTAAAGCAGTTTTTAAAAACTAAGTTAATGCTATTAATTTGTTTCAAAAGTCATATCTCTTAATGAAAATCCTCTCCCCCTTTTAATTATCATCTGTTAGTCTTAAAATTCTAAATCACTCCTCTTTAGAGCTGCATGTGCAAAGATTGCTCACAATGTCTCCTCCAAGACAGACAAAGCCATTATGGAAATTGCAGCCCAGCTGGCCATCACAGTCGCCAATCCCAATGCCAGGCTGCACAGCAAAGAAAATGAGTAGACAGCTTATGTGCATGTTGTATTTGTGTTAATAAAACCATAAAACTACAAAATAAATAAATAAAAATAAAATTCTGAGTCGAAGTTTCAGCAGTGGTCTTTTATAAATGGGCTAGGTTTCTAATACAAATTATAAAACATGTGTGTTTGATATAATCCCACATGGTAAGTAAATTACCCCTTGCAGTAAATTAAGCATTTGATAATTTAACAGTTTCAGCCCTTTAGGGAAGCAATTAGAGTAGTGGAGAGGGATTTGATACATTTATGAAGACTGTAACTCTGTCTTCCCACTAGTCCAATTTGTGCAAAGGAATCAGCCTCCTTGGCTAGCAGAATGAGAAATGAACAAGGGGTAGTGGAAGGGGAGGTGGGTGGGGGGATGGGGTGAGGGGCACTGAAGAGGGCACCTAATGGGATGAGTACTGGGTGTTATACTATATGTTGCCAAATCGAACGCCAATAAAAAAATATATACAAAAAAAAAAAAGGAAAGGAAAAAAAAAAAAAAGAATGAGACTCAACTCATTCATGCTGTCCATGTCAAGATCAAAATATCCCACTATTACAGCTTTTATTTTACATAGTACAAAAGTAATGAATATTCATGACAGAAAATTGGGAAAATGGAGGAAAACAAAAACAAAGATAATAAAAATCACCCATAATACTTCTATCCAAAGGTAACCACTGCAAACCTGGTTCATTTCCCTCTGGGGTCTATACTTGGCATACAATTAACAATAACAGGGGTTTGGGAAAAAGGAAGTAATGGTCCATCCCAAATCACAGGAAAAAAAAAAAACAGTCAACAGGACATACATTTATTTAATAATAGAAACATTTTTTAATATTTACTATTCTATGATTGCTTTTATATAAACTTGTACAGTTGCTCAATTTCATAGCTGATCTGTCCTTATTTCAGATAAAGCCTGTACAGCACCTATCTATCAGTAAGATAGATCTCATCTTTCTAAAGAACCCAGAAAGATGGCCCAGACAATAAAAGCCAGCATCAGTCACATGCTGTGACTCTGTTTCTACTCACTGTCCACCAGACATCACCATTCTAATAAACCCTGCCTTTACCTCCAACCCCCATTGGAAGAACATCACAGTGTCACTGTCCTCCATTCACTTCAGGCCAGGGCCACTCTAAGCCAGAGATAACATCATCATTAGTCCTCAGTGCCTCAAACCTCAATTCACAGCCACCTCTGTCAAGCTAGAAATTAAGATTATTTTCACAACTGTTCTCCACCAGAAAATTGATTTACTGTCATAGAGTAATTGGGCTACTATATATTTCCAAAAGACCGAGGTCTCTAATATGTACATTCTTTCAATCATTTTAGAAATGCTACTCTTTAGTATACTGTGTAGCATTTCTATCACTGTCCATCCAAATCTCAATCTTTCTCAGATAATTAAGAAGTTTTTTATTTTATTTGCAAAAGAAAAAAAAAAAAAGAAAAGTCAATCTGTTTCAATATGCAGTATCTGTTACCTACGTTATCATTTTCTTTTTTTGCAGCACTGGGGTCATTTTTGTTTTGTGTTTACTGTTTTGTAACATTTTATTGGTGAATCAGAAACAAAGGTAATTAGAAACATAAGTAAGAAAGCCAATGTTTCTGAAAAAGATCTTTCACACATCAAGGTTGGCCATTAGCAAAAATTGTGAAAGGAGCTTGAATTTACCTTCAGCAAAACTCTTCCTATATACTTTTTCTTCACTTTGGGGTCCTAAAATAATGAGATGATATGTGTTTCCATAACACAGAACAAATATAACTGAGATAAATTATTTCCTACCAAGTTTTTATGGGTTTTTTAAAAGATTTTATTTATTTGACAGAACTAGAGAGCACAAGTAGAGGGAGAAGCAGGTTCCCTGCTGTGCAGGATTCCATCCCAGGACCCTGAGGTCATGACATGGACTCTGGGATCATAACCTGAAGACAGATGCTTAACCAACTGAGCCACCCAGGCCCCCAAGTTTTTATAGTTTTAAAAGAAGATTAGCCAAATAAGAGAATGCTTAACCCAAAATAACAAATATCATAAAGTGGAATTTCAGATATCCTAGAAATGAGAGAGATTTCTGGGGAGGGCTTTCCTACCGCCCTCATATAACATCTGCAAGGAACCATCCACAATAGCTATACATAAATCAAATTCTGTCAACCAAGACTAAATGGGGTGAAATTCTAAGAAGTGCACATTAATCTCTCTGGCCACAACGTAGTGACAATCAATATTAATATATTCTGGAAAGCAAACCTTCCTTCTAAAAGATGCACAGGCGCCCAAATTATGCAAAATCCATCAGGCTGACATCAGAAAGCCACAAATGAATATAAGTTACTAAGCAAGAGGAATGCTATACTAAGCAAGAGGAATGCTAAAGAATATTGACTAAATTTTCATTGTTTAGCACAATTTAGTAGGAGATCACTGAAATTTCAAATGATAATCTGTTGGTTTTAGCCTATATAGGAAAGGTGGGTGTCTGAATATTTCAAAAATTAAACTATGGTTCGAAGGAATGTTTTCTATTTACTAAAATTCACCACAGTGCATCTAGTGTTCAGAATTACAGTAAAAATTCTGAAAGGCTAGTTTAAAAAACAAGTTTTCGAGTTTATAATATGTTCCATTTGCCCTTTTCCACCTATTGCACTTTAGCTTAAAACCCAGCTAGAAAAGTATTTGAATACCCAAGTGGTTACTGTAGAGATTCTGAAGGCACTAAGCTATGATTTCCTCAAGTGGAAAGTGTCGTTTGACAGCCCTTACAAAATGCTACAAGCATAAAAGTGGAAGGTTTGAACAAGCAATCCGCTCAGTCAATCTCCTAGACAGACTTCTCAGCTCCTTATGGTAAGATCATTTGTCAAACCAATAGGAAATCACTAGTCATGCCTCTAACCTGTTGAGTTCTTTTGGTAGTAGTGATTCTGATGTTCTTTAGATAATTAGACTTTTGAATAGAAAATTATAAGATACTTAGACCTAATAAGTAGACTTTTCCATCTAGCTATAAAATACAGTATTTGCAAATAGTTAATTATACACCTGTTTTCCACCACAAATGTCATCTAGCTTAACAGGTGAGAATAATGGCAACATCTGTTGCTGTCATATAAATACAGGATACGAATAAAACAACACTCATAAAACTCTCTCAACAGGTTCTGGCTATACTGCATTACAATGTTTTCCTCATTTTCATTCCCTCCAGCAGTTATCTGATCTCAATTATGAGAAGCTGACAGAGAAAGACAAGATTTAACAAAAGATAAATATATACACAAGTAAAATGATGTTTAATATCTGCTCATTTTGAATGCTAGAGTTATATATCAATGTAGTGTCTGTTGATTTTCACTCTAATACCAGACCTGCCTATAAAATAATGACAGGCCTATTATCATTAGAGGTGTCAGTCTTATGGTTTGTTGTTGTTTTTTTTTTTTAATCATCATATATCTTACAGTATCAGAGAACACTGTTAATAGTGACATGGGAAGAACATGATTAAAAAATTAAAGAGTGGCCAGGTGGAATAAATACACTGCAAATACACCTAATTGCTAGCAAACATGAGTGTATTTTAGTTTTCTGTTAGACTGGGAGGAAAAAGAATCTACACAGATTGTAGTTCTGATGTATCATGGCAAGGCCATTTCAAATATAAAATAGAAGGATTCTCGGAGGGAAAAGAATCATTTCCTTCTGCTGTTAGAAAAACATAGTCCCCTAAATGCTGTATCAGGATATTTCCCATCATATCCTTGCAGTTCAAATCACTATACACTCCAGTGTTCATTTAGCTCCCCATAGATTTAAAAAGAATAGCCCACTGACTCCACTTCCCAGCCTCCGTAAGGGACGGGGTGGCCTGAGGCCCGGGTGGCTTTCTCCACACAATATTTTAAAACAACCCTACTTGTAAAGTTATCTTTATTTGCACAAGTTGATTTTTCTGTGCCATTTTCTAGTATCCATACAGCCCAGCCCTGTTCCTATAGAGGAGCTAAAAATTGTGTGAAAGAATATTTTTAAAATTTAACCATTCCTTTAATTTTGTTCCAGGGACAAAAGTCAGATACCTTCAATGGAAAGATGAAATTTTTCCATGAAAATTATTCCACTAGCAGGAAATAGCCATTCAATTTTAATCTTTTAATTGTATGAAAACAGCTGAAAGGATAACTTTCTGTGGTGAGTAGAATGAATTCAGAATTCCTATTTACCACTTATATTCATCACATGAAGATTATCTGAAAGCCATATATCAAATTCTGAATTCATTCAAATCTTTTGTTGTACAGTTTTCAAAAAAGATGCCACAATTCAGTTATTCCAGCATATTGAAATTATTGACTTGAGAAAAAGAGTAAACGCTTGCTGACTAAAAATGATGCACTTAGTACTAGTCTCTACGGGGATACAAAAAAAAAAAAAAGGAAAGAAAAAAAAAGTAAGAGGGCCTTCCTTCTCCCCTTCATGAATCTACAGAAAGGATGGAGAATAAAATGCAACCAGATACTGCTAACTCCCAGGTCTAGTCAGTCCAGCCTACTGGCCTAAAATCAGTGTGTCCATCCTTCCCATCACTAGTGATTGGTTTAAAGTCAAGCACACACATGTCCAAGTCTGGCCAAACTGAAGTCCATCTGGAACTTTGGTTATGGGGCCTTTAACTGAGATTGCTGAGGTGGAGGCTCATTCATGTGTGCATTCAGCAAATCTTTCTAGATATCTACCCTGTTAAGTACCCTTCTCGATGGCAGATGTAAGCCCACAGAGGAAAACAAAAGGGAGGGAAGAAAAGAGACAGATGTTTGGAACATCTGGATTCAGTCATGCCTAAAGTCAGATCGACCCCTGGACTTTTTAGTTAATATAAGTCAGTAAATCTCTTTTTCAATTAAGGGAATTTGAGTTGGAGTTTCTGTCTATGCAACCAACAGTCCCAAATAGTACCCCACTTTCACCCTCAAAGTCTAGGGTTGGTAACTGGAGTAAAATCTTACCTTCTTGTACTGGGTCTTGCTTGCTCTGTTATGGTCATAGACATAAAACCATCTGGAATAGTCTCATGGCCCATTCCCTGCCCCTTCCTAGCATTTCTCTACCTAAATTGTAGTGATTCTCCAACTCTTACATTGGTCCCAAAAATTTGGAGGTAACCTACTTCCAACTCCAACTTAGACTGGTATTTTTTTCCTGTGGGGATAAAAGAAAACCTACAAAGCACTCACATCTCTGCATAAACACATACAAATTATACCACAAGAATCACAGATCTGAAGCTGAAAATACACTACCAGGGCACCTCCTCCTACCTCTTATCCAATGCAGGAATGCTGTCTTATTGTCCCCTGGCCAAGAATAAACTAGCCTCTGGTTAAATACTTCCAGAGACAGGATGCTCACTACCTCAAGCACCATGTGTCCCAGTAATGGACAGCTTCTATCTCTAAGAAGTGTCATTATTATACCAAATAAAAAATCTCTTTCTGAAATTTTCATTGGTTTATGCTACTTCTGTAAGTAGAGCAAAAAAAATAAAATAAAATAAGCTCCTTCCCTGTCTACTTGTCAGCTCTTCAAATATTTGAAGACAATTAGCATGTCTCCCTTTAGTGTGTGTTTTTCTATAGTTCCTTCAGGTTTCTTAAAATACATGACTTCCAAGTCCACTGAATCCTGATTTCCCTTGTCTAGGTACACTCTAGTTTGTCAACATTCCCTCTAAAATGTTATCCCTCCCTCCCATCCCACCCCTGAATGACCCTTGTGGTGGTCTGAAAAAAAAAAAAAAAAAAAAAAAACAGAAAACTGTGGGAAAATCACTTCCAAAGGGCTGAACATTGCATTTCTGACAATAAATCCTAAGATTTCATTGGCTCTTTTTCTTTTAGCACACATACCACATGCTTAACAATTTTAGTACAACCCCTAACACATCAAGAAAGTTTGTGGCCTTAAAGCTCCTAATGATCAAATGACTCCAAAATTGTTACACAAGAACCTGCTGGATTGAGGATCTTTCTTTCCTTTCCTATTTTTGGTGAGGGGTAGTTTGGTCTTTGTCTATTTTTTTAGTCCAAGCTTCAAAGCAGGACCCTTGCTGGGTTGTTCATCAACACTGTAAAGCCAGGACCTGGAACAGTGTCTAGCACATGGTAGGGACTCAATAAGAGCCACTAAACTAAATAAATCTCAATTTAGGAAACTCCATCCATTGATGTTTACTTAATTTTTTAATCAGCCTCGAGATTCAGTTAGTTGAGGTCATTTGCAGTCTAAACTCAGCATTAGTTATACTTCTTAATTCATGTTCCCTCTAAATTTAATAGTCTGCTTTGTTTAGCTTTACCTAAGACACTGATGAAAACACTGGACAAGCTGGAGCCAAAGTTAGAGCCCTTTATCTTAGAACTCGAGAGACACCAGTCAGGGTGACACTAAGCCATTATCCATACACTAGGGCTGATGCAACTAACTCAGCTTAGATTTCATCACCTCTTGGAAAGCTTTTTAAAAATGTTTTGTTAATATCAAAACACAGTAGTCAATAGGCTGAATCTTATGAAATTATCATTTTTCTAAGACAAAAATCTTCCAATATTAACAATTTCATGTGATTCAACCTATGTGAAAGCATCTGTAATAGCTAGCCAATGTTTGTTTATTAAGTTACCAAGACTTTCCTTAGAGAATCTATACTGGTTCCATTCTACTGTGTCTAGAACCTACTATTTTCTACCTCCAAAATCAAGATATTTACCCAAGTCTTCTCCAACTAACAGCTCACTTATGCAGTTTCCTTCTTTGCTTCAGTTTCTATCCGCTTACTTAGGAACCAAGACCTATTCAGTAGAACTGAGAGGTGGTCTATAAATGCCCAGTGTATCTTGGGCTCTCCTCACCCTAATGTTTTACCCTTTATCACCTGAAGATAATTATCTCTATTCCCCAAAATAAATCCCTATTCCTCTTGAAGTAGGTAAGTAGGTAAATGGCATTTTACAGAGCCTCAAATTACAAATTTCTATAAGTAAATAGCAAGTTGATCATTTGTATTATTATTAAATGTCTCCCTCTACCCCCAAGAGTCAAATGACCACAATACTACTAAGCCAAAAGAAGGAAATTTCTTAAGACAGAATTGTATGTGACAAATATTGAGCATAGGTCCAAAGCTGTTGAATGTAGGATTTTGAAATGAATGCACCAACACATGGACTTATTTGAAAGTTATACTATACATTATGGCCAGAGATTAAATAGACATTTACCTGGAAAATATTAGGGAAAAATTAAGTATAGAAAATTGTTTCTGTATGATTATCATTTTCAAAATCAATAGAGCTGATTACTAAAGCTATATGCTATAACATTCTAATGTGATCCTGGCTCTTAAAAAATATAAATGAGTTTCTAAAGTGTGACATCCTGTGCATGGTATGTCACAGAATTCATTTTCCTAGTCTTATTTTTCTGCTCATTTCTTATTTTGTAATTAGCAAAGCGGCCAGAGATGAAGAGTGGAGGGAAAAAAAGTTCCAACAATGCAACATCACCAATGTTTACTATTTTTAAATACATGGAAACAGTTTTGAAAAGCAAGCCAGATCTAAGCTTTAATCAGATGCAATATCAAATAAGTATTAGTATCTATTATTAAATCAGAGAAAAGATGAGAAACCAATGATTTTTAAGTTATCTAAAAACTAGAAATGAGATTATTCTTAAAAGAGGCCTTACACAAATGAACTTTAGCAACAAAGATTTCAACTGAGCCATTTAAAATAAATCATTCCCTCGAATGGGCAGCCCAATCTGAACTGTGAAAGCTTCTAGCACATAATTTCAAAGGTCACTTTTCCTCCCAGGAAAGTAACGCTGTGCCTCTGTACTTGCAGGAGCAGGCTTCTGGACAGCACTTGCATAGGCTGCTAAGCTGTCAATTATTTGTCAAGTTTTCTAGTTTGTGGTTTCTCCAAAGCTCTTTGATTCTCACCCACTTTGAGCCATGTCCTTATGTCCTTGCTCGTTAGCAGTAACAGTGTACATTCAAAAAGGGAAGGATGACCCTCAAGCCAAGTGCTGTAGGTATTAATTTGTAGAACTAGTAAAAAAGGCAATGGGATGAACAAGTAAATATACAGTTTTCAACTAGGCTTTAGGGATCAGGTGTGGATTTGAGTTCTTCCCTAACTTGGCAACATTGCGGAGCAACTTGCTCACCTTAAATTGGTCATTTTTAAAAATGTAAATATTACTTAAGTAGCATACAGTGCAATATTGATTTCTGGAATAGAATTCACTCATATGGGGAATATAAGAAATAGTAAAAGGGATTACAGGGGAAAGGAGGGAAAATGAGTGGGAAAAATTAGAGATGGCAACAAAACATGAGAGATTCCTAACTGTGGGAAACGAACAAGGCGTAGTGGAAGGGGAGGTGGGCAGGGGGATGAAGGTGACTGGGTGACGGGCACTGAGGAGGGCACTTGATGGGATGAGCGCTGGGTGTTATACTATATGTTGGCCAATCAAACTTCAATTAAAAAAATGTTATAAAAAGAATTCAATGATTCATCATTTACTTACCACACCCAGTGCTCATCACAAGCGCCCTCTTTAATGCCTATCACCCATCTAGCCCATCCCCCCACCCACCTCCAACAACTCTGCTCTCCATCATTAAGAGTCTCTTATGGTTTATTTTCCTCTCTCCCTTTCCCACTGCCCCTTCCATATGTTCTGTTTTCCTTCTTAAGAAAGAAACTCATTCACATATGAGTGCGATCCTATGTTATCTCTTCTTCTCTGACTTATTTCCCTTAGCATAATACACTCTAGTTCCATCCATATTGTTGCAAATAGAAAGATTTTATTCACTTTGATGGCTGAGTAATATATATATTATATATATATATAATAATTATTATACACACACACACACTCCACATCTTCTTTGTCCATTCATCAGTCAATGGACATTTGGGCTCTCTCCATAGATTGGCTATTATTGATAATACTGCTATAAACATTGAAGGGGTTTTATTCTGTATTTTTGTATCTTTTGTGTAATAACTACTGATAGAATTGCTGGCTCATACAGTACTTCTATTTTTCCCTTTCTGAGGAAATTCCATACTGTTCTCCAGAATGCACCAGTTTGCATTCCCCCCAACAGTGTAAAAGGGTCCCCCTTTCTCTGCATCCTCGCCAACACCTGTTATTTCTTTTGTTGTTAATTTTAGCCATTCTGACAGGTGTGAGGTGATAACTCACTGTGGTTTTGATTTGTATTTCCTTGATGATGAGTGATACTGAGCATCTTTTCATATGTCTGTTGGTCATATGGATATCCTCCTTGAAAAAGTGTATTTTCATGTCTTCTGCCCATTTCTTAACTGGATTAATTGCTTTTTGGGCATTGAGTTTGATAAGTTCATTAAAGATTTTGGATACTAACCCCTTATCCTATGTGTCATTTGCAGCATTATGGAGTATCTTGCTTACCTTAAATTGGTCAGCTTTTATATTTAAAATGTCTAGGCTCAATACCGCTTTGTCTTTTCAGATAGTCAGGAAGCACATGTTTTGACTATTGCCCTAAGTAGCTTTTCAAAGGCAACTCCTTGAAAAGGATTTGCAGCTAGAGCAAAGGTGACAAGTTGACCTTTGCTGGCTGCAAAGACCTTTGTCATAATAATCAGCCGCTTTCTGGCCTGTAAGAGAATGATTCTTTTGGCTTTCATTTTATTGTTCCCAGTATCAGGTCTGGGTCGTTATAAATATTATTCTGCAAGTCTGCAAAGAACCAGGGTTTGAGTGATGATGCCCTTGAAGTGGCCCAGACCTTAATTTCAGTTGGAAAAGTCAGGCAATGTTTTCTCCTGTTGCTATATCTTTTGGAGGAAATGTTTATCACATTATTGATAAATTAACCAATAAAACTGAGTTTCAGGGGATCCCTGGATGGCTCAGTGGTTTGGTGCCTGCCTTTGGCCCAGGGCACGATCCTGGAGTCCCGGGATCAAGTCCCAGCATCAAGTCCCGCATCGGGCTCCCAGCATGGAGCCTGCTTCTCCCTCTGCCTGTGTCTCTGCCTCTCCTCTCTCTCTCTCTCTATCATAAATACATAAACAAATAAATCTTTTAAAAAAAACTACAAAATTATAAAAAAAAAACTGAGTTTCAGATAAAGATGTTAATCCTTACATATTTCCTAGCTATTTAAGTTTGTAATGGAATTTGCCTCGAAAGAGACCATGAGTTCTCACTATAAATATTGCCCCAAGTTTTCCCCAAAAGACTGGCCATTTACCACAATGTATATACACCAGAAAAAAGGAAATACCCAAGTCTTTCAAAAATTACTAAACCCTGGCTCTGAACTGACACTAATTTCTAAGAAACCAAAAACATCACTTTGAGCTATTCAGGGCTCATGGTAGTTATGTGATAGATTAATTTCAAATTACAGTGGGCCTATCTGGTCCATTGGTCTACTTTGCAGTTATTCTTCAATTCCTGAATGTATATTTGGAATAGACATATTTGGCAACTGGAACTATCTCTATGGAGTGAAAGCTATCGGAACTTCCCCTCCCTACCAAGGTGGTAACCCTGGGGGAATTTCAGAGATTAATGCCACCATCAAAGTCTTGAAAGAAGCAAGGATGGTGGTACCTATTACACACCCATTTAATCCACCAATGTGGCCTGTGCAGAAATCAGACAGATTTTGGAGAATGACTATGGATTATCACAGTCTTAATCAAGTAGTGACTATAAATGTAGCTGCTGATTCAAATGCAGTATCTTTACTAAAGCAAATAAACAGTCTGTCACGTGGGTTGTAACTAATGCCTTTCTTCCCATAGTAATTTGCAAAAACCATCAAAAATAGTTTGTTTTACTTCAAAGGGAAGACAGTACACCTTCACAGTCTTGCTTCAGGGAAACTATATTTCCTAGCTATTTAAATTTGTGATGAAATTACCTCAAAAGCAACCACAATTTCTCACTATAAATTCCTCCAAGTCTCCCCCAAAAGATGTATAGCCATTTACTAGAGTGTCTGCACACTGTAAAAAAGGAAATACCCAATAAATTTTCTTGCTCTCTTCCATTATATAATATGCAGAGATCTTGTCTTGTTCCACTAACTTCATACAATATTGACAAGATTATGCTGATGAGATCTAATGAGCAGAAAGAAGCCAGCACTTAATGTCTTAGTAAGACATATGGATGATAAACCCCTGAAAATTTCAGAACCCACCACCACCACCTCAGTGAAGTTTTTAGGGGTTTAACAATCTGGAAGAAGTTGAGATATTTCCTCCCTGGTTAAAAATAAATTTTTGCACTTCATACTACCTACCACGAAATAAAAGTCACAATGATTGAGAGCCCTTTTTTTTTTTCTTTTTATATTGGAAGCAACATATACCACATTTTAGCATGCTACTTTAAGTCCTTTGGAGAGCCACACACAAGTCTACCAATTTCAAGTGGAGACCAGAACAAGAAAAGGCACTGTAGTAAGTTCAAGCTGCAGTATAAGCCTATCACTTGACCTTTATTATCCAGGAAATTCAATGACACTTGAAATCTCTGAGGCAAAGGGGGATGTTGTTTAGAACCGCTGGCAACTACCAATAAGAGACTTGCAATGCAGGTCACTCAGATTATGAAGAAAATGTATGCCCTTTTCTGTAGATAACTATTATCCTTTCAAGAAACATATTTTGACCTGCTGTTGGGCCCTGATAGAGATTGAACTCCTAACCAGGTGACCGCAGGCAAACATGAGGCCTGAGCTTCCCACGATGAACTAAGTGCTATCTAGTCACAGGTTAAGCCTGTGCAGCAGCAACCTACATATCATGAAACAAAAATGAAGGTTTGGAAGGTATGAAAAATTTGAGCTGGTAAAGGCAGTCTCATGGGCACAGTCTTTTGACTCTAATGTAGCCAAGTTAGAATGGGCCTTGGGTCTGGAACATGTCCTCAAAAGATAAAAAGCTCATTCAGCAGTGTGCTGGGCTTTTTGCCTATGTCGTATTATCTTTTCCTATTTCAGGCTCAATGTCTCCTCCTTTGTTCTACTTAAGTATGTGCCTTAATAGCCCAAAGGCATGACCCTAGCTTTCAGAATTTAGATTCCATGATGGTGGGGAAGGAGTCCTTCTGCTAAGGTATGACAAAGGTGTATATAAGCCAATTGCCTGCATTGACTGCAAGGGGCAGCCACTAGCCATAAGAGACCAAAGCACACTACTAGAGGTGATCTTGCTCTGTCTCTTCTCTATGTAAGAATAGCACTGTTCCATCCAGTGCATGACAGTGCTGTGCCTTTCTTGGTGACTCCAATATAGTGGGGTAGAACTGTTTGAGTTCTATTCCTGGTGGCTAGCATTTATGATGATCTTTGCTATCAACCATGTAGTTGGAGTCCTCCTCTGGCATTGGTTAGCAGTGCAGTGTTCACTCAGACTTCAACACAACTCCAGTTGCATTGCCTCCTGTCTCTCAATCCTCAATCTCTCTCAAACACCAGTGCCTGAAAAAAATATTGTGTTCCACAAGAATCCCCATATTTATCTACTGCAGAAGAAGCTCTTAGTAATCAGATGGCAAAATGATGCCAGTCATTCTCTTGCATCAGATTACCTTAGGGTGACTGATGCCCCAAGGCCTTCTCACTGGGACCATAAACAAAGCGACTGTGAAGGCTATGCATATGTTCAATAACATGGACTTTCCCTAAAAATGACTAGGCTAAGTGTGATTAACTTGTCAGTAGTTGAGATTAGTACTGACCTCAGTTAAAGCACCATTTCCAGGAGGCAGACCACTACCAGGTGGCAGGATGATTACATTGAACTGTATCCAACATGGATGGACTATGAATTCATATCACTGCAATAGATACCTATTCTGAGTATGGATTTGCCTTTCCCACTGAAAGGGGAGGTGGTAGTGGAGTTATAATTTTCCATAAACCCACAGAACGTATTATTCATAGACACAGCATTCTCCATACTGTTGCTTCTAATCCATTGGTCAGAACTTATTCCATAGCAAAGTGTAGCAATGGACTTATAAAATAAACTGGTTGGTTAAAAGATGTAATGATTTGCTGAAGATTCAGTTATGATAGCAGTTAGGAACCCACATATGGGAGTGGCTCCACTTATTATTATAGCTAATCACTCCCAGAATTGTTGCTTCCTGTCCTGGCAACTTGAGCTCTGCTATAGTTTGAAGGTTTTAGTTCACAAAGGGGCGGGATCCCTGGGTGGCGCAGCGGTTTAGCGCCTGCCTTTGGCCCAGGGCGCGATCCTGGAGACCCAGGATCGAATACCACGTCGGGCTCCCGGTGCATGGAGCCTGCTTCTCCCTCTGCCTGTGTCTCTGCCTCTCTCTCTCTCTCTCTGTGACTATCATAAAAAAAAAATAAAAAAATAAATTAAAAAAAAAAACACAAAGGGGCAATGCTTCAATCAGAGGGCAAAACAATGGTTCCATTAAATTGGAAAATGAGATTGGCCATTTTAGGCCTATGCCACTGAACCAACAACCAAGAAAAAAAAAAAAAAAAAAAAGACTACTCTTCTGGCTGGAGTAATTGATCCCAATTATCAAGGGGAAATTAGGCTGTTACTACAAATGAGGCCAAAAAGAACTATTTCTGGAAAACAAGAGATTCTTTGCAGTGTCTCTCAGTATTTCCTAGAACAATAGTAAAGCTTAATGTAAAACTATAGCAATCAAACAAAATGCAGGATAACTGAGGATTCAGAGCCTTCAGGAAGGTTTGGGTTACTCCACCAGATAAAGAACCCCAACCAGCTGAGGTCTAGCAGGATGAAGGAGGACATATAATAAAGGTAGTGGAAAAAGGAAGCCACTGATATCAATTACAGCCTTATCACCATTTAGAGAAACAAGGTCTAGAGTAGTTTTGCATATTTTCTCTTTGCTTGCCATATGTATGTGTATATTTATATATGCTAACAATTTTCTCCTTCTACCTCCTTCTCATCTTTATTTTATATACAAGTTGTTAGAGGTTAACTTTAGAATTTCACTTGTAAGTAACAAAATATTCTGTAGGTTTTTGACAGAATTTGATAAGTAAGAAATATAGTCAATGATAGATACAATGACTGTTGAGACTGTGTGTCCCTTCATTTGGGGAAAAGGATAAGATCTTCACTTGTAAAAGGATTTGTTCATTGTTGTACAGAAGTTCAAATGTGTATACAAGAGTGTATATGGAAGCTGACTAACCAAAGGACTATACTGTAGCAATTATCAATGTACTATCTCTGAAGAGTAGATCCACCTTTTATTGCCTTCTCTTTGGTACTGAGATCTCTAAATATCTCTCCTTTGCCAGCTGGTTCTGGAGGTATACTGGAGGAGGAAGGTATTCCTATTCTAGTCTGGCATGTTCCTCTCATGAAGGTCCTACAGCATATATGGCCTTACCAGCATCTGCTCCTACAGCATAAGTAGATTCTCCAGCACCCAAATCCTGTGGTGTACAGCATCTGATAGACCCAGTGGCCAAGAGCTTCCCCCAGCACCCCTTCAGGCAGTTTCATAGTAGTTAACACATGTCTATGAATGGCTTTCCCCAGCCTCTCCTGGGGTAGCCATGAAGTGAGTTCCAAGATATGGCACCTTCCTATGGATGCTTTCCTGAACCCCAGAGGGCAGATTTCCAGCAATTCTGTCAACATGGAACCTAACTGCTTAGAGAGAGAGAGTGAGTGCCGGGGGGAGGGCAGAGAGAGAGAAAGAATCTTAAACAGGCTGAGTATGGCCACAATCTCACAACCGTAAGATCATGACCAGAGCCAAAATCAAGAGTCAGAAAATTAATCAACTGAGCCATCCAGGTGCCCCTGAATGATATATGGTTTTAATCCCTGTATGTTGTAAATACTCATATTAGGGTAAATTTTAAATGATGTGAAACTGTTTTCTCAAAATATGACTCAGCAAGCATTTTTGTTGCCCTTATCATCCAATTGATGATCACATCTTTACCAGCTCTGTACACACCTTGAAAGGGAATGAGCATTTCTTGAGCCTCTAGTAAGAGACAGGCACTCAATCCTCACAGAAAACCTATCACTAATCCCATTTTATAGATTTTATAATTGAGAACAGTGGATAGAGGGGCTAAGCCATTTGATCAACATCAAGTAGCTAAAAAGCAGCCTCACTAGTATTTGAATCTTGGTCTTCATGGTTCTAAAGTCCAAAGAACTCTAGCATCATGAAAACCAAATGAGAACAGAAGAAAAGAAAAATAATCCAAATATAATACCCTGACTCTAAAAATGAGATCTGCTTCAATTCAACTGTTCAACATTTGTTTGTTGGTACTAAAGTAACCTTTAAAGATGGCATCAAACCTTTTGTCCCAGAAATTCTGCTTTAAGGAATCCATGTAAGAAAAGTCAGAAAGGTGAAGTTAAATGTGCACCAAAAATGTAAGTAAACATGTCTATTAATAGGTTGAGTAAGTTGAATAAGTTATGGCTCAGATTCAAAATCAAATATTATGTAGCCACTAAAAATAAACTTTTCTAGAAGTTTCAATGAAATATAAAGTGAAGAAAATCATGATACAAAACACTGTATAAAGTAAAACTAATTATGTGAACATAAAAACACCTTATTTAAAAAAAATAAAGGCCAGAAAATTTACACAGATTAGTTCAGCCTAATAGGAATGCAAAGAAATGTTTTTCTGTACGGTTGTCTGTTTCCTAAAATATCCTTAATAAGCACTGTTCTATTTATAATGCTAAACATAAGCTATTTGTAATAAAGAATTTTTCAAACTTTCTAAATAAGCAAATATTTGATTTCCAAATATTAGTCTATGGGAAATAATTTTAGAGATGTATAGTTGTATTTATAAGGAATATTTACAAGACCAACATTCTAATGTTACTTCAATAGATACAAAATTTACATTGTCATATGCAAAGCATGTATAAATTCAATCAGAGCCCTCCTAATCAACTTCTTCAGGACTAACCTAGAACTTACCTTCACATCTTCACATTGTCCAGAACAGCCCTTGCACAAATAAATGCTGAATAGATTAACCTACATGGCATACTCATTTGGTAAGGGGAAAAAAAGTTGTTTGCTGCAATCTCGAGTTTCTTCTTTGTTCTCAACAGTAAAAGATAAATGTGCTTATTTCTAGTTGGAATATGCTATTGCCAGATCGACTAGTGGTTCAGTTCTAAGAAAAGAAAGGCTTTGTTCCTTAGGTTTTCTCAACTGACATAACTTCTATTTTTGTAGAGCCACAGAACCATTGGGGTTTTTCTGGTGGCTTTCTCTCATTTGATTCAGGAACCATGAGCAATAGGATGTTTACCCTATTAACATTTGGGATTATAAATAAGACCTGGTTATGAGTAAATAACAACCTGAAGTGGCAGTTGAAGGGCAACAAAACCCTTCCTACTGAAAAAAAACCTTCCTTCTTATTTATAATCCTTCCAGATTCCAAAAGTTATCCTGCTGTTTATTGCTTTGGATTCAATTCCTGAGAGCTTCTGATAAAAAGGCAAGAGTATAATTGAGATAAATAACAATATATTGGAGAAACTTCTTTATAATTTTGTTCTTATAAACTTTTAAATTCCTTCTGAATGTGTTTTGGAAATCTATGTGTTGGTTAAGCTTGGATTTGTTGCTAGGAAATGATATGGCCCCTGTAACAGAAAGTTATTTGTGTTCTGAACTACGTTTATGAGTTCTGAGCTTCATGAAGTGGTTAATGAGTACATGACCACTGTACTTAAATTGTCTGCAAATTTAAACTAGCACCTGGAAAGATGGAGGGCAGAAGAAAATTCTCTCTCGGTTGCTAAAAGAGATTATAAAGTTATCTCACTGATCAGGAAAAAGAGTATATGGGGAAGACAGAGACTAGAGAGCCACCACTGCTATGTCACCAATCCTTTAGGCTTCTGTTAAAAGTAGGAGGGAAACTCCAAAGGGAGCTCCAAATAATAATAATTCTCTCCAAAGGGAGAATTATGAGATAATGGCTTCAGTGGCAGGCTGTATAAAAACACAGTTAATGCGATGATTCGCTAATTTGAAATACACGTACTACAACATGGAAGTTCAAGAAATTTTGGAGCCACGCTGGTCTACCATGGCCAAGAATAATACCCAACTCTGCACCAACAGTAAATTCAAAGAGCAGCTATAACATTACTCTTACGCCATTTTTCCAGATACCACTCTGGAACCCTCTCCATATATCTGCCTACTAAAATGAAGAATTTCTGACCACCAACCTCACCATAGTAATACCACTTCCTGGTCCTATACTTCACAGACTTTTGCTGACTTCCATATCCAAGTAGACTAGAACATGAAGCATATAGAATCAAACCTTTATGAAATACTGAAAAGGCAACTTTAAAAAAAATGATGGAGGGATATACATAGAGAACAATAAGGAGGCTGGAGTATGAAGAAAGAGAAAACAGAGGGAGAGGGTTATGGCCTTCTAGGAATTTTCATTATATTATTAAGGTCTAACTAAACTGCTCCCATCTTTTGAAGACTTCCCAAAGGTACCCCACCACCTCCACAATTAATTGGCTTCTTTTCCATGTTTCTATAATATTTTGAGATTATTCCTAACAGCAATTCTACTCTCTAACAAGGTCAGAAGACTCAGTAAAGGGCTTGGTAGTTTCTGTTGCAACTATTCAACCCTTCCATTTTACCATGAAAACAACCATAGACAATATATAAACCAAACATATGTCTGTGTTACAATAAAACTTTCTTCCCCCAAACAGGTGGCAAGATATATTTGGTTCATAGACCATAGTTTGCCAACCCCATTTGATATCACATTTATTCATGTATAATCTCTCACTCATACTGTGAATTCCTTGACAGCATTTCTTATTCATATTTGAATCCTCTGTGATTCACCCACTGTAAGTGCTATGGACTGAATGCTGTATCCTCCAAAAAAAATCCTATGGTGAAGGTTGGTCCTCCGTGTGGTGGTATTAGGACATGGGGCCTTTAGAAAGTGATTAGGTCATGATGGTGAAGCCGTCATGAATGAGATTAGCACCCTTATTTAAAAAAAAAAAAAGACCCCAGACAGATCTCTTTCCTCTTCCACCCTGTGAAGACACAACAAGATAGTCATCTATGAACCAGGAAGATAGCTTTCACCAGATACCAAATATGCCAATGCCATAACTTCTTAGAACTGTGGCATGCAAATTCCAGTTGTTTATAAGCCACCCAGTCTATGGTATTTTTGTTATAGGCAACATAAAATAACATAATAAGGAATCAATAAGTGTTTTCAGAATACATAAGCTGACAGAAGCTATCAGAAAGAGTATCCTCTAATTTCTTTATGAAGTCCAGGTCAACTATAACTACCAGACTTCTCTTATTTACAGCTAGGAGCAGAAAAATTCCTTGGCAAGTCTGAGCATCAGTTCAAAAAATTCACAGGGAAATTCTTCTATGACCCTAAGTATAACACAATCACTTTTAAAAAGTCAGAAGAATTCTTATAACATCACCTCCCATCTTTAAACCTTTTATCACTGTCCATTCTTTCGATATCCAAAAAGCATTCTCCATGACACAAGAAAGAAAAAACAAAATATGGATTGAAAAGACCAAGTTTTTTTGCTGAACAATCAACATTATGCTAACCATCTTTTAAACTGTTTTCCCTACAAGAAGAATATTTTCATCTATTTTCTTCCACTACTGTATGCTTAGATAAGCAAAATCAAACTGTATTAGAAACTTATTTAAAATACTATAGAATGATGTTTTAAATACAGTTTCAAGAAACTTTAGGAGTCAATACTATAAAGACTTGAAATATAGTGACTCATTAAAAAAACACTCCCACTTAGAACCTTCTCTAGTGGCCAATCACAACTTTGGGCTGCTTTGATTTATGACATTGGCCACTGTGGCCCAGCCATTTAATCTTATAATCAGCATCAATCTTCAATTTTTATTACAACATTTTGCAGGCTGAGCAAAAGATATTTCTCCTGAGGACAAATTAGACACCCCAAAGTGACTCTTGCAAATAAATACTATTGGCCATAACTTGCTCTGCTACAGCTCACTTACAACAATTCATTCTATAAATGCCACAAAAGCCAAAACCAAGCATATAATTTTTAAAAATAAAAGAAATGTCCACAGAGATTCATATAATATAATGGCTATCTAGTGACTAAATAAAGATTTTTAGTGGTTCAATGACAACATGTACTTTCACTTATGCCTCCAATGGTTGTCATCCAAAAGATATTAAGTGTGTCCAAATATCCTTCAAGACAGATCGTAATTCACCATTAAGATGATGCAAGGCCCTATTAGGTTGACAGGCAGACTTCCCCATTGGTTCAAGGTGCTCATCTCTGAGCTTGCACTCAATAGTGAAAAAGTAATGGTCAAACAAAAAGGATTATGCAGAATGGCTAATTGCCAAATATACCATGAATAAATCAGCTGGACCCCATTAATAAGAAATGGCACTCCATTTTCTGTTAATTCAGATACTCCCTGCAAACCCAGGGAGCTCTTTAAAAGTAACTGCAGTAATAATTCCCCCTTATGTAAGTCTAATAAAATTATCATTTAATCCTGAAGTTCTATACTGTAGAAATCATCATTATGATAAACTATTTAAACATTTCTCAGCACAGATTCTAGGAAACCAGAGTCCTGGGTTCACTATTCCAGCCTGGCTATCAATTCACAAGCAGCTTGTTGTATTTGAGTTGCCATGTTGCTGTTGGTAAAACAGGAAAGGCCAAAATATTACATAAATAATACATACGTCTAGATTTAATCACTATTGACTATAATAACAAAATAGTTTGTTTCCTCCGGCAATTTCTACATGCTTACTTGATTCTCCAGATTTTACCACATTTGGCACAAGAGGGATACAGAAAAGTGTTTTTAAACAAGAAGGATATACAGAAGTGCTCAATAGGGAATCCAAAGGTTTGCTGTTAATTGCTGTGAAGTGGAAGTGGATCCCTTAATCTTGCAATTTTTCCTCTAAGAAAGCACTCCTATACTTTGCTCTGTTTTTTTTTCCTACCAGGTAGAAGAAGTGATGAAATATAGTCTCTCCATAGGGACTAACATGTCCAAAACCAATCTAAGCAATTGCTATGTCAATGGTCAAAAATATAGTAAAAAGAATGCTTGTGTTTCTATAGCATCTTTTCCCCCCATTACTAGGACTTATTTCCAGCAAAAGATTTCAGTGTCTACATTTGAAAACATCCAAACTTTCTTCCCAGGATTGCCATGAGAAACAAATGAGATGATATATGCAACAGCACTGTGTAGAACAGTAAAATGTCATACGCATGCTGGACATGTGTAGGATATTATTTTTATTAACACAGTTTAGAAATAATAATAATATGCATTTAAACTTTCCATAAAAATAGCCCTCCATGGTCTGTTAATCCAAATTCTGTCTGAAACCTGGTATTTATATATGCAGCATATCCTTTGAGAGTTATTTTAGACTGAATGTACACATCTAAAAATATAATCACTCTCAAATTACAAATTATGAATTATTTTTCAGACTATAATGGTTATTATAATGGGTAAACATATTTAAAGAATATAAGCTTTTCAAAAACCATATTAAGAAATGTCACACAGTGATTATTTTGTTGGTCTTCAAAAGGCTGAGCTAGATAGAGATAGATAGAGATAGAGATAGAGATAGAGACATATATGCTGAGCTATCAGAGCCTTCTTTGCAAGTAGCCCCAAGGGCATCTCCAAATTCTTATTTTCCTAGATCTTGTAAGATGTCTCCATCTTCCCCTACCAATATGAACCATATAGATAACTCAATTAATAAAGTCAGTGCTTGGGAAGACACTGGGATCTAGGCGATGTGAATTTCTGGCACCTAAACCACAAGAATTCCTGTTGGTTTTAGTGTTGCTTTTGGTACTCAGATATTTTAAAATAAATACATAAAAATTTTCTCACTTTATCTTCAGTTCTTGAAATATATTAAAAAAGGATCAGGACCTTTTGTTCAAATTAATAACTGGCTTATGATGTGCATAAATTTCCTTAATTGAGTTCAAAAGGCTCAAGGTCTAAATATATAAGATAAAATAAATGAGTTACTGCTACAACTCTAAAGTGCATTTAAATTCAATATTCAAAACATGAAGATTATTTTCCTACCATCTCTTAAACCAATCAAGTTAACATTTTAGAGTAGAGAAAATAAATATTCATATGATTGTTCCCATTGGGAGTTCTTATAGATGGAGGTTACCAACCAGGGATGAACTTAGATTTCTCCACAAAGCCAGGGGAAGAATACAGGTCAGCCTTGGGGCAGGTTCACCATAAGGGCATAGGTCATTATATGTGCCCAGCATATCCCTTATCCACCAAAGCGCCAGCTTTGCCCATCACCACACAAAATCCTAGGAAGACATGACAGATTGTGAGAACTACACAGATGTTGCCAAGTCCCCCAAAGATTTTATTCCATGCCTGTTGTATTATACATTATACATTTCCAGCACTGAGCCAGGGAAACTCACTGGTGACAGAGACATAAAAAGCTACAATTTGCATGATTTTTCCATCAGAAGCAGAGTTTCCCAAACAGTGGCAAATGTGTCACAATTTTAGATAATACACAAACGAACCTTCAAATGAAATTAGTAGTTATATATTTATTTTCATGGACATTTAAAAAATACGACTAGCAAACCAACTTCATATTTTTATTAAGATGTGGCTATTTTTAAATTTTTTAAATTCAAATTTAAATGGAAACATTTTTAATTTTTAATGTGTCAATTTAAAGTGGAATTTAAAACTCTTAAGAATATAATAGAGTGTGGATATGGTTAAAATGATAATGTTGGTTTGCAAATCCCTGAATATTAAGAGGTGCCAAGGCCTTTTTTTGTTACTAAAAATGTATTTGTTTCTAAAGTGTAATAGTTAAGAATGCCTAAAGTTTAAATTGAGAAATTTACAGGTGTAAGTAGTCCTGGATATTTCCTCCTTGGGGTTCCTTAATGGCCTATCCTATGATAGGGTGAATATGGGTAATAATCCTGATATTTGTGTGCTAAGCTGTGACTATAGACATTTACATATATATTTTACATTTATGTAAATACATAGAAATTACATATATTTCTCTATACAGAAACAATTAAGCCTAAAATTGTGGCTCTGCACAGTGCAGATAAAATTTTTTTTAGTTTTAAATTTTTTTTTAATTTTAAAAGGCTCCTGATGCCCTGCTGGGCTGAGTGACTAAGACCTGGGGCAGGTTCTCTGACCCTTCTCTAGGGCTCATCTGCAAAACAGAGGCAATAATAATCCCTACTTAAGCAGGTCATGGTCAGGTGTAAAGGAATGATTTCTAAAAAGGCTTTATATATCATATACACACACACACACACATATATATATGCATATATATAATTATGTTATTACTACAACCTTTATATGGAAAGGTCTACAGTTCTCCAAGAGGATAAAAAAAAAAAAAAAAAAAAAAAAAAAGACTTCACTGCTCCTGATTTTAGGCTGCAATCGAGCTCACCTCCAGGGAGTTCAGGAGCAAACAACAACTTCAGGTCCAGACCCATGTAACACAGTACTCAGAACCAGCACCTGCACTCAGCAACAGAACCCCAATAGTTACCTGGGGTCAGCACTTGGCTTCCCAACTCCTGCAACAACGTCCACAGGACAATGAAGCACAGAGCTCTCCCCAGGAAGACAACAGAGGGGTGCAATACAGGATCTATGAGTGGGACATGTGGACCAGGCTAATCAAAGGAGCTCCTGAGATAGCAGGGGTTGCAAAGGGAAAGTTGAAAAGTGTGGAAACTGGGGGGTGGGTGGCTATATCAAGGGTTTCAAACTCAAAAGCCTTCTGGGGCTGAACAGATAATGAACAAAACTTGGACAAATGTGGGCCATGCTGAACTGGTGAGCAAATGCCTCAGCTAAGAGAGGCAGTCACTGCCCAGTACTAGCTGACTGTCGTCAAATGAGACATCATTTCATTTGTCATCAAATGAAACTTTTTCAGGAAAAGTTGGAAATCATCTTTATAGGAAATTTCCCACTTACTAATTAGGAACTAATTCCTCCCAAATGTTAAATCCTCTGCAAGATACATAAAAAGCAAGTCTGTGGGCCACTTGCCATTCTAGAGTTGCCATTTGCTAGCACTATTATATCAACCCAGGAGTCAGGTGGAGAAAAAGCAAATCACAGTAAGAAGGCTAATTTTCAGTCATTTCCCAAGGTCATGCCCAAACAACCAAATTAACAAAAATGACCAGCCTATATACCAGAGCTAGCAACTCCCTTACAGGAGGGTTGAGAAGACTGACCAAAATACTAGTTTTCATAATCCTCTGAGAAAGCAGTCTACCTGTGTTTGTCTTTGGCCAGGATCAGTGTAGTGCCAGTACCTCCTGCCTACAGGGCCCTGGGTTTTGAGGCCAGAGGACAAACCAGCAGCTGCAGCTAACATGTTCCTCAGCCTCCTGGCTTCCTAATGAAGTACTGAGAGATTTTCTGCATTTCCCAGCCGTCCCCCCACCTCTGGGATTCGGGTCTCATTAAAGACCAGGTGCGAAGAATGGTGCGCTAGCTGCGCCAAATGCAATCCGCTTGGCCGGTCATTCCTGTCCAGGCCCGGCTAACAGCTCCACTCCTGTTCTCCACATTCCACAGCTGAATCCAACAAAGAACAGTTTCTGAGAACAGCACATTCACTCCTCACCTGACCCCGATGCCACATCTGCCCTCTCAGGACCCCTGATTTGGGGACAGCAACTCAAGTACCTGCCTTTCCTTCCCGGAGGATGCTCCCAGAGCCACAGGCACGTGAAGTACTACAGCCATGAACTCCCTCCCTCCAAGGCACCTGCAGCCACCTGGAGGTCGGCGAGGTTGGTGGTCCTGAGGCGGTGATGTCGCCCCCCTGGTCCACCCGAAGCTCCAGGCCGAGGGCCCGCTGGGCAAGATGCTGGGGGGCCTGCCTCGTGGCTCCCACAACGCCACGCACTGGGCACAGTCCGCGTGGGCTGCTGCAAGGACCACCTGCAGGGCCACCTGGTCCCACCTGCGTGGAAGGGCCGCGGGGTCGGGGGGAGGCTTTCCTTGAAAAAGGACATGATTAGCTCCCCTAATCTCACGTATGTCTTACATAAGAGATGCAAAGATTTTTGGTCCCGATGAACCAACAGAGCTGATCAGAAGATCATGAAATTTCTGGGCACGGTTCTAAGATCTAAGCAGTGAAATGCAAAAGCATTTTACCAACTATATGGAGGCCAGATTTGCCCCCAGCTCTGTACACCCTACTTAATCCACCTTAAAATATATATATGTATATATATGAAGACATCAGATATCCTTACTTTACATTTCAGCTATTAACTGGTTCCTTACACACTGTATGCTGAGAAACTTTTTTTTTTTTTTTACTGCTGAGGATTTTTTAAGCATATTTTCTAGTTTAACAATCCCAGAAACACCTTCAATTCAACTATTCAATTGGTATTGTTTACTAAATGCAAGTTATGATATATACATATATATGCACATATATATACATACATACACGGACTAACTGTATTTTTAAAATATGTCCCTTGCGGAGAAAAGGGAACCCTCTTACACTGTTGGTGGGAATGTGAACTGGTGCAGCCACTCTGGAAAACTGTGTGGAGGTTCCTCAAAGAGTTAAAAATATACCTGCCCTACGACCCAGCAATTGCACTGTTGGGGATTTACCCCAAAGATACAAATGCAATGAAACGCCGGGACACCTGCACCCCGATGTTTATAGCAGCAATGGCCACGATAGCCAAACTGTGGAAGGAGCCTCGGTGTCCAACGAAAGATGAATGGATAAAGAAGATGTGGTTTATGTATACAATGGAATATTACTCAGCTATTAGAAATGACAAATACCCACCATTTGCTTCAACGTGGATGGAACTGGAGGGTATTATGCTGAGTGAAGTAAGTCAGTCGGAGAAGGACAAACATTATATGTTCTCATTGATTTGGGGAATATAAATAATAGTGAAAGGGAATATAAGGGAAGGGAGAAGAAATGTGTGGGAAATATCAGAAAGGGAGACAGAACGTAAAGACTGCTAACTCTGGGAAACGAACTAGGGGTGGTAGAAGGGGAGGAGGGCGGGGGGTGGGAGTGAATGGGTGACGGGCACTGGGGGTTATTCTGTATGTTAGTAAATTGAACACCAATAAAAAATAAAAAAATAAAAAAATAAAATAAAATAAAATAAAATAAAATATGTCCTTAACTCTCAATGTAGACCTCAGAAAAACAATTGCACTCAAACAAATATTAGAGCTCAATCTTCCCAACTTCTTTGTTAAAAGAAAAGATAGCCAGTATTCACCTGGAGAACTTTGTTCTTCGAGAAACACAGGTGGATAGGCTTAGATGAAGCAAATATTATAATCACCTATTATCAGGAGAAAGCTTTTAAATAAGGAAGTAAGAATTTGCTCTACTGGATAAAGCAAGTAAGATTACAAAGGCCTCAATGACAGACAATTACAATGAAATATCGTCCTGCATATGCTGGCCTCAGGGAAGTGAGACATGCCACTGTGGAACATGGTGCAAAAATCCAGCCAGGATCAGTATGTCAGCACCAATGGGAGGAAGTTGAAGGAATATCTTCCTTCACTCAGTTCTCTTAACAGACAAGACCAAGAAAGAGGGGAGGGACTGTGGAAATGATTCTCAAAATCAGTTCTTCTTTTTCAATGACTGAAAACCTCAAATCTGACAGTAACAGTTTCTTTTTCTAAAGACCACCATCTGGAGTGAAATCCACCTCATCCTGTGAGTGACAAGGCTCTCATTATTCCTGGCGGGAGATTTTTTTTTTTTTTTTTTTTTTTTTTTAGTGTGTTTGAACTCCCAAAAACTAAGAAATCTCTGTGCCAGCCCAATCAAGGCTCCAGCATAGTGCTTGCTTGTACCACCCATGGTCCGCTGCACAGACACCTGTGTGACCATGTCCACAGGACATCAAAGGGGCATAGAGTGGAGGGAAGAAAGTACATGGAGAACACCTGAGCAGAGCTGAGAGTGGTGTGTCTGAGAGTAAACCCCACATGTAGGTCATGCTGGCATAGCAATCCCATAGCAGAAACAGCTGGAAACAAAGAGCAGCACAACATGGTCCTAAAAAGGTGGTCTTATGGTGCCTTATAGTTGTCAAAAAAAAAAAAAAAAAAAAAAAGAGGCGAGGTAATCTTACAAACACGCAGCTTGCTTGTCCCCAGCCCCATACTCTAATCTGTTTGCTGCCACTCTCCTGCCCCCCAAATAGCAAAGATGAGATTCGTGTTGGCAAAGCTCAGGATCGAGGAACTGCTATGGCTTTCCCTCTGAGAAGTGGCTATAGAAACAACAGCCTGGGGACAGGGAGGGCCCACGATGTCAAAGAAGCAGCCAGAAAGCAAAGAAGGAATGCTGGAAGGCCTGCTGCATTCCTCCTGTCCCTCCCTTCCTCCTGAGAGGTAGTTACACACATAACTAGCCAGTCACTTTTCCAAACAGTTCATTCAGTTCCCTGACTATTGTTTAGTGTCAGGGTTTAGGTTATCAAGGGGACAATCCTTTTGGGGGTGGGGGTGGGGGGGAGTGTATTCAAGAGAGGTTTTAGAACATAGGCAAAATCTAATCTGGCCTGTAATAGCAATGAGGATGACAGCTAAATGTACTCAGTGTTTACACAGTCTAATTAACTGTGTTCAGCACTTATGGGGATTATATAATTTAATATAATTATAAAATTAACTTGATAGGCAGTAAGATGCATAGAGAAATCATTGTGGAGGAACAACATGAGCAAAGGTAAGGAAGAAAGTGTCATCACATTCAAAGAAATGGTGAGGTGAAAGAAACAGTGAGTGGGTAAGAAAGAGTTGGGGTACGGAGAGCAACTGCTTCCAGGAAGCCTTCCCTCATGGCAATTCCCCAGTCTGATCACTGTTCTGTATATTGTCCCCTCCACACTTAAAATGTACACTTTGCAGGATGTGTCTGCCAAGATTATGTTTGGCTGGAAGTATCAGATACCTAAAGTAACAGACAGATGGAGTTTATTGCTCTCTCACATAGAAGCTCAGAGGTAGGCTGCCCAAGGCAATTCCATAAAACATAGGGCCCCAGGTTCCTTCCAGACTTCAGTCTTTCATTCCTAGGTGAATGGAGGTATGACTTTCCTCATCTGCAGGGCCCAATATGGTCACAGGAGCTCCAGCAGTTACATCCTCATCCAGTGAGCAAGAAGAAGACATGAAAAAGAAAGGCCAAAGGGAGCAAAGCAGACAAAGAAAGGGTTTCAGAAGTTGCCACAGAACAGTTCCTCTTACAAAGCATTGTCCAGACTTGGCACTGGCCACAGTTAGCTCAAGGGAGGCTCAGAGATACATCTTCACTCTGCACAGCCATGTGCCCAGCTAAGAACTAGGAATTCTGCTACTGAAAAAGAAGAGGAGGGGGCACCTGGGTGGCTCAGTGGTTGAGCATCTGCCTTCAGCTCAGGTCATGATCCCAGGGCTCTGGGACCAAGTCCCGCATCGGGCTCCCCACAGAGAGCCTGCTTCTCCCTCTGCCTATGTCTCTGACTCTCTCTCTCTCTGTTTCTCATGAATAAGTAAAATCTTAAAAAAAAAAAAAAAAGAGGAGTTATAGATGTTGAGGGACAAGTACCAGCCTCTGTCCATAGTAATTTATAACATCTCTTGTCTCTAGAACACTTTCTTTAACTCAGCTAGCTCCACAACTTCCTTATGAGTAAAAAGAATCCTTTACTTTTTAATGCATTTCATGGCATCTAATACATACCAAGCACCCAATAAATGATGTAGGAAATAAATTGATGAATAACAAATGAAAAAAGCAAATTCGTAAAACTTTGGTAGACTATTTTCATGGCTGAGCTACACACAAATAGTGTGACCACATGATAATGAAACTGATTTACGTATGTATGTACGTGGGAAGATAAAGACTTTTTTAGAGCCATAATCCTAATACCAGTAGAAACAGAATTTTTTTAAACAAATGAACCAGATCCTTTGTACCCAAAGGAGAGTCTTCATCTTCAATGCGCACTTTATAGTGCCCTGCACATTCTGCTTTACAATAACAAATTATGTTGAATTTTCCATCTTCCAAGTGTCTATTTAGAATTTAGAAGCATGGAAAAATGATCTAGCACTATGTCTGATAAATAATAAGATGATCCAGTATTATTCATTTAAGGGTTTTGTTTTGTTTTTTTTTTAGTTAATGGTAAAGTAACTGGCCTAGGTCTCTTATATGCTTTTTTTTTTTTTTTTTAGATTTTTTTTTTTTTAATTTTCATTTATTTATGATAGTCACAGAGAGAGAGAGAGAGGCAGAGACACAGGGAGAGGGAGAAGCAGGCTCCATGCACCGGGAGCCTGATGTGGGATTCGATCCCGGGTCTCCAGGATCGCGCCCTAGGCCAAAGGCAGGCGCCAAACCGCTGTGCCACCCAGGGATCCCTTATATGCTTTTAAAAATACCTGTAGGAAGTAATTTTAGGAGTGCATTTCCTAAATCCTTTTAAGAATGGTGAATTACCTGAATGTCATAATTAGTAGTTACTTATCATGTTATTATTTTGGTAGAAAAAACATATTAACAGGATATATATTATATATATATAATTTATTTTTATTTATCCCTATTAATTAATGAACAGGATTATGCACTATGGATAATACAAATTAGATTTTATATTTATATATACATATATATCTATACCTACACACATATATTCAATACATATTCTATATTATATATTTGTACACATACACTCATGTCTGTGTCCCCCTATTATTTGATGGACAGAATTATCCAGAATGGATAAACAAAATGTTTACCAGTCCAGACCTCCCATTATGTAAAGCATTTACTGGGCTCAACATTATTTTAGATGGTTACTGAAAAGCAAACAAAACCAAATTAAAAAAAAAAATACTCTGATAGGCAAATAAAAATACAATAACAATATATAATCAGTTTAAATCATGTAATGATGTTTTTCAGAGAAACTGAAGACATTTTACAGACATCAATTTTCCTAGGGGAAAACGAAGGCCACATCTCTTCTGCCAGCCATTCTTAGCTGTTTATGCAATGCTGAGCCATTATCTGATATGTGGAGAATTTTATATTAACCACAAGGAAAAAACTGAATCAATAATGTTGCTTAGAGTGGACACAGCACTTCTCATCTTCCTAACAGTTTACCAACATTGATGAATTAAGCCTCCTGCCGTCCCAGTGAGACTAACACAGAGTCCTACACTTTCACTCAAGGAAGCCGACTGAGATTAGGTCAAATCAGCTGTCCTCAGGAATGTGGGGAGTTAGGGTCAGGGCCAGCACAGAGAGGACTGGCATGGAGAGTAATAAACACTATACCCAGCACACTCAAGCCCTCCACTGCACTCCTCTTACCATCTTCAGAGAATGGTCTTAAAGCTCAGGCACCCCATTGTCTGAGACAGCGTGGAGAATGTGTTTTCAAGTCAAATATCTATCAATCAACACACATTGATTTTCTTTAATTATCTCCACAGAGCAGACTTGATTCTAAGGAGCTTATGTGATTTGAAAAATGTATCACCTATTTGTCAGACATGTATAATTTATGAAGACCCTTTCACTCAAGGTCTGCAGTCCAAAGCTGGCAATTTGTGAGTTATTAACATGTTATTAGATACACCCTACTAAGATTTGCAGACTTTCAGCCCCTTACACAAAAGCAAGAGAGACACTACATAAATTTTCACTTGCACTATTAAGCTCAGAGGATTCTGATTCAAACACCAGCCTGTGAATCCTTCCCAAGGAACTGCCTGATACAAAAAAACTATCAGCTATCCTTACTTTAGTAATCAAATTCTTTGGTTTAAAACAAGTCTGCTTCTTGGGATCCCTGGGTGGCGCAGCGGTTTGGCGCCTACCTTTGGCTCAGGGCGTGATCCTGGAGACCCGGGATCGAATCCCACATCGGGCTCCTGGTGCATGGAGCCTGCTTCTCCCTCTGCCTGTGTCTCTGCCTCTCTTTCTCTCTCTGTGACTATCATAAATAAATAAAAAAAAAAAAAAATTAAAAAAAAAAAAAAAAGGGTCATGTCCCCATTTAAAAAAAAAAAAAAAAAAAACAAGTCTGCTTCAGATAGATTTCCACTTTCCTGGAATGTATTGCAGTGGCTTTATTCCCATGCATAATGCCTGCCAATACGGATATTAAACTCCAGAGAAATTCTAAGGATTTTTTTATTATCCATATATGCTCCTGAATTAGAGTACAGATCACCTTTTTACAAGTACCTGACTTAAAAGTAATGACTAATACTTACTTCATGATTCCCTTTATATTAGGTATCACTTACTAAATACTAAGTAATATTGAATTTGGATATGTCCAAGACCCATGGTAAAAGTTTCTATTGTTCTGGTAAGATAATTAACTTTATTACCTGTTATTGTCTCATGATAGCAAAAATGAAGCAAGAATAAATAGACATGTCACCATTCATAAAAAGGGATAAGTGGGTGTTAGGGTGCAACCTGATCCATTCAATCACTACAATTTTAATTTCAGGTCAGTGAGAGTTAATAAACAGGTATTGAGCATGTGTCCTTGGAACTGTGGGGATGGAGCAGAGAATAAGACCCAGAGCAGGGTCAGGGCAGATGTCCTTAAAGAAGCACCTAGAGCTTAAAGCTGAAGGGAGATGAGGGATAACAGTAAGCCAGGCAGAGGTGCTGACCTGTGAAGACCCTAGATGGAGAGAACAGGGAATATAAGAGAAGACAGAAGTCCAACAGGCAGGGGAGAAGCCTGGGACAGAATGCTGCAGGGCTGTAGGCTGCCTGGGGCTTCATCCTGAGGACAACAGGAGGCCATTAGAGAATTTTGAGCAAGGAGGTGGGGAAGTGGGGGAAGAGACTCTGGGATATGTGAAACAAATCACTGTGAACAAAAAGGCCCTGACGGTCCAGCTCTTTTTCAAAAGCAATCTCAAATCTGAGTTTGAGGTGATGTTTTTAAATTTAACAGAAAGAAGAGGTCACCTTCTCCAAACCACATGAAGTAAACCCAGACTTCTAGAAATTGTTCTTTGCCTGCAATGGTATTACACCGTTTGGAGGCTGGTAGGAGGAAAAGGGAGATGATGGGGGAGGAGGATGCACTGTTTTATTATTAAGTATTTCCCATATGCCAAAAAGCATAAAGAAACAATAACAGATACCCTTATGCTTACCAGCAGATTTAGCCAAGGTTAACAGTCTACAATATTTGGGGTTTTGTTTTTTGAGAAATAAAATATTACAGACATAAACTATTCCCACTGTGGATATCTTCCCCTTCCTTCCCCAGAGGTAATCATTATTCTAAAATTCTTGAACGTACCCTTATTCTACATTTTATTTTTAGTTTTAATTATAAACATGTGTATCTATAATGATACATAATCTTGCATTGTTTTTGAACTTTAAGTTAAATGGTTTCATACTGTATGTATAATTCTGAAACTTGCTTTTTTTCCACCCAACATGCTTTTGAGATATATTCATATTGATACACATAGTTCCAGTTCATTTACTTTAATTGCTACATGAATATTGTATAATAATAGTACAATATATTCATCAATTCTTCTATTGATATTTGGGCATTTGTGTTTTTTTTTCTGATCACAAACAATATTGCAGTGAATATCCTTGTGTTTCTCTATCTCTTGATGCACATGTATGAGAGCATCTCTGAGGAATAATATCTTTATAAAATGTTTTAACACACTGGAGGAAAGTAGTCCACTGAATTGAACTAATGTCCTAATTGCTATAGTGACAACAATGACAGTGATATGTTTAGGTTACTGGGAACAGTTCAAAGCCACGATACTGGAAAATATATGAAATCACTTACATTGTGATGAATGGGCATGTAGAGGTCAGCCAGAACTTGGTCAAGTGTTTAATTCAGTGGCTAAAACTCTGCAGGGTCTGATCTAAGCTGAAAATCTGGTTGAAAAGAGCTGAGTGTTTCTAATTTAAGACATATGCCAACTAGACCTAAATAGCAAGGAAAGACGGGAATAGATGTACTGGGAGGAAAAAAAAAAAATCTTGACAGGTTCAGGTTAGCTTCTCACTGAACAAGCTTCCCATAACCCCTGAGGCTCATACAACAGGAAGAGTTATACAGAATTAGGTACAGATGGATGAGATTCTCAAAGTCTGATTTCATTTTTCTTAATTTTTTCTTTCCAAAAACTAACAGTTTAGGGCCGAGCTGGAGTCAGGATTTCTATTCACATCTTACGGCTTGCTGTTTTTTTCATCATCACTCATCTACAATACTCAAACAGCCACCTTGTCAGAACCTGCCCTCTGGCTAAGTGAACTGAGAATGAAAAATCCTTTTAAACTGAACAGTAGTCTCATGTGGGCAACTGGCAAGGCTTTGGTGGGAAGAAATTAAGTACAGGATTCATCCCCTAGAAGTTGATGAAGGTCTTAGATCTCCCTACCTGCCTATGAAGTACAGAACAATGCTTTCGAACAGCCCTAACATGTCCCACAAATTGAGCCCTCAAAACTGCCACGACTCAGACCACCACCCATTATGTACTTGGAATCAGAGGAGCACAGACATTTTTCATTCATAATGACCTTGAATATCATCTCTTTTAAACCTCTTGTTTTGCAGAAATGGGAGCCCAGCTGTACTAAGTGTCTTGTCCAAGTTCACACAGTAAACTGTGGGCATACAAAGACTTCGGATTATGTAGGCTCCTTGTCCTACATTATGTGATTTGCACATACCACTAATACATCATAGTAGTTAAAAATATTCACTCTTTTTAAAATTCTAATTCATCACATATTCCCATAACTTTTCAGCAACAGTATTTTAGGTCTTCAGTAGAAAATTCCTGTGGAAAATTATATTAACAATCCCAATCATTGGCTCTGCCTTTCTGCCAGTGGATTAAACCACTTTATTTGTATCAGGTTTGACTGTGTGACTTACTCTAACCAAGGACATGTGACTAGAAGTGAAGCACGCTATTTCTAAGCAGAAGCTTTAAAAGCTATTTCATGTTTCCTCTCTCTCCCTCTCTTTTTCTCTTTGCTATCAGACAAGCATGTCCCAGATTGGGACTACTCCTTCAGCCTGGATCCTCGGATGAAGAAGAGACACACAGAAGAGCTGAACCTGACTTACAATTAACATACTCTAAAAAGCAAGACTTAGCTGTCGTAAGCCAGGAAGATTTTAGAGTTTTCTGTTATTGCCCATAATCTAGTAAAAGGTGACTGATACAGTTACAAACAAAAAGCAAAAACAACAAGAGTACCTGGGTGGCTCATTTGCTTGAGCATGTGACTCTTGGTTTCAGCCCAGGTCATGATTTCAGCTCCTTAAGACTGAGCCGCACATTGGGCTCCATGCTTAGTGAGGTGTCTGCTTGACATTCTGTCTGCCTGACATTCTCTCTCTCTGCCTCTGCCCCTCCCCTTCCTTGTGCACATTCTCTCGTTCTCTCTAAAATAAATAATTTTAGTTAATTAATTAAAACAAGAACAACAAAAATGTTTGGTCAGTCATAACAAACAACTCATAAAATTGTGAATAGAGAGACTAGCCCTATACACTATTTTTAAAGATGAAAACAAGCCATAATTGTTTTATCTTATATGTATTCACTTCCACATTGCACAGAACTTCCTTTCCAAGAGCAGTGTGAAAAGTTGATTGTGGGATTATTACTGGTGCTTTTTAGTTATCCTTCTCAAGAATGCACATCTCATATCAAAGGTATCAAGATCCCTGCATGAAATCAAGATGTTATATCTCAGCATCAATCGCTCTAAAAAGGAGGCTAAAGATAAAAGACCAGAGAGAAGCCCACCACTCCCAGAGTCAATGTCTTGGGGGATGAAGGTTCAAGCTACTTCTCTTTATGCCCACCCATGACGGTAGTCATCCGACAATCACTGTCTCAGAAGCTAGCCCATTATCATCTATATGAATCCTGCAAAAAAGTCCATCCTGCTTGGGTGGGAGAGATGGCATGACCCTCAGCAGAGAGCAAGCCACTTGTCTCCCATCCTTCTAAGAAAGTAAAAAAAGATGATCTTTCATTCATTCAGCTAAGATACACCGAATGCTTACTATGTGCAAGGCTTTGCTAGGCCCGAAGACATAAAGAACAATAGAGACAAGGTCCCTGACCTCAATTAATTTACATTTTAGTGAAAGAGAGACAAAAAAAACAAGCAAAATAATAAGCATAGATTTTGTAAAAATAAATAGCTATATATATACATACACATACACACATACACATAAAGTAAACAAGGTGCTATAGTAAAGGATTACAGCACAAATTGTTTTAGATAGTAAAAAGCCCTCTGAGAACATGACATTTTAGCTAAGATCGGAAGGAAAAGATGAATTCAGCCATGCAGAGAAAGAGCTGCGGAAAGTGTATTCCAAACAGTGGGGGCAGGAACCTCAGAGACTCTGGGGCATGAATGAGCATGATATGTTCAAAGAACAGACAGGCTTTCAGGGAAATGGCCTTGTGATTTGACTCCTAGGACCAAATTGAACATCAGAACAATCCAGACTGAAAGTCAGGGAGTGGACTGCTGGGAAACAGTGCCATTTATTGAAATTATGAAGAATATTGAGCAGAGAAACAGATTTGGTAGTGAAAAAGAAGAGGAAATCAAAAACTTACTCTTGGCCACATTAAGTTGGTGAAACCTATAAATATCCAGGTAGTGCCAAATGGGCAGTTGGATACACAAGTCTGGAGCTCAGGATACAGAACTGGGCTGTGGGTATGGATTAGGGAGTTGTCAAGACATAAGTGGCATGAAAAAAGCAAACTTCACATACTGTCAGAATTATAGAGTCACAAACTAATTTTTCTCAAATAAACCTATAACAAGAAAGCCAAGAGAAAGGGTTCTAATGGCTTCTGACTAGAAATTGGGTTTATGAATTTATGTAGAAATGGAGTTATGGAATAAAGTTAGTAGGGTCATTAACAGTACTGGTTGGCATGCTACAGCTTAGGTGCATAAATCCAATATCCTATCCAGATTATTCTAATATATACAATTTCTTGTAATAGATACATAATGAATAAATGTAATTCTCCACAACAAATATGTAAAACAAGCTTTACAGTAACCATAGCCTCTGGGTTAAAGATCGTATTACACAGATAATTACAATAAACCTCTGTAATAAAGAAAGAAAATATCCCAGGAGATTTCTTTAACTTCCCAGCAAATAAATCAGCCAGGAATTCAATTTCACATGGAAAAGTGCATAGATAGATAGATAGATAGATAGATAGATAGATAGATAGATAGATAGATCTGACCTTAAGAGAACTTTTAACCTACCTAATAGAGTTTATTCTTTGTGCATTTTTGATAACTATTTGTAAATATTTTTCAACCTTGCCCCTTATCTTTGGAGCAAAGGATATGGAGTAGCTTGGTGTTCTGCATTCTTCTCAAGAATTCCCATTCCACACTCTTTCTTATTAAATTCCTACAATTTCAACTACTATATTAGCCACAGTTGACTCAAAACATTCTGGGCTATGCCGATTTGCTTTCAGCATGGACTGAGTAAAATCACCTTGAGAGCAAATATAGATATAGAAGAGGAGAAGGTCTGGAGCTGGGCCTTGAGCATCAAGTTGAAGAGACAATACAGTGAGTAAGACTGAAAAGAGTGAAGTAGGAGGCATAGTAGGGCACGGTCACATCAGAGAAGTTGTTAGAGGCATTTGTTGTTTTTGCTGCCTGGTATTCAATCTCTTTCTTGTAAGAAGACCCCAAATATGCTTTAGGAGAGCCACCCCTCTAACACTTTAAATACATGGAATTCAGATGAAGCCAATTCTTTCTCCTGCATCTTAGGGTTGGAGCATTTAACCAAAGCCTACACCAGTTGATGCATTCCATTCCCCTGGCCACAGCGACTGGTTCAGAGATAGACACAGAACTTAGAACAAGACAATAGGACCAATTAGTGCAAATCCCAGGAATTCTTCACTGAGGCATAATTTTTCCTGCTGGATCTGCACATTATTAACTAGAAGAGTGGAGTCTATGATAGTCATCCTGTCACTATGACAAGAGAGTACATATGAAAATGAAGCCAATTTGGAGAAAGTAGAGCCAGAAAATGCAGAAAAAGAAAACAGTCTTGGTAGTACCATCTATAAAGCCAGCCTTACCAGAACAGTAATTATATGACCAACAAATTGTTTTACTTGGTCACATTTGGCATGGGTTTCCCCTCACCAGCAATGAAATCCTAGCAGATGAAAAAGCAAGAGAAAAAAAGAAAAGAAAGAAAAAGCAAGAGAAGACTGTTTCAGTGAATGCAGCATATGCTGATTAGAGGTTTAAATGGAGTCAGAAAAGTTCCCATAGGATTTGCCAACATGGAGGCCAGTGAGAGCCTTGACAAGATCAGTTGCACTACAGTGGTAGGTTGGAAACCAGATTCGAGTGGTCCTGTGGAATGTCCTCCATTCACATGCATTACTAGTCAAGGCTCCTAATTGATGAAATGGAATAGAAAGGGCCCTGGACAGAGAATCAGGAAGTCTGGAAGCCAGACACAGCTCAGCCACTAACCGTTTACCTGACCTTGGACAAATTGCTCACTTTCCTCATCTGCCAAGTGATTACACCTGCCTAGCACCCAGGGGCCCCTCTGGCTCTAAAATTCTTGGTATTTGCTTATTTTCAGCAAACTTATTCTGTTCTGGAACTCAGTGAAGGAAGAAGTTATCCAAATCCACTTGGGTCTTATTAGCATACTCTCCTATGCTGCTAAGTTAAACTCTCCTTAGCTCAATCTTCATTTCATAGGATCATTTCATTGAAGGTCCTATCGCTGTTGTGGGTGGCTTGTGCCACCCATGAGGGTGTGCCCCTGTCTCTAGCATTCTAGACTGAGTGTCTCCTCTGTGGTCACTCGTGACTAACACTGTGTCCTCTATGTCTTGGGGCCTCATACTGCTCTCACAGTTTACTGAAGATACAAGTTATGGACTCCACAGTATCTAACCCAGAGAGATTCCTAAGCCTTTCGATCCTCTAAAAGAAAAATATTTTTGCTGATTATCTTTCATTTTTGTCAAAGTTTTTTCTGAAGAATGTTGAATACGCATTGTTCTTTACTTCATACCACGCGCCGGTCCCACTGCAAACTAAACTTTGGCCGTGAAGCAAAACATACACAAAAGGTCAACAGTGTTGAAATGCATCTCTCTTATATAGCTCAATCGGGAGCAGAACAGGAGAGGTTAATTTTTCAACCCGGTAATATACCGTATATATCAGCACTAACAATCAGGTTTTATTTCCCTGAGTCAGCTTTAAAAATAATGTTGACTTTTATGGTCGATACATTATAGATCACCATATTTATGTCAGAACATATTGGCATGAAAATAAATCAATAAAAATATTAATACAGGAGCCTCGTGTTTAAATGAAACCTCTTGCAACTCCACACCTTTCCCTCGTATTTCACTGTAGTGCTTTCTGAGACCTCACTTCTGACATGTTTTACTGAACATGACATCAAGGCCTGTTTTCATTCTCTATGACTACTGTTTTTAATCTGTCTTGCATATAATAAGGTTCAAAAATATTCACTTTGTTCTTTTACCAAAAACATACATACCTGCATTCCATCATTAATAGGACTGTCAACTTAAATTTATGGTTTATGTATGAACAAAATATCTCAGAGTCAAAGCTCTGACAGGCATACTATTAATAAATGAAACTCTCTGTGTTGGAGACCAGCTCCAAATATTATATTTGCTATCCAAAACTGTTTTAGAGTCATGAGAAGTTTCTATTATAAGTATGTGTTTTAGAAAGCAAGTTCATAATTTAGACATTATCAAAGAAAAATGGGGTTTGGTGAGAAAGAAAACCTATTCTCATAAGTATGTCTTCTCTTTTTAAATAATGGTGATACATGGGTCAATCAGAGTCTCTTGGGAAAATTTCTTTGGCTCTGTGTAGAGTTCATCATCTGCAATTGTAGTAGAAGCCAAAGGATGCCCAGAGGGAAAGCCGAGTCTGGAAGGAGAAACTTAATAGAGACAAGCAATAAAATAGAGAAATAATAGACAAAAGGATGAAAGCATTGGTTGGTAGCAGCAGAAAGTAAAGTCCCTGGCATAATTCCTTTATCCCTATATTTAATCATCACCAGATCATGTTTATTTACCTCCTAAGTATCAGTTGAATCCAACCATTTCTGTCCATTGTCACTCTCATCCCTCAAGTTAAAGCTACCATCTTGTCCCTCTTAAACTAAACCAAATGCCTTCCAACTTATTTCCAATGCTCCCTGCTCTCCACTCTCCAAAAAGCATCTAATCTAATCATGTTGTTCTGTGTTTCTCATACACACATGCATACACACACAAGCATTAAACGCATTAGTAGGACAAACTCATTTAGATCGAAATGGGAAAAGTTTTCATTTGCTTATATAGTAGAATATCTTTATGACCTCAAGACAGAGAAGGATTTTTAAACCAGATACAAAAAGCATAATCCATAAAAGAAAAATTGATCATTTCAACCATGTTAAAATTGAGAACTTCTATTCTTTAAAAAAATACATATACCATGTATATACACCTACATATATACACACACAGATATATACATGTTATTAAGCCAACAAAGCCACAGAGTTAAAAAAATTATAACATGAATAACTTTAAAGACCTATGCAAAGTGTGTAGAGAACTCCTAAAAATCAGTAACAAAAACAAGAAATTCATTAGAATAAAACGAGCAAGAAAAAACAGGAAGAATGACTTCACAGAAAAGGATAAAGGATCAGATAGAGCAAGAGCTCTAATCTCCTGTGCAAAAGTAACACAGAAGTACAAGTAAAGGAAGAGGGTAACATCTCATAGGGCAAAAGAAAAATGGGGTTTGATGGGAAAATTCATTTTCTTCAGCATGTCTCCTCTTTCTGATGTTCTGTACTCACAGGACACACCCACCAGTATGGCCTGGCCAGTGGGAGATAGAAGCTGGTGGACAAGTGCCTCCTTTTTTCTGGCCCTGGGAGGACTTTTTTTTTTTTTTTTTTTTTTTTTAAGATTATTTATTTATTTATTCATGAAAGACACAGAGAGAGAAAGGCAGAGATGTAGGCAGAGGGAGAAACAGGCTCCAGGCAGGAAGCCTAATGTGGGACTGGAGCCTGAGACTGCAGATCACGCCCTGAGCCAGGTGCTCAACCGCTGAGCCGCCCAGGCGTCCCCTGGGAGGACCTTCTTGAAATGCAGTTGATGCAGGTTTTCAAATGACAGTCTCTAGGGACTGAGCACAAAGTTGCCTTTTGTGGGGGCCAACTCAATAATCCACCTTGGAGTCCTCCTATTAGCTCTTCCTCATTCACCAGGCTATTCCCCTTTTGTTCCTCACTCCTGTTCCCTAGGACTGTATTCCCTAATAAAATGATTGCACACTAAACCTCGGCTCTGCTTTCTGGGTGACTCAAGTTAAGACAACAGCATTCTCCTACCGCCCCCATGAGCTGAGTATGCAGAGCCACTGTGGATTCTTACCACCACTGCCCCCCACCTTAGCAACACCCTAGCAACAGGAAAGGCTCCAGTGATGGACAGCCTGTCTGCATGTTACTGATTTAAGCAGCATTTTAGGGGCAGGCTGGAGGGGAGCTTGCTGCCTGAGGGTAAGAGTGGATGGAGGGAGGGGTCCTAGACACAAGCCCTCCAATCTGCAGATGCCTTGGGCAACTTTACCACTAATCCTACAGCCCCAGGCTCTGCTACTGATCTCTGCTTTTGCCCCAAACCAAACCTGCTTTCTACATTTCTTGACACAGAACACAGGAAAAGACAGTCTCAGTGGTGGTGCATTTAAAGATCTTTGTCTGATGCCAAATGAAAGGAAAAGGAAGTTTCATAAAGATCCCCTTTCAAGGTTGTGAGCCCAAAGGCAATGATGAACTTCTACAACCACAGGACAATACAACTACAGTTATTTTTACTGCAACATTAACGTTAAAAATTCCGATTTCAAAGTCAGTTTGAGGGATCACACAATTGTACAGATGGAGTAAAAAGATTTTTTTTTTAGTAGTGATTATTTTTCTAGACAAAGTAACATCAGTTTCAGAGCAGCCACCTAGTCTGTTGTGACAGTACAATGTCAGAGAATGTTTCCCAATCACTCCCCATGTTTACACTAATTTGAAGCTGCCAATTATGTCGCGTCCTTGTCAACAGAAAACAAAAATGTGCAAGCTGCTATATAAATTAATTATTGAAATTAAGTACTCACTGTCTCTAGACAGTCCTCTAAATTATTTAAAGATCCAGTTTGCTTTCCTTGAGGGGAAAAAAAAAGCCCTTGGACTCCAGTGTTTTGGGGACAATCCAAATGTGTAAAAAGAATCCAGGTACACAACAGAGGTATGCTTGCAGTGTAAAAATATAGTATAAAATCATTAAAAAGCTAATGTCAGTTCCTTTTATCTTAAGACTCAACTGGGTAGAAGGTTGCTATGTAGGTCTCATTCTTAATAGTGTTTTTTTTTTTTTTACAGTATTTAAAAATTCTATTTATTCCGTTCTCTCTTTACCATTATTTCCAGATCATGCTTTTTATTTTTTTTTTTAAGATTTTATTTATTTATGAGAGACAGAGAGAGAGAGAGAGAGAAAGAGGCAGAGACACAGGCAGAGGGAGAAGCAGGCTCCATGCAGGGAGCCCGACATGGGACTCGATCCAGGGTCTCCAGGATCACGCCCTGGGCCGAAGGCGGTGTGCTAAACCGCTAAGCCCTCTGGGCTGCCCTAGATCATGCTTTTTAAACTAGGGTTCTGTCGTCTATAACAAAGGCACTACATAAAGTTACTTCAGGGATGACCTGCTCTTTTATTTTCATGTCTTCTTTCTTTGTTGTAGTATGTCTATGGGAAGGGGAGGAGGGAGGGAGGTAAGAAAACATTTCCTGGAAATCTGGGAATGAGCTGAGTCTCTGTTTTGTAAAAAAGTCCAGGCTTTCTCCAGATCATCTCAGACAGGACTTCCCCTGAACCTCTCTGAACCTTGGTTTGCTCAGCTGTAAAACAGGGAAAATAATGCCTACCACAATGCCTATCTCATGAAATCAATCATGATAACAGGCTGCTTTGGGCTGACTGTATCTCCATTTCATAGTGTGAACCTAGCATAGTAACTGTAGACATAAGATAAATAAGAGGTAGTTTGATTGGTGGGGGTTCCTGTATGTCCTCAATGAATTATACCTCATCCACAGCGGCTATTCCTGGACCTGAGCCCAACCCCAGTTCCTACTTCCTCCAGGGAGGGGCAAGGGATTGTAACCTGTAGGTCTTCATCGCCACCCAGTGGTCTGCTGGCCAAGTAACACCAAATTATCTACTGGATTTGAAACACTTAGGAAAAGTAATTCAAAATAAATCACCAATTACTTTAATTCACCACCTCATTTTTTAAAAATCTTGTTGAAAAATCAAATAATTACATGTAGTATGAATAATAAATCCCTAATTCATCTTTAAAAAGAGTACACATATTAACAGTTTTTCAGAATAACTTGTAAAAATGAACTTTTACTGTCTAAAGGTATTTATGAGACTCCATTACATCGCTTCACTGTTGAAGTCTGTCCCTTGCAAGAAAAGTCTTCAGACACAGGTAAAATATTAAATATTAAAATCAATTCATATATTTAAACACATATAATACAATAGTGGCATTTTAAAATGAAAATGAGCAATTCCCATTCCTTTGGCCCAGAATCTTTTTTTAAAGGTTTTCTCATTCAACGACCATTCCTCAACAATTGAAAGGCAGTAACATTTTATTGTTACTCAAATTTATTCATTACTTTTCCCTTTTTGAACTCTTGAAATATGTATCTTATAAACACTTGTTAAAGGAGAGAGAACAGTTCTTTCATCTTAGGTGTGTCACTTCCCTGGGTGGTGATAACTACTTTAGACCATTAAAATGACAAAGACTCTCCTATCCCCTTTGAAAGACGCCCAGTGTGGTCCGCAGAGATCTCTACTGCACCTGAAGGGCTTGCTGAGGTCCCTGCCCTGTTCAGCAGGGCGCCAGAAACAGACCCAGGCTCATTGACACTCACCGTGGGAAGAACCCTGGGCTCAAGGTCCGAAGCCGCGGTACCCATTTAACCACACATTTGGTGACACCTGCGTCATTCTTTCCATGAGGCGCATCCTCTCACTGAGCCATTTGAAAGAAAAAAAAAATCCCAACCCTAAATTGTGTCAGTCTTTTTGAAAGCTGTTGAGCTAATGGTAACAAAGAGGGGAAAGTGCATTATGCATGCAGTACACACTTCCTAGAAGTGTGGACTTCTTAAAATCGGATTCATCATGGCAGATGCCCCTTAAGTTCTCTTGTGTTGCAAAACCTCAGCCCACCACTCTTCCACTCTTTTTCCTTTGTTCTTTGAATAGCTACACAGCCCTTCAGTTCTGCATCCCAGAGAATGCAGAGAATTAGGAGTTCTAGGGAGCGAGGAGACAAGTCCAGTGGATGACAGAAACCAGAGAAGAGAGGTTTCAAAGAGGAGGGAGTGGTCACTACTGTCACAGCTTCCAGCAAGTGAAGTAATCCCTTATGGCCTTCTTTCCCTCCCCCTCTTCCTTTCTCCATAACAGCAACCTCAGTGATACACTAGTCCAAACACTGTCTAGTTCTCTACACTTATGCCTTGACTAATATGGTCATCCTCTCACCTGAAAAGTTGTCCCTCCCCACCAAGTAGGCCTTAAAGCACATTTAAGGTATCTCAGTCTGCTCAATTATGCACTGGGCTCTGCTGTAACAAAATATCCTACTGTCGGCTTAAATGGTAGAAACAGTTCTGGAAACTGGGAAGTCCCAGATCAAGAACTGCAAGGTTTGGTTCCTGGTGAAAGCTCTCTTCCTGGCCTGAAGGCCACCTTCTATGTCCTCACATAAAGCAAGTTTTCTCTGATATCCTTCATTACAAAGACACTAATCCTACAGAATTAAGATCCCACTCTTACGATCTCATCTAACTTTAATTTCTTCCTCACTTTAACTGTAGTTACATTGGGAGTTAAGCATTCAGCAGATGAATTTGTATGGAACACAGTTCAGACCATAGCCTCATAGCCATGAAAGTAATACTCATGAAGAAAAGTAACTTTCTCCAGTTATGGGGTAACAAAGGCACACTTGCCTTCCCATCCTCCCACATAAACAAAAGAGCTCAGGTTTTCAGGGCACCATGGTCTCTAGGAAAAGAGGGAAGAATGAGTAGGAAGAGGACTAAAATGTGTTGGGTCTGTCCCTTGCAGCAGGCCTGTGGGGCCTGTGTGCCTTTCTTCTAAATAATTCTCACAGAAACCTCACCAGAAAGACTGTCCCATTTTATACCTGAGGAGACCATGGCTCAGAGACAAGGTGGCTTATTTCAAACCTTACTAGTGGTCCCTGGCAGAGCTAGATCACAGCGCTTTCCACCACACCACATGGTGCTCCGAGGAAGCAGAAACCCACAATCCACATCAGGAACAAGCCAACTAGATTAGAGGGCCTAGTGAGCCCTATAGGGGTGTCTTCTCTGACTCTCAATTTCCTCAGCAGTAAACTGGAGCTAATAATGCTTCATCCACAAGGTTGTTCTGAGTATTAAATAAGATCACAGTGTGAACTGGCTGCCCGAGCCTGCAGTAAGCCAGGCTGGTTCCCCTCTTTGGCTTCCCTCTGAGAGCCCACACCAAGATGGGAAGGCAGCTTCGATGGAAATAACTAAGCATTTGCCAACCCCCCACATGAAAGATTACAGAGAACAAAATGAGAGAAAACTATATTCTTTTTACTCACCCCATCAAATAGCTTTGCTCTCCTAATCAAGTAGATCCCAAAGCCAGTTAGCGAGGTGGCGAGCCCTTTGGCAAGCTGCAGCACAGAGCCACCATCCTGCAACCTCACAACATGTCTCAACCCTCAAGCTTCAGGCACTGGCCTCACCACTGGCCTCACCACCTACTCACTCAATCTCAGGGACACCCTCAACTCCTCCTCTGGTGCTTGCCCTATGTCCATTCAGTCCTGTCATTCCTGCCTCAGCAGCATCTCTGGGGACAGGTCCCTGCCCTCCATCCATCCCTCGTAGCCTCACCCAGAGTACTGAGCATCTCTCACCTGCATGCACTGCTACAGCTCCCTTACAGTCTGACTGCTCCAGTCCTGGGCTGCTACTAAGCATCTCCCTCAAACACAGCCTCAAACACATCCCCCACCCTGGCTCTCCTGCCATCCCAGGACACGCTGAGCCCTTAAACTCCATTCCCTTTTGTGGGCTGCCTCCCCCACGCTACCCCCACAGGAAGTGCCCTCATCCTTCTTTGCCTACCAAGCTGCTCTGTTCTTTTCCCAAGCAGCTCAAACGGCACCTCATTAAGAACCTTCACTCAACTTCCTTAGCAGAGAACTGCTGCATTCTGCTGGTCTTCACAGCATTTTGTTGACCATTCTTCACATTGTCACAATTAGCTGTGTTGGTTTGTGTCTTCCCCACCAGACTGTGAAATCCTGGAGAGCAAGAGCCATATTTTATTCATGTTCCTATCCCTAGTGCCAGACCCAATAGATGCTCAGTAGATGTTTGCTGACTGGCAGAGTGAATGAGGTCTTTGCTCCTTTTGTTGTGAATAAAACTCTGTTATAGCTTATAGTCAACACTCAATTGATCCCAAAATTACCTATCTTAAACCTTTTTCCCTTGCCCTGGATTAGTCTTTCTGAATGTCAAATCCTAGAAACAAACTTTTCATTCCTGTAGGCTCCGTGGTGATTGGCTGACCAACCCACTGACTTGCCAATGTGACACATGCAGGATTCACACACAGCTTCCCCAGCTACGTGGATCTGCCTATTCGATCTCCTTCATCAGCAGAGGCAGGAATATGAAAGAAGTTGCACCTGGCTTTATGGCTCAGACTTGTTTTCTTGGGTGTTTGGGATGCTGAGATGGTTAATAAGCAAATCAGACTCAGTATTCAAATACGCAGCTAATAAATCCTGAAAGAGATACAAATCAAAATTTCCTTGGAGGTTTCCTGGCTCTATGCAAAGGATTTTAGCCAAAGGAGTCAGTGATCCAGGTTATATGTCCTGTTTAAATTACAGCAGCACCTTCCTGCACCAGAAGGTGCTGCTGCACTTGAACTGCACCTGCACTTGAGCTTCCTAGCACACCTAGCCTAGAGCAGAGAGCATATAAGACGGTGTAAGGCCAGCCCTTTGAACCTGGTAAGTCTACAAGCCCTGCTTCTAAAAACTCCTGTGCCCTTGGGTTATTTTTTGTTGTGTGTGTGTGTGTGTGTGTTTTTTTCTCCTGGAGCTGGCCTATCTCAAACAAAGACTCTAACCAGATTTTGGGAACCCAGACTTGAATGCCAGATCAAGGGAGAGGCTAACCAACACCTAGCCAACATGATACCATGCCGCCCATTTTGTTTTTTTCCCCAGGAGGAGCACAAGCAGGAGCTACTGTGCTCCCAGAGGGAGCCTCCCAGGAGATGGAGATGCTGGATACTAATGCCTCAAGGGAACAGACAGTCTGCAAGTTCTCAGAGGACTACAAGCAAATCTACCTCTCCCTGACCTACAGTATCATCCTCATGCTAGGGATGCCTCTGAATGGCATGGTCTTGTGGATCTCCTGGCGCCAAACCAAGCGCTGGAGCTGTGCCACCATCTACCTGGTGAACCTGATGGTAGCTGACCTGCTTTATGTGCTGACGCTGCCCTTCCTCATCACCACCTACTCCCTGGGTGACAGGTGGCCCTTCGGGGAGCTGCTGTGCAGGCTGGTGCGCTTCCTGTTCTACACCAACCTCTACGGCAGCATCCTGCTACTGACCTGTATCTCTGTGCACCGCTTCCTGGGCGTGTGCCACCCCCTGCGTTCACTACCCTACCGGACCCGCCGGCACGCCCTCCTGGGTACGGCCACCACTTGGGCCCTGGTGGTCCTCCAGCTACTGCCCACACTGTTCTTCTCCCACACAGAATACATTGACGGCCAGATGATCTGCTATGACATGACCGGCCCAGAGAACTTTGATCAGTTTTTTGCCTATGGTGTGGTTCTGACGTTGTCTGGCTTCGTCTTTCCCTCCTTGGTCATCCTGGTGTGCTACTCGCTGATGGTGAGGAGCCTCATCAAGCCAGGAGAGGCCCTCATGAAGACAGGCAATGCAACCCGGGCCAAGTCCATCCGAACCATCTTGTTGGTGTGCGGCCTCTTCACCCTCTGCTTTGTGCCCTTTCACATCACACGCTCCTTCTACCTCATGCTCCGCTTCCTACCTTCACAGGACTGCCAGCTCTTGATAGTGGTCAGCTTGGCCTATAAGATATGGAGGCCTCTGGTAAGCATGAGCAGCTGCCTCAATCCAATCCTGTACTTTCTATTAGTTGGGAACAACAGAGTCAGGCTCTTCCAGGAACTCAGGCAGAACAAGGGAAAGAGACCCATGGGTGGCCAGATCTGGGTACTGACAAGATGAAGTACTGCCAAGATACTGACGATGACTTGTCTGAACACAGTCATGTGCTACTGGGAGAGGGGCTCAAGATCTCCTAGTTGTGTCCTGCTACAAAGGATTTTATATTGATCTGAAGAGATTTTAAGGTTCCTGGGTGACTCTGTCAGTTAAGCATTTGCCTTTGGCTCAGGTCATGATCCCAGGGTCCTGGAGTCAAGCCCTGCATTGGGCTCCCTGCTCAGCAGGGGTCTGCTTTTCCCTTTCCTTCTGCTCCCCACCTGCTCACGGATGCACTCTCTTGTTCTCTAATAAATAAAAATCTTTAAAATAATTTTTAAAAAAAGATATATTAAAGTGAGAATATGAAGAGAACCACCAACACAAAGGAAAACCTTATTTTAAACAGAGCTGACATTTATCTCATCACTTAGGCCTCGGCTAGAACACCACCTCCTCAAAAGCTCCTACCCACCCTAGTTAACACTGACCTCTCTCCCCATAACCCAGTTTCCTATCTACTTTTTAACACTTATTAGTACCTGAACTTTGTTTACTCATTTATTTCACCTGACTGCTATACCCCTAACGCCAGCATCTGCAGCAGGGCCCAGCATATAGTGAGTATATAATGGACAGTAGAAATGAATGGATGCATGGATGAATGAATAAGTAATGACTGGTTGCATGAATAAGTGAATAAAGTCCTTACTATGGAAAAGTACTTTCCATGGAATAACTCATTTAATGCTCACAACAGCCCTTGGAGGTGGGAGCTACTGTTTGCCTCATTTACAGATAAGGATACAGAAATAGAGGGCTTTAAGTAACTTGTCCAAGGTCACCCAGCTGGAGAATGTCCAGATCATCATGCTGGATGGAAGCTTTGAAGCCAGGCACTGGCCTCCAAAGCACACACTCCTAAGACTGAAGTGTATGGCCCAATCCAAGCATTGGTCAAGATCCAGCCAAGTTCTCCTCAACAGCATCAGCTCATCATTTTAGGTCACTTCACCTTTCATATAGTTGCTCTCACGTACAGACCACTGAGTATCCAATGTGTGTTCTTTTACATTACACTTCTTAACAGGGTTCTGATTAAGATTAGAAAAAGCTCTGCAGGACAAAGTGGGGGGGAAAACGGCAAACTGACTGCATGAATAACAACTCACCTTATTCTTATTTGAATTTAATGTCAGTTTATGACAGAAAAGTTTTATCACTGTCTTTCATCATAATATGATGTTCATTCTTAAAAAAATAACATCCAAAGTAATCCAAAAAGATAAACTTAAAAACCTCATATTTGAACAATATTGATCTCCAAGGAGTTCTCAGATCTAAACATACATTATTTAATAGTTCATTATAATCTCCCTATGAAGAGGTGAATAAGCCTTTTTAATAAAAACCAAAGTGTAACCCCTCATTGCTACCCCACTCTAATTACAGGAAGTGTCTGAAGAAGCCACGTCTATGTCTAAATTATAAAATTTTATTGTAAAAGTAGAGTTTATTGCTTTCAAGGGCACACAATAATTAGAACTAGACAAAGTATTGCCTAGCAGAATTCCTTGAGATAATTAATTTAATGAATAGGCAAAGACGTTTTCTAATTAGCAGGTCAGCTGTTTCCACATAAGTGCCTCTATAGCAGCTAAGAGAACTTAAAACTGTTTGCTCTTTTGAATATTCTCAGCTTTCTTGCTTATATTATTCATTTTTGTCCCCTTCTTTGCATAGCACACTGGGAAGTCAGCTGTCCAACAGTCGCAATGATTATCCCTTACAAATTAATATGGCTTACATTACTGGAAAACTGGTGCACTAGGTTCCTTAAGAAAAATATAAAGCCATCCCCTGTGTCCTCTTAGCCCTTATCTTGAATGCACATCGGCCTGCTAACCCTGGAGGCGGGAAGAAGACTAATCTAGAATCCTCAGGACACATTACCTTTATCTAAAAAAAGTACTTTAACACCTATGGCCAAAGTTTTCCAGCCTTTAGTCTTTGTTAACTTAGGTGCTTGCAATTATTTCCCTGATCTATATAACGCTAATTTTGCTTCTGCAGAGTCTTCTGACCTACTTAACAGCAAAGTAAAAGCATCCATTTTTAAGTTATTTCTGTAGAGTTGGGATCAAAAAAGTTTAATTTAGTTGACATCACATCCTGGTTTTCAGGGATAATTATCTCAAGACAAGAATCAAACTAGACTATTCCTTTTGAAAAAAAAAAAAAAAAAAGACTCACTTGTAAGAGGAGCTGGGAACCTACTGCCCACCATCAGTCTAAGGGATGTTCCTGACTTCACTGAAAATTCACCCAGAAGGAAACAAAAAGACTAGAAGAAACAAAAGTTCTTTCTGAATCTACTCACTCAATGTCCACCATCCTGGTCAAAGCTGAGATCCTCAAATATGTTATTGCTCTGGGCCCCAAGAATCTTGATAATCTGCCTGGTTGTTTGGAACACAGCTGAAGGTCAGCAAATATTACCATGTACAAAATAGCATGACTGAGGCAGCAGTGGATGCCAATAAAATGGCTGTAGGCACCTACAAAAGTGTCAAGCATTGTACCAGACCTTAAGGATGTTATAGACTATTGGAGAAGCAAAACAAGACCACACAAACAACAATATGAATGCTAATTAAACAGTTTCAGCAGCTATGAAGAAATCATGTCAGTTGTTAATTAATCAAAAGCGAACAGTACACAAGTTAAGTATTAGGGAAGTTTCCCAAGCAGGGTTAACAATACTACTACTGTCTGAGAGGATCCTGAAAAGCATTACAAGCATGCATAAGTCTAGTGAAATCTCAATTAGCACAATTTCTCAAGCAGTGTTCGAGAACATGGAAAATCTGTGTAAGAGTCGATAGTTGGTTCCTGAGGGGGAGAAAGTAGAGATGATGCTGGAAAGGTGGGCTGAAGTGTGATTACAAAAGCCATCCCAAAGCCAGCAAAAGAATCACTCAAGGCACAGGTCATCTCTGAGGGCATTTGAACAGGACAGTGGTTGATCAAAGCCGTGAACCAGAAACTTAACCTGCCAGTCCCCATGTTTTGAATGAATTGGAGAAAAGAAACAAAACTATCACAGCGGTCTTATGTGAGGTCTCCTAATGACTCTCCCTTCAAAGCCAGCCTCCACACCGCAACCACATTTTCTTTAAAAAAGCATTTTTTGTGCATCACACTCTCCCTAATTCTGTCCATAGACCCACCCCCCATACCCTCACTTCTATGAGATAAAGCCCAGACTTCTCACATAGGCATATTATACCTATCACAGTGTGCTCCCAGCTGAACTTTTCAACTCATAGCTCTCCTGATCCACCACGTGGATTTCTACCTCTCACATGTTTACCATTCAATACACCATCCCCAAAACCTTCTCCACAAGCTTAAGTACTCCTCTTCCCAGACCTTGCACTCTACTTCCTCCAGATGCCACTGGTCTCACTCTGCACTGCTGACTCTCCCACTGGCTTATCACCTTGGAGTTGATGATGGGCTCCTGTCTCATTACAAGTCTGTTTTCTCTCCCCCACTACTCCATTTTCCAATCTATAGAACATGGCATGCTAGCAACTTCTGAAGACAGTAGACTCTCAGGAGGCAATGGTGATGCTGATAATGAAGAAGGCAGCAATCCACATTGAGAAGACCACTGCAGTGACCCAAGTATATAGATAATGGGCATGAATAGAACTGAATAGATTTTAAAACATCTTAGAAAGACTTAAGAGAAATAAAATACTTATTTAGGCATGAGTGGTAAGGAGACAGAACAAAAATGACTCTGAGACTCCAAGCCCGAGGAATCAAAAGAATGATAAACTAGCATCTAGCATGAGGTAGGCACTCAATAGTCAATGGGGAAAGAAAAAGAGAGGGAGGAAGGGAGGCAGACTGAGCAGTGCAGGAGAGAGTTCAGATTCAGACAAGTTAAATGTGAGCGCTTGAGGGAGGCCTCAGCTGGAAATGCAGGATGGAGGTTCAGAGACAGCTTCGGATCAAACCCTTGAGTTTAGAGTTGTCTAGCCAGGGATATATTCAAAGCTACAGACGTAAATGACACCTGTGAGAAAGAAGGAAAGAGAACAAATGGAGGACCAGGGAGATAAGGGAATCATAAAAGTCTTGACAGGTGACACGGGGATAAGGAGGTGGTGCTAGATAATAGGGTGCTAGAAAGTCAATGAGACAACAATTTCAAGAACGACGGTAACTAATCAAAGGCATCACATGAAAAAGACTAGTCAGAGACTGAATAGCTGTCTCTCAGAAAGCAACCCAAATGCCAACTCTTCCAAGAAGCCTTCCCTGACCATGCATCAGAATGCCCTTTCCCTTCTCTGACCCATCATCCACACCTAAGGCACATCTCCCCTGTATGAGCAGCAAAATTTAAATGCTCTTACTTCCCCTCCTACAGGATCTAGCAGAGGCTTCAACATATGGGTACCTACTAAATCTTTGTAGAATAAATGAACACACAGCGAATGATTCTCCTGTGTATGCTTTTCTGAAATTACCGCCTAAATCCAATTTATGAATGTGTGCCTATAAAATTAAATCATGAGTTGTCTGGGATTTATTTGTTCTAACACTCACCAACTCCAATTCAAAGCAATTCCAGAATACACAATACCTGCAAGCGTGCTCACTTTTTAGGCCATATTTTAAAGACAACAAAGAGGGGAAATGTTTCACAAAGTTGTCTGCAATTAAGCACAACTTAACCTAACATTAAAAAGTTATATATTCTCATCTTTTACTTTCTTGTAAACCAGCCAAATCTCTTTAGTATTTCAATTTCTTAACTTTTTGTTTTGTTGAGAGGTTTGTTTTGAACATATCAAACAACTTCAAAGGTAATGGCCTTAAGAAGAACTCCATGATGAGAAGCAGAACTTAAGTTCTTGCAGCAAGCTGTAGCTGGAAATTTTTATAGTGGTTAAACCACGAACAAAAAAGCAAAGAGAGCCACTTCAAGAAAATTAAAGAATCGCAGTCTGAGAATGTTCCACTCCACAAGTAGAAAAACACATTAACAACAAGACCTTTATAAAGCAGTAACCTCACAATAAAAGAAACAGCCGCTGAAGACTCCTTCTTATGTTCTCTCTTCCTTTGTAGCCTAGTTCCTTGCAAGAGTAGGCTACAATTTTTTTTTTTTAGAGTAATTTCTATCTTGGATTCATACTCCAAATCATTATAAGCTGGCTGCTCTTTCCCGTTAAATGGCACCACCATCCATTCAAGCTGGAAATCTGGGAGTCATCTTCAATTTCAGCCTCGCCTCTTCCTCCTTACACATCACGATCACATTGTCAGTTGGACCTCCCAAGCATCACTAGAACTTGTCTTTTCCATCTTCCCAGTCACTGCTTGAGTTCAAATTTCCATCATCCCTCATGGGCTTCACTGCTCCAACATATTAAACATCTTACTGACTCCAGATTTGTTTTCTCAAACTCCATTTCATTTCCTTCTTTCTGCTTCTAGGGCCCCCTTTTTAAAATGTAAACCCCATCTTAATCCCCAACAGAAAAATCTTCCAAAAACTCCCATTTGCCTTAAGGATTAAGATCATGCTGTACATGGTGGTACCTCAGTGGCTAGAATCCATTAAGCCTCAGACTCTTGGTTTTGGTGCAGGTCCTGATTTCAGGGTCCTGGGATCAAGCCCCACATCAAGCTCTGTAGCAGGTGAAAAGTCTACTCCTCTGTTCTGCCTCTATCTCCCTCTGTCCAACCCCTCACTCGCATGCACTCTCTAAAACAATCTTAAAAAAAAAAAAAAAAAAAAAAGATCATGCTGAAAAGGCTTCCCCAATCTGCCTTGTATAAAAACTTTCAAGCTAACCCCCTGCCCTCCTACATCACCTTCACTCCATTTTCATTAACCAGTAGGCTCGCTCAGCTTTAAGACCTCTTGCCCTCTCCACTCTTGCCCCACTCCCTCATCTTACTCATTCTTTATGATACAGCTCAAAGACCATCTCCTCTGGGAGTCTTTGAAGTATTCTAGGTCCTCTGAACCCCATTAGCCATTGCTCTGTAACAGTGTTCATCAAACTATATCACAATCACAGAATCACTGATTCCTTTGTCTGTTTTCCTCATGCATCCATTTAACCCTTGAGGAAAATGGGTTTACATTTTCCACATCTCTGACTCACCACCTCTAGTAAAGAACCTTAGGTTCAGTAATGCCAGAAGCAAATGATAACACATAAGACTGTGCTTATCTTACATCATCAAGCATCATCATCATATTATTATAGCATTATGCCTGGTTTTCCCTACAACTGCTTTTCTTTGAATTACATGATGATGCCAAACATATATCCCAATTTCAAAGATGTGAAAGGTGAAATATTATAGTCCATGAAATACAGCATATTAAGTTCCATAATCATGAAAACTTTATGCACTTAATCATCAGACTAGAAAAGCCTTTCAGAAGTTCCAGTGTTAAAAAATATACCAAACTTAACTCTTAAATGAAGGGCCCACGTGTACATTACCTTCAAATATTACAATATTTTTCCTACGAAGTGATCACCAAGAAACTATTTGTTCTGTATCTTAACTGTGGTAGCCAGAACACAAATCTCTATTAAAACTCATGGAATTGTAAAATAAAGTTAAAGCCATGGGAAGTATTTCAAAGCATCCACTAAATATGTCTGCAGTCTTAGGCCCATTTCCCCACTCTCCATCCACCGAGCCTGGACTCTACCTACACGGACTCCACCAGAACCCAAAGAAGACACTTATTTCTCCTCTGACACTTTCACTCCATTTCATGATCAGTGACTCTAAAACCTGCCTGCAGGCCCATCTGCCCATTCCCTCTATGTCCCAGCCCAGGCTTCTTGTTGCTAATTTGGGCCTGTTCTCCTTCCAGCCATTTCTATCCCAGCCTCCCCTCTCTCATCCTCCTCCCACCTCATTCCATCAACTATCCCATCTCTTATGCACTGTACCCTGTGAAATCTGGGTTGGGAAGGGGGAAAAAAGAAGGGCTCACCTTATGTCCTAACACTTTTATTCTTCCCTAGGGGTGCCAGGATCTGCTTTGAAAGGTTAAAAACTACCTGAACATACTAAGACACAGAACCCTGAAATAATCAGATTTTCCTTAGAAAACTGAACAAGCCTTAATATTGGGGGGGGGGGGGGAGGCAGAAGAGTTGGATAAACTTCAAAAGAAGCTTGAAAATGTCATCAGCCCACACTTTCCTTTCAGCTGTTTGTGAACAACCCACCATATCCTAGAAATTTCTGAGCATGCTCCATTTATTTGCCAGAGTGCCCAAAGGAATCTTTGGCACAATCCTAGGAGAGCCATTTTCTCCAACCCATCAACTAAATGTAAGGAATGGATAGATATTTCTCTAGATAATATTTTAGGTCATCCATCAATGAATATATATCTAACATGTGGCAATCAACCATATCTGTATGTTTCATAAATTAGGTACATGAGCCCTAGAAGAAACTCTAGTGATATTCCATTTTGCTAATCAGGAAATGGAAGCACAGAAAGCTACAATGTAGTGAAACTTAGGAGACAAGCATGAAAGGTGACCTTCTTCAAAGAGACAAAAAAGACAAACTCCTATAAAATACACACTAATCCCAAATAGAATGCCACTGATTTTTATTACACAATTGATTTGCAGTCAAACATATGGGGGAAAAATCATTTTAGGAAGTTGAGTGAGTTAGGCAGGGTCACTGCCAAGACGTGGGACTGATAAAGATCCACCACGGAGAAGACATGTATACTTGAGTACGTGACCTTATATATGAACACCTCATGGAACTAACTGGTATTAAGTTTGTAAACAGCTTGGTTGTCTGGCCTACCTGCATGATGTTAAAGGTTTTTCAGTATTTCTTACAAAATATCGAAAGATTTCCCCATCAACTTCTAGGTCGCAAATCTCTGTTCAGGGCCTAAACTCAATTTCCCCCTGGTGTACTCCAAGAACATGCAAATGGAAAAAGCCAAGGAGAATCAGGTTGAGATATCCCAGAAATCACAGAGAGCTTGCAGACAACTTGAACCTGTTCTTTGCCACCAGTGGGGCCAGAAAGTTTATTATTTCCTTAGCTTTTACCCCATTTTCTATTCTGTTTTTTCTCTCAAGTTTCCTTTCACATGCAATTTTTTTCCTGTCAATGCAAATTCTAACTCAGGGACCTATTAACTCCCACCTAACTCCATCCCCAAAATTCTTTGGGAAACATTACCTGTCACCTTCCTCCTTTCTGAAACTACCACTTTCCTCAAAAGTAGCACTCAAACTTGGGAATTTTGTTCTCTGTGAGTTTTTAAAAGCTTTTATTACAGTGCTATTGTTGGATAATTAGAAGTATAAATAAGCCTTGAGGATCCCTGGATGGCTCAGTGGTTTAGTGCCTGACTTCGGCCCAGGGCGTGGTCCTGGAGTCCCGGGATCGAGTCCCACTCAGGCTCCCTGCATGGAGCCTGCTTCTCTCTCTGCCTGTGTCTCTGCCTCTCTCTCTCTCTGTGTGTCTCTCATGAATAAATAAAATCTTAAAAAAAAAAAAAAAGTAGAAATAAGCCAAAAGAAAGTCCTCACTCAGAGACACTTACATACATATCCTTCAGACATGTTTGTTTGTTATTAAAATAGCAGCACTCTGTGGGTGCCTGTGTGGCTCAATAGGTTGAGCATCTGACTCTTGATTTTGGCTCAGGTCGTGATCTCAGAGTTGTGGGATCCAGCCCCACACTGGACTCCACACACACACACAGCAGAGTCTGCTTGGGTTCTCTCCCTCTGCCCCTCCCACTATGCACAAGCAAGCTCTATTAATAAATCATAAAAAAAGCAGCACTCTGAATCTTTACATGATAATGCCATCATTCCATGTCAATGCTCTCTAATGAAACCATTCAATGACTGTCTTAATATTTCACTTTAAGCACATGATATGGTGTACTTAATAAATCTATTCTAATAAACAGGAGTGTTTTCCTTTTTAAGGCTATCATAAAACAACCAACCTTGCTACGAAAATACTTTCTTAAAATACATTTATGTGTATATTTGTCTGATGGCTTTCCTGGGATAAATTATTAGAAATAAAACTGCTAAGTCAAAAGGCATGTAGTCCACCATCATGAAGTCCCCTTTTCAGGTCTTTTTATTCATATTACCAATTTGCCCTCCAAAAAGATTACTCCATTTTACTCTTTTAATTTATGCACCATTCAAAAAATGTTTATTTTGTACCTACTCTGTGATAGGCACTATCAACACAATCATAATTAACGTAACAGACACAGTCCCTGCCCTCTTAGAGCTTACAATCTGAAGGGAGACAGACACTCACACTATCACAAATTCTTCATTTTAAGTTGAGGTAAGCCAAGAAAGAAAAAACAGGGCTTTTCAGAGACCACAAAAATTTTTAGAAGAACTTGATATAGCCTGAAGGTCTGGAAGAGTTCCCACAGGAAGAATGCTTCTGAGCTGGGGCTAAGGTTTTCTGTTGTAAATCAGGTGAAACCAGGTTACCGAGGATCCTGGATAAAATATCCTAGGCAAAGGGAGCAGCCAAAAGGGAAAGGAACATGACCCATTTGAAAAATATAATTAAGCAGCTCACTATGGCTGAGGCACGGAGGTGGTGAAAAAAGTAAGGCATGGAACACGCAAGCCCTCCAGCATCAGTAACAGCTGGCTTCCTCCACTCTCACCAAGTGATAAAGCCAACACTCAATAATCTGGGCTAGAACATTCTGTCACATGGCAGTCAAAGCCTAAAGAACTAACAACTGAGTAAGGACACAATAAACTGTAAATCAGAAAAAGGGATGTAAGTAAACTTAGTAACCTGAATAAGGAATGTACTTTCAATCTGTTCCAGAACTTTCTAGCATACAATGTTATGTCCTGTATTTTAAACACTACAATTAGCTAAATATGACAGTTTAATAGTTTTCTAAAATATCTGCATACTCCTGGAGAGTAAAACACATGAAAAATTCTTCGACTTTAATTTATAATAGGCTAAGACTAACTCAAGTTTAAAAGTTTTTAAGTCTGTCAAAAAAAATTTATAATCACATTTTATTTAATCTGAAAAACATAAATGTTACTTTAGGTCCTACTCTGGAGAAAAGGGTACTTCACTGACTTTCAAAGACTGTAATTGGGCAAATTTTCTTTATTCTAACTTAGATTTTCTTATAGAAATAATCTTCCAAATAAATAAGAGTTAAAATCAATGTTTTAATATTTTTTTAATCAAAGGTTTTAGAAGACATCGAGTACTTCTTTTTGCAGTGTTTTTATCCATGTAGGTATGCAACTATCATAATTTAAGGGATACTACTTTTTAGAAATTAATTATTATAAGAAAACATTTTACAGAAAGTTTGTACTATAAAATTAATCCCTAAGTGATCAGGGTCCTTAGTAATGGAGAGATAAAGAAGCTCAAAAGGGTCACTGCTTGGCAGCCTCTCATAACTAAAGATAGCAGAATACAATCTGCTATTTGTGAAAATGAGGAGATTGCATAAAAAAATCTCTTAACTATTCCCTATAAAAACAGGGAATGTCTACTAAAATGCCATTGTTTATTCTGTATAAAATATCCCTTTTACCCCCTCAAAAGCTTTTTGTTTTGCTTGAAGATTAAAAAAAAAAAGCCATATCCTTAAGAAACATCTTCTGAAAATTATCTTAATACAAGATCCAAGTTTTCCATTATTTACTCTCCTTAATGAAGTTCACTTGCGTATTCCTGAGAAACTTTCTACACTTCACTGTTAGCCGATTCCACAGAATTCTTGAGCAATACACAGTACATAAGACAGAGTCTGAAACAGCCCTCACAAATATACTTTGAAGTAGGTGTTTTTGATATATAAATATACTAAGTTTCTAAACCATTATTCTCCCTACATAAACTCTAGATTAAAAAAAAAAGTGAGGTTTTCGAACCAATGATGTGTGCAGCCCATTCTCATGACACAGTCATTTAAAGCTTCTCATCTGCAAAACACAATGTAATAAATTATCAAAAAGAGGGAAAAAACAGGAGGCCTCATTTGGTTTACAAAATAAAAACCATAAGCATTACAAAACAGATGCCAAATATTAGAAGTTGCACACTTTGATAAATAATCTCTTAAATCTTCTTGATTAGAAAAGTAACAAGATCAACACAGAAAATTTGGGAAATACAGAAAAACAATAGAAAAAGTATGCCTGTAACCTTACTATATTGAAATGGAATTTCTGGTATTTGGAGTTTTTCCTTTCAGTATTTCTTCTATTATATACAAGTAAGAAATACATGTGCCTGCGTACTTTTTCTTGAACAAAATGAGCATATTACACTTGCATTTTAATCTTTTGTCTCCTCAACATGTGGCATGGTAAGTATTTCTGACATGGTGCAGGGAGGGAATTATCTCTGACTTTTAAAATCCTAAAACATGATTTTAACAACAGTATTATATGGATGTGTCATAATCTATTTAATCATTTCCCTTTGTCACTTTGGGACATTCATGTTGTTTCCAATATATTAATGTAACAAATAAGACTGTCATAAAGATATTTAAAACTTGTAACACTTCTGATTATCTTTTCAAGATGCATTCTAGAATTACTACCTTAAAGGGAATTTGAAATGGCCAAGAATCACCTACCATTTTTTGTTCTACAAGACTTTAACCCATACAAAATTCACAAAACTTATAGTTACATGGTGTATGTTTACAAATAAATTTTTTAAATCATAAAAAATTCAATATCTAAAAATCAGAAATCATAATAATAGGAAATACAGTTCCTGTTACATTTTACCATACCTTCATGAAAAAAATTAGTTCAACTTAATGCCACACTATATACTTAATCTGCTCCAAATGAGTCAGAGAACATGGAATGTTAGTACCAGAACAAAATGAAAAATTTTCTCAACTAGTTAAAAAAAAGAAAACATCAGAGAATGGAAGGGTAAGCCCAGCACAGGAGTTTAGGACAAAGACCCTTCCTCTAATAAGTTATAAATACTAGAGTTCTGGTCTTTCTCTCAGAAAGCAATTTAAAACCCAATTATTTTTCCCCTTTCACTTTAACCCTTGATATCCATCCTATTTAAATTTTCTGAACAAGAATTTTGTTATAGTAGTTCCAGAGATAATCTCTAGCTCTTGAATCTCAAAGAAGACTAATTTCTTAAAAGTCTAACCCTAACACTTTGAAAGAAAAAGCTAATGTTTGAGATTTGCAAAAAAAAAAAAAAGACAACTTTTCTCTTTTAATACTTACTCAGCATGAGAAAGTTTTATTTCTTCCCTTTGTCTTGCAGAATGATTTAGGTTCCCCCCTAAAACACAAATAGGCATAGAATCTTTCTACATGACTATTAAAAGTAAAATTCTCACACACACACACACACACACACACTTACTTGTATGGGTATACCTTAAAGTAACAGAAAAGGCTATGAAAAATGAGAAAGAAATGTTTACTTCCTGGGACCTTCCCAAGGGGAAAAAATGTTTTTTAAGAATCTTTATATGAAAAAAAAAAATAAAAAGAATCTTTATATGATCCACATACAAATAATCACTCCTTAATTCGAACATTGTTTTTTTAAGTTTGGACTCATGTACTGCTTTACATCTTGTTAACTGGGAAATTGTATTTATTTTCAGTAATAGTGAAAATTAAGAGAAATTAAAGGAAGTGACCTAAAATCATTTAAACAGCAGGTATATACATTTTACCAAGTGTATAACAAACTTTAGGAGCAAACTAGTTAGAAATAGCTTGGGCATTGGGCATAAGGGTAACATCAAACTCATATACAGAACAAAGAAAAAAAGTACAAATGCATTTATAATATGTCAGCAAAAGAAAAAAATCTGTAACACCTCATTCTGTATCAACCTTAAAATGCAAACTATTTTCTTTCAACCTTAAAATGCAAACTATAACTATGAATTTGTTTCCTTATTATTTTAAAGATGAGACAATAACACAGTAATGGCTTCAGGTTATTTTGAAATGCCAAACTTCTTTATGCTAACATAAAAAAATCTTAAATTTTATATTACAAAACTTAAATTGAAAAAAAAAAAAAAACCCACTTAGATTGAACTGGCCAGAAGGGACAACAATCTTAATAAATCTGAAGTTCCAAAATATATAATTACAGATTACATAATGAAATGTGTTTCCATCACTATGAAGAGAGTGTCATCATTACATGAACTAAAGCACTGGCTTCTAAAGAGGTATACAGACAATCCAGGGACCCCACAAGATGATCCACAATGGTTTAAGAAGAAAATGTCAAATTCTACTTACCTCTGGCACGATTCACCACATAGAGTAAGACCACAGATAAAAGTGACACTGGAAGTGAAAAAAAAAAACACAGGATCCTTCAAAAACATGTACTTCTTCCCAATGATTCCTATGTAATCATAATTGCAAAGTAAACCTTATATAAATCTTTATTGATTGGCATTTAAAAATAAAAACACTATTATATTATCTTCCAAAAAGCACTAAAAATGATTTACACACCGTTTATTCGATGGGCTACAGGAGCCCAAGGGCAGCAGGATCAGAGACAAGCTGATACAGGAAAAGGGGTGACCCACAGAGATCATCCCAGCTGCTATTTACTCTCTTTATTCTTCCTTTTAAGTGGTAGTGCCTCCTGGTACTTTCAAAACTCCTGCCAGCCCCCTATCTTTTTACAGAGAACCAAATAGAAACAATCCTTTGAGGATTCTAAGTCTGAAAACATCATGTTCATTTTTAACAAATTAACCAAACATAGAATGTGGCCATTTGACTCCCAAAAGCCTGGAGCCAGTGACAATCTCTAAGTTACAGCCTTTTTACCTTAACAAGTGAGGCACACTAAATTTAACTTAATATGGCAATTAAAACATTTTTAAATGGTAGTGTTTAAGAACCAAATATACATAGAATCATGGTTTGAAATTAAACCACATGCTGCAGCATCAAAAATAGACAAAAACACTTTGATGACCTAGTATTGTGAATTCTACATGACCCACTTTTTAAAAACAACATATTCTTAAAATTTGATGTGTTTACTTCTAAAATTATGAAATAATAAAATACATTCAGGCTTTTCATAATAATTATCTACTAATACCACCTTTCAAGAGAATGTGGTTTTATAGAGATTAAATGCATTTAATCTCTATAAATGTAAATGATAAAATCATCACTGGGGTTAGGGTTTACCATTTTAAACACATGTAAAAGCATAAAGGACAACTTGATATATAAGAATTTTTTTCAGATGAATACAACTGTGCATATAGTGAAGCCTACCACAGGAAAAATGCTAATTTATTTTTATTGTTTTCAATAGTAATACTATTTCCTAATACTTCCTATTTTCAACCAATAAATCATTACAGGTAAACATTAAATAACAGGACTAAAAATAAAGGCAATTTAAAGTTGTCTAATGAATAAACTATAGGCACTCACACCTAAATCATACCGATGTCCACATATTCACACCAGGGATGTACTCGCCACCTTTTAAAATGGTTTCACTTCAAAGAGGATAATGTAAAAACTGTAAATATTTAAAATAGAATATGAAGCAGATTCCACTACTACTTTTAAAAATAGGAATCTCCTAAAAAAAAAAAAAAAAAAAAAATGCCTGTGAATCCTCAGAGAACCAGAAAGCCACCAGCTGGGAAACTAATGCACAGACTAAGAAACAGGCAAATTTGAGAGATATATCTTAGGGATTTGGTCTAAAAGAGGGAAAAAGAGAACAACAAAAACCTAAAAGTAACCTAAAAGTATAAATGAAAACATTCCGTTACATATTAAAAGAAACTAAATGTTGCCACATAACACACTTACAAGAAACACAGGCAATGAAGAAAACTTCTAAGAACAAATATCCCCGAGTATCCAGTATCATGCCAGCAATGATGGAAATGATTGCCAACCCAAGATTCTGAATGGACTGCATGCTACAAAACAAGAAATACAAAAACACATTTCAGTTTCAAAAGTCTTCACACACAGAGTAACAATTCATTTTAAATATTAGTATCCGTGAATGACATACTATTAGTGTTAAGAGATGTTTTTAACCAGGGACGACCTGATTAGGTTTTTCAACCCAAGACTGTTTCTTCTACTAGCTGTTATGCTCAAAAGTAAGGGAGCTTGTCTTACTAAGTGCAGTATGAGCTTAATACTTTCCTGCTGAAAGAAAAAGCTAAGTGAATACCAACCATGAGTGCAGTTCCCACTTTTGCCTTCTGCCCTGTTCTGAGACTAGAACTCAACTTCTCACTAAGAAACGCTCAGATAAACAGGCAGTCAATGGCAATGTCAGAAACCAGTTCTAATGGGTTAGCTTAACATCAGCTATCTTGCTGGAGGCTTGGAGCATCCATTGCCACAATATCACAAATAGATTAACTGACTTTTCTAGTAGTTTCTAGATTCAGAGCTGTCCCAGGAGCCTGAAGAGGACTAGATTCAAGAGATCTGGAGTTTTATATGATAATCAAATTGATACAGCAAAGAGGAACATTATAGTGCAAACACTTACAAGCCATATGCAGTTCCTAGCTGATGTTCAGGAACTACAAACGCCACCATGGGCCACAACGCACAGGCAAGCAATGAATAGGAGAGTCCCAGGAGAACCTGTAGAATACAGAAAAGGGTAAAAATCTTAACGTTAACCAAAAAAAGTGGTTTTCCTTTAATGCAAATTAGCCAATCTGCGATCATTAGCAAATATATGAATATTCATATTTTATTATGATTATAACTAAAACTCACATTTGATACAAGTAAGTCCTGACTCTAATAGTATCCCTCTAGTGACAAAATACACACACAGTATGTATGTATGTATTTATTTATTTATGACATAGGCAGAGACACAGGAGGGAGAAACAGGCTCCATGCAGGGAGCCCGATGTGGGACTCGATCCCGGGACTCCAGGATCACGCCCTGGGCCAAAGGCAGGAGCTAAACTGCTGAGCCACCCAGGGATCCCTTGTCTTAACCATTTTATATTATGTGTGCTTATAACTGACTGGGCCCAGGGTACAATCAAGGACTAAGCAAGAAAATAAAACTAATTTGCAAAAAGTTACTACCAACATTTCTGGAAAGTTAATCTTCCAATATTTATTATTTACAAATTAAGCAATCAAGGCAACACCATGCCAAAAAGTCTATTATCTTACCTCAGGTCATCAACGCCTAACTGGAGAGCAGGGTAGAAAACCATTACCTAGTGTTACTTTTTAATTATAAAGGAAGCCTTATGATTTAAGTTTAAATAAGATCATTTACACCTATTATATTGGCAAAGGTTAAAATAAGGCCAATGCCCAACATGACTAGGATACTAAAAAAATGCACATTTGTGTATTATTGGTAAAACTATAAATGGGTAAGAACTTCTTAGAGGAGAAGTTTCACAACGTCTATCAAGATGTTAAGTGTGCAAAACCTTTGCTATAGCATTTATACTTCCAGGAATCTGTCCTAAAGAAATCTCACTAAGTGCAAACATATATGTTCAAGATATTCTTTTGTTAATAGTCAAGAAATGCAGCACATCTCAGCCTGTGGTCTTTAAAATGACATTCTAAAAAAGAGTAACAAAACCCTGATGAATTTTTTTAACCTTCTAAGGATCAAGGTCAAAAGAATGCAAAATCATGAATCATGGGCAGAAAGATTTTTTTTTTTTTTGCCACTTATGATGGAAGAATTTCTTTTAAAGAAGTACAGAAAAATAAATGGAACTAATAAGCATTTTAGCTTTCCTAAGACTACTTTATCTCAAATTCTATTTCAGCACTGAGATTACTATGTTAAAAAGCCAAATAAAATTAAAAATATCTTATTCATTAGTAATCAAATTTACTTTTAAAATAGTTATTTTGTAGAAACTGAAGGCATTGTTTTTCCCCTTTCACAAGCTCTACTATCAGAATGAGTATATGGTGGCTCCTGACATGCACTTTTACAGAGTCTTCCCTGAAGCCCTGCCAGCATGAACAGTGACATTACCATAGCAATCCAAGGGTTCCACAGTGTGAAGGCCAGCATGATGTGGGCAGCAAGAGTGGTCACCACTGCACACAGAACCCAGATGATGTTCTTTCCTGTTTTATCCACCAGGAGCCCAAATATCGGGGACATGGGAGCTGATATAACATATACAATACTGCCCAAAGAATATAAAAGATATTTAATAAAATCATAACAGCTTTAAAAAAAAAATCCAAGAAGTCCCTAAAACCATCAGGTAAAGCAAACCCTAGCTCATTTAATTTAGCATTCTTCTAAAACGGTCATCAGAAAAAAAAATAAAATAAAATGGTCATCAGTAAACAGTATTACAATATAGTATCTTTTTATTTTTTTTAAGATTTTTATTTATTTATTTGTGAGAGACACAGAGAGGCAGAGACAGGCAGAGGGAGAAGCGGGCTCCCTGTGGGGAGCCTGATGTGGGACTCAATCCCAGGACCCCAGGATCATGACCTGAGCCAAAGACAGATGCTCAACCACTGAGCCACCCAGGCACCCCCAGTAAACAGAAATTTAAAGATTAAAGAGCAGCCCAAGATTTCTTCAGTTTTCCATTAATGCAAAGATGGTCTCTCAGGATCAAGTACCAATATAATGTTGATTTCGTATTATGGATGTTAAGTTACACGTATTGTCTCTTAGAACATTTGGTTATAATTAAAGACCCACCTATGCACAAAATAAGCACTCACAGAATTAATGAAATACCTGTTTATAGCACTTGCTGCCTGGGAGGAAAATCCAAATTTCTCTGTAAAGAAAACTCTAAAATAGAGAGAGACAGAGAGAGAGAAATAAGTACTTTAGAGAGAACTGCTTTTTAATAATTAAAGGCAAAATAAAACTAAATTAAAATAATTCTAAGTTTAACCAACTTTTCCTTCTTGATATTATTTTCTTACCTGATCTAACATTCATCTTTAAGCAACTGATGTTAAAGCTTTAGTGTTTATGTATTTCACTAAATAAAATACCCTGATGTTGACTTTTTTCATTTTAAATAAACAAACAGTACACATAAGTTTTCAGAATACCAAATGAATTACTACATGAAATTAAAAGTGCTTCTTTTCCTTAAAGCGGGACTGGATAGGTTCTTTGCCAAATAATGCCTAGAGATCTTGTCTCAAATAATTTAAAACACTCTGAATTTAAAGGTTCTGATTACGAAGACACACCCCTATAAACACACTCAACATACTGCTCTGTTCGAGCAGCTGCCAGTGGAAAGGCAGAGCTAAGTGATTAAAAAAAAAAAATTGATTTTTAACCCTGGCATAATGTAGTCCTAGCAAATGCGCCCAGGCATGGCACAATGAGTCAAAGCACTATTTCCATTCTTAAGAATAGGCTTCCAAACAAAGGAATAAAGAGGAAATTAAAAAAAAAAAAAAAAAAAGAATACTAATCCAATGCAAAGTATTAAAATAAATCTTTATTAAGATTCAAAACTGTTTTATTTCATCAAAAATATAATGAAAGTATTAAGCCAAATACTAACCCTTATAAGGTAAGAAAATCAGTTATATCCCAGGATGTAAAACAATTCCTATGTAAATGTAAACTATAACCAGAAAAGCAAGATTTATAGCTAAAAAAATTGCAATTGTGTGATTAAATTCTCATTATAATTTAGCAACAACAATGGAATGCCAGAGAATACTCACTTCCCAAGTCCAATAAAAGGGAACACTGCCACATAATAGCAGACACAGATGATAAATATTAGCCACAGGGGAAAAGAGAAGTCCTTTACATCAGTTAACTTAATAACTTCACCTTAAAAAGAAAGGGAAGAAGCTATGAGCATAATTTTGCATACCCAGGTCAAGAGTACTGATTAACCTTTGCCATTCAGTTTACAAAACACTTTTCTCAGTAAAGTACTGGAACATAACTTCTGGGAAAATCTAAAAAGACATTAGAAAAAGCAAAACCTAAGATTACTGTCTACTTTCCTGCTGTCTTCCAGGAACACTCATCATTTTCCAAATACACAAAGTGCAATCAAGAATGTAAATTCTAAAAATAAAAATAAAAAAACAAAAAATAAAGAATGTAAATTCTGTCAAAAGTGCTTAAGTGAAAAAAAAAAATTGTTCTCCAAAATTTAGACAAGTTGAAACAGATTGGAAAATAAAAGATAAAAGACATGTATTAAGCCTCACTGGTCTTATAACACTACATAAGGAACTTATCTCATTGTAAATTATGTTCAAAGTTCCGCAAATCCCCAAAGCCCACTTTTCTTGCATTTAGACCTACCTGTTTTTCCTTGTGCTTTGTGAAGGATCTTTTCTGCTCTCTGATCCAAGTAAGCAAGAACCAAGGCACAGATTAGTGAAAGAATACATGTTATACCCCCTATAATAAAAAAAGAAAAAGAAAAAGAGAGAGAGAGAGAGAGAGATTTTAAAAAGTGAATGAAGGTTCCCAAGAGGCAGCACCTTACAGTCATAGCAGAAAACTTAGCAATTGAAAGGGATGCCATCTTGACACATCTAAGAAAATCTTACAAATACTAAATCAGGACAGAAGGAAAGGAACAGCATGTGGTTAAGTACTCAACAAACTACAATCACTCTTACTACATTTATTTCCCAGAAGAAGGTTGGAGACTAGAGGGAAAAGACCATAACATACTAGTCTAGTCTTGTAATCTAGAATTTCCTTAAGAAAGTGGATGACCAGCTAGCAAATCAGTACTAATATATTAACTAAGTCTAAGCACTGATTACTGATGGATGCCAGGGAGAAAAATTATAAAAACAAAGTCTGGGGACGCCTGAGTGGCTCAGCAATTTAGTGCCTGCCTTAGGCTCAGGGCGTGATCCTGAAGTCCCAGAATCGAGTCCCCATGTCAGGTTCCCTGCATGCAGCCTGCTTCTCCCTCTGCCTGTGTCTCTGCCTCTCTCTCTCTCTCATGAATAAATAAAATCTTAAAAAAAATAAATAAAAACAACGAAGTCTGATTCTGCGATCATCTCATCTTCCTCTCGATTTCTTCCCAAAGTCTGTAACCCTTGCTCCTGCCCTTTGGCAGCCCAAAGGGCTCTACCCATCCACCCACAGCACAGCTCACCCAGGCTCTCCTTCCTCTTTGTAATCAGCATTACTCACTAATGCTAAACTCCTATCATTAAACTCAATCAGGATAAAGAGTAAATAAAGTTTATACTTTCAAGACTTTTAAAATAAGTTCAGTAAAATAAATGAATCTTTAATTTCATAATGTGGTCTATCTGAAAATTGCTAAAATAAAAGTCAGTAGATGTGGGTTCTACTTCTGCCACAAGCTGAATGATGTTGAACACAGAACTTAATCTCTTAGTTAGGAGTTCAACTTCCCCATTTGTAAAACTAGAGGCTTTGACTTGACAGCACAAATCTTTCCTGGCTCTAAAATTCTTTAAAATTATTAAGTTCTCCGTTGTGGAGAGGAGTGGAAGGAATACTGAAGAGCATCTGAGAGTAAGAAAAAGAAGTTTTCGATAAGGCAAGGGATTTGAGAGGTGAGAGAGGAAAGGAGGAGACTCTAGATTTTTTACCTGTTCAAGACTTCCTCTCCACTGACCTCTTTCTATCAAGTTATATATAAGGAATAAAAGATGGCACAGAATATTCTCCCCACCATCCCACAGGTCTTTGTAGGTCTCTCCAAGTGGCCCTCTTACCCACTATGGGGCTCAGTTACAAAAATCCACTACTCAGAGAAAAGCACAGGTGGTAACTCCAGAAGGCCTCACTCATATGTGTCTCAGTGATCTACCCAGCAACCAGGACAACCAAGCCTTAGCTAAGAGAACTTAGGGCCAGAGGGACCTATACAGTTTCAGTCAAACACCTGAAATTTTACAGAAAAGAAAGCTGAGACCCAGGGGCTAATCATCTTGTCCAAGATGACAGAACTAGTTAGAGCCAGGACTAGAACCCACACTCCTGACTCCCAACACAGTGGATTTCCCATGACAACTTCTGTAAAATCTTAGCTCCACAGGTATACTAAATGAATTTGCTTAAAAAGAAGTAATTTTCTCTTTGCTACAGACTAGTAACACCTTACATGTATAAAGTCTCTGTTTTCAGAATTTTCAAATATACTCTTATTTGCTCATCATGACAGTGCTGAAGCAGATAAAGAGGGACAAGATCCTCCATTTTAAGAAGGTGGAAATAGTAACACAAACAGGGTGAATGATTTACTATTTCTAATTAGGTCCAAGAACTAGTGAACTGTTCAGGCAAAACTATAACCAAAGTGGTCTAACCCTGATTCCAGTGTTCTTTCCTCTCCCATAATACTTCCTATGACATGCTTTCAGAAGAGACAAAACAAGGGACATCAGGATCCACTAACCAATCATAAGTGTGACCCCAAGGGTTTTGTGACCAGCAGAACCCAACGAAGCTTCAACTTTAGAATACAGCCATCCCATGAGATTCATGTTTACTGTACTTCCCTGAAAATGAAGGAAAAGGCATATATATAATTTTCATTTATATATACTCCATCTCGTTCAATAAAGGATATGAGGTAGCTAGGAGAAACAGGTATAACAAGATCCAGATTAAATAGATAAATTTTTAAAAAACACTACTAAACTTTTAAAACAAAACTAGCACACTAAGAAAAAGCCACAGATAAGATTACTGCACACACAAAAAAGATAATTTATAGAAAATGCTAGTATTGAAAACAGCACAGTACACTTAGAATTTTCTAGTAGCAAAAGCAAAAATGAAACGAGTGACAAAATTCACAGGGCAGCTAAGAATAAATAAACTTTCACTCAGAAAAAGCATAGCGTTTGCTGATACTGACATTCTTAAAAAAAAAAAAAACTCATCCTATCCATAAAAAGACAATAAAAGTTATAGAAAATAATATCCTCATTCACATATTCATCAGCAATTATTGAGCCCTGATTGAACCAGCCACTGTTCTAAGGTACTGGGAATATAATAAAGAACAAACAGAAAAATTCCCAGCTTTCATAAAGCTGATATTTCAGTGGGGCAAAGTGGCAAAATATGTAGTATATATATTACATTGTAGTAAGCACTTTTTTAAATAAGGGAAAAAATAAAGCAGAGATAGAGAACATAAAGGGGTAAAGGCCTCACTGAGACTGTGCCTTTGAGTAAAAACTTGAAGGCAGCTAGCTATGAGGTGATCTGGGCGGAAGGACAAAGCATTCAGGCAGAATGAACAGCCAGGCCCTGAAAGTGCAACAGCACTATGCTCCAGGAACAGCAGGGACGGCAGAGACTGGAACAGTGTAAATGAAGAAGACAGAAAAATGAGAGGAGATCCCTGGAGAGGAAATTGGGGGGTGGGGGGCAAACCACAGATAATACTAAGGATTCTGGATTTTATTCTGTATGAGATGGGAAGCCACTTGGGTTTTGAGTAGAGAAGCAGCAGAATTCCATACATTTTAACAGATTTGTTCTGACTGCTGTATTCAAAAGAGACTACAAGTGGGGATGAAGGCAGAAGCAAGGATATATGCATTAGGAGGCTACTGCAATAATCCAGAAGAGAGGTGATGGGTCTTGGACTAGGGTGGCTAGCAGTAGGCATGGTGAGAAGAGGTCAGAATATGGATATATTTTGATGGTAAAGCTAACAAGACTGGCTAATGGAAAATACATGTTGACCAGGGAGGAGTAATTTAGGATGACACCTAAGGTTTTGCCTGAGCAACTGGAAAAGAGTTGCCCATAACCAAGGATGAAAGAACTACAGCATAAGCTGGGTTTGGTGGGGGGAGGGTTGAGGGGAGGGTAGTAGTAGAAAATCAAGAGCTGGCTTTTGGCCACGTCAGGTCTGATGTGCCTACTAGACATCCAAGTGGAAATGTCAAGTAGGAAGTTGCATTATAGGGGTGTGGAATGCAGGGAAAAGGCCTGGACAAGTGATATAAATGCAGGAGCAAAGACACCTATAAGATCACCAAGGAGGTGAGTGTCAAAAGAAAAGACAAGACATCCAATAATCATGCTCCAGGGCACCCCCACATTTACAAGTTGAGAAGACTAAGATGGAACTAGCAAAACAGGCCAAAGGAGTAAACAGAAAGGCAAGAGGGAAACTGTGAGACTGTAGTGACCTGGAACCCATGAGAAGACATCAGGGTAGGGGGAATGCCAACTATGCTAAATGCTGTTATTGACAGGTCAGACACTTAAGGACTGAGAAATCAATGTGTCATCCACAATATTCTCACAGCAAACACTGTAGCAAATTCCATGCAGCTATTTCTTACAAAAATAATAGCTTATGGCATTATTCAAATGAGTAATAAGGTATAAATAGAGACGTACTAGAAACTTTCCCCAATATCATTGAAAATGAAAGCTTCTCAATGACAGGGATGTTGTCTTAAAAATCCGTTAATTCTAAAATGCCTAAATGACATGACTTAGCAAGTACTCAATAAATATTTGTTGAAATAATGCATTTAAAAGTAACAAATTACAAATGAAAATCAAAAGAGTGTTGGACTTCTAACCCCCAGTAAGACACAAATAATAAGTGAGAAGTCTGCTGCCTGAAGATAAAATGCTCACAGCTCAGGCTACAGAAAATCTATGGAAAGGTAAAGCCAGAATCTCTATGACCATTCTGAATATGCCCAGGGACAAGGAAAGCACAAAAACCCTGAAACTCCATCTACCCCAGCAGCTCTGAAATGGAATCCTTTGGTCTCATACTTCTCACAAGGACCCTAAGCAAGAAATCAGGTCAAAGCTGAGCCACCCTAGCTTAAGAGAAGGTGCCTGCTTGCAGTCTGGCTCACTCTACCTCTTCCCCAGGTCCTCCCATTACCCCAATTACCTCCATCCTGCATTCTAGAAGCCCCTAAGATTCCTTTCTTTTTTTTTTTATTTATTTTATTTTTTTTAAACAAGTCTTTTATTTCTTTATTTATGATAGTCACAGAGAGAGAGAGAGAGAGAGAGACAGACAGACAGACATAGGCAGAGGAAGAAGCAGGCTCCATGCACCGGGAACCCGACGTGGGATTCGATCCCGGGTCTCCAGGATCGTGCCCTGGGCCAAAGGCAGGTGCCAAACCGCTGCGCCACCCAGGGATCCCCCCTTTTTGTTTTTTTAATATATTTTTTATTGGAGTTCAATTTGCCAACATATAGTAAGTATAATACCCAGTGCTGTCAAGTGCCCCCCCTCAGTGCCCGTCACCCAGTCACCCCATCACCCCGCCCACCTCCCCTTCCACTACCCCTTGTTCATTTCCCAGAGTTAGGAGTCTCTCATGTTCTGTCTCCCTCTGTTATTTCCCACTGAGTTTCTCTCCTTTCCCCTTTAACCCCTACCTAGATTCCTTTCTAAAAAACTTAGGGCTCCTTAGAATGCAGCTGAACGGATTAGAGCTAATTTGTGACCATACAGAGAAGAACTTGAAGACCACGAGTAGCCACAATGATGTCACCAAGAGTGCATCTCACTTCCTTCTTCAATAAGTTATTAGACAATGAGACCCACAAACCACCACAAACATATCTTTACTTGCACAAGATACATAACAAAGTACTCAGAATATCCTTGTGTATAAAATTTAGATAATATGCAAAATCACACTAGCTAATAATTACAAATAAAGTAATATCTAGGTGTTTCCAATCAAATTGATAAAATAATTTTTTAAGGCAATAACAGTCTGTACTATCAAAGCTATATAATAAAAAGAATCCTTTCATATCCCACAGATGGGAATGTAAACATCATTGAGAAAATAATATGGGAATATGTCCTAAGAAACCCTAACTAATTCTCTTGACTCAGTTCCATTCCTAGCAACCTAGCCTCAGAAAACAGATGCAGACAAGTTTTATAGAGTGTCACACAACAGTGCTGTCTATAATGGTTGAAAAATTAGGAAGAATCTACATGTATAAAGTCACAAAAGTATCATACAGGTGACACGTGTTACACATTTCATATAATGAACCACTACATTAAAGACTTTTTTACTGGATTTCTTTTTCCCTAAGAATATGTTACAAGCATTTTCATGCCATTTACTAGTCTTTGGAACCTTGATTTTCAGTGGCAAGGATTTAAAAACAAAACAAAACAGAACAAAAAAAAAAACAAAAAACCCTCTATTCATAGGAGTTTATGAGAAAAAAATACCTAACAGGGTTTGGGATGGCCAAACACCTTATAGGTTGTATTAATAAAAGTACAATGTTGCTTCTCTGAGTACCCTCTATCAGACCAAACCTGAAACACCACAAATAGTTCCAGGTTCGAGATGCTGAGTAAAGTACTGAATACCTGCAGTAAGCCCAGGCAGGTGGGAGCACCATGGCCAGGGAGCTGCAACCCATGTCATGTGGCTTAGACAACCACAGGAAATGAGTGAGGAACTTAAAAGCTGTCTTTATAAGCAAAGTGCTGGCCCACAGCAAAGGAAATAAATACTAACAAGAGGGCAAAAGTTTGGGCAATCAGAAAAAGTTACCTGTGGAAGCAAATTTCATCTCTATGTAAGGTTGAACTTCACAAAGCTAACTAAAGGAGCTGCCCTATCACACAGTGAGCTTCCAATCACTAGAAATGTGCAAGTATAGTCTGGAAGACTTTCATAGCAGGAATGCAAAAAGTGGGCAAAGAAATTTGATAACAAAACCTGTAAGATCCCTACCAATGCTCAGATTCTTTAATAAATGCTAATTAGCCTTTTTAGACTGTTTCCTAAGTGAAATAAGGTAAAAATGCCTTAAAGTAAGGTAAATGTTATACTATGGTCTACAGAAAAACATAAAAAATCAATGCCTAATGTAGCAAACAAAAATACACTTCATCCCATTATTTTTAAGTGATAATTATAAGATTGAATCTCTTACTTCCTGTTTGACTTCATTAGGTTTGTCATACTTACAATTCTAGCCATACTAAGTTGAAGTCCAAACACCAAGTTTAATTCTTTGCCTTTAAACCAACTCACAGCATATGTATTCTGAGCAACTGCTAAGGACTCCCCACCAATCCTAAAAATGAGAAAAGGAAGAAAAATTACTGCTTTTACAGAAATACCACTATTAGCAATGCAAGTTTAAAATTTGACACTCCTCCTATCAAAAGGTGTGTCCCCACCTCTGAATCTAGTGGGCCTGAGACTGCTTCAACCAATATAATATGGTGGAAGTGGTGCTATGTAATCAAAGCTGACATCTGCCTTTTTACTCAAACATTCCCACTTGAAGCCCTGAGCCATCCTGTAAAAAGTCCAACAACCCTCAGTATACCATGCTATGAGAAAGCCAAGCCACCCAGAAAGACCACATGTAGGCACTCCATCCAGCAGTGCTAGTCTTCAAGTTATCCCAGAATGAGACGTTTAAGTCAACAAGCTTTCAGATGATTCCAGTATCCAACCTTCCATGAATCTTTTGGGCTGAGACTCCAGACATCCGGTGCACAGACAAGCCATCCATGCTGTACCCTGTTCAAATTCCTAACCCACAAAGTCCACAAGCATATTGTAATGGCTGTATGACACTGCTAAGTTTTGGGGATTGTGGCATGTCCCAATAATAAACATGACCTGTAATAAAAGGAGTCTGGGTTACATCATCACCTATGTTACCTATGATACATAAAAGGTCCACCTGGGAAGAGTAGTTCTTACTTTGTGGAAACACAAAAATTCACATTTTCCAGGTCAATAACTTCCATATTTGACATTTTTCTATTTCCTGGGCTTTGACTTTCTTTCTGTAAGTCCTACATACTGACCACTCCCTCTCTAGACCTTCAGTTAGGAGATTCTCCTCCATATCCTAACACTGAGTCCTCCTCACTCTGTCTTAATCCAAAAATCCAAAAATATTCCCCCTCTTTCTACAAATCCAAACCTGATGCTGATGTCAAGGCATACTTCATCCATGAGGCCATTTCTGACAATACCTCCATCTCTTGACCCTTTTCACATTTTTTTTAAAAGATTTTATTTATTTATTCATAAGACAGAGAGAGGGACAGAGACATAGGCAGAGGGAGAAGCAGGCTTCTCACAGGGAGTCCGATGTAGGACTCAATCCCAGGACCCCGAGATCATGCCGAGCCAAAGGCAGATACTCAACTGCTGAACCACCCAGGCGTCCATCTCTTTCATATTTTTATATATATTTTGTTTCCTTCTCTCTCACTCAGAAACTTTCCAAGGTGAATCACATATGTCTACATGTCCCCAGTACTTATAAGAAAAGCTTAAATAAGTTCTATCATCTGCATCTCTCAGCAGGGAGCCCAAGGCTGGACGCAGAATGGATGTATTGAACAGGCACTGAAATTCATGAAGAATAATCAGTCTGCTGGTAGTTTGATTATTCAAGCCTCTTTAACAGGATTCAAAAAGACCTGCATATCATCCATTAAGAAATAGAAAAATGTCCATAAATCGCCAACATACAAATGGTTGGTCTATACTTTTCTAAATGAAGTTTAAATCAGTCTTCAATATAACAAAAAACAAAACATTCGGGAAAAATATCATTTCTGGAAAACTATTTAATATCTAAACCCGAAATAGTTAACCATGACCACTCAAAATTATTGCTTACTTTAAAGGAAGACAATAAACAGTCTTTTGTATGTATAGATAGATTTCAAGGATTTGAGGTAATTCTCCAGAAGAGACATAATTTTATGAATCTTTAATAAATTAATAATAAACACTAAAATAGTAATTAACATATTAGGATGAATAAAATTATGCCTAACTTACCCAAACACAAATCTTCCAAATTCCATCAGCCAAAAAGCATTAAATATTCCACCCAGAGCAAAAATCACCTACAACGTAGAACAGAAATGCAGAATCATTTCAATAGAAATAAAAAGGTAAAGTATTCAAGAGAAATAAATAATAAGGGATCCCTGGGTGGCGCAGCGGTTTGGCGCCTGCCTTTGGCCCAGGGCGCGATCCTGGAGACCCGGGATCGAATCCCACATCGGGCTCCTGGTGCATGGAGCCTGCTTCTCCCTCTGCCTGTGTCTCTGCCTCTCTCTCTCTCTGTGACTATCATAAATAAATAAAAATTAAAAAAAATAAAAAAAATAAAAAAAAAAGAAATAAATAATAAAAAATCACAACTTCTATAATGGTTTTAATGTTCCCTCTTAGTAAATCTGTGAAATTTAAATATTAATGTTCATCTATCTCAAGGCTTAAAATGGACTATGCATTATGCTACATGGGCATCTGTGGGCCCTGCTTAATTAAGTCGGGTAGTCAATAAACACATTTTTGCTGGTAGAATTAGACAAGAATTCAAAAGTCACTGTTACACAATCAATGGATGTTTTGGACTTTCTTACCTGTCCAATGCAAACAAAGCAGCTAAAAATAATGGTGCCCCATCTGTGAGAGAGAGAAAGAGAATGAATTAAGACTATGTCACCAAGTCCTTCAGTAATAATTCACTCCAGTTTTCTTTGACCCCTACATATTTCTTCCAGGAAAAAAAAAAAATGAAGTGCTAGTCTGCCTCTAAAGTCAGCAGCTTTCCTAGGCTAAATATTAAGCTACAGAAGTCTTGACTTCTAAGAGGATTCCAGAGAATGGCATACATTTTTAAACCATTATCATCTCTTCAACAAACAAAATTTGTTAAATAATCTTCAAAAAGTTCCCAGGGTTCCCACTTAAAAATCAACATTCTAGGGGTGCCTTGGTGGCTCAGTCAGTTTAGCATCCAACTTCTGGTTCAGCTTAGGTCATGATGTCAGTGTGGTGAGATGGAGCCCTGCATCAGGCTCCATGCTCAGTGAGGAGTCTGCTTGGGATTCTCTCTCTCTCTCTCCATCTGTCACTCTCCTGCATGCACAGGAGCATGTTCTCTTTCTCTCTAAAATAAATAAAATCTTTAAAAAAATGGACATTCTTTACAAAATTACTATTAAGAGTTTAGAATTTATTCCAAGATTAAGTAATTTTAAGTGGTTATAATTCCCGACAACTAAAAACTATTTTTATTTTATTTATTGATTTTTGTTTTTGTTTTTTGAGTATAGTTGATACAGTGTTATAATACTCTCAGGTATACAACATAATGATTTGACAAGTTTATACATTACTCTATGTTCACCACAAATATAGTTACCGTCTATCATCATACAACACTACTACAATATTATTGCCTATACTCCTTACGCTGCGCCTTTCCATTCCTGTGACTTACTCATTCCATAACTAGAAATTTGTATCTCCCACTCCCCTTCATCCATTTTGGCCAACCTTCCATGCCCTCCTTTGTGGCAACCATCAATTTGTTCTCTATATAGGTATGGCTCTGTTTTTTGTTTAGATTCCATATATGAGTGAAATCATATGGTATTTGTCTTCCTCTAACTTATTTCACTTAGCATAATTATTTTTAAAAGGACAAGTATCAACCAAGTTAATACAATTGCAAATCTGCCCACTCACACATTCTATACTTCAAATCTCTCATTAATGTCCCAGAGTAATAAAATGCCAGTATTAGAAGAGACCTCAAAGATTCTACGAGTAAATCTTACTTCTGAAACTCAAATCCCTCTCAAGATCCTTGTGAAATGGCCATCCACATTCTACTGAATAGTTCTCTAGCATTGGAAAACTGGCAACTCATGACCCTTCATCACACTCACCAAAGTCTACATCATACTAAGTAGGATCAGTCTCCCTGAAGTTTCAAGCTAATTCCATCCCTTCAGACCAAGCAAAATAACTTTAATTCCTCCTTTATACTTAACCCTTCAAAATTTTTAATAATAATAATAATAATGTAGATTATAACAGCTAATACAGAATTTTATTTTTCTCTTTATCTTTATAGAATGCCTAATCTACTTCTGTGTTTTCCTAATAACATTTTACCCACAGTGAGATTTTTCTCAAGCTTACCGTATTCCAAATACTCGATCTATCAAAAAGCCACCGAAAAAACATAAAACTACATTGGGCCAAGAATACCAGGCATACAGCAGCATGAATTTCGTGGTATTCACCTGCATATCCTATAACAAAAGAAAATAAAACTCTTTTTTTTTCCCAAACATTTAAGTATAGCAACAAATCAAACATTCTTTGTGTGTAGGACAGAAGTTTCTTAATCATTTATAGTCACTAACTGCTTTGAGAATCTCATGACAGCTATGGCCCCTATCACAGAAAAATGGTGACCCTTGGGATCCCTGGGTCCGTATGCCTTTTCAGAGCATTTATGGAATCCAAGATCAATAGATCCCCCAATACTGGGACCATCTCCATCTGTCTGTATCTTCTCCATTCTTATTCCCATTATACCATGCGCACTGGTATTCCTTCCACATGGAAAAGATGATCTTAGCCCATCCCTATGCACCCCCCAAATCCTACCTTCTTTTCCTTTCACTCTAGAATGTTAAGGGCTAATCTTTTCCTTTCTGTACAAAGATAAAACCTTACAAAGAAAAAACTATCTAAATTCACAAGAAACTATAAATATCAAATATATTTTTTACAAAACCAGAATAAAGATATTGACATGGAGAATCCTCTGCGGTCAGCATCCACATTAAATAAAAAAAAAAAAAAAATGAATGAACAATAACAAAGATATATTTAAGAAAGCAAAAAGCTATTCTAATCATTTGTCATTCAGATGATTATGCAATTGGAAAGTGCATTACAAACAAAAATCTGCTAATATTTTTGGCAATTCTATGGAAATAGCACTAATTTATTTAAAGTGTAAAACAGTATCTAGTCACAAGTGTTATAAATGAATTCTTTGTGGCCACTCATTCCAACTCAAGAATACTCCTTACTACACATGAATTTCACTACAGATGTTAAAATGGATTCAACGGACGTTTCAGCCAGGCAATCTGAGACTTGATGATGCCTCAACAGTTAAACCTACTCCAGAGCCAACAAAAGAAATAAAGTGAAAAATCAACTTACCCGCTTAACCTGAGTCTGAAGGGCAGCAGGATTATCATAGCAAAAATAGCTGCCTAGAATAAGGAAGAGCAAACATTTTATAAATAATAATTCTGTCCATGTAGAAGTTTCAAGTTGCAAATATTATTCAATTGGTGATTTTCAATGTTTATATGAGGGGCTCAAGGACTGACAGTGTGGACCACTTCCTTTCCACTAATATTTTCTACGTTGTAGCCAAATGATGCAGAGAAAACATGCCAAATCATTTTCAACTTATGTGCATAAACAGCAAATATTGGGAACCTTAAGAGAAGTCAATCGACAATTGTCTTTTTCTAGCATCTTCATGAAACAACTATGTTTTCCTTATTTAAAGCTACCAAAACACACACACACACACTAAAGATTTCACAAACACCCTCAGCAGTTTCCTAATAATGTTACCCGAGGTCACCACTTACCATGAGAGTACTGGAATGGAGTTTAACTACTCTGACTGAGTCGATATTTGAAACAACAATCTAGATCTACAAACAGAATTCCCAAGATTCCCTGCCTGTCTGTGTGTCTCTCACGAATAAATAAATAAAGTCTTAAAAAAAATTTCTCAGTAATTTAAAAAAAAATAATAAAATCAGGCAGTTAACCATAATTTACCCAAAATAATCTGTCTGCTTGAGTAGAGGTAATTTTAAGTGCTTTGTATGTTAGGTTTTTTGGTTTCTAAACCCAGCAAGTTAGGATTCCTGTTTTAATTGCTGTAAAGGATGCCAATGTCATGTTTTTTTTAATTTATTTTTTATTGGTGTTCAATTTACTAACATACAGAATAACCCCCAGTGCCCGTCACCCATTCACTCCCACCCCCCGCCCTCCTCCCCTTCTACCACCCCTAGTTCGTTTCCCAGAGTCAGGAGTCTTTACGTTCTGTCTCCCTTTCTGATATTTCCCACATATTTCTTCTCCCTTCTCTTATATTCCCTTTCACTATTATTTATATTCCCCAAATGAATGAGAACATATAATGTTTGTCCTTCTCCGACTGACTTACTTCACTCAGCCCAATGTCATGTTTTAAAGCTATTGGACAGGCATCACCTTTCCACAAAGTATGGGGGGAAGGGGTGAACCAAGAGTTGCAAAGGAGGTAAACCCAAGGCATCCTTCATGGAAGCCTTTTTACATATTTCCAACAGCAGCATAAAATTATCCACAATAATGTTGATTACACATTCCAGCAGGTTCTAGCAAACGTCCCTGAGAAACACATAACCACCTCTTAAAACCATACCAAGCTGACATGAGAATGCTGGACACATCAGTTGCGGGAATACAAGCAGATGCTTTAGAAATCATCTCAAGAACTTTTCAGGGTCGTCAGATTTCGTAACTGAAACCGAACACCGCCAAGACCACCACAAGGCAAACCCAGGAGGGTTCCTTCGGCAGCGGCAGAGCGGAGCAGCAAGGGAACACACCTACTTACTGCAGCCACCGGCAGGGCGCATGCATGGATTTACCCAAAGACGATGAGAAACAAATAACAGACTGCTCACGTATTAGTCCTTTAAAAAGCTTGGGGGGGGGGGGGGAGGTCTTAGGGGTGGAGAGTTCAACCTTCCTGAATTCCTTCTTTAAAAAAAAAAAAAAAAGATTTTATTTATTTATTCATGAGAGACACAGAGAGAGAGAGAGAGAGAGAGGCAGAGACACAGGCAGAGGGAGAAGCAGGCTCCACGCAGGGAGCCCGAGGCGGGACTCGATCCCGGGTCTCCAGGATCACGCCCTGGGCTGAAGGCCGCGCTCCACCGCTGCGCCACCCGGGCCGCCCCTCTGAATTCCTTCTTAACACTGTATGGACACGAGCTTAGACAAACAGGGGCTCCTTCACATCCATGGCCCCAGGGGGCGAGCTCCCAGCCCCCAGAACTTCTTGGAGGGCAAGAGAGAGACAAAACTCGCCCCGCTTAGCCGACTCCGACCCCCACCCCGAGGTGCCGGGGGCAGCAGCCTCCGCAGGCGAAGGGGAAGGGAAGGGGCCGCGTCGCAGCTCCGAGCTCAGCGGATCCCGGGGCTCCCAGGGAAAATCGGAAACGTCTCGCCTCTCGGCCCCACCCTCACCAAAGCCGAGGAAGCACATCAGCAACAGCACCAGGAGCCGGTGCGCCAGGCGACCGGGGTCGCAGATTGCCGGCAGCGCCCCGGAGACGCCGGGGGCCGCTCTGCCAGCCCCATCCGGGCGGCCTTCCAGCAGGGCCCGCGCCTCCTCCTCGTCCTCCTCCATCGCGCCGGGGGAAGCCGGGGACGCGGCAGCCGCAACTGCGGGGCAAGGCCGCACCCCCAGGGCCCCGGCGAGAACGCGGTCACGTGGCCGCGGCCGCTCACGTGACGCCGCGGCGGGTCACGCAGGGCCACGCTCACGTGAGCGGCCGCGGTCACGTGGCCGGCGGAGGCTGCCCGGGGGGGGGGGGAGGAGGAGGCGGGGCTTCGCCGTCCGCCGCCCCCGGGGACTGTCGCGGTGCCTCCCCGCGGCCTCCCGCCCGCCGAGCGCCCCCCTGTGGGCTCCCGCCCTGCTGTGGTTGCGGCGCCGCGCAGCTCCGCCCGGGAAAGTGCGGGCCTCCCGTCCGGCTGGAGGCCGGGCGCCCCCTGCGTGACCCGGCGTGGCCTGGAGACGCGGAAGACGCGCCCCCGTTGTGGCGGCCTCGGACTGCTGTTAGCGCTCACACCTTTGATTGAACACCTAGTGATGTGTCAAGGGACGTGCCGGGTACAAACGTCAGGAGACGAGCTCTCGGACCTCCAAGAGTTTGCAGTTTAGTTGGAAACAATGACAAAAGCTGGTACTTGAGAAAAAAAAAAAAAAAAAAACTATGATGAATGGATGAGTGTGGTGAGCATAGTTTGTGAATGTGGCATTAGTTTTTAAAGATTTTATTTATTGGGCAACCCCGGGTGGCTCAGCGGTTTAGCACCGCCTTCAGCCCAGGGCCTGATCCTGGAGACCCGGGATCGAGTCCCCACGTCGGGCTCCCTGCATGGAGCCTGCTTCTCCCTCTGCCTGTGTCTCTGCCTCTCTCTCTCTCTCTCTGTCTCTCATGAATAAATAAATAAAATCTTAAAAAAAAAAAGCGAGGAAAGAATTACTAGAACAAAGAATTTATAGAGTCTCTGATACTGGCAAGGAAGTTGGTGTTAAGAAAGGGGTACAGGGAACAGCGGCATTATTTTTTTAAAGATTTTATTTATGAGAGAGACACAGAGAGAGAGAATGAAAATTACCTATTAAATTTGCAAATGTCAGTATTACATAGGCACTTAGAAGTATGACTCAAAAGTTCAGAAATAAGATCTAGGTTGGAAATAAAAACGTAGAAAATGCAAGCATACCGATTGTTTTTACATTTATGGAAATATCACTGAAGGATTGAATAGAAACAGAAACTACAATATTGCAAGGTCATCAAGGTGAGGAGAAACTACCAAAAGGGGATGCAAAAGGAGCTTGCAGGGAGGAAGGAGAACCAAAAATAAGACACAACAATTGATCATTGGATTTGGCCACTTGACAGTCATTGATCACATAGACAAGGGAATTTTTGAAGTAGTGGGGGATGAAAGAATATATATATATATGTGACATATATATATAACATATATATAACATATAATATATAATATATATTATATAATGATATATAATCATTAAATAATAAAAAAAGAATTAGTGAAAATGAGCCGGTCGTGCTGCTTGTTTCAGGGGATGGGTTACTGGAAGGAGGGGGAGGGGTGGGTAGAAGGGATAATAAAAATGCTAGCATGAACCAGAACTGGATGTGTGTGTGTGTGTGTGTGTGTGTGTGTGTGTTTGGGATTGAGAGAAGGAATCCAAGAGTAGCAACACTAGAGCTGTTCCACAAAGAGCCATGCAAGGTTTTTTTTTAGCAGAATGGCAAGAATACACGATTTGTGTTTTTAGAAATTCAATCTGGCGGCATCACCCGATCTCCGCCCCCTTCTCAACCCACCTTTCTGCGTGTCTCAAGGCTTTACAAAAAGGATTTTGAGGGTGACAGTCCTAGAGATCTAATTACAGCGAGGAGTACTAAGTATCAGGAAGATTAGAGGTGGCAAGGGCCTGCAAGAGGAAATATGGACAGAGCAAAGGAGACAGTAAGTATTTAAGAGGTGAAACAGGGATGTCTTTGTGAATGGCATACAAGGTCTGAAAGAAACGGAGTCAGTGTTTCCCAGGTATCTAGCATAGGCCTCAAATAGAGGTCCGAGTATTGGAGGAGAGCGGGGGAGAGCGTCAGAGGAGATTGATTAGTTTGGAGCTTGTGGCCTTTGAAATGTCCGCACATGAGGTCTCCACTTTGCACCTCCCATTCTCTCTTCAGTTCTGAAAGAGCAGCACCCAGTCCAATGAAACAGTTTTGCCAAGATGTCTAACAATTGCATTTTCCCAATTACAGGGATCACTTCTCTGTCCTCGTTTTACTTCTCCTCCTCAGTTGATGCAATTGACAGTCTCCTCCTTTATGGCCACTTGACGCTATCTTGACGCTATGTTTGCTTCGTTTTCCTCCTAGTCGACTAGCCTGTCATTTGCTGTCTCATTTATCAGCTCCTCTTTTTTTTTTTTTTTTTTTGATTTGCATCCTTAATGTTCAAGTGCTCCAAGACCCAGTGCTGGGCTCTCTTTTACTCATCCGGTCCCATAGCTTGAAAGATCATCAGTATTTCTGCTGTCCATTAGGTAGCCATCCCTGTGTGTGGCTATTGAGCACTTGAAGTGTGGCTACTAATTGAGATGTACTGTACGTATAAAATACACGCCAGCTTTCAAAAATTTTGTACGACAAAAAGAAAATATGATGTTGTTTTTTATCCTGATTGCATGTCAAAATGATACCATACATATATTGGGTCAAACAGGATATTACAATTAATTTTACCTGCTTTTAATGTGGCTGCTAGAAAATTTTAAATTGTGTATGTGGCTTACACACATACATACGTGTATATATGTATACAGAGAGAGAAAACGAAGTGGTGAAATGTTAACATTTAGGGGATCTGGGTTCCAGATATATGGAAAACCTTATACTAGTCTTTCAACTTTTCTGTGAGTCCTATTACGGTATGACCTATCGATAGTCAAGCAGATTGACTTTATAATTACCATGTAATGGAAAAACAAGAATGAGGGCATAGGTATAGACTATTACCTGGGACACAACATAGTTAGATTGACCAGCCACTTTCATTGGTGTGACAATGTCTGCAGCCTCTGAAGCAAAGTTAGCCCATAGAAAAGAGACTAAGGTTCTCTTGATAACCTTAAGTTAGTCTAGATTCAGCTTTCACCTGCCTTTACTATCTACCACTCCTCCAGAGGGCTGGGTGGCTTAGAACATCCCTCGTATTTCCATCCTATGCGGAAGCCAGGCTGAAAACCGCATTAGTCCTCTTCAGTGACTTCTTTCCCTCTGTGGCCCACATCCACCCCACCTCCCCACACCCCCACACTAGCAGTTTGAGTTTTCTAATGTGGGGCAAGAGTGAGGAGTATCTGGTTCTGCTTGGGATCCCAGACACAGTAATAAGTGAGCTTGATCTCTAAGAATGTAGAAGATTCAGGGGCCAGGGGAAGGGATTAAAGTAGTTAAGGCAAAACACAAAAATACTACCATATACAAAGACTTAGAAAGGGATACAAAAGCACATCAACTGCCATTCTATTTGGAAGATGTGCAAAGGAAAGCTTTGGAAGTCTGGTAAAAATAACTAGATTGATTTAAATCATGGGACTAAATAGTGTAGGATGAGATTACCCTTATATTTCAGAATTGAATTGGCAAAACTGGTAGCCCAGAAAATGGGAAGGTACCCACTAGGAGTTCTGGGGAGCATTGGCTAATTCATATAGTAATCATTCTTTAACTGTCTCCTTTAGTTTTTTCATTGTTTTATTTCGGGGGGAATTTTTTAACATTACCATCATGATCTGAGAATCTGTTTCTTCCATATATTTTGCCTGATACCTTGCCTTTGACTGTCTCCAGTGTGGAGAAAGCTCTTCCCTCAACTCTCAACTCTGGGACTCAGGTAATGCTATTTTTTATTACTTAACATTTCTCTCAAAACTATGTTTGCAATATTTCGAAATCCACTTGAATATCTGCTTCCTTTGCCCAGAATATAAAATTCACTCTTTTATAAAGAATTAGGTAGCGTGACATAAAGCTGAAATGATGTTTTTATTAGACATGATTTAAAAGTTGATTGAAATAGAAGTGATTTTTCAATAAGAAAAGATACTTAGTATATGACTTGGACTCATTGCACATTTCTGCACCTTAATTTTTCCATCAGCAAAAATCATATTTGTGACCTGCATACTTATTGGGTTGCCAAGGTGATTGTGAGATTTTTAAGAATGTTAATTTAATGTCTTCATATGGAAAGAATATGAATGATAGTGAGAAATAAATACTAGTCTTAATGTTTTCTAAATATGAAGTTTTGCATCTAAAATAATTAAAGCCAAAGAGCAGTCTTTATGGATCTGATCCTCTATGGCCAAACTTTTTTTATAAAGATCTAAAATAATGTTTGCATGCTCAGTAAATGATGCTTTTTATTATATAGAAAAATGCCTAAGAACCATTTAGATTTATTATATTCACCTCCAATAGAATAATTCTGTTGTTTTCCTCATTTGTTTATGGCAAATTTGAGTCCTGAAGAAGCAGAATAAATAATTCACTGGGGTTTCAATACAAATTAGTGAATAAACAAAAATTAGACCATAAATTGCTGTATGACCTACTTGAAAGAACTGGTTAAAAGAAGGAAAGAGATTGCAAACGATATTATGTTAATATATATAACTATTCCACTGAATGAAAAAAATTATTAAAAATACAAAAAGTATAGACCTATTGGAAATATATGAGGCAATATGACAAAACAATAATAAAGAGATACAGAATAAAGAATTACAAGATGAGGATGAAAAGAAAAGAAAAGATTAACACCACCAAAACCAGCCCCTTGGGAAAAAAGCTTGAGAAAGTAAATATGAGCATGTTCCTAAAGAAACACAAGAGATTTCTTACTGGGAAAAGTAGGTACTGGGAAAGAGAGCTCTTACACCTCAGTGGTCAGAGCTGCTGACCCTTGGGTCTCAGTGAGACACGTAGAACCAAAATGTGTATGAGTGTAAAGTATAAGAGTAAATACATGTGTTTCTATTCATATGCAGACCCCCAGATTGGCACATCCTTATTATCTGTTTTGAAAACTAATTAAAGAGAAGGGGCCTGCCTCCAAAGATATGAAATTGGGATGTCAGGATGAGGAGAAAGGCTGGTAAATTGGAAACAAAGATAGGTACCATGCCCAAGATGAAATGCCATCTCAAATTTCCCTAAATTTCTATTGCCAGTGACTATATTTATGCCCTTCAGACTTCAGTTTTTTTTTTTATCTTTTTTTTTTTAAAGATTTTATTTATTTATTTATTCATGAAAGACTGAGAGACAGAGAGAGCCAGAAACAAAGGCAGAGGGAGAAGCAGGCTCCATGCACCGGGAGCCCGATGTGGGATTCGATCCCGGGTCTCCAGGATCGCGCCCTGGGCCAAAGGCAGGCGCCAAACCGCTGCGCCACCCAGGGATCCCTAGACTTCAGTTTTTAATAAAGATATGTTTGTCTTACTATGATAGTTTTTAATCTATGTAAACATATGTATATATATATATATATATATATATCTCAGTTTATTTCTATTTTTCTTTTTATGTGTCCAGCTATGTAGTCATCCATATGCCTACCTCTACCTGTACATTTATCTATTCATCTATCATGGTTATGGAAGTCTGTTTCATAGACTTGTGCACGTACTTATGAATAACATACTGAGGAAGAGAAAGAATGAAAAAAAAGAAAAAATAAAGCTATCAGAGGAACAGCCACAGGAAGTGTACATAGACACACCTTAACACAGATTTGTAGTTACTGCCGCAGCTCATTCTTTTCACCTGGTTTGTGATAATTTAAATGTTTTTCCTTTGCCCCTGGAACAAAGTGAAGCTTTGTCAGTAGACAGCACAGGAGAGACATCTTAGGCTGAAAGGCACATGCTCATTCCAGGGATAAGTGTGGGCAACCTTTTCAGTGCCCAGTTCCTACAGCGCAGGTGCAAGTATCAAGGAACCCACAGCTTAACAGAACAAGCAAATCTATAAAGTCATGAATATAACAAAGCTGTACAACAAAGATAACCTCTGAAATTTAAAGTGAGAAGAAAAATTAAAGGATGAGAAAAAAATTAAAACAACCAGCCCGTGGGAAGAATGACAACAGAAAGGGAAATGTGAGCACACCACTGCAGATGCGGAGCAGGTTTTATCATTTGGGAAGTAACAAGATCTTCTCCACTCTAAGCTTGAAATTTAATTTAAATCAACACACACCTACATCAAACAGATCATTGTAAAATCTTGGAGTCAACAAACTCACTGGACTCGGGTCCACCTGTTGCATCTATATTCAAGCATAATTTGTCTGTAAATACTGCAACATGGCAGAGTCAATGTGTGTTCAATGCAGACATCTAAACGTAAACACAATTTATTATCTGTTTTGGATCCCTATGAATGTTTGTATGTATCTACCTTTCTCTCTATTGAGAGAAGTGACCCGCCACACATTGAATCCATTAGTGAATATTTCCACAGGGCTGGCCCAGGGAAGACAAAGACTTAAAATGCCTTCCTCACCCATCTCTATGATCCCTGAGTCAGCACAAATTTCTAGTACTAAAGTTCAAACTATCTCCTGGATTAGGTCGAAAAACAACGTTAATATAGATGTCAATTATTAAAAGTTGTTTCTCTCTAACAACATATCCTGAAAAATCCTCCATATCCCTTCTTATAGATCTTACTTATTCTTTTTTTATACCTGTGTAATACTATGTGTTATATATGTACTATAGTTTATTCAACCACTTTCCTATATTTGGGCATTTATTAAGCATTCAATATTTTGCAATTACAAATCATGTTGCATTGAATAATCTTTGCATATGTATTTTTATATTGCTGGAAGTTTCTATTCAGGCTGACATGCAATTGCTGAGTCAAAGGATAAGGCCTATATGGTTTTGTTAGGTATTCCAAATTTCCTTTTAGAGGGGTTGTAATACTATTTGCTGTGAAAATACCTGTTTCCCACAGCCTCACCGAGAGACTGCATTGTCAAGCTTTTGAGATTTTGCCTATTTAGACTGGCATATGCAGCATAGATTTATAAAAAATAACAAAGAAATGTTTACAGTAGTGGATATAAATTTTTAAAGACAGAAATCATTGGCATTTGGATTGGCATATTCAGCTATTTAGAACATCTGTCTCCAGATGCTCTTTCTTTGTTATATCAGAGGTAAGCTCTCTCTCACATAAGCCAATAAAGCTGTTTGGCCAGTGGAGGTCACTCTAGTGCTACTTTAAAGGGTAGATTCTAGTACAGCCCTCTCAGTTCATATATCTTAGGACAATAACTCTAAAAATCCACTGCCTATGTTCACTAGGTAAACTAGGCAAGACTTTCCAAAGGATAAGTCTTTTAAAAAAAACCCAAGACCTGGAATGCCTGGGTGGCTCAGCGGTTGAGCGCCTGCCTTTGGCCCAGGGCATGATCCTGGAGTCCCAGGCTCGAGTTCTGCATCAGGCTCCCTTCATGGAGCCTGCTTCTCTTTCTGCCTATGTCTCTACCTCTCTCTCTCTCTCGAATAAATAAGTAAAATCTTTAAAAAATAAAAATAATAAAAAACCCAAGACTAATATGCTTAGCAGGAAAGAGCTTTCTGAAGGGCTAAAGAATAACAATTTAGCATATTCTGATTTAAACAGCATGTGGTAGTTTTGATCTGATAACAAAAGTTAGCTAAGTTCAAGACAAAAGTTATGGGCAATGAGAACTAAACTGCATTTCTGTCCCTGATGAAATGACCTACACAGATCCAGAAAAACTAGAGGGTGTCCTTACCTGTACTCAACAGACCCCTCTCCAGCCAAGGACAATGTCTTTTTCACTTACTACAGTCTCCAAACATAAAATGACAATGTCTTAGCTTACCTTCATAAAATTGATCCTGACATGAATTCCTAAGGCATTTTTGGATTAAGAAAAATTGGCAAGGATGATCTTAAGGACCAGAGAATCCTTGCATTGATTACCTTGTGGACTAAAGGGAGACAGAGATCTTAGCAAACTTAAGAGTATTAAACTGTAGATCTTGAATATTCATTACTTCAAAAAGTAGGTAATTTTCAAATAAAAAAGAAGGTTGAGTTCACAGATTAGAGCTGTGTTATTTATCTTCAGTATCAGGCATGTTTGTTATCAAAATTAATCAAATGGCATATAGATTGTATTTTTGAATATTTTATCAGTAGAGTCCCAGCAGAAAAATGAGAACATAGGAGTAGGGTACATCAAAATAGGATATATCAAAAAAGGTCCTAAAAGTTTTAATAAATCCTACAAAACATTAGTTGAGAATAGCCAAACTCCCATTCTAGAATAAGCACAATATTCATTAAACATAACCACGATCAATAAACATGATACACACTGAGTTCTGATACCAACAGTTAAATCGCTCCTTACGATAACCTTCAGTCAAGTGTAGCTAAGGAATCATCTCCATTCTGAATTTCTTTCTTTGCACTGTGGAAGTTCTGCTACACATTGTCACCTGCTGGCTTAGTCCCTTTGGAGTCTTACAGCCTTTGTTCCAGTTGCTGGACTGTCCTGAGTTCTTGCTTATACTCTCGTCGCAAGGTCACCTGAAATGCAGTGTCACAAACGAATTCCCAGGATTATCCTCTTATTTCTACTCTGCTTGCTAAATGTCTGTTGCTAATCGTCTGTGGCCACAGGACTGGCTCATCTCATTGTGTGTGCGAGGCCCTGTGGCGTCAGTATGTTTCTGATTTGAGCATTCCAGGTTTCTGGCAATGGCTTCTCTGTTCTCCTCACAAGCAGTTATAGAAGGAGGGTTTTTCAAGTCTGCTCTGCAAGTATTGAGCTATTTTTTTAAAGGTAAGATTAAACTGTATGGGTAGTAGAAGCTGACACGGAGCTTATAAGAATTGTCATTTTATTACCTTCCATTTCTTGAACAAGAATTTCACTAAGTCTACCTAGCAACCTTGAATTTAGGAGTTGAGCTGGTAAATCATTCACAACTGTTTGAGAGGAATAGTATTGTGCCTAGAACTTTTGAAATTTTTCAGAAGCTGAAATTGAAAATCAGCTAAGTGTTCCTGAAGAATCTACTGCCTTTCTAGTCTCCTGATGCATTTCAATGAGCAGGTTGAAGCAATCTGGGCATTCCATTTTTTCCTAATAAATATATATCTACCAACTATTTATACATACATAATAATATCAACTTCTTACTGTATTCCAAGCAGTTTTAAGCACTTCTCTGGTTTTATCTGACATAATTCTCACAACCCTGTGAGATAGATACTTTTATTATCCCCATGTTATAAATGATGAATTTCTAGTCATCATCAGAGAAATGCAAATTAAAACACAATGAAATAACATTTTACTCCTGTCAGAATGCCTGGAATCAAAAACACAAGAAATAACAAATGTTGGTGAAGATGTGGTAAAGAAAAGGAGCCCTCATGCACTATTGATGGGAATGCAAACTGGTGCAACCACTGTGGAAAACAGTATGGAGTTTTCTCAAAAAATTAAAAATAGAATTATTACACGACCCAGTAATTCCACTACTGGATATTTACCCAAAGAAAATGAAAACACTAGAATTCAAATAAAATTTTAAGAGAAAATGAAAACACTAATTCAAAAAGACATGCACCCCCATGTTTATTGCAGCATTATTTACAGTAGCCAAATAATATAAACAAGCCAAGTGTCTATCTACAAAATAAATGAAGAAAGAAGATGTGTTATACAATCAAATATTATTCAGCCATAAAAAAGAATGAAATCTTGCCGTTTGCAACATGGATGGACTGGAGAATACAATGCTAAATGAAATAAGTCAGAGAAATACCACATAACTTCATTTATATGTGGAAATTAAAGAAACAAAACAAATGAACAAAGTTTAAACAAAAGATAAAGAAACAGACTTTTTAAATACAGAGAAGAAACTGGTGGTTGCCAGAGGAGAGGTAGGTGGAGGAACTGATGGAAAAGACAAAGGAGTACACTTGAAACAGATTGAGAGTACACTTACTTTGATGAACACTGAGAAATACATCGAATTGTTGAAAAATTATATTGTACACCTGAACCTAATATAACTGTTAATTAAACTGGGATTTAAAAAAACATTTAAATGGTGAGTTTCTAGCTGTGGAAGTAGGAAAAGAAAAAAATGAGGAAACTGTAAGTAAGCCAGAAGTTCTGGAGAATATAGACAGTCTACCAAGAGCTGGCAGGATAGATGAGCCTACAATATACCCAGCTAGAATATCCCTCAGTAATGCAGCCTGATGAAGGAGCCTCTGTCCTGAGGAGAGAGAGCTAGAGGCTCACACTGGGTGCCCGTTCTATGGGAGAGGAAGCCTACTCTTGATCCTACTGATTAGTCTGGGCTAGTAAAGAGGTAAAACAAAAGAAAACAGTAAACCCTGGCAGGGCTTCCTGTGACCGGGACTTGAAAGCAGGGGGAGAGTAAAGACCTTATTTCTGTCTTTTATGGATAAGTCAGATTCTCCCTGGAGCTCTCGCTGCCCTGGGCCAGACTGCAGCTTAAAAAGGACTCTCCTGGAAGGCAAGGGCTCTCTAGGGGGAATAACGTACAAGTATTTCACCCTAGGGAAGGCAATGGGTAGCATGTGAAATGACTGGACAGTAGTTCTATGTTCATGTTTTATTTCATGCCTTTCAGAGACTGGGAGAAGTGTCCCACCATATCCTCCATGGGCATGTATATTTTCCATACAAGCACGTCCAACTTCCAGCTTCACCTCTTTGCTTCAGGGCTGGCTATGGCCCCCAGGGTCCACTGGGCCTCTACACAGGGTGGGCTAAAAGTTCCAGACAATTAATACCAACTGTTGATTAAATATCACATCCCTCTTGCCACTTGAGTGGATAACTCTGAAGTGCATGTTCCCCGGGAAAAATTTTGTCCTGATTGCCTGCTCTGGCAACTTATTTAATAATATATCCTTTTAAGGGCCATCATTCCTTCCTTTCTTCATGTCTTCTGGGATCACCTCTGTTGGGGATCTTCAAGACTCCCTGACCCTAGGTTCAGTGATTCACTAAGAGGATTCACACAACTGAGTATATAGTCATATTCATGGATATGATTTATTACAGCTGAAGGACAAAAAGCAAAAAGAAAAGGTGCACAGGATAAAACCCAAAGGAAACTAGAAATGAGTTTTCAAAATTTCTCCTCCAGTAAATCACATAGGACGTTGTTTATTCCCACAGCAACAAGTTGTGACATGTTTGAAAAGCTGTTTACTAGGGAATCTCATTAGAGACTCAATGCCCAAAGTCTCTAATAAGAGTTGGTCCTATAGGCAGGCACCCTCTGCTTGGCAGGTGCCCAAATCCAAAAGGAAAAATAGGTGTTTAGCACAAACCACATTGTTTGCATGCAGTTTAGGCACAGTGGCCATTTTTTTTTAGGAGTTTATTTATTTATTCATGAGAGACACACAGAGAAGCAGAGACACAGGTAGAGGGAGAAGCAGGCTCCATGCAAGGAACCTGATGTCGGACTCCATCCTGGATCCCAAGATCATGTCCTGAGCCAAAGGCAGACGCTCAACCACTGAGCCACCTAGGTGTCCCCAGTGAGCCATTCTTATAAGGGTTTTGGGAACTCTCTCAAAATTCAAGCTTCCTGAAGCCGGCCAAGTTCCAACCTTGCAAGCGGGCCTCAGGATAGCAATCTTAGTCCTGGCGTATTAATGCTTTTAGCCACATAGAAAATATCCCAAATAGATTTCTTGCCCTCAGATCTTTGTGTCAGGTTCACTTAACCCAGACTAATCCTAGAGTATGATCCTCCTCTGAGATTACTGGCTAGTAATCATGTCAGAAGCTCAATATATTTGATTTTGAAACTTATTAATGTTTCACTCTTTTTAAAAAATGCTTTGGATTCATATACAATAATATTGCACACACCAAAAAGAACTGAGAATGTGATATAGTGGCTAAGTCTCTGTTCTGGGAGTTAGGGATATTGACTTCAGTCTTTTTATGCCTCACATAAGGATTGGCTAACATCAATGGATTTCACTTTGTTATTACCAATAATCCCTTCTTAATTTCTTTTTTTCATTCACTTGGGCTGTTATAACAAAATGCCATGGACTGAACAGCTTTACAAGTAACATAAAATTATTTCTTAAATTCCTAGAAGCTGGGAAGTCTAAGATCAAGGTACCAGCAGATCCAGTATTTGGTGGGAGTCCAGTTCCTGGTTCTTTTCACTATATCCTTTCATGGAAGAAGGGGCAAGGGAGTCCTCCTGGTTATCTTTTGTAAAAGTACTACTCCCATTAACGGGGAGTCTACCTTCCTGACCTGAGCACCTCCCCAAGGCTCTGCCTCCTACCATCATCACATTGGGAATTAGATTTCAACATATGAATTTTAGGGGAAAAGCAAACATTCAACCTATAGCAATTCCCTACTATCAGAAACCCCACATTTCTTTGATTTTTTTCTAAAAACTTTATTCTTTATTGAGGTATAATTTACATTCAGTAAAATTTATCCCTTGTCATTGTGTAAATCAATGATTCATGATAAATTTATACCACTATATAATCACACAACAATCTGGAGAAAATAGATGTCACCCCAAAAAGTTCCTTCATGGCCCATTACATTTAATCTTTTCCTCTACCTCTAACCCAAATACTAGACATTTATTGATCTGGTTTTTCCTTCATTGCAGTTTGCCTTTTCTAGATTTTCATGTGAATGAAATCCTAGAATATGTAGTCTATTTTGTCTGTCTTCTTTCACTTGACATAAGTCTCTTGAGATTCATTAATATTGTTGGGAGCATCAATAGTTTATTCCTTTTTGTTGCTGAGCAGTATTCCATTGAATGAATATAGGATGGTCTGTTTATCCATTCACCTGTTCATGAACACTTGAGTTTCTTCCAGTTTGGGCTATTATGAATAAAGTTGCTAAAGACATCCATGGAAAAAACTTTGTAGAACATGTTTTTATTTTTCTTGAGTAAACACCAATGAGTAGGATTATTGAATTGTGTGGTACATGTATGTTTAACTTTTTAAGAGCTGCAGGACTAGTATGCAAACTAGCTGTGCTTTTTGCATTCCCAATAGAAATGTATGAGAAATACAGTTGTTTTACATCCTCATAGACACTGTATATTGTCAGATGTTCTTATTTTAGTTTTAGCCCTTCTATTGGATGGGTAACAATAGCTCATGGTAGTTTTACCTTATATTTCCCTGATGAGTATCCATGTTGATTGAACAACTTTTCGTGGTTTATTTGATATGCATGTTATAAAACTTCTTTAGTGAGGTGTCTTTTCAAATCTTTTCCCCATTTTTAAAAATTGAGTTGTGTTCCCAATATTGTAAGAGTTCTTTATTAATTTAGGATACAAGTCCTTTCATCAGATTATATTTTGTAAATAACATTTCCCAATCTGTAGCTTTCATTTATATTTTCTTAATGAAGTCTTTTTAAAAATAGCTTTGTAGAAATATAACTCACATATCCTACCATTCACCATTTAAAGTATACAAGTCAAGTGCTTGCCTCAGCAATCAGGCAACAAAAAGAAATAAAAGGCATTCAGATTGGCAAAGAAGAAGTCAAACTCTCCCTCTTAACAGATGACATGATACTGTACATAGAAAACCCAAAAGACTCCACCCGAAAATTGCTAGAACTCATACAGCAATTCGGCAGTGTGGCAGAATACAAAATCAATGCCCAGAAATCAGTGGCATTTCTCCACACTAACAATGAGACTGAAGAAAGAGAAATTAAGGAGTCAATCCCATTTACAATTGCACCCAACAGCATAAGATACCTAGGAATAAACCTAACCAAAGAGGTAAAGGATCTATACCCTAAGAACTACAGAACACTTCTGAAAGACATTGAGGAAGACACAAAGAGATGGAAAAATATTCCATGCTCATGGATTGGAAGAATTAATATTGTGAAAATGTCAATGTTACCCAGGGCAATTTACAAATTTAATGCAATCCCTATCAAAATACCATGGACTTTCTTCAGAAAATTGGAACAAATCATCTTGAGATTTGTGTGGAATCAGGGATCCCTGGGTAGTGCAGCGGTTTAGCGCCTGCCTTTGGCCCAGGGCGCGATCCTGGAGAGCCGGGATCGAATCCCAAGTCGGGCTCCCAGTGCATGGAGCCTGCTTCTCCCTCTGCCTGTGTCTCTGCCTCTCTCTCTCTCTCTCTCTCTCATAAATAAATAAAAATTAAAAAAAAGGATTTGTGTGGAATCAGAAAAGACCCCAAATAGCCAGGGGAATATTAAAAAAGAAAACCATAGCTAGGGGCATCACAATGCCAGATTTCAGGTCGTACTAAAAGCTGTGGTCATCAAGACAGTGTGGTCCTGGCACAAAAACAGACACATAGATCAATGGAACAGAATAGAGAATCCAGAAGTGTATTCTCAACTCTATGGTCAACTAATATTCAACAAAGCAGGAAAGACTATCCACTGGAAAAAAAGACAGTCTCTTCAATAAATGGTGCTGGGAAAATTGGACAGCCACGTGCAGAAGAATGAAACTAGACCACTTCTTACACCATACACAAAGATAAACTCAAAATGGATGAAAGATCTAAATGTGAGAAGATTCCATCAAAATCCTAGAGTAGAACATAGGCAACACCCTTTTTGAACTTGGCCACAGTAACTTCTTGCAAGATATATCCATGAAGGCAAGAAAAACAAAAGCAAAAATGAATTATTGGGACTTCATCAAGATTAAAAGCTTCTTCACAGCAAAAGAAACAGTCAAGAAAACTAAAAGACAACCTACAGAATGGGAGAAGATATTTGCAAATGACCTATCAGATAAAGGGCTAGTATCCTTTATCTATAAAGAACTTATTAAACTCAACAGCAAAGAAACAAACAATCCAATCATGAAATGGGCAAAAGACATGAACAGAAATTTCATCAAAGAAGGCAGACATGGCCAACAAGTACATGAGAAAATGCTCTGTATCACTGACCATCAGGGAAATACAAATCAAAACCACAATGAGATACCACCTCACACCAGTGAGAATGGGGAAAATTAACAAGGCAGGAAACAATAAATGTTGGAGAGGATGTGGAGAAAGGGGAACCCTCTGCACTGTTGGTGGGAATGTGAACTGGTGCAGCCACTCTGGAAAACTGTGTGGAGGTTCCTCGAAGAGTTAAAAATAGACCTGCCCTACGACCCAGCAATTGCACTGCTGGGGATTTACCCCAAAGATACAGATGCAGTGAAATGCTGGAACACCTGTACCCCGATACTTCTAGCAGCAATGTCCACAATAGCCAAACTGTGGAAGGAGCCTCAGTGTCCATTGAAAGATGAATGGATAAAGCTGTGGTATATGTATACAATGGAATATTACTCAGCCATTAAAAACGAGAATATCCACCATTTGCTTTGACGTGGATGGAACTGGAGGGTGTTATGCTGAGTGAAATAAGTCAATCGGAGAAGGACAAACATTATATGGTCTCATTTATTTGGGGAATATAAAAATTAGTGAAAGGGCATAAAGGGGAAAGGAGAGAAAATAAGTGAAAATATCAGTGAGGGTGACAAAATATGAGAGACACCTAACTTTGGGAAACGAACAAGGGGTAGTGGAAAGGGAGGTGGTTGGGGGTTTGGGGTGACTGGGTGATGGGCACTGAGGGGGGCACTTGGCGGGAGGAGCACAGGGTGTTATGCTGTATGTTGGCAAATTGAACTCCAATAAATTTTTTTTTAATTTAAAAAAAAGTAAACAAGTCGGGGATCCCTGGGTGGCTCAGCGGTTTAGCGCCTGCCTTTGGCCCAGAGCGCAATCCTGGAGTCCTGGGATCGAGTCCCGTGTCAGGCTCCCAGCATGGAGCCTGCTTCTTCCTCTGCCTGTGTCTCTGACACTCTCTCTCTCTCTCTCTCCCTCTCATGAATAAATAAATAAAATCTTTAAAAAAAATATACAAGTCAGTGGATGTTATTATATTACAGTTGTGCAACCATCAGTACAATCTAATTTTAGAACATTTTAACACTCAGAAAATATACCTTATTTTCACTCTCCATATCCCCTTACTGACCCCGCATTACCCACCTAAGACTCTATAACCAATAAACTACTTTCTGTATCTCTGAATTTGCCTAACCAGAACATTTCATGCAAATGGAATCATAGAATATATGATATACTATGATTAGTTCCTTTTATTTTGTAAAATGTTTTTAAGTTTCATCCATGTTATAGCATGTGTCTGTACTTCATTCCTTTTAATTGCCAAATAATAGTACATTGTGTGAACATACTATATTTTCTTAATCCATTCATCAGGTGATGGACATTTGGATTATTTCCACTTTTTGGCTATTATGAATGACACTGATATGAGCAGTTTTATATGAGTTTTGTGTACATATGTTTTCACTTATCACTAGTTATGGATAAGGGTCCTAATTTCTTCACATCCTTGCCAATACCTGTTATTGCTTTTTTTATTTTAGCCATATTTCTTTGCTTTACATTTCCTAATGGCAAGTGAAATTGAGCATCTTTTCATTCTTTTCATGTGCTAATTAGATTTCATAAATATTTGGAGAAATGTGTTTTCTGATCCTTTTCCTCTTTTTAGAGAGAGAGAGAGAGAGATGGGGGAGGGGCGGTGAGAGAGGGAGAGACAAAGAACCTTAAGCAGGCTCCATGACCAGCACAGACCCCGACTTAGAGCTCAGTCTCACAACCCTGAGATCATGACTTGATCCAAAATCAAGAGCCAGACTCCTAACTGACTGAGCCACCTAGGTCCCCTCCTTTTCCCATTTTTAATTGGATTGTCTTATTAACTATCACGCATAACAGTTCTATTCTGTAGGTTTTACTCATATTGTTTGTGGAACAAAAGTTAAATTTTGATGAAATTCAGTTTATAAATATTTTTCTTTTTTCCCGTAAAGTTTTCCCTTAAAGTTTTGTCATATCTAATAAACCATTACCTAATACAAAGTCACAAAGATTTACTCCTATTTTCTTCTATAAGTTATAATTTTATTCCTTACATTTGTGTATTTGATCTATTTTGAGTTAACTTTTGTGTGTTATACAAAGAAGGAGTATAATTTTTTTGCATGTGTATATGTAGTTTATCTAGCACCATTTGTTGAAGACTATTTTTCTCCCATTGAATTGTCTTGGCACCCTTGTCAAAAATCAATTGATTGTAAATGTAAGAGTTTATTTTTGGACTCCTAAATTCTATTCCATTGATATGCATTTCTATCCTTATCTCAATGCTATACTGTCTTTTATAGTAAATTTTGAAATCAAGAAGTGAGTTCTCCAATTTGGTTCTTTTTCATGATTGTTTTGGCTATTCTGGGTCCCTTGAATTTCTATATGAATTTTAATATCAACATGTCAGTTTCTCTAAAGAAAAAAAAAATAAGAAAAAATAGGAAAAAAATAACCAGCTGGGATTTTTAGTAGTGGTTTCATTGAATCTGTAGATCATTGTGGAGAATATTGCCATCTTAACAACATTGTCTTTGGGGGGTGGTGGCAATGAATCGTATTTTATTTTCATAGCATATGCCAAATGGAAACAAAAGAAGCAACTCAGAAAGGTCCAACGTAATCAGCCAGTATTACAACACAATATTGTCTTCTGATCCATGATTATGGGATCTTTCTACTTATTTAAATTGCACTTAATTTTTTCAACAATGTTTTACACTTTTAAGTATACAAATTTGTGTTCTTGTTAAGTGTATTTCTTACTATTCTATACTTTTTGATAATGTGAATGGAATTATTTTCTTACCTTAATTTTCAGATTGTTTCTAATATATACAAGTATAATTGAGTTTCATATATAGAAGTGATCTTTTATCCTGCAGCCCTGCTGAATTCATGTGCTATTTCTAGTGTGTTTTACTGGATTCCTTAGGATTTATTATACACAAGGTCATGTGATCTGCAAATAGAGATAATTTTACTTCTTCCTTCCTAATCTGAATACTTTTTAATTTTTCATGCCTAATCGCCCTGGCTAGAACCTCTAGTGAAATGTTGAATAGAAGTGGGACGAGCAGACATCCTTGCCTTGTTTTACCATTAAGTATAGTGTTAGCTGTAGGATTTTTTGGGTATATGTCCTTTATCATATTAAGAAATTTCCTTCTTTTCCTGGTTGCTGAGTGCTTTTTTCATGAAAGGATATTAATTTTGTCAAAATTTTTCTATGTCTATTGAGATGATCATGTGATTTTTATCCTTCATCCTATTAATATATATTACATCAGTTAAATTTCATAAGTTAAATTAAACCTTGAATTCTTGGAATAAATCTCACATGTATATGATATATAATCATTTGTATATGTTTTTGGATTCAGGTTACTAGTATTTTCTTGAGGATTTTTGCCTCTGAATTCCTAAGAGATATTGGCCTATATTTTCTTTCTTTTTCTGGTTTTGATATCAGGGTTATCCTGGCCTCATAGAATGAATTGGAAAATATTCCATCCTTTTTTATTTTTGAAAGTTTGGGAGGGATAGGTATTAACTCTAAATGTTTAATATTTGTTTAATATTTAATGTTTAATATTTTAATGTGTAATTCACCAATGAAGCCGTCTGGACCTAGGCTTTCCTTTGTGGGAAGTTTTTAGTAAGTTGTTTTTTTTACTTGTTATAAGTCTATTCAGATTTTCTGTTTTGTTGAGTCCGTTTCAGTAGTTTGTGTCTTTCCACTTTATCTCTCAGATTTGTTGGCATACAGTTTTTTAAGGTATCCTCTTATATTTCTTCCTATTTCTATAAAGTTGGTGTGTGTAGCCTCTTTTTTATACTATCATCATCAATTGATGGAATGGACACATGGTCTGCTTCCATAGTTTGGCTATTGTAAATAATGCTGCAGTAAACACGGGGGTGCATGTATTCCTTTGAATTAGTGTTTTTGTTTTGTTTTGTTTTGTTTTTTGATTTTGTTTTTTTGTTTTTGTTTTGTTTTTTTTTTTTTTTGGTAAATACAAACTGGCTACACCAGGTTACATTTCCACCAAGATTTCTATTCTTTACATCCTCACCAACACTTGTTTCTTGTGTTTTTTTTTTTTAGCCATTCTGACAGGTATGAAGTGATACCTCATTGTAGTTTTGATTTTCATTTCCGTGATGATAAATGATGTTGAACATTTTTTCATGTGGTTGTTGGCCATCTGGTGTCTTCTTTGGAGAAATGTCTGTTCATATCTTCTGCCCATTTTAAATTGGATTATTTGGTTCTTGGTATTATATATATTTCGGATGCTATCCTTTATTGTGTATGTCATTTGCAAATATCTTCTCTCATTCAGTAGATTGCCTTTTAGTGTTGTTGATTGTTTCCTTCACTGTGTAGGAGCTTTTTATTTTGATGTAGTCTCAATAGTTTATTTTTGCTTTTATTTCCCTTGCCTCAGGGGAGATGTCTTAGAAAACTGTTGCTACAGCCAATGTCAGAGAAATTATCAACTGTGCTCTCTCCTAGAATTCTTATAGTTTCAGGTCTCACATTTAAGTCTTAAACCCATTTTGAAGTTTTTTTTTTTTTTTTTGCGTGTGTATGGCGTAAGAAAGTGGTCCTGTTTCCTTCTTTTGCATGTAGCTGGCCAGTTTCCCAACACCATTTGTTGAAGAGACTGTCTTTTTCCCATTATTCTTTCCTCCTTTGTCAAAGATTAATTGACTGTATACTTGTGGGTTTATTTCTGAGTTTTCTATTCTGCTCTATTGATCTATGTGTATGTTTTCATGCCAGTACCATACTATTTTAATTACTACAGGTTATTTTAAGCTTAGAAAGTTTGTAATCATTTAATCTTTCAGCAAATGCCACAATTCCCAAAAACAAAATTATTAGTATTAAAGCAGTTCATATTTAAAATCACATATGTACAAAATTCAATCCTTTGTGACCAGTCATTATGTCAATGTATCAATTTAAAAAAATAACTTTACATGCTTTGCAACCTCTAATCTTTTCAAGTAAACTTTAAATAAGAAGAATTACATGAATAAAATTTAAATATTCCAAATTTATTCAATAACGACTCAGAATATTTAATGTATGCTAAAAAGTTAAATATTTTAATATTTTGTTTTAAGTATGCAGTACATGAGGCACAATTTTAAATAATCTTTTTGAACAAAACAGTAATTCTCAACCCTCAGTTTGTCCCTAGGTGGCTCAGTGGTTGAGTATCTCCCTTTGACTCAGGTTGTGATCCTGGGGTCCTGGGATCGAGTCTCATATCAGGCTCCCCACAAGGAGCCTGCTTCTCCCTCTACCCATATCTCTGCCTCTCTGTGTCTCTCATGAATAAATAAAAAAAAATCTTTTAAAAAAAGAACAGTAATGCTTAATTTGGAAATTTCAGTCACCAAAATTTTTAGAAAAATTATTTTTTGAAAAATCGTGTATATATGTCTTTGGTGGATTATGCTCTTGATAATTTGTTACAGAACATAATGAAATACATTTTTTTTCTGTTAAAAAAGATCATGTCAATCTTTTTGGTTCACATTTCCTTCTTTTTTTCTATCAAGGTAAAGTTATTATTGAAAAAAGAATGATAACTTATCAAAGTTTTTTCTTTGATTGAGGAAAACTACACGTATCACAATAGTCTGAAAACCTATAGAGTGTACTCAAAGCACTCAAAGCCTAAGAAATTGAGGAACCTATATTGAAAAGATAATCACACCTGGGATTTTTGTTTCTTTGGATAGCAGGTAGTTGAGTCTTGTGTTTTGCGGGGGTTTTGTTTAGCATTTATTTATTTTTTTTTTTAATTTTTATTTTTATTTATTTATTTATTTTTTGTTTAGCATTTAAATACACATCAATATGTTTTAGCATGTAATTTGCATATGAGTTCTATAGAAGATAATTGTCAATGTTATATTTACACAGTGTAATAACTATTTTATTTAGAGAACTGATTACTACAGCTTTGTTATATGACTTGAAGTCTGGAATTATGATACTTCGAGTTTTGTTTTCCTTTTTCAAGATTTCTTTGGCCATTAGGAATCTTTTGTGGTTCCATACAAACTTTAGGATTATTTGTTCTAGTTCTGTGAAAAATGCTGTTGGTATTTTGATAAGCATTACATTAAAGTCGGAGATTGCTTTGGGCAGTATAGACATTTTAACAATATTTGTTCTTCCAACCCAGGAGCATGAGATGTTTTTCCATTTCTTTACATTGTCTTGAATTTTTTTCATCAGTGTTTTATAGTTTTCAGAGTACAAGTCTTTCACCTTTTTGGTTAGGTTTACTTCTAGGTATTTTTTCGTTTTGAATGTAATTGTAAATGGGATTTTTTTTCTTAATTTCACTTTCTGCTGCTTCATTATTATTAGTGTATAGGAATGCAACATATTTCTTTTTTAACATATATTTTTTTATTTTTAAGCAATCTATACACCCAAAGTGGGTCTTGAACTCATGACCCTGAAATCAAGAGTCACACGCTCCTCCCACTGAGCCAGTCAGGGGTCCCTGAATGCAACAGATTTCTGTACATTGATTTTGTACCCTGCAACTTTACTGAATTCATTTATCAGTTCTAATAGTTTGTTGGTGGAGTCTTTAAGGGTTTTCTCTATATAGTCTCATGTCATCTGCAAATAGTGAAAGTTTTCCTTCTTCCTTACCAATTTAGATGCCTTTTATTTCTTTTTGTTGTCTGATCGATATAGCTAGAACTTCCAGTACTATGTTGAATAAAAGTGGTGAGAGTAGGTAGCCTTGCCTTGTTACTGACCTTAGGGGAAAAGCTCTCAGTGTTTCCCCATTGAGTATGATATTGCCTGTGTGTTTTTCATATAAGGCTTTTATTATGTTGAGGTATATTCCCTCTAAAGCTACTTTGTTGAGGGTTTTTATCATGAACGTTGTTGTACTTTGTCAACTGCTTTTTCTATATCTATTGAAATGGTCATATGGTTTTTGTCCTTTCTCTTGTTGATGTTTGATACTCCACATACATTTTATTATTTTATTTTATTTTTTTTAGACTCTAAAGGAACTTTTTGTTACTTTTTAAATTTAAATATTGTTAGTTAACATACAGTACAATATTGGTTTCTGGAGCAGAATTCAGTGATTTGTCATTTAAATACAACAACCAGTGCTCATCACAGTAAGTGCCCTCTTTAATACCCATCACCTGTCTAGCCCATGCCCCCCACCCATGTCCCCATCAACCCTCAGTTTGTTCTCTATTATTAACAGTCACTTATGGCTTGTTTTTTTCTCTCCCTTTTGTTTTTCTTTTCCCCTTTCCCATATGTTCATCTGTTTTCTTTCTGACTTACTTCATTTAGCATAATACACTCTGGCCCCATCCATGTCATTACAAATGGCAAGATTCATTCATTTTGATAGCTGAATAATATTTGTGTGTGTGTGTGTGCATGTGTGTGTGCATATGCCACTTCTTCTTAATCCATTCATCAGTTAATATAGCAGCATTATCAATAATAGCCAAACTATGAAGAGAGCCCAAATGTTCACATACATTTTAGAGTCAGCTCATTAAATTATACAAAGGAGACCTATGGTGTAAGAATACTATTAAATTCAAACCAAAATTACAGATAGGGGGATATAAAATCATTAACCTGGAATCAGTCCTTCACCCTTTTTGTAAGGTTCTATATAAAGATATGACTAAAACTGAAGAATCATAGTATTGTGGTGTAATCAGGGGAAATCTGAAGGCCTTGGGGCTCTTTTCTTCCACATTCATCATTTAAAATCCTTGACTCTTGAATTCTCCTGGATAGAATTAATAATATTATCCATTTTTTTCTGGTTATATAAACTACCCCAAAATTCAGTGGCTTAAGCAATAACCAGTTTATACTATTGGAGGAAATACTTTATAACTGGAAAGCCTTGTGAAAACATAAGAGATTATTACTACTGATGTTCCAGACTATTTAATTTTTTTCTAATTCTAGCCTATTAAGTTAGAAAGGAATAAAATAATGTCTAATAATGCACTAATGGCACAGTTCTGAGCTATTGTATTCCTGACCAGTGTCTAACCATCCCACGTACACTCCAAGGTGTGCAATCACTCACCAGGTAAAGAAAAGGGCATAAATCTCCCTCTCCTCTCTCCAGATAAGGCAAACCATGTCAAGTCAGTCCCCTGTGGGAAGGGAAATATCAAAAAGATGTCAAGGCAAGATGATAGAAGGGAAATAGAGACAAGGGGTAATGTAGCTCATTCTTTCCTTCCCCCCAAAATAACTGTGGCCTCTACACTTTCTGGATCTTGCCAAATGCTCCCACATGGCTCAAGGTTGATCCAGGTTCTAGCCTGTCCCTACCACTAACTTCTTCATCACCTTGGACCAGTCAACTTCATCTCTTTGGGCTTTAATTTCCTTATTTTTTTTCTTTTTAAAAAAGATTTTATTTATTTATTCATGAGACACACACACAGAGGCAGAGACATAGGCAGGGAGAGACACAGACTCCATGCAGGGAGCCTGATGTGGGATTCAATCCTGAGACTCCAGGATCACACCCTGGGCTAATGGCAGGTGCTTAGCCACTGAGCCACCCAGGCATCCCATTTTCCTTATTTTTTCCCAAGCTTAATTATGGTGAGGCTTACAATTAAAAATTATATATATCTAAGGAATATAATGATATTTTGCACTATGTATATATTGTTAAATTATTACAAGATCAAGCTAATTAATATATCTGTCACTTCACATAGTTTTCATTTTGTGTGTGTATGATGAGAATACTTGAGATCTATTCTTTTGGCAAATTTCAAGTATATAACACATTATTATTAACTATAGTCACCATGTTATATCTTAGGTCTTCAGAACATATTCATCTTATAATTGATAGCTTGTACCCTTTAGTCAGAATTTCCCACCCCCACACCAGCCTCTGATAATCACTTTTCTACTCTGGTACTATGAGTTCAACTTTTTCTTTTTTTAAGATTTTATTTATTCATGAGAGACACAGAGAAAGGCAGAAACATAGACAGAGGGAGAAGCTCCTCACAGGGAACCCAATGTGGGACTCGATCCTAGGACCCCAGGATCATGACCTGAACCAAAGGTAGATGCTCAACCACTGAGCCAACCAGGTGCCCCTCCACTTTTTCTTAATTCCACATATAAGTGATACCATGTGGTATATGTCTTCCTGTATCTAGCTTATTTCACTTAGCATAGTGTCCTCCAGGCTCATCCACGTAGTTACAAATGGCAGGATTTTCTTCTTCTTCTTTTTTTTTTTTAAGGCTGAATAATATCCCATTGTATACTATTTACTGCATTTTCCTATACATTCATCTGTCAGCAGATATTTAGGTTGTTTCCATATCTTGGCTACTGTGAACAGTGCTGTAATATAAAAGAGGAAATTTAACTAAATCTATATGATTCCTTCCAGTACTAAAATCTTATGACCCAAAGGCAGGGGTGGGAAATCCCTATTAGTAAATCAGTTTGCACACACATCCCAAATATATACATATTTATTTAGTTTCAAAATGTACATATGTACAGAGTACTAGTATCTTATAGTAATGAACACATACATATAAGAATTTTTAAAGAAAGAGATTTTATTTTTATTTTTATTTTTATTTTTTTAGAAAGAGATTTTAAAATGAAATAAAATGTCTATATAATTGGATACTTCATGTATCATTATCAGTATCTCAACTCACAATATAGACTTAGTGAATGTGAATCCATTTCTCAGGTGTTGGTTCTTGTTGTTGGCTTGCTTTCTTGTTTTTTTTTTTTTTTTTTTCATGCTAGGAGAAAGGGGCATGTCTGCTTAGCCATCTTCATGTTCATTGTCTCTGCTATATTATTTAGCTGAGAATCAACAGATAACCTTTGTCTCTTACCCACCTGTGTTCTAAAACACAGTAGTCAGAGAGAGGGAGATCAGAATGATAAGTAGTACATTAAATGGGCCTATGTACAGAAAAGAATTAACATAGCTGCTATCCTTGAGAACATCTACTTGCAAGGTTGGCCCTTGCCTGGTATCTGGGAACTTAGATTTCAGGAGAGTTCCCACCCATTAGCTGATAAACGTGGCTCACTGTCCAAACTGTGCAAATAATGTAGTTTATGCTGAGTATCTGCTTTCCTTCTAGGAGTCTGGAATGTGGATATATGCTAGATAAAGAGGTCTATGTAATAAGCCCTCAAGAAAATTTCCAGGTAATAACCCTCAAATGGAGTTCCCTGGTTGGCAACATTATACATGTAGTGTCACAACTCAATGTTGGGGGAATTCAGAGTGTCCTGTGTGACTATACTGGGAGAGGGCTTTTAGAAGCCTGTGCCTGTTTTCCTCTAGACTTTACCCAATGCACCTTTTTCCTTTGTTGATTGTGCTGTGTATCCTTTCTCTGTAATAAAGCCATCACTCTAACACACTGAGTCCTGTGGATCCTCCTAGAGAATAATTGAAACTAGGGTGGTATTGGGGACCTCATGACATGGCCTGGCAAACAGTTCTTGACATAAACGTATCCCAAACTGTAGACCTCCCTTTGTTGGGTTATTTGAAAAGAAAGGGGCTTTATCAAAGTTTGTGTGAAAACAAAAATAAGCTCACATACTGTATCTTAAGAACAATATTCAAAAAAAAAGAACAATATTCAAATATGGCAATACAAATATGTACTATTATAAAGCCCGTGCAAGTTTTGTTTTTTTTTTCATGACTTTTTAGCTTACTGTGTCACATGGGAAGAACTAACTCAATAAATGCTTACAATCTAAATAACATACGTTCTACAAAGGTAAAATGATAGTGGAATATTTTCCAAATTTTTCCAAATGTGTAATTAAAACAGCTCTTGAATTAGCATTAGGGAAATTGGATGCTTTTTGATTATGCTGCCAATCATCCTTTAGATGAACTAGATGCATTTTTGTCCAGACTTGCTCTAACACTACCTAAAAATAAGCATCTCTCACTCATTAATATGGACTCAATTATAAATAATGTTCCTTTTTGTGAAATTACTTTCTATTTAGATGCTCTTAGTTTGGTATATATTGAAGTAGTTCTTAAATTAATTGAATTATGCCACCCTAGTTATAACCATGCTAGTGAAATAAACATGAGACAATCCACATAAGATTAAACAGAACTCACAGGAATTATGTTGAATTTTTTTAAAAGTCAGTATCAAAAGGTTATAGACTGTATTATTCCATGTATGCAATATTCTTGAAATAACAAAATCACAGAGATGAAGAAAAAATTAGTGGTTGCCAGAGTTCGGATCTGGAGGAAGGAGGTGGGTATGAAAGATAAACAGAATATGATTATTAATCAGAAATATAGAAAGATGAAATCCTGTATGTCACTTATTTTTTAAATATTTATCATTACACATTTGATCTTTTTCATTTCCAACCATATATAGTTTTCACCTTGGTGATGACCTTGTTGGGTAGGAAACATAATATCTTTAATACATGAGTTAAATCTAAGATGATGTTCAAAAGGACTACAGGTAACTGCTTATGTCAATAATAAATACAGTAGATTACTTTTAAAACCTATACTTTGGACTTTTTATTACAGATTCAGTTGCTGACTTACCATAAATCATTGTGTTTAAAGTGCCATATGATATCAGATGTTTAGCTTAACAGCATAAAATTGGGGCAAAACTGTAAAACATGTTTTATAGATGCTATAAAATCCTGAGGCTGAGAAGGTCCCGATTTTTTGCATTACTCTGATCCACCAAGTCCACTGAAAATTCCGGATAGCCAATACACTTGGGAATTGCAAATTGGCTTTCAAAGTTTTACTTGCTTTGGTTATTATGACCTCAGAGACAGCATGTTCTGTTTCCTTTTTTTTTTTTAATTTCTTTTGCATGTTCTGTTTCCTAATATGAGGAGAGAAGCATCTCTCTTCATATTAGGCTAAAGTAGGACCCAGATACTTAAAAACTTATATCCTTTACAGTGCTCTTTTATTCCACCTTGCTGATTCTGGCCTCACCTTCCACCCACCCAATCCCTTGTAGGCACCTCTTTAGAATCTGAAAAGAGACTAATCAATATAGCAAGAACGTATTCATTGTTTATCTTAAAATGTTTGTTTCTGCCAATAGTGAACACTCATTCATTCAATAAATTGAGTTACTGCTCCACTTAACGCATTGTTCTGTGGTTAAGCAATAGAGAAGAGGTAGTCAGTGAGAAAGTAAAGATGGAGAGATGTGAATGGATGTGAGGAACCTTTAAGATAAGATATAGAGGCAGTCAAACTTGGTGATGAAAATGAGTGAGAGAGAGAGAGAAGTCAGAGATGATGTCCATGTTCTTGGCTTAGCCACTGGGTGGATGATGGTGCTGTTATGTGAGAGAAGAGTACAGAGAAGGGAGCTGGCACAGTGAGGAAGGGAGGATACATTGAATATGAGATACTCCAGGTAATCTGATGACAATTTACAATAGCAATTGGCTATATGGATCAAGACCAGAATACAAATTAAAAGGAATCAACTGTAGTAAACACCATTGATGGTGTTCTGTTGTTGTAAATGCAGTCCCTTCTATTATAAAACCATGTATCTCATGGATCCCTTAAAGAATTACCTGATTCAGCCCTCCTTCTTTATTTATTCTATTCAGTCATTGATTTTTAAGCCTAAACTATCTATTGCTCACCTTTTTAGAACTTGGAAAGTCTGCTACTTTTTCTCTTCAATCTATGGAATCCAGAACTGAAGGTAATGCCTCAGTATGTTGTCAGAGATCCGCACTGAAGAAATGAGAACAGTCAGTAAAGAAGTCTATGACAAGTTATCAAAGGGGCAAAATGGAATAATATAAAATGTATTGACCCAAAAAATGAAAATAAAAATTAAAAATGTAATGTAATACAAAGTAGGTGAGCTAATTAGAAAACCTATTAGAAAAGGTTATTGTGAGCTACAGCTTTCTGTAAAAATCGCTATAAATTCAACTAAGTCTATAATATGACTACATAATCCAAGTAAAAAACTAAAACTGTAATACTAGATAAAAAAACAATAGACACTCGTTGACACACAATGCTACATTAGTTTTAGGTATTCAACATATTGATTTGACACCTCATATGTTATGCTATGCTCAGCACAAGTGTAGCTACCATTTGTCATCATAAAATCATTACAGTCCCATTGGCTATATTCCCTATGTTGTGCCTTTCGTCTCTCTGACTTATTCATTCCATAACTGGAAGTTTTTACCTCCCACTATCCTTTACCCATTTTACCCACCACTCCATAACTCCCTCTCTCTGGCAGACATCAGTTTGTTTCTGTATTTATGGGTCTGTTTCTGATTTGTTTGTTCATATGTTTTGTTTTTTAGATTCCATAAATAACTGAAATCACATGGTATTTTTTTTCTCTGTTTGACTTATTTCACTTAGCATGATACCCTCTAGGTCCATTTATGTTTTCACAAATGACAAGATGTCATTCTTTTTGGTGTCTGAGTAATATGATATTGTGTGTGTGTGTGTGTGTGTGTGTGTACAGATCACTTCTGTCCACATTTTATTGGCCAGAACCTAGTAGTCATATGGCCAACTTAACCATGAGTAAAGCTGGGAATGAAAGGTGCTCAGACTGCCTAGCTCTGCCATTATGAGCATCAGCTATAACAACAACAACAACAGTAATATTGTCAGTATTCTCCAGTGATAGTGTTATTATTCTCCAAGAATAGAATATTGTCTTCTGGTTATGTTTGCTCTCTACATTTCTATTGAACTTAGAGCTTCAGATTACTTTGTACCCCTGTCCATCAATGTCTAAAACACCATGAAACCTACTTTTATTTTATTCTCCATAATGGTAGAGTAACCTGATTTTATTTTACTCTCCATATCAGGAGAACCACTATATTTACAACTGTTGAATTTTTTAGAAATCAACTAAACAAGGGCTCAGAGTTAAAATTCAGTTGATGTAAATAAATGCAATATTTATTGCACATCTGAGTTTGCAGTCTGAGACTGATTCTTAACCCATTAAAATATATAGTCTACAAAGAAAGACTTAAAGAGATTGAAGTATTCTCGACTTTTAGGACATTCCATGCGTCTGTTAATAAGGCCTGGTTGTTTTAAGAGCACTGGAAGAAAAGGTTATTGTGAGCTACAGCTTTCTGTAAGTTAGGCTGCAGCTTAGAGATTTGATTGAGCAAGGGTTGGATTTGGTAGTCCTACTGCATCAGCAAAAAGGCATGAGAAAGACTGCTCTAGTGCTCACCCTCCAGTTTCATCAAGACACAGGGTTTAAGGTTATCAGTACTGCCATGAGCAGTACAGACAATATGATTTCCATTTTATATTTTTATGAGTTCAGAGAAATATATGAATTTTCTCAAGGTCACATAGTCATTTGGATGTGTTTGGTATATCTAGGGCTCATAGTGCAAAACATTTCCCTGGAAGAGTAACGGCAGAGAAGACTGCAAAGTAGGTTCCAAACAAATCACAGAGTGGTTAGAAGATATCCAATAATGTTTGGATATTTTTCTTTTGGCAAAAGGACCTTGCTTTGCAAGGAAGCACCATGATCCAAATGGTGTTCTATGGAGGTTAATCTACCAGCGGGAGAAGGGTTGGTTAAAGGTGGGAAGCTATAAGCAGAGAGCCTAGTTAGGAGGATAATTACAATATCCTTAACTTTTAAGTGTAAGTGGCTGAATTTAGATTTTCCATGTTAAGACTGAAAAACATTTACATGCTTATAAAATGAAATTCTTTTGTCATGTTTCCTTTTCTTTTCTTATTATTTTTTAAAAATATTTTCCCCCTATTTAATCAGCCATGTTTCATACTACTGAATTGTCAACCCACATATGATCATTTCAGTAGTACTTCATTAGGAATGAGAAGGCCATTGGGAGAAACCAGGATGCTTTCAACCAAAATTTTCATCCCCTATCATCTGGCTCTTCCAATATGAGGCATCAGGGTGGTGGTCTTCAACTTCCACAAAGAACGACCTTGGGAAGGGGCCCTGGGTCTATCACATCCAGTGCCTTACTAAAACCTTTAAGATCTGCCAAGCCTCCACCACGGCATCTTGATCGACCAACAGACATTTACCAGTGTGTTAAAGGATGTGATAAAAAATATGAATCAACAGCCAGGTGAAGATATGCAGAGGGTGAGGTGTGGGAAAAGGGTGCAAGCTTTCATATCCTCTCCAGGCAGACACTGCCCCCTTCTCCACATGTTCACCAACCTGGAGCTCCTCTCCTGTCCTCTTTTCAAGTGTCCATTCTATCTGATGGCTATTATATCCTTCCTTCGTTCCTGCAGTGTCCCTGGCAGCTGAAATCTTCACGGACCCATTCTGGAGTTTGTTTCTATGGATTGTTCTTTTCTGTATGGTCTCCAGACCCCTTTCTTCAGCCCTTCTAACAATTCTCTAACTGCCCACTATTAATACATTCCTTTTTTTGCTCACCTTTCCCAGAGGCTGTTTCTGTTACTTCCAAGTAAGAACCATAACTGATTAATTCATTAAATTTGATGCCATAACCCAGATATTAACTAGAACCATGCTGCCCTGATGATTTAAATAAGACTGATTCAAACTACATTCAATGGATTGTAAGAAAGTCCAATGTCTTCTCCAAGATTTCTACAAATTTTGCCAGAGATTTAGGCTCTCATGGACACATCTGACTCAGATCATTTGCTCCCTCTAAATCAGGATTTCTCAACCTTGACATTTTACCCACTTTATTGTGGGTGGTTGTCTTGCACATTGGAGGAATTTTGGCAGCACTCCTGGCTTCTGCCCACTCAATGGTAGTGGCTGCCCTGTCCCAGTTATGACAATTGAAAGTGTCTCCAGACGTTTCTAGATGTTGCCTGGGGGTGGGGGGCAAAATCACTCCTAGTGGGGAACCACTAACCTAAATTACTTCAGTACAGGAACTGACACCTGTTGTCCCTGTTGTCACCAAGTCAATATAGGTGTGATACTCAAACATTTTTCTTAATGTCCATCTTTTATTTTTTTAAGTCACAAAAGGTATCTATATTGGTAGCAAATTTGATGGAAGTTCTGGAGAAATTGAGAGATTTTCATCCTGAATATCCAATCAAATCAAATTTGTTATATACCCATGTTCTTAAAAAATTCTCTTGGTCGTTTTGGTGCCTTGGGCTCTAGCCTCTGGCCACGTTGCTTGTCCCTCTTTGGCTGTCTTTCCTTTTCTCTCTACCTTCTCTATTCTCTGTTCTTCCCTACTTCCAAATTTCTGTCCATTTTCAATTCATAGTGGTTTAGTTATATCATTTTACTTCTTTGTGCCAACTCATACCCTTAGGGTCTTACCTTCCACTCCCAATTGGCAGATCAAGGGATTTTTCTAAACAACAACAAAACGCCCATCTCCCATAGTAATTCTGGAACCTATTTTGAAGATAATTAAAATAGAATCTTGTTACAATTCTCACTACAAGCTCCCTCTATGTAGCTACTGTAGTATTAACTCCCTTTTATAGGAAGGAAGCTGCTCAAATTATGTCGCAGCATAACAACTGACCAAACAGTTGCTGGCTTAAAACAGCAACCATTGCACCGTATCTCTCTTCAAACAGCATATACACAGTTAGCTTGGCATCCTCCAGCAGGGTATTCTTGGGCTAATTCATGTTTTACATGGCGGCTTACGGATCCTAGAGGAAGGGTTTTATGTAGCAGGAAGAGCCATCAGTCTCATGAGTCTTGAGACTTTGATGTCACTTTTGCCATATGAGTCAAAGTAGTCACAGAGCCTGTCAGATTCAAGTCAACATATAGCATCTTTATTTTACCACTGTACATCCTCTGATCACAAATGTTGACATTACTCCTTCATGCGAATTACTCTCTTTCCCTCCTAGGACTTCCAAAAGTTTCCTTCCACTATAGCATCAGACTCAGGTTTGAGGTCTAGGTTTCTGATGCATCAGAGAACTAGAAAAAAAAAAAAAAAAAGCTAAGACAGCTTGGTGCTCTGAAAGCTGGGGAACAAGTGGATCTCAAGGACAGTGATCAGTGGGGTTAAAGATCAAGTAACCCAGAGACTGAGGAGAGGAGAGCTTTGGCTGTGGCCAATGGAAGGCTTAGATCCCCTAATCCCTCTCCTTCACTGTGGTGGTGGTGGTGCTGGAAGCCATACCTTGTTTACTTCCCTTTTTATATATAATTTCATTTTTCTGATGGCATAGAATATGTTTCTTCTAGAAATTCAGAAAATATGGAAAATTACAAAAAAAGATGCATAGATAGCCACTGAAACCTTTCATTGATTTCTCTATTCTTTATATGAACATGTATACTTATATATGCATGTAAAAATGATGTGTGTATATATATTCATTCCTTTCCACTCCCATCTTTCCTCCTTTGTTCAATCACCAACAAACCTTTTCTGTGTGTACTCAGAGTAAAGTTACAACAGGAATGTGAAGAGAAAGGAAGGAGACAGTTATCAGCATTTATGTTTTCTAAATAGACTTGACATTCCTGGGAGAGATATTACTTAGAGAAAAAGGATTTCTGAGTCTCCAAATTTGCCTTAGGGGACAAAAACTTAATTTTATTTTTATACATAATACACTTTGGAAATATGAGTGAAGCAAGAGCCAATTTTCCTGCCATGGATTTGATAGAAATGCCATAGCTGAGGAAGGAGAGTTGGAAGGTATGCTTGGGTGGTTTGGTGCTAGTGTCAATCTCAGGGACGTTCCCATACTTTGTGGCATCATAGAAGTCCTAGAGAGATGAAGCTGGGACCTGAAGCAGAGAACCATATCTTGATTCCTGAGGAAATCTGAGGAGGGTAGTAATGATGACACAGAAGTCCTTAATGTTAGCATGTTGCAGCAGTAGTGGAGAAGAAATGGGCAAATCCAGGCAAATCTGCAGGACACCACACTCCACACTGCCTGTGGCCCGGGAGGCTTGGGAAAGTGCCCTTGGGTTTTCTTTGCTCCAAAGGTATAGAGAAAGCAGAGATAACACGATGAAGCCACAAGCGTCCCAGTGGAGGCAAGCCTAGCATCGGCAAATTACCAGATAAACAAAGACAAGTGATGGCTCACCTGTGCCAACAGAGGACAGAGGATGGGGAAGGACCCGCCTTTCCTCACCCTGTGACACCAAATTCCAGTGAACACTGGTGTCAATCTAATGGAAAGAGGAAGGAAGGGGGTAAATCCTTCAATGATTATTTAAATACAGAGTGCTGAGGAATACCTGGGGTGATTGAATTTTTTCTCCCATCAGGAAAAATGAGGGATTAAGACAAAATCAAGTTGAGTCATAGAAAAAATAGTTACATTTTCTGCATGCTGTGACCCGAGAACTATGTATCATTGTTTATTTGTGTATGTGTATATATGGTTATCTATATTATTCCCCGAAGTTTTGATCACCCTGTTGGTAAATTTTACTAAACATTGTATCATGAACAGTTTAACTATGTCTTTAATATTCTTAGGAATGCCTTTATTGACTGCACAATAGTCCTAGATATAGATACAATTTTCCTTTTTTCCACTTCCTTCCTTCTTTTCCTCCACAATTCCCTGATTGTTAAAAACTCGTTTTTTTTTTTCAGGGGTTTCATTATTATATATGACATTTTTGGTGTTTTAAATATTTTTCTATAATTTGTATTATTCCCTGGGGAACAATTTCCAAGAGTGAATTACTGGGAGAGAAGCATAAACATTTTTGTCTTCAGGTTCACATTGTTAAACTGCACACCAGCCTAAGTGTGCATTTTACATTCTCACCAGCCAGTTCCCTCCCTTAAATGTGTCTCTCCTCAGAGACCCCTCGGGAAGGTAAAGTGGGGTATTGTTCCAGCAGAAGGGCCCTGAGTATATTGTGGCTCTTGTCTGGACTTTGAAACACCAAAAGTGACTGGCACATGCAGACTGTCCTTTGCCACTAAACGTATATAAAATATGAAGCCACTAGAGGGCAGAGTTATCTCACTAAACCAAGGCGGGGTTTTTGTTTTGTGAAGCCCAAGCCAGTTTATAACATAATCCAGATCAAAATCCTGAGATTGCCATCAAGGTGGCTTCAGTTACTTTAACAAGACAATAAACAAAGGCAGGGATGCTGTAAATTTGGACCAGGCAGTTCCCAATTACCATAATAAACACTTTGTATTCACACTGCTTTTTAAAGACTGAACTTTTAATTTTAAAATAGTTTTCAATTTACAGAAAAATTGTGAAAATAATACAGCCCTCTCATATGCTCCAAACCCAGTTTCCCCTGTTGTTAACATCCTGCTTTAGTGTTTTATATTTACCACAACTAATGGCCCAATATTGACATAGTGCTATTAAGTACAGTGTATAATTTATTCAGATTTTCTTAGTTTTAACCTAATGTTCCTCATTTGTTCCAGGAAACCATGTCACATTTAGTTTTCATAACTCCTTAGGCTCCTCTTGGCTGTGACAGCTTATTGAACTCTCCTTGTTTTTGATGACCTTGACAGTTTTGAAGAGTACTGGGCAGATATTTTGTGGAATATTTTGTCCCTCTATTGGGTTTTGTCTAATGTTTTTTTTCATCATTAGACCCGAATTATGAGTTTTTTTGGGGGGGACATTACAGAGGCAAATGCCATTCTCATCTCATCCTGCAAAGGGCACATACCACCAACATGATTTATTATTGTGGATATTGACCTCCATCACCTGGCTGAGGCTGGTCAGGTTTCTCCACCACAAAGTTACTCTTTTTTTCCTTCTTTCCATACTGCACTCTTTGGAAGGAAGTCGTCACTGTTTGCAGCCCACACATGAGTGGAGAGCAATGGAACCCTCCCGGAGGTAGGGGATAGTATCAACATGAATTATTTGGATTCTTCTGTATAGAAGATGTATCTCTTCTCCTTGATTTATTTATTTACTCTATCCTTTATTTACATCAGTGTGGACTCACGGATATCTATATTATACTTTGGGTTATAATCCATATCCAATTTTTAAATTTTGTCACTCAGATTGTTTTAGCTTTGGCCACTGGGAGATCTTTAGTTGCTCCAATTCCTTATAGATATATCCTCACCATTGTTTTGTTTTGTTTCTAAGCCCTTTATGTTTTGGCACTATAAGGGGTTTCAGGCTCATCTTATGTATTTGTTGCTCTAGTCCTGGAATCAGCGATTTTCCCAAGGATCCCTGGATATTTTTACTGGAAAATGATATTGGAAACAAAGATCTGAGTGCTAGGTTTATGGTCTCTCATGCACACATTTTACGTACTTTTATTCTTCTAACAGCACTGTAAAGTTATAAGGCTTGTATTATAGATGAGCCGTCTTGACAGCCTTGCATAGGCTCCCCCATTTGGTTGTAGAGTCTGGTCTCACATCCGGATTTGGGGTGACTGTAAACCCATATTCCTTTCAGTATGTTCAGAAATAATGGCTAAAGCAAGGAGGAGTCTCCATTATTGCATGCAATTGGATGAACAATTTTGCCATTAATTTTACTTTTCCCCTCAGAGAAAGAAGGAGCTTTTGTAGTAGAATCAACTGTTTGCCAAAGCTCTTTGGTAGTCAAAGTGAGTGATGGTGCTTCTGGTGCTCCCAAATACAGAGGACACCACTATGGACCTTGGATCTCAGGCAGGCTGCCTTGTCCAGCTGGGCTCACTTGATCAGAGGAAGTGTGTGTGGGGGGGTCTGTCTAGAGGACCCTGGGCAGGCTGTGAACAGGACCAGGGCTAATCAGGTTTGGAAGAGGCAGGGACTGGAGGGGAGAAAAGAAACAAGGGACATTACAGAGATGAAAAATTCTGGAAGAAATAAACATCCTAGCAGAAAAGAGAAGGCTTACGGCATGGGAGCTAAATTTCCATTTCTTGGGCAGTTGAGAGAGTTTGGTGCATCCTTAATGAGGATTCATTTCCTGCCACCAAGTGAGGTGCACAGCTTCTTTATTTCAGTATTTTCTATACAACTGGGATAAACTTGCATTACATTTCCAACTCCATATCCTTGGAAATAATACTCACTTCTAGCTTGTGGATGCCTTCAAAGAGAATGACCTTCTGAAGCTCCCACTGGGAGCAAGAAACTTAGGCTGTAGCAGAGGTTAAGAAGAACCTAAAGAAATAATGCTGTAGCAAAAAACATGCTTAATATATTTTTTTCTGATTATAATATTAAAGCATGTTTATTATAGAATAATAGATGATACAGACAAATGAATAAAGCAAAGAATTATCCTAATCAGAGACATTCACTATTGGGGCTTTGTTCTATTTCTTCTTTTCCTTTTTTCCGTTTTTTTTTTTTCCTTGTCTATGCATTCGTGGGTAATATTGGGCTTGTGTCGCATGTAATACTTTGCATTTTGCTTCTTGCTTAATATTATTTTTTTAAACATTCTATTTATGTATTCATGAGAGATACACACACACACACACACAGAGGCAGAGACATAGGCAGAGGGAGAAGCAGACTCCCCAAGGGGAGCCTGATGTGGGACTTGATCCCTGGACTCTGGGATCATGCCCTGAGCCAAAGGCAGAGGCTCAACTGCTGAGCCACCCAGGCGTCCTTCTTGCTTAATAGTCAATTACCTTTTCCACATTACTAAATATTCCTTTAAAACTTGATAGATGTGTAATACTCCACCAAATTGGATATATTTAATTCGAACTATGCTGTGATAATTTTTTGTATACATTCTTTTTGAAGATAGCCAAAATTATTCCCTCCAGAACAATTCTAGAAGTGGAATGAAGTGATGATAATAAAAGTGTCTACCTCATAGAGTTGATGACTGGAAAATGAGGTGAGGTGAGTTAGCTTTCACCAGTGTTTGGTACAGGCAAGCAGTCAGTGAATGTTAGGAAGGATTATTGTAAATATATTCCACTTGAAAAATAGTAACAAAGTCTTCCATAAAACTCCTTTTCATTCTTAATATGAGCATATTATCAAACACTTTTTTTTTTCAAACACTTTAATAGTAATTGAAACTACTGTGAACCACAACACTAGGCTTTGGGAATGACAGCTGGGATAAGAGATGGGGTCTTGGCCAAAGGGATTGAAGAAATTAGCAGTAGCCCTCCCAAAGTGTGAAGGGGTGAGAAAAATCTGGGAAGGGAATGGTGAGACAATTCTCACCGGTGGATCTAATGGGAGAGTAACTAGGGCGTATGCTGAGATACCTAGTGTGTACATGTATGTGTGTGCATGCATGCATGTGTCTGTATGTGTGTACATGATATTGTGAAATCAGTTTTGGGCTGCACAGATTATTGAGGGACGAATACAAGCTAAGTGGGGTCACCAGTGTTTTGAGGAGGGAGGCTAGGCCAGCTCCTGTCCAGATAGATATATGGAATGTTCAGCGGTGGACAATGTATAAACTGAAGACCATCTGTTCTATACAGGACTTATAAAGATCAAGGCAAAGAAAAGGCTGGAGATACAAAATTAAAGACAATCAATGAGGTAGTAAATTCTAATAAATGAAACTGGAATTTAGAGCAGCAGCAAGAAGAGTAGGTTAAGAAACAAAAGGCAGGTTCCAGAGAACCACAGCCTAAAACACATCTATATTACCTGGTGGGGAAGAAAGCGCTTGACTTGTCAGTAACTGCACAGGCTTGTGATTTGAGGATGCAAGCATTCCCTCCTCTATGGCCCTCATGTCCATTACCTCATAGATGCTCAATGATGACAACCTTGTGGTTTGCCTCTCATGGAGCACTAAAGTCTCCACTGGGCAGTACTAAGTGCTTTACAATGTCTCGAGGATGTTCTAGTGTACAGAGGAGGAAACTGAGGCTCAGAGCAGTGAAGAGACTTATTTAAGGGCACATGATGGAAGAACAAAAGGCAGGAAGTGGATGTTTCCCACCTCCTATCCCACAATACATGGTTGTTCCATAGTGTTTGGTGTGCAAGCTGTTGGCTGCCAGATGCCAGCAGAGTGCCAGCTGGGGAAGGTGCCCTGTGTGGTGGGAGAGAAGAAGAAGGCCAGACCCCACAAAACAGAGTGGGAACTCTGAGTGAGTCTTAGATCTGTCAACCTCTAAAGCTCCTTCCCATGCCAAGACAATCTGTCTCTGAATTTCTCTCATTTAAGGAGCTGAGGTTGCCCTCGTTAGACAGTGAGACTGGCCGAGGTCGGCTATGATTCTTTCCCTTTTTTGTGCCCTCTGATGGTCTTTCAAAGGCCCCCAACATCCCAGGACCTCCCAAACTGCCCTCCCTTATATGAAACCACTCCTTCCAACATTAAGAGCTTCACAGAAGTCAGAGCACGCAATAGCGGCAGCAATGTTTGCTGCCCATTGACTCTGTGCTAAGCGCTACCTGCGCCTCTTCTCTCCCAGCTTCTTGTCAACTCCAAGAAATTAGGAGTCAAGGAATTTGTTCTCAATCACACTAACCAGAAGTGGCAAGGTAATCATTAGAGCCCAAGGTCTCTGACATTAAGGCTAATACCTTCTTCTACTTTATTGAAGTATAATTGAATTACAATAAACTGGACATATATGAAGTGCAAAATATGTCAGGTGCACACCTGTGAATTAGTCACCACAATCAAGAGGATGGAAGCCCTTACTCTTAACTAGTAGGCAACAGCTTCCATTTGTAACAACCCAGCCTTCTGTGTGACGAGAAGTCAGGTATTTGAAGATGACCAACTTGCGCTTTCTAAATCTCCTATTCCTCAAGATAAGCACCTTCATAAGTTTCTACGAATGCACCTCATAGTACACAGCTGAGTTTCTTTCATCAGCTTGTTAACCCTCCTATTGGGTTTTTGCCCAGGTAATTGCTTATTTGGATGATTCCCCAATCTGTCAGAAGCCATCCAAGCTTTTGTCATGAAGACCATAGGCTGGTACCAGGCCTGCAGGTGGCAGCCAGGAAAGCCCATTGCAAGGCCCAGGTAGGCAGGATGGCCAGGGTTGGGAGGTCTCCTGGTTAGCAAGTCCTGCCCTGAATGCCGTCGCACAAATAGGCTGATACCCTTCAAGTAAGCAATCAATTTGTATGTATCTTAGATTAATAAAAACATTTAAATTGTCTTTTTCCTCCATTTATATATATGACAAAATTTCCAAGTACAATTTATCTTCGATTTCTACTACTAAATTTATATTTTTTAGATTTTTATATTTAGTATCTTTTCTTTTAAAATATTATTATATGTTTTCTTTTTTAAAAAAAGGTTTTATGTATTTATTCATGAGAGATACAGAGAGAGAGGCAGAGACACAGGCAGAGGAAGAAGTAGGTTCCCTGTGGGGAGCCTGATGTGGGACTCAATCCCAGGATCCTGAGATCATGACCTGAGCTGAAGGCAGATTCTCAACCATTGAGCCACCCAGGAGTATGTCTTATAAGTTTTCTGACACTAGGCTGTACATATATACATTATCGAGCCATCTCATAGAATAGCTATCTCCTTATTTACCTTTTTTTTAAAGTAGTGCAAGCAGGGACGCCTGGCTGGTTCAGTTGGTTAAGTGGCTACCTTTGGCTCAGGTCATGATCTCAGGGTCCTGGGATTGAGTCCTGAGTCAGACTCCCTGCTCAGTGGTGGTTTGGCTTTTCCCTTTCTCTCTGCCACACCCCTCACATCTGTGCTTCCTTTCTCAAATAAAATTGAAAAAAATATTTAAAAAAATAAAGTAATGCAAGCGTAACATAACCTATACTTGCAAAAAATGTGGATCTTGTGTATCGTCTCCCAGAGAATCTGATTTGGTAGGCCTGGATTTGGACCAGGGCTTGTGGAGTGGAAAAGCTCCTGAAGTGACTTGACAGCTACCACTGGTAAAATAACCTCTGCCATTCAATGCTGCCTCTTGCAGGGTGAAGGAGAAATACACAGAGCAACAATGATGCATACAACCAGCCAACTATGAGAGCCCTGGAGCCAGGGAAGACTGGGCTGAAGTCCCAATGGGGAAAGAACAGTAATACTCCTATGGCAGACACAAGAAGAAAGGTGTGTGTTTCATAGGGACTTGTAAAGGAGGGAAGTGCCAAGACAGTGGCAGCTCCCAAGCCCCTCTGGAAGAACAGAGACTAAACTGGAGGCTGGAAGATTTATTTTAAAGTTGTGTTTGCATGGCAAACACAATGTTCACTTACTTGTTAATTTGAGGTGCTTTGACAGATTAATGGAGGCTTCCGGGTAGGAAAAAAAAACTCAGAGAGCCCCCTCTGATGCCACACTAAATGGGGGAGGGTCTGAGTACTACGAGTACCTTAGTTTCACTTTCCACTCTTTTTTTCCATCAGGAAATTACATATTCCAGGGTCTTGAAAGATATATATAATATGGACAAATAAAAGCTATCAACCTCATTAGTTGTGCATTTCAGTCTTCTCCCAAAATATCATTGACTGATCTGCTAGAAAGTCTCCTACTTTCTGTGCAGCTTTCTTGTTGATGAAAGCAATGACCAGCATTGAGTGGATACCAGGAAGGAGGTAAACAGAGGGGCCCGATGGAAGTCCTGGCTTTGTGTCCCTCTCTTTCCATCTCTGGCAGGCATCTGTTCTTGATTCCCACTGGGTGGCTCACGACCTTGTGCCTGGGTCATTCTGGGCCCATGGTGGAGGTTCTGAACCCAGCCCTGCCTGGTTTTCTATTGCTCAACAACGTCACACTCCCTGCTAGAGTGACCAGAGGTGGTGCCCTGATTCTGTCTGGTGGCCTACATTGAGTCCATATCCTTCCTAGAACTTAGGGCTAGTCATTCTCTTGGCTCTGACCTCAAACTTGAATCTCACCCCAGGCCTGAGGTCTCTGGTTGGGATTGGTCACTAGGGAACTGACTCCTGGAGCCAGCTTTTTGTCTAGATTTCCAGGTATCACTTGCCTCATGGCTGGACTCTATCTACTTGCTGGGAATGTTCCACTTCTGTCTTATGTCCTTTCCCCCACCCTCCTGACCAACTGCTCTCTTGAACTATAAGCGAAGATTGCCTAAGTTTCAGTTGCTTGCTATATTGAACTTCCTTTGCTAGTCTCTGTGATTTCGTCAGTTCCCCAAGCACTCCTTTCTTTACCCCAGTGGATGTGTCCAATGCCATGTCCCAGACCCTCTCTATCCTGCTTAAACAGTTGGATACACCCTACAGTTCCGTGACATGGTCATAGCCTTACACAATTGATGGGTTCTGGGAATTTTTTATTTAAATCAAACTTTTCAAATGAAATTCTCTTCTAAGTATTCTAGAGAGAATGTTTCAAATATCTTACTCTGATTCTTTTACAAAAGGTGGACAGCAATACAGTGCTACATGAACACTTGAGTCCCTGATTTGAGTCCCATCTCTCACAGATTGTACCCTTGGGCAAATCATGATATAGTCTTCCTGGAACTTTTTCCTCACTTGAGAAACAATGAGGCCATTTTAGTAACTTCTAAGTCTGTGATTTCTTTTTTTTTAAGCTTTATTTATTTATTTTAGAGAAAGAGTAAGTGGGGGTGGGGGCACAGGGAGACAGAGAGAGAGAATCCTCAAGCAGACTCCCCACTGTGTAGGGAACCTGATGTGGGTCTCTATCCCAGGATCCTGAGATAATGACCCGAGAGGCATCCAAGAGTCAGCCACTTAACTGCCACCCAGGCTCTTCCTGTGGTTCTTAATAGTTGTGCTCTACCATGTATTATTTTGTATTTTTAAATTTCTAGCTTAAAAGTTCTCAAAATTAAGTACACTGGCATGAAGTTTCTGCCTGGAGATTTACTCTCTTGGCTTTTTAAATTATTATTATTTTTTTAATAGACTGTCCTTCATGACCTGGAATTATCACATTAGTGGTCAACTAAGGTAAGCTCCACAGAAGAGAAACCGCTTTACCTCCAGAGAAGAAGAGTCTTTTATTTTATTTTTGGAAATAGCAGAATGCAAGGGGATGGGGCTTTTCTAAGTGTGGATATATGGGCCACTGCAAGCCACCTTAAAGAAGGTCAGACCCCAGTGCTAAGTACAGAGAACCAGGAGCAATGCCTCTGAGAAATAGAGACAGCCATTAGCCAGCTCTTTTCTTTGGTAATTAATGGGGAAGCCCTGTTTCTTTGTATTAGACCCTTTAATCTAAGGGTTGCTAAATGTTTTACAAACATTAATTAATTCAATTAAACTTCACATCACCACCTTGAGGCAGGTAATTCCTCTTTGGGACATCTCATCTTTGCTTGCTCCAGTATCATGCACACATTTTGCATTAGTGCAGGCTAGGCTAACGAACAATAAGAGTGAAACCTTGAGTTTAGATAAAGTTCCACAACTAAAAATCTCAAGTACTCTATAAAGATCAGTTTTGGATAATGGGGATTGAAGAAGAAGCTTGAGGCAGCTCATTGCCAATGATGGCAAGGCAGCAACATTGCGCATGTTTCAGGTTCCACTCCATGCTGAGGACACATGACCTTGAACAGTTCTTTGTGACCCATTTGTGACTCAGTTCCTCTAGTTCTCAAGTGGGGGCAATAATATTACTCACCTCCGTACTTCACAGAGATGTTGCAAGGAGTAATGTTTGTAATATGCTGTGGAGTTCTCAGATGAAAGGTGGAAATTAATATATGATGAAACATTATTACCATTTATCTTCACACCATCTAAATGGGTTAAGCTAGTGAAGTATCAGCATCCCCACAGTCCTGGCAGAGACTAGTACTGCCATTATTCCCACTTAACATCTATTATATACACCCAAAGAGGTTGAGAATTGCTCAGAGCAGCAGGCTTGCTCCTGGGATAAAGGAAAGCAAGCCAAGATACCAGATCAACAAAGAGGTCGCTAATTATTTATTTTCTTCTTCTTTTTTTCTTTCCTTTTTCATTCTTATTTTAGATGGAGTGTTTAAAAGCAAATGAGTGCAGAGGAAGAATCTGGGAATGGCTGAAACAACTTTTCTTCGGACTTTCAATTCTAAGTCATCAGCATCTGTGCATGATTCATAGTCCCTGAATGAGCTCATGGGCAAGTCCTCCTCTGTGCCTTTGCTTTCTGTCTCCTTTTTCAATAAGGTTTTCCCTACTTATCTAACCCAGCATTGAGCTCTTTACCTCCATGGAAACTTCCTGGCCTCACTCTCTACCTCAACTCCCTCTGCCACTCTTTTGTAGTTATTAGCACATGCTTTGGAATTTATATTTTGATGCTGGTCTTACTTTCCAGCAGCCTTAACTCTTCAAGATCATATTCTATTAATCTCTATTCTTTATCTAGTACAATTCTTGGCTTACTGAAGTTAATCAAGTAAGTATTAAATAAATGAGTAAGTGGAATCCATCAGCAAAAGGATAAGATACAAATTCAGACCACACCAAATCCATATCTGCTATTCTCACCACGCTGTATCATACCTGTGAAGCACATGTAGTGCAGAATAGAAATATTGAACAAGCAAAATTGAAGAGAGACAGACTGATTTAAATTTTAAGTCCCTTCAGGTAAATACCAAGGAACACAATTGCTGGATCGTATGATAAGATGTTTACTTTTGTAAGAAACCCCCAAACTGTCTTCCAAAGTGACTGTACCATTTTGCATTTCCACCAACAATGAATGAGGAGAGTTCCTGTTGCTCTGCATCCTTGTTAGCATTTGGTGTTGTCAGTGCTTTCAATTTTGGCCATTTTAATGGGGGTACAGTGGTATCTCGTTTTAATTTGCATTTTGCTAATGGCATCATCAAATTGTTGAAAACATATGTCCACATGAAATTTTACACATGAATGTATGCAGCTTTATCTGTAATTGCCAAAACTTGGAAGAAATCAAGAGGTCCTTTGGGAAGTGAACAGATACATAAACTGTGGTACATTCATGCAATGAAATATTATTTAACTCTAAAACAGAATGAGCTATCAAGGCACAAGAAGACATGGAAGTAACTTACATGCATATTACTAAGTGAAAGAAGTCACTCTGAGAAGCAACATACTGTATGATTCTAACTGCATAGCATTCTGGAAAAAGCAAAAACTATTGAGATAGTAAAAGAATCAGTGGTTTCTAGGGGCTAGGAGACACATAGGGATGAAATAAAGGGAGCAGAGAGAATTTTGAGGGTAGTGGAACTACTCTGTTGGTGGATATATATGTCATTATACATTTGTCAAAACTCACAGGATGTATAACACTAAGAGTAAACCTTAACATAAACTATGGTCTTTGGGTGAAAATGATGAGTCGATGGGGCACCTGGGTGGCTCAGTGGGTGAGTGTCTGCCTTTGGCTCAGGTCATGATCCTGGGATCCTGGGATCAAGTCCCACACCAGGCTCCCCCTAGGGGGTCTGCTTCTCCCTCTGCCTATGTCTCTGCCTCTCTCTCTATCTCTCTTTCTCTCTCTGTCTCTCATGAATAAATAAAAATCTTAAAAAAAAAAAAGAAAAGAATGAGTTGAGGTTGGTTCATGGATGGTAACAAATGGATCACTCTAATGGGGGTTCCCAATAGTGGGGAAGGATATGTATAGGGAAGAAGTATATGGGAATCTTCTGCTCAATTTTGGTGTGAAATTAAAACTGCTTTAAAAAGTCTATTTTTTAAATGAAAAGAATACACTTTCCAAGAGGGAAATTGAAGATGTAACTTCCAGTGTCCAAGGGAACTCTCCAAAGGTATACATTATCTAGAAAGACTGAGTCACTTTAGAACCTACTTATGCAACGATTCCTATATTTACACACAGGCTGATCATGTGAAATGTGCGCATTTATTGACATCAATTTGCCCTCACTGGTTACTCATTGTTTTAAGTACACACGTAGGCCTCAAATTCCAGACCTCCCAGAATGCCCTTGATCTGTATTTTTTGCCACCTCTCACTTCCCTCTTCTTCCGTCATACACATACCCTGGTTACTGTAAAGGCGATGGACACACTCTGGACAAGCCTGTGTGTTTCTCCTCCTGATGGTTTCCTCACTTCAAATACTTTTTCCTGTGGCCCCACTCCCATTCTGAGCTCTAACATCTCCATCTATTGCCTGTTTTCAAGGCCTTCTCAAATGCTTCTTCCACACAAAGGCTTTCCTAGCCAAATAAAGGCAACTCCCTTGCAGAACACTTTGGATATGCCAAATAAACGTGCATAGCATCTGGAAGAGTATCACCCATGAGGTCATGCTGCCAGAAAGGCACTGGGATGTTTTACTATTAGAACTCCTTGAGGAATGTGAAGAAACTGTCACTGTTTCAAAGTCCGCAGTTCTCCTGGGCAATGTTATTGGAAATGATTTTCTATGGATTTTCCTGGTTTTCACAAAAGTTTTTTTTTTCTTTTGTGTTCCTAGAGATGGATTTTGCTATTCGAGTGTGGTTTAAGTATTGTTATTGCACAACCAGATTGATTGCTTGAGTGAAGTAAGTTTGTGTGAGGGTTTTCCTTTAACTCTGAATCAGTTACACACTCATCTTCACCCACAATGGTGCATAAGTTGCCAAATGCGTCCAGGAACCTAGCCAGAAGGCAACAGTGTGAGGATTACCAATTATGGATGCTAGAAGGAAACACTCTTCTCTTACCTGCACACCAGCACAAGTATGGTTTCACCACTTCACATAGTAACACTCCTCAACCACAATAAATTGAGATCAAGTGTGAAATCTTGTTTTGTTTATTTGTCTGCTAAACATTGGAATGACTGCTGGCTAGAATTCTAACATGTTCACTTAACTTTTTTTGAGGTATAATTTTTTGTTGAGACATAATCATATTCATAAAATTCACCCTTTAAAAGTATAAAATTCAGTGAATTTTAGTATATTCACAAAGTTGTGTAGCCACAACCACTATCTACTTCCAGAACGTTTTCATCCCCCCTAAAAAAATCCCATATTCCTATATTTTGATGTTGTGATCAAATGCCAATTTCACTTATTTATTTGATTAAATTGTGCTAACAGTCTTTGGAAATTCAGTGAATAGTATATATATATTGTAATTAATATTATAATAGCTTAGCATTTTTTAATGTTTATCTTGCTTATACTTTATTATTTGATCAAGGTTTTACATGTGCATACGTGCACACACACACACACACACATACACACACACACTGTAGTCTTGGTCTTTTTAGGGCTACTAGGGCCAGATTGGGGATATTAGTGCCGAGAGTTGTAGCTTGAAGGAATGAGTGGGCACAGCGAAGGTAAAAATAAACTCAGCTTTATTTGAATACATACTGTTTCCCATGGACTATTCCTCACTTATGTGAGGAAATGGAGGCTTATGAAGTTTATGGAACTTATTATCCTAAGATGGCATAAGTAACCTACCTTGGTTCACAGCCCAAATTCAAACTCAGGCTCTCCAAATTCAGAGCACACACCCTTAACTGCTATGCTCTATTGCCTGCTGTTAAATTGGACATTTAATTTAATTATACCAACAGCGCTTGATCAGTGCTGTGCAATATGCTTTCACAAGTCCTCATGCAATGCCTCATATTACTGGATGAGAAGAGACAGCTTCTGTAGGCAAAATAATCACATAGCTCAACCAATGTGAACAAGCAGCTCGAATCCAGGGTTCTCTCCAAAGCCAATATGGATGTGTGTTCCCCTACATCATGTTGAGACTTCTGACAGTTATCTTAGACTTCCGTTCCAGTTTTCATAATAACAAAACACCCTCTATCATATTTATTTGCATGTTTGAATTCCTACATCAGTCTGAGGGTTGCAGATGTGTAGTCCTTATGCTCAGATCATGTATGTTGAATGGATACGTGGTTAAATTAAAAAATGAATCTTGCCACAAAGTCACTCGAATATTTGATTCCTAGACCTCCTTAAGAGTTTAACCACCAACATTTCAGTGAAAGGGGAACTCATAAAATAGTGTGATTACACCTTTGTTCTTTCTCTACGTTTTTCACAAAAGCAAACTTAATTCCACATACACATTAAGTCAAATGCTTTTTGCATACACAAAGAAATGTGGCTACAAATAACTTTGGAAGAGGATTAGTCCTAACTTGTGTTTTTTTTTTTTAAGCAAAATGAATGAGGATACTATTAAAAGCTGGTGCATTGGGGCTTTTATTAATGGAATAAAATCTGCAGCTCTGTTAGCCCTCCCTACCCCCAATTCCTTAGCCTCTGTGAATAAAGCAGTGACCTGGGAGCTCTTGAGCCCGCTCCCCCACTCCTTGGAAAGGTCCTGCCAACTCCGCATTGTCCTGTTGGATTTGCAGTCAGATGTCTTATGCTGGCAGGCACTGGGCAGGCAATGAGTTCTTTCCCTGGAAGTTGGGCACAAAAAGACCGGCATGGGAGCAGCCTGTTTTGGGACAGCTGCTCTGAGACAATGCAGTAAGCAAGGCAGAAATTCCTCCGAGCAGAGGGTGACTCGTGGGAGGAGTTCAGTTTGCTAAGTATTGTCATTTGCTGAGAGTAGGTGTGTGCTCCAGAAGGAGTCTTAACCTGGAGGATCATTAACTCTTTCTATCAGCTGGTGAGTTGCGGTGGCTCGGCAAGTTGGTCCTGGAGGCTCCTGCTCAGGAAGGCCAGGGAGGAGGAGTGGAATCACTTTTTCATGGGGGACCAGTTTGAGAAGGGCCAGCATGCTCTGCTCAATGAAGGAGAAGAGAATGAGATGGTAAGATTCTAGCCACATACCCTTCTTCCCATTCCCCAGCCTCCAATACTGTCCCCCTACAGGCACACACACGCATGCATGCAAACTCTCAGACACACTCACATGATCCTCTGCAATTTGACTCTGGTGTTATGTGAAAAAAAGGTAGTGTCCAAGACATCTCTCTCTCTCTCTCTCCCATAAATGTAATTTCTAACAGCAGAAATTGGCTGGAATTAAAACTGTCTTCATTTTATCAAGAAGTTTTCCTTTTTAAATAAAACAGAAAGGGAGAGAAGCACAATGCCATTTTATGATGATTTTTTGAGCCTCAGGAGTCTAGCGCGTTCTGTTCAGAACTTGAATAATTTCAGCAAATCCCTACTATTATGAGCAGTGTATGTCTTGATAGGAAGAAGTGGAACAGCCACGGTGAGGTAGGAGTGCAGCTGAGTCTCTGTCTTCTCTTCAAGTATCTGTGTTTACAAAGAATGTTGGAAGGGAAAACATAAAATATTAACAATTATCAGCCTATAAATTTCTCTGTTTACTTCTAAAATTTTGCTTATAGGTCTTTAGCTAAAGAGATTAGTTACAGAAAACTTTCTGTAGTTGACTGTCTCTTTTATTTTAGATGTGTTTCTCCTCTAGGGAATTATAGGAAAATCAGAGATGATTCTTATGTTCTTGCTGAATTTAAACTGTATTTCTCAATTACAATGTAATCAAGAGAGAGTTAGAAATGTGTACTTCTGGTTAATAAGGCCTTTCTGCTAATTGTGTAAGCATAGTCTTTTAAGCCAGTAATGCTGTAATTAAAATGTTAAAATGTGATACTCCCATTCTATAATAGCATTCTATCTTCCTGGAATTAATATAGAAATAACAAACCCAAAAGATATTTATTTAAATTTTTTCTTGGTTAATTGCTTTAGCCCTGACTATTAAATTCTTTGTTCCTAAACTGGTCTTTCAAGTTTAATCTGCTTACCTGTTCCTATAGCAACAACATTTTTTTGGACCTTCAGGAGTAGATCCCTTCTGCTATCAAAGCTGAAAAAATTATAAGGGAATAAAAGACACCCAAATCAACATGGGCTTCTTAACCATCTCCTTACTTCTTTCACATTGGACTGACAATGACAATTATTTTTAGGCCCTACACAAATATCACTAGAAATGACTTTCTGACGCTACGTTCGCTACAATCCTTACTTCTCCAAAATGTTTTCTTTGGAGGGTCAATATCCTATTATTCTGTATATAAAGTTGAAAATTTGACCCTCATCTGGAATGCTCTTCACCAGAAGGCAGGGGCTCCTCCCTCACATCCCCAGATGGAAACACACCCACTCTTTTCTCATACACTCATTTCTGCTCTTTGACAATTTGTCACTGAATAGTCATTAACTGTGATCCACTTGCTGGCAGACATTCCTCGTGCTGGGAAAACGACTGTCCTCTAGCCTACACACTGCAGCGTGTGATTTTGTGCAGTTCATCTTCATAAGGGCACCACCCAGTGCATCAGGGTGTCAACTTCATGTTGCATACAGCTGAAAGTCCAGTTAGGACAGGGCCTTTGGTATGGAAAGGGGCTCTGTGTTTTCTGGACCGGATTCGTTTGGCCAGCAGTCTTAGCGGAGGTGCGGCCATTAGTATGCAGTCTTGAGCTCTCCATCTTGTTCCGCCTGGAGAAACCTGGCCACCTGCCTGTTGCTGTGTCTGCCTCTGTCCCTTTGTAACTCACTACTCCACCCCCCACCCCCTGCCCAGAGCTGTAAACATCCAAAGTTCTGAAAATCTCTTTTTATTCATTTATTTATTTGGTTTTGATAGAGTATAATTGACATACAATGTCATGTTAGTTTCAGGTGTACACTATGGTGCTTTGACACTTCTACACATTATGAAATACTTACCACAATAAGTGTGGTCACCATCTGCCACCATACAATGTTTTTACAATATTATTGACTATATTCTCCATGCTGTACTTTTAACCCTGTAACTTTTTCATTTTGTAAATGGAAGTTTGTACCTCTTTGTCCCCTTCACCTATTTTGTCCACTCTTCCAGCCCTCTCCCCTCTGGCAGCCATCAGGTTGTTCTCTGTGTTGATGAGTCTGTTTTTGATTGTTTTTTTTTTAGATTCCCATATGAGTGAAATCATATGATATTTGTCTTTCTCTGTCTGACTTATCTCATTCCATAATACCTTCTAGGTCCATCTGTGGTACTGCGAATGATAAGATCTCACAAAATTATCAAGTTATCTTAAAGATATTTCACATATTTTTATAGTGAGTTTTAGTTTACCAAGTATTTTCTTGGCCACTAGCTGATTTGGTTTTTACTACACTTTGTGAGGTACACGCTATGATTCCTGCTTTAGAGATGAAGAAATTGATGCACTGAGAATTTGCTTGTCGAAGGTGGTATTAGCCAATAAATCCGAGAGCTGAGGCACCACATTAATTAAGTTGGTACCCCTTTTGTCTCTGGACCTAAACATAGCCCAGTGATACCTTTCAGTTCTTCCACAGGATACTGTACTCTTAACACACTTCCTTAAGATAACAAAACGTAGGGAGAACTTTGGATCTTAGATCCCCAGTATCGGTTTTGTTGTATATAATTTGTAAACTTGAATTTCCTGAATAAGTCTGCATCCTCTGACTTGAATTTTAATCCCTTTTTAGAAAGCCAAAAATTGTCTAGAAATGTGCCACATCAAAATGTTTATAGTTTCTTGCTTTATAATATACACCGTTTGGACCTTTGTAGAAGGCATTCCTCCAATCATAGAAATGACTTCAAATTTCAAGAGAAAACAACATTCTAGCAGTTATCCTTCATGTCCAATGAAGAAGAACAAGAATACCTCCAGGCCTAAGTATGCCTGGGACTGTCTTCCATTCTAGAATAAAAGAAATAGGAATGAAAGAGCAGCTCTAGGTGATATGAAAGTAACATTAAGTGTGAAATGAGACAGGAGCCACAAGAAGAAAGAATTTGTTAGAAGGACAAGGAAGAAAAGGGAAGAAAGTAATCTTCAGAGCAGGTTTATCTGGACGACTGCCTCAATAGCCTCAAAGAGCAGACTAATTCCTAATCAGCACTGCAAGTGGACCAGAGGCCCAGCTCTCACTTACTGCTTTAGCCTGTTTCTGTATCTGTCAAATAGTTGTGGTCCTTCTTATCCTACCTGTCTCACAGGGCTCTTATGAGGATCAGCTGAAATAATCTGGGGTAAGTGTTTTAAGAAGTATAAAATTCTAGGTAAATGTAAGTTGCTATTATCTAAACAAAAATAGGAAGAGTTAGGGCTTTAGCAATTAACCAATTGAATGACTACTAACCCCAAAGCGAGGTCATCTCTTCTCATTAAATAACTCTAAGTAAGGACTGTTTACTTTTATTCTCAAGTCATAGAGACCACTTATACATGGAAAAGAGCTGAGTTACCTTATACCCAGCCTCATAGTCCTTCTTTTGGGAAAACCTCAACCCTTCTTGGGACTGAGTTTCCTTATTTGTGGAGGAAGAGTATCAGACCGCCTGGGAACCCAAATTCCTTTGAATACAGTGGATACATATTTATATTTTTAAATGACTCAGATAGGCTAAGTTCTCATTTCCTTACACTATGACTTAACAAAGTGGTTATCTGGTTAATATTGTGGCTTAGTTAATTAGAATATTGCTCACTGTTATCCTTTGTTATAATCTAATGAAATCATATTCCTTTTGAGGATGTATTTTATTCTGGTGAGACGTATTTTAAAAGTAATATTTCCTGATTTTTTTCTTTCCTAGGTTCTAGCAAATAAGAAAGAAAAAAACCTTGTATGTTTTTCTGATTATAAAGATAACATATGTTTATTATAAGAATATTGAAATGACATAGAAAAATCTAAAAAATGAAGTAAATATGATTCATAAATCTTCCACTCAGACATGATCAGCATAGTCGACCCTCCTTCTAAAGACATAAAAAGTGAAAATGTATCTAACTCATCTAATGTATAAAGCTTTCTAATTTTTTTACTACATTTTAATATTATCTATACCATTGTGTTTATATACATCTCTGTGTTTGTATCATGGAAACACTACATACTACACACAGTGTGTTACTATTAATTTCTTTTGACTTCATATTCAGTAGACTGAAATAAATAATGTTGGGAGTATTTATGTCTTAGAAATCAGAAAATGCTACACAGGACTTGCATCTTGCCTCACCTGAAGGCCAGTTATGAAATATTTACCTCTGAGCATATCTCTGAGCGTATTATTTAAGACTTCCTTTTTCTTTTTTTTAAAGATTTTATTTATTCGAGAGAGAGAGAGGGGGGTGGGCAGAGACACAAGCAGAGGGAGAAGCAGGCTCCATGCAGGGAACCTGATGTGGGACTCGATCCCAGGACTCCAGGATCACGCCCTAGGCGGAAGGCCTGCGCTAAATCGCTGAGCCACCCAGGGATCCCCAAGACTTCCCTCTTCTTCCTGATACATGTCTAAATACAGAAAGCATGTTGTATTTAGATATTATCCATTTATTTGTGCTATGCATCATGCCAAAACACAATAAAAGCAATCACAATCTATTCTAAAAAGCATGCATAATACACATATTCAAAAATATGTATTTTTTAAACAAAAAATGGATTTATCTCATATATATGTTTTTTAAACTGTCCTTTTCATTGTATCTAAAAATATTTCATGGCTATATTTTCCTTTTGAAAATTGTAGCTCCACATAATGATTTTAAAGCTTAAAGTATATGTGGATGAACTATACTAGATTAAGCAAATCTCTTATGTTGTATGCTTCTGTTAATTCTAAATGTTTTGGCTGTGATGGACAACTCTGTATGTGCAATTTGACATATTTGTCAGATTATTTCCTTAGGATAAAGTCCTAGAAATAGCGTTGATATATAAGAGGGAGTGTGTGTTTTAAATTTTCATTGATACGTAATACTTAATTGCCTTTCAGATGATTATGCTTGTACCAATTTATACTCTAACTAGCAATCTTTTTTTGAGAAAACTTGCTTTCTTTACCATACTTGCCAATGTTGAGCATTATCAATCTTTTTAACTTGGGCTGATTTGATATGTGAAAATGACACCTGATGGCTATATTATTTTTGCATTTCCTTGACTTGAAATTGAGCACATCTCTATATGTTTATTGGCATTCATATTTTTTGGACTAGACTCTCTTAATGTCATCACTCATGTTATATCAACTAGTAGAATGGGTAAGTAAAACCTGTTGAATCAGGAAAAGCAAGAGAAACTCTTTTTGAACTTCCATGTTGTTTTTGAGAACAGCAAGAAATTAGTACTGCAATGAGTGCATAATAAGGCAGCAGGGTGGTGTGTGGTCTTTGCCACATTGGAAGCCCTATCGTGCCTTCAGCATGAGCAAGGGACATCTGTCCTCACCATTATTTGGCTCACTTTCATAACTGATGTTTGTCTTTTCTTCTCTAACACCAGGAAGCAAAAGCACCTCCCCCCACCTCAATAGCCACTTATTTATTATGCTCCATGAGCACCTCCGAGTTGGTTGCCAATGTTAACTAGTGAACCCACAGATCTCATAGTGGGAGAATTGTGTTCAGACTGAGACATTTTGTCAGCTGAAATGTTCAGGAAGCTGGGCTACTGGCCAAGTCTAGTGTCTTTATTCTTGATTCATTGCTGCAGAACTCCCATGAAGTCAACTCATCTTTGATATAAATTCTTGAAGAGTGAGATTTAATTGCTTCTTGAGGACAGGAACCCTGCTTAGTTCACCTTTCTGTGGCCTGCCCATTCCCTTCCCCACTATTCCCAGAATTTAGCATAGTGCTTGGCACAAACAGTAAGGGCATGTTTGATAACGTAATTCCAAGCTCCATTAACCTGTAATTTTTTTATTCCGAAAAGAATGAGGAGGCAAGCAGAGCTTAAAGGGATAAACAATTTGAATAATCAAAAAAGAAACTTGGGAAATTTCGTGTTATTTATTTGGAATAGCCAATCATTTTGTGAATTTATCAATTGACTCCTCTTTCTCCCATGCATAAACAAAGCTTATTCTTCAGAGTTAATTAGCCATCTACACTATTTTTCTATGAGATACTTTATGCTATCCTTTCATCTGTTCATGTATAAACTCAACAAATATTTACCAAATGCTTACTCTGTGCCAGGACTTCTCTGTGCTAACCAAGGAGGATTTTGAGTGAAAAGCAAAAAGCTTTTGTTTTTAAGGAGTTCACAGTCGAGCAGGCAGGACTGGGTACATAATTTGTGGGGCATAGTGCAAAATAAAAATGAGTTGTCCCTTGTTCAACAATTATTAGGAATTTCAAGATGACTGTAACAGAGCACTAAACCAAGTTCAGAGCCCTTCAGAGAGCAGGGTCCTGTGGGATTACACAGACACGTGACTATGTAGCAGGCCCAAGTAGAGGAGTGAGAGGTGTAAACATAATGAAATTGTGATAAAACAAGTGCCACTGAGGGAGTTTTGCACACAGAGCTATGGGGCACAGAAGAAGGAGCAATGCAGTCAAGGGGGAAGATGGCATTTCATTTCCCTGGAGGGGTAGGTGAGGGCCTGAACGTGAAAGACTTCACAGGACACTATAACGAGTGCATATTTTATCCTTTCTAATGATGCCTAAACACTAGTCCATGAAAAAACTGTAACAGAATCAAGTTGGGGAGTATATAAAGAAGAGATTCAGTATGCAACTATAGCCTTGATATAGAGGATGCTGAGTAGAGAATGGATTGGAAAGGTCCTTAGGAATTAGAATTGCAAAGACTTCATAATCCATAGACCAAGGGTGAACAGGATGAATAGGATTAAGGGTGTCTGTAATGGGAGAAGATGATACAAGTGCTGAATCCCATAGGGAAAAGTAGGAACAGGTTGGGAGTGGAAATGGCAACAGTAGTAGCAGATATTTATATGGTGATTGATCTGACTAGGAACCTTACACATAATAACATATATAATTATTTCAGAAACCCTAAGAGGAATCATCATCTCTCTTCTGCAGATGTAGGAACTGAGATGTAGAGAGGTTAAGTAACATGACCAGGTTCATTTGGCTAAGTACATGGAAGGCTATGGCTTAAGACCCTGATTTAAACATAATGGTTTACTGCTTTTTTTAAAAGATTTTTTTTTTCTTTATTGGGGGGTCGCGGTGAGGCAGAGGAAGAGGAAGAGAAGGAATCTCAAGCGGACTCCCTGATGAGCTTGGAGTCTGCCTTGGGGCCAATTCTATGACCCCAGGATCATGACCTGAGCTGAAACCAAGAGTCAGATATTTAATCAACTGAGCCATCCAGGTGTCCTGGTTTACTGCCTCTTAATTTTGCTAAATTCTGGATGCATTACTTTAGTTATTAATTAGGTGGCAAAAATAACAGGGTGTGAGTGAAAGAAACACAACATTAGGAGACTGGAGACTAGCATTGTTGTGTTGGCTCTGCCATTATTTATTCTTATACCCGTAAAGCAAATCATGGTCACTTCTCTTTGGTTTTGTCTCATTGATAAGGTGGAAATGATAATACCTTACTAGTTTGAACCAGGGACCAATGCAGGTGGTTTCTTGAGGTTCTCTCCAACATGTAAAGGATATGATATCGAAAGTTTTAAAATAGGTGGATAAATTCACTATGAAATGTCTTAAGAAATTTAAGTGATACTTCCGATTTTTTTTCCAAAGCGCTATGAGTTCTTTTAGTCAAGGAAAGGAGAACATACATGGAGACATTACATCAAGTGAGAACTGAAAATTTATGGCAGTTGTTTTATGAATGTTTATTATGGGTAAAGAGTAAATAAATCCATTGATAAATGATTAACCAGTGCTGAACCCTATAGGCTTCTCAGGCCTACAGAAGACATAGAGCACAGCAACTTGACCTTCAACAGCATTGGTGCATTGGTGATGTGTCCAGAAGATATTCATTCCTGGTGCCATTTTCAAGGCTTTGTCATTGTTTTAAAGCTTTGTGAAGATTAGCCAAGTGGGATCACTGACCTACATGGACTACAGCTATTTCTGGATGTCAGTCATGTAAACCTTGGTGAGCTGTCTGAAACCATAGCCTAGATAGAGATGGAAGGAAGCTCAGAACACTGCCTCCTTAACCCTGTCCTCAGCCTAAGGCTACTTTTCTGGACAACAAGCACAGCTTTGCCCTAGATGCCCCCTCAGAAATAAGAACAGAGAGGAGGCCCAGTGCGCTGCAAGCTTTCCAGAGAAAGATGTCCCTCAGGCCAGGACACTTTCTGATTTTGGTGGTTACACACACAGCACTCTGGCTGGGACTGTATATTTTAGCATTTCCAGAATCTATTTTGGAGCCATGGGTAGATGATTTTGAAGCTCTGGTATTCGAGTCTCAGAATCAGTAAAGAGATCAATGTTTTGACGCCAGTTCAAAAACAAAAGAATCCAACAAATGAGTTTGTTTAGATAAGTGGTTACTTTTTCTTGCTTTTTAATGGAAAAATAAGGCTGATTTTTATGGCACACAGTTTCCTGCAACTTTGTTCTCTTTCAACTTGGAATCACTGAGCAAAGGAAGGATCTTAAGCCTGGAAACCAAGCCACCCTGTATAGGTTTTTCCTTTAGCCAATTTCAACAGGCAATTATTTACTTGCCATTCTCTCTGCTTATGCAGATGTGCTCTGCTTGTTTTCCCAAGAATACATTATGGACTGTCTCTGCCAGGGATATATCTTCACCTAGATACCTGGCCATCAGCGGCCTGCACATTCACCAGAACCCATCTCAGATCTGATTCCCTTCCTTAAAGCCATCTGGGAGCCCCTGGATCACACTTAAGCACTTCCTTGTCTGGAGTAGATCTGAATGCCAATTTCGGCAATTTCACTAGGTTTTATAGGTAGAGTTATGTGTTTATTCTCCTCCCCCAACAGTTTGTGAGTTGTTACAAGCAGGGACAGATCTTATTTCATGTCTGTATCTTATATGCAACATTGAAGTTACTTAACATGTTTCCTATAAGTTGAACTGAAGATTTCTGTGCACAATCTTAACAAGAGTTTTTATCTTCTTTACTGACTTTTGAGTGGTTAATGCCAATTTTACAAAAGGAAGCACTGAGAAATTATTTAATTTGTCCAAGTCTGGAAGCAGCAAAAACAGATCTGGAACCTAGGCAGCTTGCTTCCAAAGCTCCTATTCTAGCCTTAGGTTTTTGATGTGGCCTTGCTACTTCTACCACTACTGCTACTATTTCTACTATTACTGCTGCCACCACCACTACTACTACTATTGCCATCACTGCTCCCACCCACCACCACTACTACTACCTCTATCTCCCCTGCTACCACCACTACCATTACCATTACCATTGCTGCTACTACCATCACTACTACCACCATTACTACCACTACCGCTACTACCACTACTATTCTACTACCACCAACACTACTGCTACTGCTACTGCTGCCAGTACTACTACCACTACTATGACCACTTCAACAACTGCTAAATAAGCCCAAGACCATATTAATTTAGCAGTTATTTTATACTTCAGGTTCAGGTTCATTTTAAGCTTGTGAGAGGCAAAAACCTCCAGGTCTCTTTTCACAGAAGTCTTTGCTCTCTGATCTTTTAGGTACAGAAGTAAACGGGTACAGGTGCTGGAACTGAATCAGCCATCTGTGCATGCCTGCATCACTTAAGCGGTCTCTCCTCGTGCTCTCCCCCCTTCTCCAGCAGTGGCCTCCTTGGCTTGTCACTCAATGCTTAGCTCCTAGTAGGGGTAGAGAAGTTACCTGTTGTCCTTGTTCTACTTACTCTTAGGCAGTCCCTTTGTGTCTGGGCTTAGAGGAGCGGGAGTGCTGTGCTTTATTAATATTCTTATTCATCCTCTCCATGATAGCTACCTCTATCTTTATCTGAAGTTGGTTTCAGATGGAAGTTTCTTACACTCTCCTAGCAGTTACTTGGGCTTGATTTTGTAGAATCTTGGTTTCAGGATGGTTAGTTGTAAAAGGTTATTGCTACTATATACTTCATAAAAGGCTATTTGCTACTATACTTCATACAGCATCAATTGATTTTTGCTTTCAGCTTTTTATTTTATTTTTTAAGATTTTATTTATTCATGAGACACACACACACAAAGAGAGAGAGAGAGAGAGGCAGAGACACAGGCAGAGGGAGAAGTAGGCTCAATGAAGGGAGCCTGATGTGGGACTCAATCCCAGGACTCCAGGATCATGCCCTGGGCCACAGGCAGGTGCTAAACCACTGAGCCACCTAGGGATCCCCATGATTTTTGCTTTCATCTTGATAGAGGATTTCCCACTTAGAAGTAATTGACCTTTGTTAATTTGACCCTAATGGTTTTATTCTCAAACTTTGCATGGGACCCTCTGGTAACTGAGGATATTACCTATCCTCAGGTATTACACCAGTGGAAAAAAATTGCCCTTCATTCAATAGTCTCAGCAAAATACTCATTTGTTTTCTCACTGGATATTATTAGATAATTTCCCTTTCCAAACTTATTAGCGTGGCCAGAAGAAGACCAAGATCTTAGTCACATGGCCACGTCTGGAGTTGGAGTCAGAGTCAGCTCTACATGAAACACAGTTGAGAGTGGTAAAGTGGGTGGTTTGAGACAAAAAAAGTGAGATAAATGGGGATCTAGTGGTTTCAACAAAAAATATAAATGGATAAATGGAATTTCCAACCTGAGAATCAATAAATAATAATTTAATGGAACTGAACCATAGTGTTTAAGGTGGTCAGGTCCCCCACATGATTTTCTTTGCTAGAGAGAATATAAAATTTGGAGCTTTGCTACTGATATTTTAGATATCTGTGAAGAAGTAGAAAAGGGCTTTTAAAACATATATATTTATTTTTCAGATTTTAAAAATGAAACATATTTATTGATTAAAATATGCATAGTACAGATGTGCCTGGGTGGTTCAGTCGGTTAAGCAGCCAACTCTTGATTTTGGCTCAGGTCATGATCTCAGGGTCCTAGGATTGAGCCTGGGTAGGCTCCCTTGCCCAGTGGGGAGTCAACTTCTCCTTCTCCCTTGTCTCTCCCCTGCCTCTTGTGTACATGTACAAGAGGGATTTGTTTTTTTAAGTCAGAGAGTCTTTCTTAGTGGCCTTAAATCATCCCCTTTGGAGATGTGCACATTCTTTCAAAATCCTTCTCAGCAGTAGAGATTTGGGATAATAAGGAATTGCCAGGATGGGATCTGCTTTAGATGCTCAGAAATGCTGCATTTGTCATCGTCTATCCCAGAGAACTATGAAGAAGGAGTGCATACTAGGAAGTTGTGAAGCTTCTATTTTACTTAACAGCATTTCAGAAAGCATCATGTGCATATAAAGGGTCAGTTCTGACCATAGCAGACAATGAGCCTCTAGTAACAAACGAGAGGGCCTTCATCTTTCATTTCAGAAAATTTCCCATGTAGCTTCCTTCTGCTATTTCTTCTGTAGGAGGAATAAGTAAAAGCTATAATTCTTATTATTTGGTAGCAAATTCTATCTCCTGTGGACACAGTTAGAGTATCTGTTCTTTAATAAAGGCCTGATGGTGGGGGCTTTCAACTTTATGGGAAGAAAAATCTAATCATCTTCCTTCTGAATTTTTACACAAGCTCCTGGAACAGGAAAACAATTTTATTTTTGAGTTTTAACATTACTGAAATAATTGCCTACAGACTATCCCTGGGTAATTAATTGGCCAATTAAAAAATAGCCAAGTAATATACAAATAAAAGTGGAATATTTCATTCCCCAAGGGAGGATATGTTTTTCTATTTAATTCTTAATGACTTGTTGATGACCTATTCACTGCTTTATTTCCAATACTTAAAAAAATTATAAATACACAATATATATTAGGGGGGTAAATGAATGAATGGTGGATGAATATAGCTAGTTACAGTTACATTCTAAGTCTGTATGAAATAGTATACGGATCTATAGGTAAATAAGGATTAGAATTCAGAGAAGAGGATTGATTTACTATACTTCATTTTACCCCTTCCATAGAATCCACTTTCCAGCAATCCAAACTTTGTCTTTCTCCTGTTCCTTACCTCACCCATCCAACCTTCCCTTAAATGCCCTCAGAAAGGGAAACTTGCTGTAAGACAGGGCATTTCCTTGTGAGACAATGATGACTATTATAAAGACTCGTCTACATTGAACGGAGATATGGTTCTGTTAATCTGAATTCATTAGTTCTACTTCTTTTGCCTTTTGGGGCCACCTGTCAGAAATCAGCTTCCTTTTCTCATGCATGTAAAAATTGTTCTTACATGTCCTTTTGTTTTCATCCCTCCTGCGTCTCTTCTTCAATCTAAACACACTTAATTTCTTCAACAATCTTCATGTGGCATAGTTACCATTTATTGACTACTTACTAGGTCCTATGACCATTGCTAAGCATTTCCACATGATGCTTTATTCACAGTAACCTCATTAGGTAGATATTATCACTATAGGAGAAAAGATCAAATGTTTCCATTGTTTCTCTGTGGCAGGGGTCCACAAACTATTGACTATGAGTGACACCTGGCCTACTGACTTATCTGAAAATAAAGTTCTGTTAGTAACAGCCTCCTCTATTTGTTTACAGATTATCTCTGGTTGCTGTTATACTACAATGGCAGAAATGAATGGTTGTTAGAGAGACCACATAGCTCACAAGGCTGAAAATATTTTCTATCTGGTACTTTACAGAAGTTTGCTGATTCTACCGTTATCCTTCTGATCTCGCTCTCTTTTCTGATTTCATTAAAAAATATTTTTCTTTATTGCCATAGTAAAATGTTATTTGTTAAGGTTGTCCAAGTTTTGCATCCATCAGCCATGGATGTTTAGGACAGCCCTGAAAGGGCTTAGGCTGGGTGGTGTTTAAGGATTTAATTGGCTGTCAACGTGGTCAGTAGATATTTACAAACTGCTGTGGTGGAAAGGGCCCTGTTTGAAAGCTTGCATTCTTTCTCATCTGGATTCTTCCATTAACCATTCATTTTATGTGAGGAGTTTCCCCTTTCCTGGCCTCTGTTTTTTCCATTTCTTTTTTTTTTTCTAAAGATTTTATTTATTTATTCATGAAAGACATGCACACACAGAGAGAGGCAGAAACACAGGCAGAGGGAGAAGCAGGCTCCCCACAAGGAGCCGGATGTGGAACTCGATCCCGGATCCCGGAATCAGGACCTGAGCCGAAGGCAGACGCTCAACCACTGAGCCATCCAGGCATCTCCTTTTTCCATTTCTAAATAGATCTAGCTCTGTAGGATCTATCTGATGTAATTACATAGCTATCTTCATTTTGAGGTTGCCTAGACCCTTACTTACCAGCATGAACATTGGTGTCCAGATGTGTAAGAATCTTCATTTTTTGGAAATAGTACACCCTGTATAACCAAGAGCCAGTGGACCCTTAGAGCCCCCCAGATCATGGAATTTCAGATAGAGAAAACTACTCAAAGATAATCTAGTCCAACACATTCATTTTTTAAAGTTTTTTTAAAATAAATATAATCATAGATACACATACAGTTGCAATAAATAATACACAAAGATTCTGTGTATGCTTTACCCATTTTCCTCCATTGTAATGTCTTGCAAAACTATAGTAAAATATCACAAGCAGGGAATTCATGCTGATAGGTCAAAGTAAAGAACATTTCCATCACCACAAATATCCTTTGTTTTTGCCTTTTTATAGCCACATCTATTTCTTTCCCATTCATCCCTACTCCTTAAATCCTGGCAACTACTACTGCTTTCTGTTTCTATAATTTTCTCATTTCAAGAATGCTATATAATAAGATCATACAGTATGTGAGCTTTGGGATTGACTTCTTTGACTCAAAATAATTCCCTGGAGATTGATCTAAGTTGTGTGTATCAATAGTTCATTCCTTTTTATTGCTGAGTAGTTTTCCATGATATTACATTCATGGAATATTTAATCATTTATTTATTTAACCATTCATCCATGGAAGGACATCAGAGTTGTTTCCAGTATTTGGCTATTATGAATAAAATTGCTGTAAACATTTGTAAATAGAGTTTTATGTGAACATAGGTTTTTATTTTTTCTGGGATAAATGCTCAGGAGATCAATAGCTGGGTTGCATGGTACTTATATGTTTAGTTTTTTAAAAAAACTACCAAACTATTTTCCAATGTGGTTGTACTATTTACATTCCTACCAGCAATGTATGAGTGATCCTGGTTTTCCAAATCCTTACCAGCACTTGTTCTTTTCACCATTTTTTATCTTAACCATTACGACCATTTATCTCTAACCATCCTCTATATAGCTATATAGTAATATCTCATTGTAGTTTCAATTAAACTTTTCTTAATAGCTAATTATTTTGAATATATTTTTGTGTGCTTATTTACCATGTGTATTTTCATGTCTTTTGTCAATTATCTGATTGAATTGTTTGATATTTTACTGTTGAGTTTTGAGAGTTCTTTATGTATACTGGATACAAGTTCTTTATTGAATACATGGTTTGCAATGGGTTTGTAATGTGGATATCCAATTGCTCACTCCAGCACTATTTATTGAAAAGATTATTTCTTTCCTCATTGGATTGCTTTTGCGTATCTGTCAAAAATCAATTGGGCAGAGTTATATAGGTCTAAGTATAAGAAAGTATATAACACTAGGGAATTATATAATAATTCTTGAAATCAGGTAGACTTGTTTCCACATAATTCTCATTTTTTCACAACTGTTTATCTCATTAGTAGGTCATAGAAATAAAATTAATTTATTTTATATGTTTATCTTGAATCTTATGATCATGATTAGCCCTTTTATTAAACATAGTGTTACCTGTATGTTTTTAAAGATGCTTGTTATCAAGTTGAAGAAGTTAGTTTTCATTACTATTTCCCTAAGAATTTTTACCATGAATGTGTGTGAAATTTTGTCAAAAGCATTTTTCTGTGTCAATTGATATGATCATGTTATTTTTAAAATAAAAAAATTAGTTTTAGTCTGTTAACATAGTGGATTACACTGATTAATTTTTGAATGTTAATGTAGCTTCATATCTTAGGAATAAGTACTACTTGGTAATGGTGTATAATTCTTTTACCATATTACTGAAATCTATCTGTTAAAATTTTGTTGAAGATTTTTGCTTCTATGTTCCTGAAGAAGATTGGTCTACAGGTCATTTATTTTCTATCCTCTTTGTTCCATTCTTCCTCCCTCCCTCCATTCCTTCCTCCCTCATTTATTAAGCACTACCTATGTGTTAGTCCCTGTGAAAGCTATTATGTATACAAAGAAAAGCCCTAGAGCTCAATATCTAGTGGAGGATAGACTTCAGTGGGCTAGTGTTATAATAGCAGAATATGCAAAGTTCTGTGAGAACACAGAAGAAGCTACAGTCAATTCTGGGATGACTTCAGTGGAAAAGTGCCAATTGAAAAGAATCTAGATGCATGAACAGGAGTTTACCAGCAAGCCCCGTTAGGGTGAAGGACATATTAAGTCAAGGAGACACAATGTACAAAGGTACTGAGATGTAAAGGAACAAAGCACATTCCATTCGGAGAACTGAATGTAGCTTGGCAACACTGATGTGCAGGGTATATGTGTGTGTGGTGGAGTGGGACAGGAAGAACAGAGAGTTGAGGCTGAAGAGATAGTATGGGAAGATTAGGAAGAACTCCACATGCCATTCTAAAGGGATTTAAGGGTTTTAAGTAGGTAACCAACCACATTGGCTTTGCCTGGACTTCCTGGGCATTAGCAAAGGTCACATCCTGAGAAACCCTTCAGCCTTGGGCAAACTGGGATGATTGGTAAGTCTAGTAAGGAAGTGAAATCAGATGTCTGCTTTAGAAAAGTAACTGTAGCAATGTGGACAACAGTGTAGAGAGAAGTGAAGCTGGGCATAATGGTTCTTGCCGTGATTCTAGTGTGAACCCTGGTTGAATTAACAAGGCAGGAGTATCAGGGATGGAGAAGAGGAGGCCGATCTAAGAAATATCTAGGAGATGACCAATAGACCTTGGGCTAATTAGATGTTGAGGGAGAAGGAGAAGAATATTAAAGCAAATTCCTAGATTTCTGTGTCATAAAACTGGATGCGTAGTAGTGGTCAAGGTAATGCAGAGAGAGGAGTGTGTGGTTAGTGAGTTTAAACTTATGATCAATTCTGACTGAGGAGGCATCATAGAGAAAATTTTACATGAATAGTGTTTTTAAAGATTGTTAGGACTTTTGGTGGGGGGTTTGGGGAGAGAAAACAATGAGGTCGGGGCAGGTATTTTGCAAAACAAAAACAAAAAAAAACCCGCTTGAGTAAAGATATATTGTTGAGTAAGATAAGATATTTCTAGGAATGGCGAGTAGTTATAGGATATACTCAGTTTAGGTGTAATTTTGCCTGATATGAATCTGATTAGACTGAGGAAAATAAGAAAAGACAAAGGCATTGTTTTGCTATAAATATATGATAGGGCAAGACTACCAAACTGGTGTGCCATGAATAGCACTGAGATGCTAGAGATGGATGACAGAAGTTCTTAGAGGAATATTGGGATATTGATCACCTCTAGTTTTAGGCAGCCTCATCTATTTATCTGATCTACACTGTGCAAATATTGTCATTTTACTATGGGTACCATTATATAGAAAAGATGTGGAAGCACTGTGCTGAGTAAATTCCTGCTTCTGTTGAGTTTAGAGTTAAATTTATATTGATTAAAAATACATCTAAATTGGGCAGCCCCAGTGGCTCAGTGGTTTAGCCGCCGCCTTTAGCCCCAGGCCTGATCCTGGAGACCTGGGATCGAGACTCCTCCCTGCATGGAGCCTGCTTATCCCTCTGCCTGTGTCTCTGCCTCTCTCTCTCCCTCTCTGTGTGTCTCTCATGAATAAATGAATAAAATCTTAATAAAAAATACACCTAAATTTTTTTTAGAATGCAAAATAGCAAAACAAAGATTAAGTTTTCATTTCTTTCTGGCTCATAGACTTTATTTTTTCCCAGCTCTTTTGAGATATAATTACGTGTAATATTGTATAAAATTAAGGTGTATGATGCAATAATTTGATATACATAGATATGGTGAAGTGATTAAGTTCTTTATAAACAAAAAGTCTGGCTCTTTTTTCACCATTGTCCCTTGTGGGACAAGTGTTATTATTTCTAAAAATATATAGATACCCATTAAAATAAAAGCAGCCAATGATTGGTCATTTGCTATCTTTGAAATTAGTGGGAATGTAGCTATTAGTATTTGGACTCTTGCAGAATGACTGGCCTTTCAGAAGGTCATTATTATAAAAAATAGGGAAAGAACTTAATTAAAAAAGAACCAGCAAAATTACACTGATGCCAGTATAAAAGTGTGTGACATTTCGTCTCTTTTATTATAAAATACATTCTTCTATATCTATATAAAAGTGCACAAATACTTTTGTACAGAATGGGTAATTATAAGGTGAACATTTATTGACCATCGTCCAGGTTAAGAAATAGAATAATGCCTCACCAGTTTGGAAAAAACAGTTGTAGGGGACATTAATAGGATGTTGTGAAATTTGAAAATGATTTGGGTATGAGTTGAGATAAAAACTCACTGATCTGGAAAAAAATGGAGGCCAGTGAACGAAAAAGCATGCTGCAAAATGCTGTAAAAGAGCATTTACAGGGTGGTATCCCAGGATATTTAAAAAAGGTAGAAATTTTGGTTCCCCTTCTGCCCCACTATTCTCTCAATTTTCCATTCTTAACAAGTTACTCATTTCCCCATTACCTATCCTAATTTCACCTTTCGCTGCATCCATCCATTTGCTTGAAATTCTCTGGCAGATTAGGAAGTCCTTCTTCCATTAGCCACAACCAGAATCATGCATTCACAGGTTGATGGTGACATTTTACTGAAGAGTGAGGAGCCTTTCCCAAGGAGGTGCTCAATTCTGAATACCAGTTATGGAAATGAATCAAGTTGTCTTGTCACACTGGGGGAACTCTGATGCTAAGTTAGTGAATATGGCCAGTGGCGAAGGAGTCACACTTTGGCATAGTCACTCCCATTCTCGGGGCCAAGCATGGGGCTTCCTGCATGTAGCATACTCCCTCTTCCAGAAGGCTGTCTGATAGTTCTCCAGCAGGTGGTCTGCACAGTCTGTTAGCACCAATTTGCACAAATGGTGCAACAATAACCATCCATTATCTTTCCTTAAAAGAACGTTGAAGTTTGAGTGAAGGTCACCTGGGCAGCCTTGAAGTGAAGGCAAGTATCTCCGTGGAAAGGATTTGTGATGTAGATACCTCTGAGGTGACTCGAAGCTGTCACACAGTTGGTGTTAGGGAAGTTCTTATTGTTACAATAATTATAGGTATCAAAATTTAGAGAGATTCAAGGGATCATATAATCTAACCACCTCTCTAACAGATGGAGAAACTGAGTCCCAGAGAGAGGAAAGGGATTGTTTCATAGGACCACGGTTCAGACTAAAATTCCATCTCCAAACCAATATTTTCCCCTACACCAGTGATTGCAAAACTGTGGGTTGTGACTCTTGATAAGTGTTAAAGTTATTGCTTTGAGTCCAAGGCCATTCATGCCCAATGAGCATTGGTATAACCTTTACAAGCAAAAGTAGAACACACTCATTTGGAAGTGTGTGGCAGCTTTTGAAATGCCATATAAATGTGTGGAAAAATATATACAGCTAATTTAATAATAATTCAAAGCCATATGATCACTGCCTGAGTCAGAAGATAGAACACTGCTTGCACTCCAGATGTTCTCCTGGGGCCTGCCCTAATTTTGACCCATCTCTGCTCTCTGCCCCCGACTCCACACAGAAGCAACCTCTCACCTGGCTTGTATAATTATTATTTTCTTGTCTTTAAAAATATTTTTTCTAATTATGTCTGTATCCCATAATAATTTTTTTGAGGTCTCTGTGATTGGAATCACACTGATTATATTTTTTTGTGTTTTGCTTCTTCTGCTTATTATATTGGTGAGATGTATCCATATTACTGCACAAAATTATAGTTTATTTATTTGCATTGTGTCAGAATATAACATGGTAAGACTATACTTTCTAAAAAGTCAGTTCAATTTTCAATGGACTCTTGGATTGTTTCCAGCTTTGAATTTTTCTTGTCTGTATCTCTTGGTACACAGGTCCACAAGTTTCTGTAGAGAAGATGGTTGCAAGTAGAACTACTGAATCGCACAGTGTGTGTGTATCTTTAACTTCACTGTGCAAAGTGCTTTTTAAGGTGGTCTTGACAATTTATCTCTCACCAGCAATGCTAAGAAAGGATTCTTCACTCTAAAAACAGGTAGTAACCATTGTTCTAGTACATGCTTTCAACTCACTGCCACTATGTGGAACAGATTTCCAACCTTCTCAATGAGAAAGCTTGGTCACATGATGCTTTTCAAAATGATTTTTATTTACACAGGCCCTTGTTTAGGCATAAACTTGTGATGGAAATTGATATATTTATATTAATTTTATGTTGGTTGAACAGGTGGAAATGGTTGAAAGGGCAATGCTTGGTGTGTGTGTGTGTGTGTGTGTGTGTGTGTGTGCACTAAGTGGGAGGGAGTGCAGAGTACACCTGCTGGGCCCTAGCCTAATGTCTAGCACATGGTGTAATTATTAGTAGGGTTGTCTGAAAATGGAACAGCCTTCCCTAGGAAGTAGAGTTTGCTTCATTGGAGGTGTGGGAGTTTCACATTGTGAAAGAAATACAGGATCAGGTCTTCTTTGATCGTTCCCTCTCTTAGAGTTCATGACAGAATACTTCTCCCTCTTTCATTTTCTAAAATCCTATGGTAAGTAACAAATATCTGGAGAGAAAAACAAAAATAATACTTAGGGATATAACCTATTGTTGGGAAAATTTCTCTATTTGTCAAAGAGTATAAGGCTGACTTTGAGAGGATATCATTGCTTTTCCTATGCTCTCTCTCCATGTGCCCTTATTTGAGAATTATCTTAAGAATTTTTTTGGAGGGCCTGGCGGTTCAGTTAGTGAGGCGTCTGATTCTTGGTGTCGGCTCAGGTCATGATCTCATGAAGCCCCACATCGGGCTCCATGCTGGGCAGGGAGTCTGCTTGAAGATTCTCCTCTCTCTCTCACTCTCTCTCTCAAATAAGTAAGTAAGTAAATAAACAAACAAGCAAACAAATAAATAAATAAATCTTTTTTAAAAAATCTCAGCTTTCTTCCTGAAAACTGATGTTTAGCCGGATATTTGCTATGCTTCATCAGGTGCTAATAGCCAATGCTTACCATTTTCTACCTCTCTGTTTACCAGTCTAATAATATTTCAATCTAAGAAATAACAATATAACCAGAGCTATTGATGCACTCAAACAGTATCTGTGGGCCTATCATGTACCGAGAACTGTTCTGTTCTGTGCCAGGGATTCAGCAAAGAACAAGACAGACCAAAGCACTGCTCTTGTGGAACTTACATGCTAGGAGTAGATCACAAAAAAATAAACAAGAATATCAGATGGAGATAAGGGCTCATACAGGTTTAACATAGGATGATGTGCTAGAGAGTGATTGGGTAGCTTCCTGAGACCATGTGGTCAAGGAAGCCGAGATCCCAATGATAAGGAGAGGCCAGATATGTCAGGGTGTCCTTAAGGGTTTAATAATTAACCTTAAGTCTAATTGCCCTCATAATGACAACAACCTATATTTGAATAATGTGCCCACTTCTGTTATTCCATTTCATTGTCATAACAGTTTTGTGAGGGAGGCATTAGTGTTCTTAACTTTTAGATGGGGTAATGACTTCCGGACTATAAAATTAGTAAATGGTAGACCAAAACCGGTCTTGAACCCTTGGCCTTTAAGTGTGGTCTTTTCCCATGCCCTGCCCGATCTTGAGTCTCTATCATGTTCAGTGAGTAGGCTGCCCAGACAGGCCAGTAGTCCCACATACTGACCTGTCTGTGCTTTGTCTTATGTCACTCAGACATCATTAGAAGAGAAGTTTTAATTTCAGCACCACACGAGAACCTAGAAAATGCCTCTTGCCTAAGATCGCCAGACCAGAAGATTAGGATGTTGCTGGCAGAAACCACCACCGTCTGGTTGCTAGGTGGAGTCTCTCTTGCCTATTTCCTCCCCCTCTGCGGTTTGAGCTTGTGAAAACCTGTTTAAGGGGAAACCTAAGAACTTGTCTGGGCAGCATCCCCACTAACTCAAATGTGAGCAATTAGCAGGAGTTCAAGTCTTGTCCCCCATGACCTCTGCCACGTGAGAATGTCAGAGCTGAGGATGAAATGCCTTCAGGAGAGGCAGACCGGGGTGGGGAAGAAAACAGTTTTAAGTAAGAAGGACCTGACTCTGTTATCTACAAGCAGGATGACTAAGGATACATTCTTTAACGTCTTTAAACCCTATCTTCCTTATTTCTTGCCCATGGCTGGTATTAACTTCTTTATAGAGTTGCGAAGATTAAATCATAATGTGGAAAAATATATATTTAGTGTGACAAGCACATAATAGAAGTCATTTACATGAACTGGTTTTTCATGAGCTTCAGCCAAACTAGATGGACAATTATTCACAGGGCAGAGTATTTCCACCCTGTCTGCCACTGACAGGCGGGACAGTTTGCTTTTCAGCCAGCCAAATGGTGCGACCAAGAGGAGTTTCCACAGCCCAGGCTGGCAGCATCCTGGGTGGAGAAGAAACTCTGCTTAGTCAAAGAACACTAAAGTCCCATACACATCTGTTCTTCCTGTTTCCATAATCAGACTGCTGCCCAGCTAAAAGACTGTAGGCAGCAGCCTCTTCCCCTGATTTCACCTGAGGACAGCAGTTTTAGGGAAGCCATGAGAAGTCCACTTGTTGGGTGTGGAGGGAGAAAGATGGAGGTATAGATTTTAAGGGTTCAGCAACTTTTGGCCACTGGCTATAGAGGCCACTGGAGTAGAGGACACATCCCTGAATCCCTAGTCCCACCCCAAAGTACATTATCAGGCCTGACGTGACCCGGTTAATTGTAACACCACAGTATAATGACCTTATTATACCTTAAGCTGACATTTTGTCCTGAAATACACCTCCATGTTTCAGACTTTTTCTCTGCTCTGGGCTAGTCCCTTCACTTTGAGTGCCTTTTCTCCTACCCTTCTTTCCCTGCTGTTGAAATTCCAATCTTCCCCAAGTCCACTTCAATGAACAATACTCCTGGAGAATCTCTAGCAGACCTACTTTACCTTTGGCCTTAGACACAGTGGGCAATTCGAGTTGAACTTAAGGAAAGACACCTGAAGACTTTGTTCTGAGAGGTAGCACGTAAACATTTTTATGATGAGTTCCTCACGTCCGGGGCCTGACACAACACCAGTGTTGTTCCACTGTTTCCAATAGTAATTGTGTGAGGTAAGACTTTAGCAAGAGAACCAGGAGTCAATGGCCAGGAGATGACATTCCTAAGCTAGGAATGAGAGACAAGTGAGAATCCACAGCTGGGAATGAAATTAAGGGGCATTTCATTTGCCTATCATAGGATAGTGAATGGTACCCAGGTCACTAGACTCCTAAGGATTCCCTCAAGGCACACCCTTGCCACAAGTCAATGGATGTTAACGTTGTTTGTTTTTAAGATTTATCTATTCATGAGAGACACACAGAGAGAGGCAGAGACACAGGCAGAGAGAGAAGCAGGCTCCCCATATAAAGCCTGATACAGGACTTGATCCCAGGACCCCGGGACCACACTCTGAGCCAAAGGCAGATGCTCCAACCACTGAGCCAGCCAGGTGTCCCTGAGGTCAACACTGTTAATGGAAAATGGAATGGAAAAACTTAACTCAGCTGATAAGTAGTGATATATTTCTTTATCTATTTCCAAAGTCGTCTTTTTTTTTTTTTTTTTTTTTGGTTGGAGCAGTGGTATTTTCTTTATCTATTTCTAAAATAGTTTTGGTTTTTTTGTAAAGAAATTTCCAAGACTGAGAAATTAGTATAACTTACTGACAGGCAATTGTGAACACACCTTTTGGTCCAGAGCAGGAGCTTGAGGACAAGATGTCCAAATCAGTTTGCTTCTTGCTTCCCAAGCCCTTGTTACACCTCTGTTGAAGGAAGGAGTTTGTGAGACTCAGTCTTACCTTTAGCATCTTTTCAACTCCCAGAGAAGACAATAAAGAGGAAGAAAATGAAAATGAAAGCACTTGTTTAAGAAACCTAGTCCTAAAGATTAACTTGAGTATAATGCAAATACATTTCCTAATGACCAAAGGCAGAATAGTCTTGAGATTGTTTATGTTTCCTTTTCCCCATATCAGTGGAATGATTTAATTTTTAGAGAATCTGAGAGATTCTGTTAAACTAGGGCTAGGAACAAGAAGAGTAAGGGTTCATTACCTTCCAGACCAACCAACCTTCTTTCTTTTTTTCCTTCTTGCTCTTCTCTCCTTTTTTCCTTCCTCCCTCCCTTCCTTCCTCCCTTCCTTCCTTCCATATAGTCACTAACCTACTTATTCATCCATTCAACACATATGCAGATAATGTGCCAGGTGCTGGGTAAACCGTATTAGAGGAAATAAACTTGAAAGGATCTTAAACTGATAGAACTTACAGACCAATCAACCTTCTTTCCTTTTTTCCTTCTTTCCTTCCTTCCGTCCTGCCTTGCTTCCTTCCTTCCTTCCTGTCACTAACCTACTTATCCATCCACTCAACACATATACAGATAATGTGCCAGGTGCTGGGTAAACTGTATTAGAGGAAATAAACTTGAAAGGATCCTCAACTGATAGAACTTAAAGTCCTGTGGAGGGTAGAAAGGAGGGAGCTAGAATAGCAAGCAAAAAATACTAAGTACAAATTGTGAAAATGATTTTTAAAAAGTCTTATAAAGGGTGGGTGAGATCAGGGTCTTATCATTATATAGGAGATTAGCTAAGTCCTCTCTGAGAAGAACACACTTAAAGGAGGCTGCCACAGACGAGAGATAGCCAGCCATGGGAAGACCCTGAGGGAAGAAAGGACTCTGTGCCTGTGGTTGGCGTGGCCAGGGCAGAACCAGGTGGTGGGAAGTGATTCAGTTTGGCGAAAGAGACAGATGCACACAGGCAGAGACAGACAGACCACAAGGGAAATTTGCTTTCTCTCTTTGCACCTCAGTTTTCCTCATCTGCAAAATGAGCTGTTGCACCCATTATTGACCTTATTGGGCACTTGACATAAAGTGTAAATTCTTTTTTTTACTATAGATTTCAGTATTAAAATTCTCTAGTTCTCCTCTGAGTACTGAGAAGAACATCTTAGGCACTAGGACCTAGAGACCTGTGTAGATTAGGTGGGAGAAACTCAATACCTACTCAGGTTTCTTAACCTCAGCATTATTTGGGACCAGAGAAGTTTTTGTTGTGGAGGTTGAGGGGCAGTTGTCCTCTGCACTACAGGATGTTTGACTGCCATGGATGGGGGGTTATTTCATAGCATTCCTGGCCTCCACCTAGAAGCAATGTCAGTATCATCTCTCACCCAGTTGAAAGTCATTTAAAATGTCTCTAGCTATTGCCAAATGTCCCCTGGTAGCAGAATCCACTCCTGATTGAGAACCACTGGTGTACAGGATGAGGCTTGTAATCTTATGAGCAGGCCCAATATGAGATGAGAAAAGAATCTGTCATATGGCCTTAGTGTTGAGGAAAGGAGAAAGTATGGCAGGAACCATGAGAAATAGCGGAGCAACTACTCATTTAAAGCGGGCATCTCTTACTCTGATTGATTTTCGTCCTTTTTTCCTTAAAACTTCAGGTGCTCACGATTAGATCACCCATAATCCTTGGTTCATGACACTCTCATTACTTGTCAATGCTGCATTGCATTAATTCAGTTAGCTCTTTAATTGGTTCTTTATAATAACGTGATGATTCCACCACCCCCAACAAAAGCTAGGACCTTGACAATAGTTTGCATTTGACAATGTGGCCCTGCCTTGCCTCAGTGGAGGTAATCACTGTCCTGTATCATATCTTTGTCAATTCCTTGTTTTCCTTCCAACGTAGCTTTCTTTTATTTAACTCTATCCCAAAAATATATTTTATTTTTCATTGCTTTCAACTTTGTAAAAATGCTTGCATGCTGATGTAATTGTTTGAACTGATTTTTATCACTTACTAGTGTGTCACTAAGAGTCATCCACGTTTTGGAGTGTTGCTGAAGCTGATTTGCCTGAACTGCTGTGTAAGATCCCATTGTATGACTGTACTGTAAGGCCTTATTCTTTATCTCATTGGATGGTGTTGGGATAGTTCCTGGGTTTTTTGGTGCTTTCCAGCTGATTCTTCCAGTATAAGAATGTGGGTACTGTGCTGTCACGATTTCTGATTTATTTTAAAGAAAAGCCAGAAATCGGAATTTTTATGTGAAAGTAACTGGAGGACCAATATAAAGTTTTAAGAAATGCTGACCAGGCCAACAAGAACCTATCTGCAGGCCATTCTTCTTGAGCATCCAGTTCAAGATTTCTGGAATAGGTCATTCAGATTGAGAATATCTCCCTTCGATCTAGAAGTCAACTAAATTTAGGGGTCCCTTGGAAAATCATCCTTCGAAGTTACAAAGTATCAAACAAGAAGCTACTGAGGTAGAAATTGGAGTAGGGTTTGTGGTGAGGATAAGCAGTTGATAGAAATTGCATTCATTCAGAACAAATTAGTACAGTGAAATAGTCCCTTCACATCCAAAATTTGGAAATAAGGTAAATAAGATTATCTTTTTTTTAAACTTTGTTTTTTAAATTTATTTTTTATTGGTGTTCAATTTGCCAACATATAGAATAACACCCAGTGCTCATCCCATCAAGTACCCCCCTCAGTGCTCATCACCCAGTCACCCCCACCCCCCGCCCACCTCCCTTTCTACCACCCCTTGTTCATTTCCCAGAGTTAAGAGTCTCTCATGTTCTGTCTCCCTTTCTGATATTTCCCACTCATTTTTTCTCCTTTCCCCTTTATTCCCTTTCACTATTTTTTTATATTTCCCAAATGAATGAGACCATATAATGTTTGTCCTTCTCCGATTGACTTATTTCACTCAGCATAATACCCTCCAGTTCCATCCACATCGAAGCAAATGGTGGGTATTTGTCGTTTCTAATGGCTGAGTAATATTCCATTGTATACATAGACCACATCTTCTTTATCCATTCATCTTTCTTTTTTTAATAATAAATTTATTTTTTATTGGTGTTCAACTTGCCAACATACAGAATAACACCCAGTGCTCATCCCGTCAAGTGCCCACCTCAGTGCCCGCTACCCAGTCACCCCCACCCCCGCCCTCCTCCCCTTCCACCACTCCTAGTTCGCTTCCCAGAGTTAGGAGTCTTCCATGTTCTGTCTCCCTTTCTGATATTTCCCACTTATTTTTTCTCCTTTCTCCTTTATTCCCTTTCACTATTTAAATAAGATTATCTTAAGGGAGATAAACTATTTTTAAAAATCACTTACATTTTCAAATATTTAATGAAACCAGGAAAGAAATGCAGAATTGTCTTAAAGAGAACAAATAGCTCCCACTCTAATGGGATTTGACTGTAATTTGATTGAATGAATTAGCAGGCATATCAGTTAGGGTGGGAGATGGTCAGAGAAGAGTCCAGAGCCCATTTTAAGCACTATGCTTGCATTTGGCTCCATTGACAGGACAATCACTCCTGGAGATGGTGCTTTTGGGAAAAGAACAAACTTTTAATACCTACCCATGTATTCATCTTGTCTTGTGAAGGTTACATGCATATCATTCTCTCATTCCAACCAGTCTCTTGGACCAGGTGAGCTTTAATCTTCTCTGCCAGAGGTGTTTTTCCAACAATCTCTGAGTCTAGAAGGCTGAGAGCCACTCTTAGGACTTGGTGAGGACTGAGGTGATGACATTACCCTTAAAGCTTCCTGGAGTCAATGTCCTACTCTCATCACCCTCTCATGTGCATTTCCAAAAGCATTGCCTTCACACAAATACTCACCCAGTGTCAGGCCCTAAGTATAAGAGCTTGTGAATCAGATTTGATTCAGCCTTGTGAACTTTCTAGGGCAGGGTCTTACCTAGACTGTTGGAACTCCCTAAGTATGGAGAAATTTACTTGCATGCATCTGTGTGTATCTGGGTATAGGGTCTATAGACTCTTAAGGGGTTTTGTTGGCTGAGGTAGTTGAAACCATTGCTTTGGAAACCATAAGTGTGACATCTTGAGTATAGGGATCTGCAGAGGAGAAGATCTGGACACCCAGCAGCCAAAGTTTAAACCCTCAGGAATGCAAAGGACCTAGATCTCCAGGGACAGGGGGAACGGGGGAATCTGTGGGTAATAGAAAAGATAAAGAAAGGGATAGTGTCTATTTCATAATGCATGTAGACTGCCATGGGTGTGATATTCTTCTGAAATTTTCTCAATATTCTCTCTCTCTTTTTTTTTTTGGCTGATGGACTACTTTTTGTAGGAAGTAAGGGTGGACAGAGTGCAGAGTAGCAAAGATGGCTCCCTCTGCATTTTGAGGGATGAGCTACTAACTGATGTAGTGTCCACAGAACTGAGAACAGGCAAGCTTTGAATGCAATACTCTGGTCTAACTAGGGGATATTCACCTGGCCTGACTGGTACTTCTGGTCTCCTGCTGTACCAGTGTTTTTATTAATAGTACCCAATTTAGATGACAATTTATATAGTCATTCCTCTATCTAACCCTTTTATTCCTCTAACCTTGTTTGTTCTTATCTGTTTGTATGTTTCTCTTTTCATTAAAGTAATGAGTTCCTTGAGGCTAGAGGCATTGTCTCATTCATCTCTGTGTCTAGCACATGTCTGCTGTTTGGTGGACATTTAGAAATTGTTTGTTAAATTGAACTGAAATCTGAGACAGAATGAAGAAGAGCCTTAGAATGGAAATGACCAGCTCAAATTATCTTCCCTGTGCTGAAGAGGTCTAGATTGTAGGTCCAGTTTTGAGTTACTGATGAGCTTTATGCTTTAGAAACACATGTAATCTCTTTCAACTAAGTGAGAAGTGCTTGGAGAAGGGCTTTGAGTGCTCAATAAATGTTAGCTGCTATCATTGTTACCAATAATACTTGCTAATCATATCTATTACATATAATAACTTTATTTTCTTATTTATTTTTCTTTATTATTTTTTATAATAACTTTAAATTTCAGTTTTCTTAGCTGGAAAATGAAGATAATTCATGCTCATATTGTTTTGAGAATGAACATGAAGACAATTTAGAAACTATAGAGGGCTCTATTGGATAGCCCATAAAATAATACATGGTAACAGGGAGATTTGTGCTTCTAGAATTGGCATAATTCTGACATATTACATGGGTGGCTCAACTGATGGACAATATAAAGAAACTTTTAAATATAACATTCAAAAATGATACAATGTCTGGGCTGTGGAGCAGAAGTTGACCTATTCCCAAGTGTAGGAACATTAAAAAAAAAAAAAAAAGCACATGGGAAAAGATGATAAGGTAGACTCAGAGCAAGTATGGGATTTAGGATTGGGTTCCTGCTCAGTGTAAGATCAACAAAGCATTGCTTCAGGAATGATGAGGGGGCTGAACCCTTCCAGGCTTGGCAGCTGGAGAACAAGAACTTGAGTTTAGAACAAAAGAGGATTCATGTAAAGAAAGACATCCTAGTTGGCAAAATTGGCCATGAGTTTATATTTATGAGTTAATGTGAACATTTAATCAAAGTCATGCCAAATGTGAATGATACCTGAGGCAGACAGTCAACACCTGCATGCGTTGCTAATAAGAGGAAGAATCCCCAAAATTCGACATTAAAGCAGCCTTCAGCAAAGATCACAGAAACAATTCTGGTAATGTAATCTTTATCTGGTGAGACAGAGAAGGTGGCTGATTTAAAGTTGCATGTTCCAGGTCCCTTGTTATTCTAACAGGCAATCCTAGCAGGAGCTGAACTATTGACACAAGGAATTCTTAGATCTAAAAAGTGCCATTAAACCAAAGGGTAGAATTTCAAGTCTACTTCTGGGAAAACGGCTAGATGATAGTAGAAGTAACAGCACCAGCAGCATGAGCAGCAGCTGTGATAAACACATGTGTAGCACTTGTACATAGTAACTCATTTAATTTTTACTGAATTTCCCAGTTTGATTGCAATGTCTCAGAGGCCTGAGATCATATGGTACTTTGTCAGGGATCCTTCTCCCCCTTCTCAGTCTCTCCTCAACTTCTTCAATCTCTATCCCCAGTTTTATCACCCAAATTCCAGTTGGTTCAAATGCTATTTATTGTGCTTAACCAGTATTTGCGGTCATTTTGGTTCTTCCCCAGGAGATATTTGGCTACCGGACTCAAGGCTGCCGGAAAACTCTCTGTCTTGCTGGATCCATCTTCTCCTTTGGGATCCTCCCTTTGGTGTTTTACTGGAGACCCGCTTGGCACGTGTGGGCAAATTGTGTGCCGTGTTCCTTGCAAGAGGCAGACGTCGTGTTGCTGAAGACAACAGTAAGTGTGTACCTGGCTTTTACCTGGTGACCCTTTTTCCTGGACATCTCATTACAGGATGGCAGTGGGAGATGTGCACCTGGCAAGTTCCATCACAGCCTTGCATTTATTTACCAAGAACTCAATAATTTCTCTATGATAGTATTTCAGAAGAAGACCTACCTCACTGGGTATTCCTTTTAAACTTGTGAGTCTTATGGACATTAGGGCTGAAATAACAATAGGAGTAGCTAAAAGTAATGGGTAATGTGAAATAGTTAAGTCAGGCTACTAGCTACAAAATTTGCATGGATGCTTCCCCTCATGTCCTGATGTATCACACCTACCCCATTTCCCCTGGAGCAACTCTGCAGGAAGAGATTGGGAGAGGTAGGAAGGAGATGGGGAGTACCCCTCTGAGGAGGATGTGGTCTTCTGTCGATTTGAGAGAGCCATGGTCTTTGAGGGAGTGTGTTGCATCCTGCAGATATGCTAGAGTTAAAAAAAGCAGCCACCTTTTTCTGAGCTCATTGTCTCTCTCTGCTAATACAAGGTACAGGTGTTAGGTGAGTTTCCATGAATTTGCTCAGCTAACACTACCTCCTAACATTCATTACACTTAAGCAACGTCTGTCGTTCATGTTTATGCTGGACTGTCAGCTCCACAAGGGAAGGAATTATTTCTCACTTGCTAATTGTTACATCCCTAGTTCCTGTGTGCTGTAGGGATTCCATAATATGTGGTGGCTGACAGGCTGAGGTGGATATTCCTATTGATGGAAGTCAAAGTACAGTCTTACAAAAAGAACCTTCTCTGGCTGACTAACAACACATCAGCCCAAATGACCCAGAATGACAACCACATTTTGATAAATCAACCTCTGCTGGGCTCTTAGCTTATTTTTACATATAGTAATCTCTCTAAATAAACACACTATTTAATACAGCAAGAGGAGATGTAAGCAACAGTCTTATAACAATGACCCTGGAGGAACCTCCTTCCAAGTTCTACTATTGTTCTCAGGGGGCAATGCTCTTGCTGCAGCAGAAATAACTTCAGGAACAGAAAAGCTTTTCTGCCCTTTCAGAGTGTACCACCAGACTCTTTGGATCTGAGAATGGCTGGCCGGCCAAATTGTACTCTTTGAGATTGCTGGCAGAGTCAAGGCACAAATCGGAATAGGAAGAAATGAGCAAGAAAATGGCAAGGGAAGGGAGGAAAGTGAGAAAACTGGAGGGTAGTGGATAAAGGGAAAGTGAAGAGGAAGAAAAGAGAAAGAAACATCCAGTAAGAGAAATAAACAAGTTGTCACCAACAGGGAATGAATGTGCAGTTTGGGATTCGGAGTCAAGAGGTTTGACTCCTGGTCCTAGCACCCCAAGTATGTTACACCTCAGGAGTGTTACCCAACCTTTCAGGACTCCATTTGGAAAATAGGCTAGAAAAAGCACTCATTCTCGCTTGCATTGATGTGAGAATGAAGTGAGGTTATGTATATGAAAGCCCTTTGCAAACTGTAAAATACATGATCAAAGACCATTTTGAGTGTGTGTGTGTATTATTGCTGAAGCAGCTCAGAGAACTTGCTATATAAAAGAGGCTGTTATACAAAAGAACCTGCTATAGACTAAATGCACCACATAGAATTGTTTGATTGTTTGGATACTGTGTCCTCCCGTTTTTAGTCAGGAGCATTCCTTCCAGGATGGGAGACATAGGGAAGAGGTCCAGTGCCTGTGAATCCCCAGTACTCATTCATCATCCATGCTCAAACAATCATCTCTCCTGGTTGCATGTGGTCAGCTTTGCAACCAGATACATATTGGAAAATTTTAAGAAGACTGGTGCCTTAGGGTACTGTGTTCCATCCTCCTCCTCTTTCTTTGTCTCTTTCAAAGCCGATTAAGCCCCGTTCCCATTTCACTGCCCTCCACAACTAATCAGAGCAGTCTAAACCATCCTCAATCTTTCCTTTTTCATCTTGATTTCAACTTTAATTTTTAATTACCTCCTCTTATGTGTCATTTTAAATGGATTTGCTATGCCAGAGACTCTCCAAATAAATGAGGTTCTAAATTAGTCTTTATGTAATTAGACAAGAACTCAATTATATCAAACATTCTTACTATATGAACCTTAGATAGAAATAAGCTTTGGGCACCAATAGCTTAAAAATCTGAGGCTAGGTTATTTGCATTAAATGACACCTTAAAAATTTTTATTTGAATTGTATTATAATAGCTGGACTATAAGAATTTCCCATTAAGGCTAAAAAGTCTCTTACCTGAAAATGTGTTGTATATCTATTTTTCATGTTATTAAAAAATCAGTACTTGGTATTTATCATCAATCTCACACTGGTAAGATTATGGATCATTATCGCAGATACTGATTAGGTAGTCATTTCTTAACATTAAAAAGGGGGGGTGCCATGATGTACTAACTAAAAGTCGTTAGCACTCCGTTTATTTTCAGTTCCCCATCTCTTATTAAGCACTTCTAAGAGTGGGATTTTTCCAAAATATAAGAGTAACTACACTTCTATTTTATAATTTTAAAAGTGGCATTTTATTCATTATTCATCTACTTTTGAATTTTAACTGATATCTGTAGGGTGGCCACATTTCTATGCAAATTACATGATTTACATTCATTGGTGTTTTGAATTCAGATGCTCCTGATGATTTCCATGGTTTTCATCTTTATTATAATTACAGATGCGTTTTTTTTTTTTTCCTTCCCTGTCATATGTCATGTTGTCAAAGACACATGATGTGCAGAGGAGGATGTGAGGATTGGTTAGTAGGCTGAGTCAGGGTGTTTCATTTCAGTGTTTCCGTGGGGAGCATTTCCCCTCAGTTTCACCTAAAGGTGTCATTGCTTGGGGCTTTAGTTTAAAAACTCAGAAATTCTGCAAATCAGCCATGCAGATGGCATCCAGAGTCCACTAGCTCCCCTGGATGCTCTTCAGCCACCGGGGTTTGTATTCACGTGTCTGGATTTCTGACTTATCTCTCCCTTCTCCTCTGCAGCCTGGTCTCTCCAAGCCCCAGGTGCCTCATATCAACACCATTTCCTAAGGGATCCAGACAGTTTTGGTCTGTGCTTTTACTCATAGCATTTCTTCTGCTATTCTTTGTCCTCTTCATTCATTCAGTTATTTATTCATTCATTTAATACTTCCTGAGCACCAATCACATACCACACATTGTTATAGGTGCTGGGAATATAGCTGTAACCAAAACAGATGGAAATCTCTGTCCAGTAGAATGATATTCTGGTGAGGAATCAGCTCATACATGTATGCGCGTGCGCTCACACACACGTATTCGCACATACACATTTTCTATAGAGTGAATATAGAAAGTAGGTGTTCTACTTCTATTTATGAAAGCCTCTCATCCCTCAGCCATCTACCTCCTTCTCCATTGATGATCCATTCTCTGACTCAATTTTGGGGGAATTAATTCCTTCCTTCATTCTCTTTTGGCTCCATATTTTCACTCCTGACTACTATAATGCTTTTTGCAATCTGCCTTGTATTAAAATGCTATTCATTTCATATTTTATAAAACAGCATCTCATTGACTATTTCATATAATTCTCATAACAACCCTGGAAAAAGGGCATTATCACCTGTCTCTATTTTACAGATGAGGATACAGATTATATCTTTGCAGTCTAGTAAACCTAGTAAATGTCACCCAGGCTTTTCCTTTCCCTCTTTCTCTCTCCCTCTTTCCCTCCTTCCCCCCCTTCATAAATTGATAAGCACAGGTTGTGTGCCAGCCATAGTGGTAGCTCATGGGCAGGGGGTAGAGTATAACAGTAGTAAAATCAGGGTTCTTTTTTTAAGATTTATTTATTTATTTACTTATTTATTTATTATAGACATAGAGAGAGAGGCAGAGACACAGGAGGAGGGAGAAACAGGCTCCATGCTGGGAGCCCGATGTGGGACTCGATCCCGGGACTCCAGGATCGTGCCCTGGGCCAAAGGCAGGCGCTAAACCTCTGAGCCACCCAGGGATCCCCCAAAATCAGGGTTCTTGACCTCATGAAGTTCATTAGATCACTACACAAATAAATGTGAACATCCAACTGCTATAAGTGCTACTTAGGAAAGGTTCATGGTTATGGTAGGATTGTAAAATAGGGCTTTGACTAAGTCAAGAAAGTCTTTCTTGAGCTCTAAAGGTGATGATGGCTGGTGGGAAGGAGCACATGGGAAACGGTCAGGAAAAGGAAATAGTGTAGACAAAGAACTTGCACCTGTCTTCTGACGCTCTAAATCTTGAGTTTTTTCCCACTATGCTTCATTCCTTTTTTATAGTTTTTTTCTTTTATTAGATTATAGGGTTTTTGAAAACAGTAACTATAGCTTATTTCATTCTTTTTTGGTGACTGAATAATATTCAAATGCATGTGTGTGTGTGTATGTGTGTGTCCCATCTTCCTTATCCATTCATTTATCAATGGACCCTTGGGCTGCTTCCATAGTTTGGCAATTGTAAATAAAGCTTCAATAAACATAGAGGTACCTATATCCTTTCAAATTTGTGTTTTTGTATTTTCTGGTAAGTATTTAGTAGTCCAATTACTGGATCATAGAATAGTTTTATTTTAAATTTTTGAGGAACCTCTATACTGTTTTCCTCAGTGGCTGCGCCAGTTTGCATTCCCACCAACAGTGTATGAAGGTTCCTTTTTCTCCACATTCTCACTAACACTTATTTCTTATGTTTTTGATTTTAGCCATTCTGATATGTGTGAAGTGATATCTCATTATAGTTAATGAGATGTAGATTTGCATTCCCAGATGATGAGTGATGTTGAGCATCTTTTCATGTGTCTATTGGCCATCTGTATGTCTTCTTTGGAAAAATGTCTGTTCATGTCTTCTGCCCATTTTTAAATTGGATTATTTGGTTTTTGAGCATTGAATTTACCATTTCTTTATGTATTTTGGGTACTAGCCCTTTATCAGATATGTTACTTGCAAATATATTTTCTCATTCACTAGGTTGCCTTTCAGTTTTGTTGATTATTTCCTTCACTGTGCGAAGTTTTTTATTTCAATGCAGTCCTAATAGTTTATTTTTGCTTTTATTTCTCTTGCCTCAGGAGACAAATCTAGTAAAAATGTTGCTATGGCTGATGTCAGAGAAATTGCTGCTTGTGCATTCTTCTAGGATTTTTATGGTTTTAGGTCTCACATTTAGGCCATTGATCCATTTTGAATTTATTTTTGTGTATGGTGTGAGAAAGAGGTCCAGTTTCATTCTTTCCATGTAGCTGTCCATTTTCCTAACACTATTTGTTGAAGATATTGTTTTTTTCTCATTGCATATTCTTTCCTCCTTTGTCAAAGATTAATTGACCATGTAATTGTGAGTTTATTTCTGGGTTTTCTATTCTGTTCCATTGATCTTTGTGTCTATTTTTCTGCCCGTACCATACAGTTGTGATTACTAACACAGGGCCATTTGTAATGTGATTTATATTCTGTGAGATGTTTGCATGTATGTTGCCTCATTTAGTCTTCTCCGGTACAGATTTCTTTTCCCCCATTTTACAGATAGAAGCATAGAGAGTTCAAAGAAGAGTTCAGGGTCCCATAGCTGTAAGCAGTGAAAGAAAAGCTTCTATCAAGAGCTGAACTGGAGTGGGAACTGGAGATCTTATTGTCCCCTGGCCAGCAAGTAGACTCCACGAGGCAATAGTGTGAAACTGTGGAAGAGTAGAGTCTGGAACCTGAGTGCCTTGGTTTCATTCCCTGTGTTGCTCTTGACCTACTTTGAGTAATGCATTAGCTCACACTGCCATAATAGCATACCACAAACTGGGTGCCTTAAACAACAGAAAGTTATTTTCTCACAGTTCTAGAAGCTAGGGGTTCAAGATCAAAGTGTTGGTAGGATTGGTTTCTGGGGAGATCTTTCTTCTTGTCTTGCAAATGGCCAGCTACCCTCTCTCTGTGTTCACATGGGAGAGGGACAGGTTTGGTTCTTCCTCTTCTTATAAGGGCACCAACCCTATTGGATTAGGACATCACTCTTATGACTCCCTTAATCTTAATTACTTCCTGAAGGCCCTATCTCCAAATGCAGTCATACTGGGGGATGGGGTTCAATTGACTCATTGTCTAAAATATCTGGAAATGCAGTGCTCAGTAAGAAGTAACAAATAAAAAGTCTAAATTGGTTTTACAAAGTGTGTAGTAACCAAGAACCCTGGAATGACTACATGCCAGGCACAGATTTCACCAAAGCACCTTACACCTACAGTCTCATTTGTTTCTCATGACAATGTGGCAGATACGACTGTTAGCCCCACTTAACACAAGAAGAGGAAGTGGAGGGTGACTGGAGAGTGGGTAAATAACTTGCCTGTTATAGATTAAATTCATCTCCAGATATTTCAGACAATGAGCCAGCTAACTCACTACCCATTCTTCCCTCAGAAAATGTTCATTACAAAATATTCAATCTCTCCAAAAATATATGCTGAATTGTTCAGGATTTCCATTCCCACCCTCAAACATAGATAAAGCCTTTGCTTTGTCATATAACTTTCCTGCTTTGTCCACTCTACCACCACATCCACTGCCCCCCCCATGCCTTTTTTTGGTCAACATATCCCAAGAGTGCTGAGACAATAATTAGGGTGAGACTTATTCAATATTTAGAACTTTATTTCTTTATTTTATAACTAAATACTACATTCTAGCCAATGTCAACTTTTTTCCAGCTAAGCAACTTTGGGAATATGAGGTCAAGGCATCAAGAGTATCGGTGGGTATAATCAGGAGGGGGAAAGGAAAGAAAAAAGTGATAACTAAATATAGAAAGAATAGTATTTTGCCAAAGTAAAAGGTCTGTAAAGGCAGCACAGCACTTTAGAAAGAACCTGAGAAATATAAGTTATTAGTTTATCCATAAATCTCTAAGTACTAGGAAGAGTTCATGCTTTTTGCATTGCAATTGTATCCATCTCCAAGTGAAAAGTACTGACCTGATATCTCTTTGGAGCTTTGCAATGGGTTACTCTTCTTAAGACAAGCTCGGAAGTACATTTTGTGTGAGCAAACTCCTACACAAGGAGGTAAGTCACAGCATTGGCATGAACTTAGAGTGACCATTACACTACTTTAAAATTCTAACAGATAAGATGTGTATTACAAAAAGTTGTACAAAGATAAGCAAGGTCACTCGCTTTGTGCAAATGTAAAAGTTAGCCTGGCATTTCAAACTTCAGAAATTGTAAGGCCACAGGAAATATAAAATGCCCAGGTTTCCCCCACCCCTACCTTTCTGTCCAGGTCAAACAAAGGTCCCCTGTGCACATTCAGTTCTTTGAAATGCACTCTTGAATTATTTTAAATTCTACTTTAAGAATTCAGGGACTGATCTGGTTAATTCTCTTGCTAAAAAAAGTAGTAAAGCCTGCTCAGTGAGACTTGAGGTGTTAAAAGTCTGGATTCGCCCAGCAAACAGTTTGGATTATTTGCATTACAAAGCAGTTATTTAAAGTGGTAGTTCCTCTGGTGCACTTAAGTCTCTTATGGATCATTAACTGCTTGAGAGAGCTGGGAAACAGAGTGAAGTGGGATAGCCATTTCCAGGTAAAACTGCTTCTTTTTCCAAAAAGACAAATAAATCGAAAGACTCTCAGAGACTCTCACATTTCCTCAAAGGTAAAGTGAGTTCTTATTTACAGAAAGCTCTCAGGAACAACATGTTGAAAATGAGGCACAGAGCCGTAGGCCAGCGAGCATTTGTTGTACTCAGCTACAGGCCAGACCTTAGACCAGGTGCATTATGTATTATTGCATTTAATCCTTCAAGCATACATGAAATGTGGTATTCTCATCCCTACTTCAAGATGCAGAAAATTAGGCTCAGAGACTTACAAGGATTTCAAGATGGTTCAGAACCAAGGTCTGCTAAGGAAGGGGCCTGTGCTTTTTCCATGTTGGACAATATCAAACCAAAAGCTGGGAGAAGGTGATGATGTAATACAGAGTGACTATCTCACACTGACACACTTCTCCATCCATTTCTTTGCTTGCTTTTTTTTTTTTTCTTAAAAAGTTGGGTAAATTTCTTTAAAAATATGAATGATTTTACAGTGTTTAACACAGCAATAAATAATAGAAAAGTCAGTGTTATTACCTACTCTAAGAAAAATGGTTATCTCACTACGGTATCTTTACTTAACCTATAGAATTATAGTTTGTGTTATATCGATTGCCTGGATAGCTCAGTTGGTTAAGTGTCAGACACTGGACACTTGATTCTAGTTTAGGTCATAATCTCAGGTAGTGAGATTGAGCCTGGAGTGGGGTTCCCTCTGCCTTGCCCTGCTTGTGTGTGTGTGCACTCTCTCTCTGTCTCTCAAAAAAAAAGGAATTATACTTTTCATTATATAGAATTATGGGTTATAGAGCTTGGAGGGTAGAGGGGATGGTAAGAAATAAAGTTAAAGGCAAATATATCCAAACACCTTTATTTAATTATAATACGGCTTATATAATAAGATGGAGGCATATAGATGAATTTTGGTCTCATATGTACCTAGACTAAGGCATTCAGTTGTTACATTGGATTAACACTGACCTGGGGGAGCTTGGAAGCTCCAGTGTTCTACTTTGCCATTCCATTTTTTAGACATTATAGTCTAGAGGTCTGTTTGCTGTCACACAGGGCCAAAGGGTGACAGCTTGGTTTTAGAAATCAGATTCTCTGATGCCAAAAGAGCAGAGATTATGAGAAACTGGATGCTATTTGTTATATGGTGCAGATTTCAGGGTAATTGTCATCCTACATGAGCCACAGAAACCATGGGCAATGTTGAAACAAAGAGAAAGGAGCCAAGATTTGGAGTGAGAAGACCTGGCTTTAAGTCTTGGTCCTGTCCTTGCTACCTGTACCAGACTGGTCTGGTCTGAGCCTTGCTGTTGGAGCACCTGGAACAGAAGTGCTAAATAATTTTTAACACTTTTTATTATTATTAGATACTCAAACAAAATCCCCTTACAGCAACACTGCCTTTGAAGTGGTCAAAGACAAAGCTGTATGATGCTAAACTATGTCAATGTCAAGATATGTCCTATGGAATTGTTGCCTGTCCCACAGTACCTAAAAGATGTCCCCCAGTTCAGTGGCTCAGCCATTAGAAATTTAGCCATCTTCAGTCATTTTTAGGCCCTGAAGGTAACACCATCCAAATCTGGTTTAATTTGATTTAGATAAATATCTTTTTTTAATGAGGATAACAGCCAAGTCTACTGGTTTTTAGAATTAATCCATTAACTTTCAAATTTCTGTTTTTACCTTTCCTTTCTTCTCCTGTCCTCACCCTTTTCATTTCCTTTTCTTCTCTTCCCTCCTCTTCCCCCTTTTCCTCCATACACCCTTTGCTTTGCTTTCTTCTCTTCTCCCACCCCCACTCTACCTCTCTGTCTCCATCTGTCTCTCAGAAGCTGTGTTAGGCCTGGCTGAGCACAGATACCCATCAGATGCAGTCCCTACCCACAGTCTAAGAAGAGTGATAAGGTTGGACAGGTAAAGGGGAATGCAGCAAGGTAGAATGTGGTAAACATTTCAAGTACCCCGATGGTTTGGGGGAAAGATCACCAAGAGAAATTTGAAAGGTTCCTATGATGTGAACTTTGAACTGACCCCTAAGAGATGGTTAGAGTCTAGCCATATGAAGGCTTAAAGAGAATAGAGAAGGACGTGTATTCCAAGATAAGGAAGCCAAAAGAGCAAAGCCATGAAGGTGGGCTTCTCTTGAGGAGAATCAATGCAAGAGATTAGCTCCAACAATGAGCGTATCTTCTCTTCTCTGTCCTTTTGCAGCATCAGCTCGGACTCTCTTCCCAGCAAACGTGGGTTTGGTGGAGACAATTCCTGGCTCTGACCTGCATTCCTTAGACAACAAATTGTTTCCCAGGGTGGACTTCCTTTGCCATCCTTCCTAGCTCCTGTGGTGTTCCAGTCAGCCTAGTGGATTTTACGCGTAGCATTTGCCCATTCAAATAATAACCACAGTTATTGCCATGTCTGTCTCTGAGGTACCATTGTAGTACCTGTTACTTAATCCAGTTCTACTCGCTCTGGTTTTATTCTATGATGAAGTCAGCAGTGAACTTCAAGGGAAGCAGCTTCAGTTAGGCTTATGCAAAAAGGTACCTCTTTCAATCCTAGTCATGCTAACC